>NC_135715.1:86425993-87050993 GCF_964656455.1 Halichoerus grypus
ATGATCCAATCAAGAAATGGGCAGAAGACATGAGCAGACATTTTTCCAAAGAAGATATCCAAATGGCCAACAGACACATGAAAAAGTGCTCAACATCACTCGGCATCAGGGAAATCCAAATCAAAACCTGAATGAGATATCACCTCACACCAGTCAGAATGGCTAAAATTAGCAAGTCAGGAAATGACAGATGTTGGCGGGGATGTGGAGGAAAGGGAATCCTCCTACACTGTTGGTGGGAATGCAAGCTGGTGCAGTCACTCTGGAAAACAGTATGGAGGTTCCTCAAAAAGTTGAAAATAGAGCTACCATATGATCCAGCAATTGCACTCCTGGGTATTTACCCCAAAGATACAAATGTAGGGATCTGAAGGGTTACGTGCACCCCCATGGTTATAGGAGCAATATCCACAATAGCCAAACTGTGGAAAGAGCCAAGATGTCCATCCACAGATGAATGGATAAAGAAGAGGTGGTATATATACACAATGGAATATTATGCAGCCATCAAAAAGAATGTAATCTTGCCATTTGCAACGACGTGGATGGAACTGGAAGATGTGATGCTGAGTGAAATAAGTAAATCAGAGAAAGACATGTATCATATGACCTCACTGATATGAGGAATTCTTAATCTCAGGAAACAAACTGAGGGTTGCTGGAGTGGTGGGGGGTGGGAGGGTTGGGGTGGCTGGGTGATAGGCATTGGGGAGGGTATGTGCTATGGTGAGCACTGTGAATTGTGCAAGACTGTTGAATCACAGATCTGTACCTCTGAAACAAATAATATATGTTAAAAAAAAAAAAGAAGAAGATAGGAGGGGAAGAATGAAGGGGGGGGAATCGGAGGGAGAGACGAACCATGAGAGAGATGGACTCTGAAAAACAAACTGAGAGTTCTAGAGGGGAGGGGGGTGGGAGGATGGGTTAGCCTGGTGATGGGTATTAAGGAGGGCACGTTCTGCATGGAGCACTGGGTGTTATGCACAAACAATGAATCATGGAACACTACATCAAAAACTAATGATGTAATGTATGGTGATTAACATAACAATAAAAAATAAAAAAAACCTCCTTGAGCAAAGGGGAAAATACAAACCAAAATTATGAAATTTCTAAAAAAAATTGATCATGAAAACTAATAGTATAATCCATTAAATTCATTTAAAGTAGTGATCAGAAGAAAATTTGTACCCTTGAACATTTTTTTTTTTTAAGATTTTATTTATTTGACAGAGAGAGAGATAGCGAGAGCAGGAACACAAGCAGGGGGAGTGGGAGAGGGAGAAGCAGGCCTCCTGCCGAGCAGGGAGCCCGATGTGGGACTCCATCCCAGGACCCTGGGATCATGACCTGAGCCGAAGGCAGATGCTTAATGACTGAGCCACCCAGGCGCCCCCCTTGAACATTTTTTAAATTGAGCCTGACGTGGGGCTCGATCCCAGGACCCTGGGATCATGACCTGAGCTGAAGGCAGATGCTTAACAGACTGAGCCACCCAGGTGCCCCGCTCAAGGAGTTTAATAGAAGATTATTTAATTTCCAGGTGGAGGGGTCTTTTTAAAAATTTTATTAATAATTTCTTGTTCTTATGTTCCAGCACCATTTGTTGAAAGACTTTCTCCATCATATTGCCTTTGCTCCTTTGTCAAAGGTCAGTGGATATTGTGAGGATCTATTTCTGGGCTCTCTTTTCTGTTTAATCAAAATACTTATTTAATTTTTCACCAATACCACACAGTCTTGATTATTGTAGCTTTATGTAGGTCTTGAAGTTGGGTAGTGTCAGTCCTCCAACTTTTTTCTTTAGTATTTTGTTGGCTATTCTAGGTCTTTTGCATCTCCAAATAAACTTTAGGATCAGTTTGTCGATAGCCACAAAATAACTTGCTAGGATTTTGATTGGAACTGAATCTATAGATCAAATTGGGAAGAACTGGCATATTGAAAATATTGGGTCTTCCTATCCGTGTAATGGTCTCTCTCTCCATTTATTTAGAACTTTGATTTCTTTCATCAGAGTTTTGTAGTATTCTTCATATAGATCTTGTACATATTTTATTAGATGTATACTTAATATTTCATTTGGTAATGTAAATGGTATTGAGTTTTTAATTTCAATTTCCAACTGTTCATTGCTAGTATATAAGAAAACAACTGACTTACATATTAATCTTGTATCTTGCAACCTTACTGTAATTGCTTATTCATTCCAGGAGTTTTTTGGTTGGTCCTTTGGGATTTTCTACATGGATAATCATGTCATCTGCAAACAAAGATGGTTTTATTCCTTCCTTCCTAACCTGTATGCCTTTTATTTCCTTTTCTTACCATATTGCATTAGCATGGACTTCAAGTATGATGTTGGACAGAAGTGGTGAGAACAGACATCTTTCCCTTATTCCTGATCTTAGCAGGAAAACATTCAGTTTCTTACCATAAGTATGATGTTAGCTGTGGATGTCCTTTATCAAACTGAGGAGTTTTCCCTCTATTCCAGTGTTGAGAGTTTTTATCATGAATGGGTGCTGGATTTTGTCAAATGCTTTTTATGTTCCTATTGATATAATCATGATTTTTCTTATTTAGCATGTTGATGTGATGGATTACATTAATTAATTTTCAAATCTTGAACCAGCCTTATATACCTGGAATCATTCCCACTTGATTGTGGTATATAATTCTTTTTATACATGGTTGGAATCAATTTATTAATATTTTGTTAAGACTTTTTGCATCTATGTGCATGAAAGATATTGGTTTATAGTTTTCCTTTCTCATAATGACTTTTTCTGTTTTTTTATATTAGGGTAACACTGGTCTCATAAAATGAGTTAGAAAGTATTCCCTCTGTTTCTATTTTTTAGAAGAGATTATAAGAAATTGGTATAATTTCTTCCTTAATGTTTGGTAGAATTCAGCAGTGAATCCGTCTGGGCCTGGTGCTTTCTGTTTTTGAAGGTTATTATTGATTCAATTTGTTTCATAGATATAGTCCTCTTTAGATTATCTATTTCTCCTTGTGTGAGTTTGGTAGACTGTGTGTTTCAAGGAATTGGTCCATTTCATCCAGGTTATCAAGTTTATAGGCATAGAATCGTTCATGATACTCCTTTATTATCCTTTTAATGTTCATGGTTCCTCTTTTATTTCTGATATTAGTAATTTATCTCTTTTTTCTGCTTATTGGTCAACATGACTAGAGGTTTATCATTTTTATTGATCTTTCCAAAGCTCTTGGTTTTATTTTCTCTATTGATTTCCTGATTTCAATTGCATTAATATTTGCTCTAATTTTTTTTTAAGTAATCTCTACATCCAACGTGGGACTCAAACTCACAACCCTGAGATGAAGAGTCAGATGCTCTACCAACTGAGCCAGCCAGGCACCCCTCTGCTCTAATTTTTATTATTTATTTTCTTTTGCTTGTTTTGGATTTAATGTGTTCTTCCTTTCTAGTTTCCTGAGGTGGAAACTTAGAGTATTGATTTTAAATCTTCTTTCTTTTCTAATATGTGAATTCAATGCTATACATTTCCTTCTAAGCACTACTTTCATTGCATTCCTCCCACAACTTTTGATGAGCTGCATGTTTATTTTCATTTAGTTTGAAATTTATCTTGAGACTACTTTGGTTCATGAATTATTTAGAGGCATGTTGTTTAATTTCCAAGTATTTTGGGGTTTTATAGCTATTTTTCTGGTACTGATTTCTAATTTAATTCTGTTGTGGTCTGATGGCATACTTTGTATGATTTCCATTCTTTTGAATTTGTTAAGGTGTGTTTTACAGCCCAGAATATGTCTATATTGGTAGATATTCTGTATAAGCTTGAGAAAAATATATATTCTGCTCTTGTTGGATGTAGTCGTCTATAGATGTCAATTAGATGCAGTTTGATTGGTGGTGCTGTTCAGTACAACTACATCCCTACTGATTTTCTGCCTGCTGGATCTGTCAATTACTAATAGAGGGGTATTGAACTTTCCAACTATAATAGTCAACTCATCTGTTGCTCTTTGCAGTTCTATCAGTTTTTGCTTCATGTATTTTGATGCTCTGTTGTTAGGTACATACACAGTAAGGATCATCGTCTTCTTGGAAAATTGGTCCCTTTATTGTTATGTAATGCCCTTCTTTATTCCTGATACTATTTCCTTGCTCTGAACTGTTTTTTTAAAAAGATTTATTTATTTATTTGAGAGAGAGCGAGCACATAAGTGTGAGGGGCAAAGGGAGAGGGAGAGAGAATCTCGAGCAGACTCTGTGCTGAGTGTGGAGCCTGACATGGGGTTCGTTCCCACCCCATTAGATCACGACCTGAGCCAAAACCAGGAGTTGGATGCTTAACCAACTGCACCACCCCAGGCACTCCTGAACTGTTTTGTGTGAAATGAGTATAATTACTCCAGCTTTCCCTCCTTCTCTCTCTCTCTCTCTCAACACTCAAATTTCTCCATCCCCTTTCTTTCAAATCTATCTATATTTAAAGTGAGTTTTCTTTTTGTGGACAGCATACAGTTGGGCCTGGCTTTTTATCCACTCTGATGTTTCTGTCTTTTAACTGATGTGTTAGACCATTGATGTTTAAGTGATTATAGATATGGTTGGATTACTGTCTTACCATATTTGTTACCATTTTCTATTCCTTGCCCTGTTCTTCGTTTCTTTTTTGTTGTTGTTCCACTCTTTCTACCTTCCCTGGTTTTAATTGAGCATTTTATAGAATTCCACTTTCTCCCCTTTCTTAGCATATCAATTATATTTCTTTGTTTACTTTTTGTAATGGTTGCATTTGAATTTGCAATATACATTTACAACAGATTCAAGTCTTTTTTCAATTAACACTATACCAATTCACAGGTAGTGCAAGTACTTTATAATTGAGGATTCCTAAATCCTTCCTCTTGCCCCTTAAAACATTGCTGTCATTTATTTCACTTCTCTATAAACTGTCATCACTGGATATTTTGTTGCTATTTTTTTGAACAAACTTATCTATTATATCAATTAGGAATACTACAAATAAAATATTTTACTTTATCTTCACTTATTCCTTTTTTGTTAAGAGTTTATCTTTATTTGAGACAGAGAGAGAGAGACAGAACACAAGCAGAGAGAGTGGCAGGCAGAGGGAGAAGCAGGCTCCTCGTTGAGCAAGGAACCCGATGTGGGACTCGATCCCAGGACCCTGGGATCATGACCTGAGCTGAAGGCAGACCCTTCACCAACTGAGCCACCCAGGCATCCCTCTCACTCTTTTTAAAAGTTTTATTTACTTAAGTAATTTCTACACCCAGTGTGGGGCTCAAACTCATGACCCCTGATAACTCAGGACCCATGCTTCTCTGACTGAGCCAACCAGGCACCCTTCTTTCACTTTTTAAAAATAATTTTTCTAGTACAGAATTCTAGGTTGGTGGGTTTTCTTTTCTTTTTTTAATGCCTTAAATTTTTCACACCACTCTCCTTTTGCTTCCATGGTTTCTGAAGAGAGGTCTGGTATAATTTGTATCCTTTCTTCTCTACAGGTAAGGTATTTTTTCCCTGTCTCTTTCAAGATTTTCTCTTTGTCTTTGATTTTTAGCAATTTGAATAAGACATGTCTAGGTAAAGATTTTTTTTTGGTATGTATCGTGTTTGATGTTTTCTGAGCCTCCAGATCAGTAGTTTGGTCATTAATTTAGAAAATTAATTAGTTATTAATTTTGGAAAATTCTCAGTCATTATTACTTCAAATATTTCTTCTTTCCTTTATTATTTTTCTTGTATTTCCATTATGTGTATGTTACACCTTTTTTTTTTTTTTAGTAATAGTTCTGTTTTTATTGTTCCATTGATTTTTCTTTTACTAATTAAGAATGCTGTGTTTTTGCTTTACTAGGTACATTTGTAATTACAAACTTGTGTATTTTATCTTTATTTACTTAGTATCAAATAATTCCATATTACTGAACCAATGATAAAATTAATTTTTTTCTTTCTTTTTTTTTTTGTAGTTTTTAATTTTATTATATTATGTTAGTCACCATACAATACATCATTAGTTTTTGATGTAGTGATCCACGATCCATTGTTTTCGTATAGCACCCAGTGCTCCATGCAGTATGTGCCCTCCTTAATACCCATCACCGGGTTAACCAATCCCCCCTCCCCCCTCCCCTCTAGAACCCTGTTTGTTTCTCAGGTCCATAGTCTCTCATGGTTCATCTCTCCCTCCAATTCCCCCCCGCCCATTTTCCCCTTCCTTCTCCTAATGTCCTCCATGTTATTCCTTATGTTCCACAAATAAGTGAAACCCTATGATAATTGACTTTCTCTGCTTGACTTATTTCGCTTAGCATAATCTCCTCCAGTCCCATCCATGTTGATGTAAAAGGTGGGTATTCATCTTTTCTGATGGCTGAGTAATATTCCATTGTATAAATGGACCACATCTTTATCCATTCATCTGTTGAAGGGCATCTCAGCTCTTTCCACAGTTTGGCTATTGTGGACATTGCTGCTCTGAACATTGGGGTGCATATGGCCCTTCTTTTCACTACATCTGTGTCTTTGGGGTAAATACCCAGTAGTGCAATTGCTGGGTCATAGGGTAGCTCTATTTTTAAATTTTTGAGGCACCTCCACATTGTTTTCCAAAGTGGCTGTACCAACTTGCATTCCCACCAACAGTGTAAGAGGGTTCCCCTTTCTCCACAACCTCTCCAACATTTGTTGTTTCTTTCCCTGTCCATTTTGGCCATTCTAACTGGTGTAAAGTGGTATCTCAGTGTGGTTTTGATTTGGATTTCCCTGATGGCTAATGATGATGAACATTTTTTCATGTGTCTGTTAGCCATTTGTATGTCTTCTTCAGAGAAGTGTCTGTTCGTCTCTTCTGCCCACTTTTGACTTGATTATTTGTTTTTTGGGTGTTGAGTTTGAGAAGTTCTTTATAGATTTTGGATACCAGCCCTTTATCTGTAGTGTCATTTGCAAATATCTTCTCCCATTCTGTGGGTTGCCTCTTAGTTTTGTTGACTGTTTCCTTTGCTGTGCAGAAGCTTTTTATCTTGATGAAGTCCCAAAAGTTCATTTTTGCTTTTGTTTCCACTAGCTTTTGGAGATGTATCTTGAAAGAAGTTGCTGTGGCCGATGTCAAAGAGGTTACTGCCTATGTTCTCCTCTAGGATTTTGATGGATTCCTGTCTCACATTGAGGTCTTTCATCCACTTTGAGTTTATCTTTGTGAGTGGTGTTAGAGAATGGTCGAGTTTCATTCTTCTGCATGTGGCTGTCCAATTTTCCCAGCACCATTTATTGAAGAGACTGTCTTTGTTCCATTGCATGTTTTTCCCTGCTTTGTCAAAGATTATTTGACCATAGAGTTGAGGGTCCATATCTGGGTTCTCTATTCTGTTCCATTGGTCTGTATGTCTGTTTTTGTGCCAGTACCATGCTGTCTTGGTGATCACTGATTTGTAATATAGCTTGAAACCGGGCAACGTGATGCCCCCAGCTTTGTTTTTCTTTTTCAACATCTCCTTGGCGATTCGGGGTCTTTTCTGATTCCATACAAATTTTAGGATTGTTTGTTCCAGCACTTTGAAAAATGTCATTGGAATTTTGATCGGGATGGCATTGAAGGTATAGATTGCTCTGGGTAGCATAGACATTTTAACAATGTTTATTCTTCCAATCCATGAGCATGGAATATTTTTCCATCTTTTTGTGTCTTCTTCAATTTCTTTCATGACTGTTTTGTAGTTCCTAGAGTATAGATCCTTTACCTCTTTGGTTAGGTTTATTCCGAGGTATCTTATGGTTTTTGGTGCTATTGTAAATGGAATCATTTCTTTAATTTCTCTTTCTACAGTTGCGTTGTTAGTGTATAAGAAAGCAACTGATTCCTGTGCATTGATTTTGTATCCTGCCACATTACTGAATTGCTGGATGAGTTCTAGTAATTTGGGGATGGAGTCTTTTGGGTTTTCCACATAAAGTATCATGTCGTCTGCGAAAAGCGAGAGTTTGACTTCTTCTTTGCCAATTTGAATACCTTTTATTTCTTTTTGTTGTCTGATTGCTGTTGCTAGGACTTCTAGTACTATGTTGAGCAACAGTGGTGAGAGTGGGCACCCTTGATGTGTTCCTGATCTTAAGGGAAAGGCTCTCAGCTTTTCCCCATTGAGGATGATATTCGCTGTGGGTTTTTCATAGATGGATTTTATGAGCTTGAGGAATGTTCTCTCTATCCCTATACTCTGGAGAGTTTTAATCAGGAAAGGATGTTGTATTTTGTCAAATGCTTTTTCTGCATCAATTGAGAGGACCATATAGTTCTTCTCCCTCCTCTTATTAATGTGTTCTATCACATTGATTGATTTGCGAATGTTGAACCACCCTTGCATCCCGAGGATAAATCCCACTTGGTCGTGGTGGATGATCCTTTTAATGTATTGTTGGATCCTATTAGCTAGGATTTTGTTGAGGATTTTGGAATCCATATTCATCAGGGATATAGGTCTGAAATTCTCCTTTTTGATGGGGTCTTTGCCTGGTTTGGGGATTAAGGTAATGCTGGCCTCATAGAATGAGTTTGGAAGTTTTCCTTCTGTTTCTATTTTTTGAAACAGCTTCAGTAGAATAGGTATTATTTTTTCTTTGAATGGTTGGTAGAATTCCCCAGGGAATCCATCAGGCCCTGGACTCTTGTTTTTTGGGAGGTTTTTGATCACTGCTTCAATCTCATTACTGGTTATTGGCCTATTCAGGTTGTCAATTTCTTCCTGTTTCAGTCTTGGCAGCTTATAGGTTTCCAGGAAGGCCTCCATTTCATCCAGATTGCTCAGTTTATTGGCATATAGTTGTTGATAATAATTTCTAATAATTGTTTCTATTTCCTTGGTGTTAGTCGTGATCTCTCCCCTTTCATTCATAATTTTATTAATTTGGGTCCTTTCTCTCTTCTTTTGGATAAGTCTGGCCAGTGGTTATCAATCTTATTAATTCTTTCAAAGAACCAACTTCTAGTTTCGTTGATCTGATCTACTGTGTTTCTGGTTTCTAATTCATTGATTTCTGCTCTAATTTTAATTATTTCTCTTCTAATGCATGGCTTAGGTGTCGTTTGTTGCTTTTTCTCTAGTTCTTTAAGGTGTAGAGTTAGTTGATGAATTTGGGATTTTTCTATTTTTTTGAGTGAGGCTTGGATGGCTATGTATTTGCCCCTTAGGACCGCCTTTGCAGTATCCCATAGGTTTGGACCGATGTGTTTTCATTCTCATTGATTTCCATGAATTGTTTAAGTTCTTCTTTGATTTCTTGGTTGACCCAAACATTCTTGAGCAGAGTGGTCTTTAGCTTCCAAGTGTTTGAATTTCTGCCAAATTTTTTTTGTGATTGGGTTCCAGTTTTAGAGCATTGTGGTCTGAGAATATGCAGGGAATAATCTCAATCTTTTGGTATCGGTTGAGACCTGATTTGTGACCCAGTATATGGTCTAATCTGGATAAAGTTCCATGTGCGCTCGAGAAGAATGAGTATTCTGTTGTTTTAGGGTGGAATGTTCTGTAAATATCTATGAGGTCCATCTGGTCCAATGTATCATTCAAAGCTCTTGTTTCCTTGTTGATTTTCTGCTTAGATGATCTGTCCATTGTTGAGAGTGGAGTATTGAGGTCTCCTACAATTAACGTATTGTTATCAATATGACTCTTTATTTTGGTTAACAGTTGGCTTATGTAGATGGCTGCTCCCATGTTGAGGGCATAGATATTTACAATTGTTAGATCTTCTTGTTGGATAGACCCTTTAAGAATGATATAGTGTCCTTCTGTGTCTCTAATTACAGACTTTAGTTTAAAATCTAATTTGTCTGATATAAGAATTGCTACCCCAGCTTTCTTTTGAGGTCCGCTGGCATGGAAGATAGATCTCCATCCCTTCACTTTCAGTCTGGATGTATCTTTAGGTTCAAAATGAGTCTCTTGTAGACAGCATATGGATGGGTCCTGTCTTTTTATCCAATCTGCAACCCTGGGCTGTTTTATGGGAGCGTTTAGGCCATTCACGTTGAGAGTGATTATTGAAAGATATGAATTAATTGTCATCATGTTGCCTGTGAAGATGTTGTTTTTATAGATTGTCCCTGTAAATTTCTGTTGTATATCACTGTTGGGGTCTTTCTCCTTTTATAGAACCCCCCTTAATATTTCTTGCAGGGCCAGCTTAGTGGTCACATATTCTTTCAACTTCTGCTGGTCGTGGAAGCTCTGCATCTCTCCATCCATTCTAAATGAAAGCCTTGCCAGATAAAGTATCCTTGGCTGCATGTTCTTCTCATTTAGTACTCTGAATATGTCTTGCCAGGCCTTTCTGGCTTGCCAGGTCTCTGTGGATAGGTCTGACGTTATTCTGATGTTCCTCCCTCTGTATGTAAGGAATCTCTTCCCCCTAACTGCCCTTAAGATGATTTGCAAGGTTTACTATTACATGCCGGGGTGTTGGCCTGTTTTCCTTGATCTTGGGAGGGGTCCTCTCTGCCTCTAGGACTCGAATGTTTGTTTCATTCCCCAGATTAGGGAAGTTCTCAGCTACAATTTGCTCAGATACATCTTCTAGCCCTCTCTCTCTCTCCACTCCCTCCGGGATTCCAATTATTCTGACATTGGAACGCCTCATGATGTCACTTATTTCTCTGATTCTATTTTCATGGATTCTGAGTTGTTTTTCCCTGGCCTCCTCTTTTCCCTTTTTATCTATTATACTGTCTTCCAGATCGCTTATTCTCTCTTCTGTCTCAGTTACCCTAGCTGTTAGATTATCTAGATTGGATTGGATCTCATTGATAGCATTTTTAAGTTCTGCCATTCACCTTTTATTTCTGCCCTTAGAGACTCTATGTTGCCATTAATTGATTTCTCCATTCTAGCCATTGTCTTCACAATTGCTAGCCTGAATTCCATCTCTGACATCTTGGTTATGTCTGCATCCATTTGTAAATCTGCAGCATAAGTCATAATCTCTGAGTCTTTTCTGTTTTGGGGCTCCTCCTCCTACTCATTCTGTTGATGGGTGTTTGAGGGAATGTATAGAGTCGAAATTATTGACCAGCACCCAAGCAAGATGCACCTGTTTTCTTGGGACCTTAGGGTTGCTGGCCTCTTGTTTTCCCAGCCTGTCTTCTGCGGGAGGGGCCTGCCACGCTGTTACTCAGGCAACCCTGTTTGGGCGGAGTTGCCCTGCGCCCCTGTGGCGGGGGATGGGCTCAGTGGGAATCAGTCTTTGGGGCTTTTGTTCTCTGGCGCCTTTCCCTGGCGGCTTTCCGCCTCTCTTCCGCAAGTCAGAGCGGAAGAGACCGTTCCAACCCTCTGCCTCAGAGCAGAGAGACCTCAGTCTGTTCTTCAGTGAGCTCTCCAGGCCACACTGTCTCCGTTTCTGTCTGTGCTGCTATAAACTGCAGCGTCCTGGGTTGTGTGCCCCTCCGCAGCGCTCCCAGTCCTGCCTCCAGGTTGGGGCACGTCTCTGCCCCTTGTGCTTCTCAAACCACCAGCCGCTCCTAGTTCGCGCGCGCGCGCGCGCGCGACTCCGCCACTGGGGGTTTCCATCCCCGGGGGTTGCAGTTCACCGGCGCGACCCCGGCACACCGGGTTTCCATCTCGGAGGCTGCAGTTCGTGTGCGCACGACCGATGCTCCGGGTTTCTGTCCGGGTGGCTGAGGTTCGCGTGCGCGCGACCCCGCCGGTCTGGTTTTCCACCCCGGGGGCTGCCCTAAAGTCCTTTCCCGATGCTACCGGTCTGCGAGTCTGTGCCCCATCCGCAGCGCGCGAGGCTGTCATTCACCGGCGGTGTAGGATCCCCATGTCCAGCCACCCTCCTGTCTCCATTTATCCTCCGATATCTGCCCGCAGAATCACGGCTCTCTGCTTCGTACCTCAAAACCAACCGCCTGCAATATTGTTTGTAGAGATCCAGATCTTCTTACATCTCAGGCTGGTTTCGTGGGTGCTCAGAGTGGTCTGGTAGATATCCAGCTCAATTCTGGGGACCAGTTGAAATAGGGTCCCCTACTCCTCCGCCATCTTTCCCCTCCCCCGCTATGTTACACCTTTTAAAATTGCCTCACAGTTCTTAGATATTCTGTTCTTTTTGTCATTCATATTTCTCTTTGTATTTCAGTTTTAGAAGTGTCTATTGACATTTCTTCAAGCTCACTGATTCTTTCTTGGGCTGTGATCAGTCTGTTGATAAGCCTGGCATTTTTCATTTCTTTACAGTGTTTTTGATTTCTAGCATTAACTTCCAATTCTTTCTTACAGTCTCCATCTCTCTGCTTACATTGCCCATCTATTCTTTCATGTTGTCTACTTTTTTCCATAACAGCCCTTAGCATATTAATCATAGTTATTTTAAATTCATAGTCTAATAATTCCCACATCTCTGCCATTCCTGAGTCTGGTTCTGATGTTTGCTCTGTCTCTTCAGAGTGTTTTTTGTCTTTTAGGATTTCATTATAATTTTCTGTTGAAAGCCTGACATGATGTAGTGGTTAAAAGGAACTTAGGTAAAGATGCCATTAGTGTGAGGCTTTACCTGTCTAGGACTTAGACTGTGTTTACTCTTTGTTGTAGTTGTGTCAGAGGCTAAACTTCCTCTGTTTTTTTGGTTTTGCCTCCCTTTATTGCACAGGAGCCCTACTGATGTCCCAGTAAGATGTGTGGGAAGGGAAACATTCTCTCAGCTCATGATTAGGGCTCAGTCTTTTAGTGAGCCTGTGCAGTGACCTGCTCAAGTGCTTCTCAGATCCACTGCCCCCTTCGGCGGGACAGGAAGGCTAGCGTGGGCTGCTGTTGAGTACTCCCCTTCCTGCAGGTTGGCTAGGCTCCGGTAAACCCTCAGTCAGTTAGGCTCTCGTAAAATAGCTTTTCTTGAAAGCTGGCCTTATTAAAAACAGAGTGTTCTAATGTATTTCCCCTTGCTAGTTTGCAACTTCTTTGGGAGCGTCCTGAGTGAAATCTGAAACCAGCCCCTGGTACATGGAGGGCAAGGAGAGACCAAAGTGAGAGGCAGAGCCCTCCAGATTGGTAGGTGGCAGGTTTCATATGCAAGGAAATCTACTTATGGGGCTTGTCTTAGGCAGCTCAAAATAAGTAGACTTCTGCACTTACTCCACCAGAATCTTAAAGTTTATATAGATGCCTTAACTGGGTGCAGTCATGCATACCATCCAGATAGTCCCAACACCACATTTCTATCTCAAGGTTGTATCCTTGGGGCAGCTTCTGGAAACAGGGAAAACAAGTGGAACACACATTCCAAAGGACAGGGGAGGGGTGGGGAACCTCCAAGTGCCCAGTTCCACTTGTAGGTTGACTGGTGGTCACATCTCAATGACTTCCCTCAACACCCCTCCCAATTCTGGAAGTATGGCGGTATTTTTTTCTGATCTTCATTGTCAGAACCTGGTAGGGCTCCTGGAGGTAAAACTCACAAAAGTTTGAGGGCTTCCGTAAGAGTGGACATCTGGTGTTTTAGTCTCAAACTTGCCCACACTGAGCCTCCAGCAGTTCACCATTTACAGTTTCAGTTTCCCTACTCTGGTTCTGCTTCCTGTCGAGCTTCTGCTCTTGGGCTTCATCTTTTGTATGTTATGATTCTCTGTACTCACATGTTGGTCTCATCAATGTATGGGGTAGCAGCTTGCCCTATGACCTCAGTTCTCTCTTGAATCTAAGAAACTTAGTTTTCAGTTTTTTGTTGTTAGTACAAGAGTGATGACTTCCAAGCTCCTTATATGTCAGACCAGAAACTGGAAATCTGGGTTGCCACTTTACTTTCCTTCACTTTCTTTGAAGCACAAGGATTTTAAATTTTGATGAACTGCAACTTATTTTTTTTTTAAGTAGGCTCTACAGCCAGCGTGGATCTTGAACTCACCACCCCGAGATCAAGTGTCACATGCTCTACCAACTGAGCCAGCCAATTGTCCCTTATTTTTCTTTTGTTGTCCGTGCTTTAGCTGTCATATCTAAGAAAGCATCACCTAGGGGTGCCTGGGTGGCTCAGTTGTTAAACGTCTGCCTTGGGCTCAGGTCATGATCCCAGGATCCTGGGATCGAGCCCCGCATCAGGCTCCCTGCTCAGCAGGAAGCCTGCTTCTCCCTGTCCCACTCCCCCTGCTTGTGTTCTCTCTCTCTGTCCAAAAATAGAAATCTTTAAAAATAAATAAATAAATAAATAAATAAAAAAGAAACCATTGCCTAATCAAAGGTCATAAACATTTACACCTGTTCCCTTTCAAGGGTTTTATAGTTTTGGCTCATCACATTTAAATCATTGGCCTATATTTGAGTTGCTTTTTGCAAATGGCATGAGGGAGGAGTCAAACTTCATTCTTTTGCATGTGAATATCCAGTTGTCCCAGCACCATCTGTTGAAAAGAATTCTTTCCCCACTTAACTGTATTGGCACACTTGTTGAAAATAAATTGCCCATAGTTTTATGTGTTTATTTCTGGGCTCTCAATTCTATCTCATTGCTGAAGTGTTTATCATTATGCCGGCACTGCATCACCTTGATTATATAGTAAGTTTTGAAATGAGGAAATATGACTCCTCCAACTTTGTTCTTCTTTTTCAGGATTGTTTTGGCTATTCTGGGCCCCTTGCATTTCTATATCAATTTTAGGATCTGGTTGTCAGTTTCTGTAAAAAAAGGCAGCTACAATTTTATCAGGGATTACACTGAATCAATAGATCATTTGGAGGTATATTGCCATCTTAATGATATTAAGTCAGGTCTCTCAACTCATGTATATGGATGACTTTCCACTGACTATTTTTAAAATTTCTTTCAATGATATTTTATAGTTTTTAGTGTCCAAGTCTTGTACTTCTTTTGTTAAATTTATTCTTAAATATTTTAATCTTTTTGATGCTATTTTAAGTGGAATTGTTTTCTTAATTTTATCTTTGGATTGTTCATTGCTAGCGTGTAAAGATACAACCAATTTTGTAGATTGATCTTGAGTCCTGCAACTTTGCTGAACTCATTTATTAGCTTAAATATTTGGTGTGTATGGATTGGTATTAGCTTAAATATGTGTGTGTATGGATTCCTTACAATTTGTGAACACATGGTTTTACTTCTTCCTTTCTAATATGGGTTCCTTTTTTTTTTTCCTTTTTCTTTTCCTTATCTAATTGCCTTGGCTAGAACCTCTAGTACAATGCTGAATAAAAATGGCAGGAACAGATATCCTTGTTTTTGATATTAGGGAGAAAACTTTAGTCTTTCTTCATTAAGTATGAGATTATGGATTTTCTTATGGATGATCTTTACCAGGCACCCAATTATTATTGTCTCCATTTTTCTGATGAAAACACTGGGGCTCAGAGAGGTTAATTAGGTTGCTGGAAAACCCAGGATTTGAACCTGGTCAGTGGTCTCCAAAGGCTCTTGGTACTTTCCTCTTCTGCCTGGGAGTGGCCAGCAAGAAGAGGGCCCAGGAAGAGAAGGGAGACAGTGAGGGTTCAGTGGCTAAGAGTGGATTTTCTCCACCCTACAGGTGACTTTGGGAATCACCCATTCACATAATTAGCCTATGTCCCACCAGGCCCTCCTAGCCTGAGACCAAGGCAAGTTTTGGGTGTGGTCTCTCTACTTTTTTGTCGGCAGCGGTTGCTGAGCATTGGCAACATCAGTGCCATTTGAGGTGGGTCCTGTCCACTGTCTCTGTCTCTTCTCCTGAGGCTGTAGAGTCCCTGGGTAAAAGTGCTTGCTGGGAAAGTAATGTGCTGGGTGCAAACAAATGATCTTTTACTTTTTGCTTTTCTTCTTCCAGTTTCATATCTGGAATTTTTGTTTTCCTTTAAAAGATTTCCGTAGTGGATCTTCACTAATAATAAACTCTACTGCATCCTGACAAATTTCTCATCTTAAAGAAGGTTTTCTGAGATATATTAAGATCTCAGTTTAGAATTCAGATATTTCTTCAGACCATCCTTTGTTCTTACCTCATAAATGAGATAAATATATCTGACATGGAGCTAAGAGGTTTGGGTGAATTCCCCAAGGTCAAGTAGTAAGGTACAGGCTTGGTCAAAACTCAGATCTGGGTCTAAGATCTGGGACATTAGATGTCTACAGAACTGTTTTTTCCATACAGTATTACTTCCTACATGTTAGGGCATTTTTCAGAGACCATTTACTACTCCTGCTTTGCCCTCTGATGCTGTTGTGTGGAAGCTTAGCTGAGAGTGTACAGTGCTTGGCTAAATTTATGGGCTTGGAGCCCAAGGCCTGGTTGAATCCTGATTGCACTGCTTACTGCTGGGTGACCATGGGCTTATTGAACTTCTGTGTCTGTTTTTTCATGTATAAAATGGAGATTTTTATGAGAATTGAGAAGCTGCGTGAGGATCTCTGTGTAATGCCTGGCATATAGTAAATGCTCAATAAATTACAGTTATTATTAACACTGTTCCTTCCACTGGTGAAGGGAGGACAGTTTGATTCTGAGTAGGTCTGTCTTGCACAGAACGTCTTGCTATGGTCTGCTTTCGTCAGGGTGTATTTCAGTGCCTGGGCTCCTCATATTTCAGGGCCTGCTTTACATGCTGAGAAGACTTTTGTGGATAGTGGAAGCCTGTGCACTCTTCTCATTGGCCTGGCAAGGGCCTCAGGCCTCCATGAACTTAGGGTGATTTTGTGGGGAAATACTGATTCTCAGTCTAAGGAGAACTGTGGGTCCTTAAAAAGGATTAGACATAAAATAACAATAATGCAGTGACAGACCCAAGGCATCCCTGAGTTGAGAGTCAACCAGAGGTCTGCTTCTCTTCCTGTTTCCTGTGGGCATGCCGGTCCCAGGAGCCCATACCCTGCCACCGAACACGCTGAGGTTTCCAGGTTATCCCTTTGTTCCTCTTGAACATGGGCACATGGGGAAGGGAAGGCCAAGGGTGGCAGGAGGCTGCCTCCCACGCCTAGTGGTTTACCACTGGGCACCCCCTGCCCATGCCCAGCACATCAGGTAGCCTTTGTTCGCTCTCTGCCCCAGAAGTTAAAGGTATTTTGGCAGCTAGACAACCACTTCTAAAGCTTTGCTGGCTAATGAACCCCACTGGAGAATTCCCACATACCTTTGAGGAAGAGGGAAGTTTTTCTCTTTGCCTCAACTGACGGGGATGGTTGGGGCTACATGTCAGCAGTGGCTTAAAGAGCCCCAGCTTACTCACAGAAAGAGGATTTGAGATCTCCCAGTTCTGTCTTCCAGAATATCTTCATTTCATTTTCTTTCTGTTTTGTCTTTTAATTGACGGGTGTGGGGAAGTAGCAAGATCATACCATTAATTTTTTTTAGAGGCATCATTAATTCTAAAGATGGAAAATGAAACCAATCGGGGCAAGGAATCAGAGCACGGGAAGCCAGCATGGGGGAGAGATATTCCCCCAGACCATATGAAGCTTGGCAAATTATTCCTGACTCACCGTGACCGGCAAGTTTGGGTTTGGGAATGGAAAGCCTTGCTTCCTAGAACATCTTGTACACTAGTTCTCTTTTCTGAGATTGTTTGATCATCCCTACTCTATTCCACGAATACACGTCATTAAGCTTTTTTTACCTACCAGCCCCCACATTCCAGTTTTGCATCCTAGAGATTCATCTGAGGTCACCTTGATTTGAGTTCTGGGAGATTTTAAAGACTATATATCTTGGTTTTACTTCCACAGATAGATAGTTAATGTGTGTAGAGTTTATTCGTCCAACTTCTAGAGGGCAACTTTATTTCCCTTTTTTTTCTCTTGGGTAAGGGCACCTCATTGTTTCCCTATGTACTGCCAATAAGCTGGTTTTGTTGAAGGAAACCAGCTGTGCAAAATCTCCTGGTTTCAGGTCAGATGAGGACAGAGAGTGCTGTCCTGTCTACTAGAAATCAGAGTCTCATTTTTGTTTCTCTTGTTCACTGGGGGAGAAAGGAACAAACAAACGAACAGTATTTTCCTATTTGGAAAAAATTTTTTTTCAGTCATTTTTTACTTGCATTTCAGATTTTTATAACAGTCCACCCTTTATTTTCTCCCATTAAACTTCCCCATAACTATGAGAATCATTCATTTCAAATAAACTATTTTTTATTATAAAAGCAATATTCATTGAAAAAAACTGCACAAAGACCAAAGTAATAGTTACTTTATAATTTTTATTTATTTATTTATTTAGGTTAGAGTGAAAGAAAGTCTCAGAAAGCCTCATAAATCAGAATGATTTATTCTATTTCTGGTTTTATATACATTTTCCACTAATAATAATAATTAGCTACAAAACAGTAATAAGAAAACAGAAAAAAAAGAAAACAATATACTATTCTATTGCAGAATTTCAGATTGATAATTTATACCACTGCACTGAGATTCTAAAATAGCCTTTGGCTCAGTTTCATTAGGGCTTGAGGCAAATATGAAGAACTGATAACTTTATCTGTATCCACAATTATGGAACGAGCTTTAGACATCATCAGAGATGACATCCTAAGACATAGGAGAGCAAGAGTGCTCCCTGAAAACCTGTTTCTGTGCATGATTAAATCTTTCTTCCTCCTTGTCTTTCTCTGTATTCTTTTACTCCCCTCTACCTTCCTGTCTTCAACCACAGGCTTTTTCTTAGTTAGCCCTAATAAAGATGTAGCCATGTTTTAAATCACTATATTTTTTTAAACACATTTTATTTATTTGAGAGTGAGAGAGTGAGCATGAGTGGGGGGAGGAGCAGGGAGCCCAACTCAGGGCTCATCCCAGGACCCTGGGATCATGACCTGAGCCCAAGGCAGACACTTAACCAACTGAGCCACCCAGGCGCCCCACATCACTTTATATATAATTCTATATTTAACAGTTTCTTGTCTAGAATGGACTGAATTGCCTTCTATACGTAAGGTCCCTTTATGATACGTAAGTTCCCTTTAATGAAATCTTCGTTCCGGAGGACCAGTAACCCTCAGAAATACTTAAAAAAAGTCTCTCAAAACAAAGTCATTGTGCCATTCTTCATACTCTCCTCGAACAACGGCTGCCCCACTTCTGATTACTGAAATTGAGCCCGGTCTTCAAACCTTGCCGGAAATGCTACTTCTCTTAGGAGGTCTTTCTTCTGCACCAGCCCTTCAAGTAGGTGTGATCGCTCCTTCCCACAAAATCCAATCATATTCTGTACCAGCTTTATGACACTGATGGTAATCCCGCTTGGATTTGTGTGCCTGTTGTATTCCTCTTATAGGTTATGAGCCCTCATGGGCAGGTTCAATGGCTTACTCTTTGAATCCCTTGCAGCTACAATGCTTTATAAATAAGAGTTGCGGAGTACTTATTAGTAAGTTCTAGAAATTGAATAACTGTGGCCATCTTTGCTTCACTTACATACTTACAATTATTATAAGCCCAGTGTAGATTTAACAGAACTGTAAAGGCATAAACTATTAATCAAAAAATAGATCTAGTTTTGCTTAGTAACAATACTTGGTGTTTGTAGTTGGTGTGTGTGTTTTTTTTTCTCCTTCAGCTGCACGAGTACAAACTGTATGAAATCTTTAAGTAACGTTCTCAGTTTTCAGGGTAAGTTGTTGAACTGCTCATTCAGAATCTGGGCTCCCTTCCTGAAACCAGATGACACACTTCTTGCCCTTCCCATGCCAAGTCCCTCCCTCAGTGGCCAACTTCCTCTCTGCGTCAAGGCACTGGGCTCTGAACCTATTCTGGCAAGATCCTCTCTTACTTTCTCCCGTAGGTGTGTTCCTTTCTCTAAGCATTGCGTTTAACAGGACGGAGCCTTGGCGATCCTTGCAAGAGACCAGAAACTTGCCAAATGCGCAAGCCAATGTTCAAGCACCACACTTCCTCACTACTTGCAGTGGTGTGCTGGGATAAAATCCAGGAGACTCATAAAAGCCAGACGGAGACTGCACAATTCTCATGGAAACTTAATGGTAAAATAATAATGTGGCCATTTTACAATATCACGAACTACATGCACAAATCATCTAACATTTTTGCGTGTTGAATTATAACTGTATAGCTTGAAATCATGAAGAGCGGTTTCTAAAACATATATATATACACATACATATATATATATATAGTGAATTAGATTTTTTGGGTGTACTCTCCATAGTAATTTTTAAGGAAGAAAATACTTTTGAAAATTCCAGTAGACTTTTCTTTTTTTTTTTTTTTTTGGCCATGGTCAGAAGTGGGGTTGAACTTAAAATTTTGTGGTTTTGAAGAACGCTTAAGTGGTGAATTAATGTGATGTGAAGAAAAGGTAACCGCCTCATTCTCTTGCAGTCTAATCACAGACCACCCCCCCCCTTTTTTTTCCCAGCCTTAGGGGAGGGAGCCTTTAATAATGGTCTGTGTAAACTGATGCCCAGGCGGTATGAGTTCGAAGAAGCGCTGCTCGAACACACTGAAGCAAAGAGCAACACCAAAGGGCAGCATCTCCCCAAACAAAACAATTGCTTCGACCAACCAACCAACCCAAACGGCTGCAATGGCTCTCCTGGCGCGAATCCTGAACGCCCGAGTGAGCCCGGCTGCCGGGCGAGGCGGGTTCCTGAGCGCCGGGGCTTCACGGCCCTCCCGGCCCGAGGGCGCCCGGCTGCCGGCGGGGACGCGGGCCGAGGACAAAGGAGCGGGGAGGCCGGGAGCGCCGCGGGCCGGGGGCCGGGCCGAAGGGCCCCGCAGCCTCGCCGCCATGCCGGGGCCCCGCAGCCTCTCCAACCTGGTGGAGTTCTTCTGGAAGGACGGCTTCAGCCGCATCCACGAGATCCAGGTAGCAGCGCGCGCGGGGTCGGAAGGGGAGCGGGCCAGGGAAGTTCCTCTGAGCGCGGAGGCCTCGCGCGCGCCGGAGGGCGTCCGGAAGGAGGCGCCGTGGAGGGTGCCCGAAGGAACTCCAGGGAGGGGGTCCCGGGGGGGGGATGCCGGGGAGGGGGCGCCAAGCCCGGCCGGGAAGGGGACGTCAAGGAGGGTCGCCCGGGAGGGACCCCAAGAAGGAGGCACCGGGCAGCGGATGCCGGGGAGGGGACGCCGGGCAGGGGGCGCCAAGAAAGGGGCTTCAAGGAAGGGCGCCAGGGCAGGGTCTCCGCGCTGGGCGAGCCGGGGAGAGGGCTCTGGGGAGTGAGCCCGAGGAGGGGTGCCTGGGAGCTGTCCCCAGGTAGGAGGCCCGCTCGGGGTGGACCCCCGCAGGCGGAGGCGCGGGTTGAGGCTTGCGGAGCCCAGCGGAGGGAGTCGCGGTCCAGCCCCGGGATGGCCCCGAGGGGGGCCCAGAAGAACTCCTTCTCTCGCGGGGACGTCGGGGGCCCGGCCCGGGAGCGCTGCGAGCAGCTCTGAGCTCTCCAGAGCACCGTGTCTACGCGGCCGGCCGAGGTCATGTTGCGTCCCTTTCTGGTCCTTTTTGCTTGTGTTTTATAAATGGAAAACAAACACGCCCCCCTCCCCCAAACATCTGAGGTTCGGAGGCCACAGGTTGCTTAGCCTCCAAGTGATGGGGTCGCCACACGAATGTAAATGAACCTCGGCTGCAAGCCAGGACTCGGGCAGGGACCTAGGAAGAACCCAGTCGTTCCAACAACCTGTGGGAGTTTTGGGACACGTCAGCCTACAGTTTCTCATCTTGACCCTGAGTTTTCCCTTCTTTTCCCCATCCCAAATTGCGCCTTTCATTGCAAGGTGGGACCCTCCACCTGCAAGGGTCATGGGATCTCCTTTCCTCTCGCTCTGGCAGCTGCTTCCTTACTTGACTTCTTCATTTCCTCAGGCTCCCACCTCTGCGCACACTTCTTTCTGGGATCTGGGCCTTCTAACCGCTTCCAAGAACACCCTCCCTCCACCCCCGTCCCACTTACTTTTGTTCAAAACTCATGGGTCATCCTTCAAAGCACTTCTCCAAGGAAGCCTTCCGTGACCACCCACCTGGCCTGCGGTCATGGTCATTCATTCATTCCCTCAACCAAGAAACATACCTGATGGTGCAGAGGCCCTGATTGGGCTAGAGAAGCAGAAACCTCATTGGGAGAAAAAACCGAACTCAGGAGCAAGTTTAATTTGACTGAAATTCCAGACCCTCCTCTCCATCCCCCACACCAACCCTACACAGTTTTCCACCTGACATGCTTCTAGGGGTCAAAAAGGATTTTCTTTCTTTTCCCTGTGGAATCTGGACATAAGATATCAGGATGTGATAGTTTTCAAATGGGGAAAAACATGTTTTGTTATTGACTGTGGACAAGTCAGTACAGCTTGATATTTTTGTTTCTGCTTTTTTTAAAAATTTTAATTAATTATTATTTTTTTACTTTTATCCACTTCTGTTACCATCTGCTTTTATCCTCACAGCATAAGCCCACAGTTGGTTCCGCAGCACAGGTTTCTTTGAGAAGCTGACCACTGTTAGAACCTGCATGTCTAGCAGAAGTGGCCTAGAGAGCCACCTCTCCACCACCAGAAAGTGTCTCAGTTCAGAGGGGCATTTTCCCTGCATCTGCCCTGCTTCCCGCCATCATCCTACACGCAACCCTCCTGCCCAAGGCTCAGACTACACCTATCACCGTGATGGTCCGGAGTGGTGGCGCACACCTGCCAGAGGACAGTCACGGAACTGACTCACCTGTGCTTTCTCAAAACACAGTAGACAGGCCCCAACTGTTCCCAGCTCCGTTGTCCTTCTGGGCTCCCCTTTTCCTTTATTCTCCAAATAGCACTCATTTACAAGAGTGGGAATCCTCCTGCAACCCCTCTGAGGACCTCAGGGAGTGCTTTATGGCCTGGGGTTACCCCACTGCAGGTGTGCTCAGGTTGCTCTAGACTGAATAAGATTCTAGTAAAACCCTCTGCCCTGCTCTCCAGCTTGCTCCTGAGGCCCTTGTAGGAGGAAGACAGTTACTCTGTGACCATTACCTCCAGTATACTTTACTAGACTCGTGATCACACAGTGTTAGCTTGCCAGTCATCTATATGGTTCAAGTCTTTCCCGTACAGGTGGGGAAGGCCCAAGTGCTGACTGAGTGACTTGCCCGAGGTCACGCAGCTAATTAGTGACAGAGCAACATCCTAGCCTGTGTCGCTAGAGGCTGTTTCAGATGTGACAGAGCAGGAGGGCCCTGTGTTCAAATGCTGGCCCTCTACATGCACCTGTGGAGTCTTGGCTAATCACTTACTCTCTCTAGACCTCGTTTTCCTTGTCTGTGCAGAAGTCTGACAGTCCTCATCCATCTCACAAGTTATTATGTGATCAAATGAGATTAGGGCTGTGGAGGGGCTTCGTAAGCTATAATCATAACATGTAAATACGAATAATGAACATTTCTAGAACTCTTTTCATGTGCCAGGCACAGTTCTAGTCCTACATGTGAGGGAAGTTCTATTATTTGTCCATTTCACAGGTGAGGAAACTGAAGTACAGTGGGTAAGGTTGCCTAGCTAGTACACACTGAGCTAAGATTCAAACTCCAGTGTCTGTGCTCTTAATGTCTATATAAATTCTAAGTACCGGGACTGACTGTACTCTTCTGTGGTCCACTAGCAAAAAAGTGCTGTACACTATCTGGGTCATCCATCTTGTTCTTTCTCGTGCCTGGTCAGTTGCTCCTTAGTGCTGATGGTGCCTGTTCAGTAGCTGGATTTGCCTGGGGAGTGACCCATTTCCCAGTAGTTGGCTATTAACAGTCATCTCAACCATGGCTCCCATTCAGAGACCCAGAGGAACACCTTCCAGTTGAGTCTGAGTGTTTTCATCTCTGGGTGGGAGGACTTCACCCAGGTTGATAAGGAAGTGAGTATCTTCTACCTGAGGAGTAGAAGGAAGAATGGAGAGACAATGGACTCTCTGGCCTGCTATTTTTGAGGTTGAGAATTGGGGTGATGAGAAATGTTGGCAGATACCAAAGAGAGACTTAGTCATTTTCCCCATATGCTCAGACCTGGCTGTGCCATGCTGAGCCAGGCTGGAAGGGACTTTCTCTCTCTCTCATTTATTTATTTATTTAACCCATTTACACTTATTGTGATTTCTCTTTGTTTTTTGGTACTAGAGCTATTGAGATATAATTCACATACCATACAACAGTCACCCCACTTAGCCTTAGAACATGTTCATAACTTTATTTATTTTTTATTATTTATTCATTTATTTTTTTAAAAGATTTTATTTATTTATTTGACAGAGAGAGAGAGAGAGACAGCGAGAGAGGGAACACAAGCAGGGGGAGTGGAGGAGGGAGAAGCAGGCTTCCCTCCGAGCAGGGAGCCTGATGCGGGCCTTGATCCCAGGACCCTGGGATCATGACCTGAGCCAAAGGCAGACGCTTAATGACTGAGTCACCCAGGCGCCCCAGAACATGTTCATAACTTTGAAAAGAAACCCCATATTGTTTCATTTAGCTGTCACTCCCCAACTCTCCATCCCCCCAGCCATAAGCAACCACTAATTTACTTTTTGTCTTTGTAGACTGGCCTATTCTGGACATTTCATATAACTGGATCATAACATGTGGTCTTTTGTGTCTGGCTTCTTTCACTGAGCATCACATTTTCAAGGTTCATCTATGTTGTGGTGTGTACTAGTGCCTCATTTCTTTTTATGGGCAAATAATATTCCAGTGTAAGAACATACTACATTTTGCTTGTCCATTCATCAGTTGACAGACACGTGGATTGTTTCCACCTTTTTCCTAATTGTGAAAAATGCAGCTATGAACGTTCAGTATAAGTTTATTTTTGTATAGACATATGTTTTCATTTCTTTGGATATATATCTAGGAGTGGAATTTCAGAGTCAAATAGTAACTCGATTTTAACCTTTTGAGAATCTGCCAGACCGTTTCTCAAAGTGGCTGCAGTATGTACATTCCAGCCAGCAAGTGTAAGAGGTTGTGATTTCTCCACATTCTTGCCAGGGCTTGTTATTACCTATCCTTTTGATTACAACCATTCTAGTGGGTGTGAAGTGGCATCTCATTGTGATTATGATTTGCATTTCCCTGATGACTAATGATGTTGAGCTTCTTTTCATCTGCTTATTATCCATTTGTATATCTTCTTTGGAGAAATGTCCATTCAAATAATTGCCCAGTCTTTAATTGGTTCATTGTTTTATTGAGTTGTCATAGTTCTTTATATGTTTTACATACAAGTCCCTTATCAGATATGTGCTTTGCAAATATTTTCTCAATTCTGGGGATTATCCTTTACTTTCTTTATAGTGTCCTTTGAAACACCAAAGTTTTAAATTTTAATGAAGTCCAATTATCTACTTTTTCTTTTGTTGTTTGTGGTTTTGGTATTATATCTTAAGACACCATTGCCAAATTCAAGGTCATGAAGATTTACCCCTGTCTTTTCTTCTAAGAATTTTATAATTTTGGCTCTTACCTTTAGGACTTGAACCCTTTTGAGGTAATATTTATATCTGGTATGAGAGAAGGGTATAAGTTCATTCTTTGCCTGTAGATACCCATTTGTCCCAGCATTTGTTGAAGAGACTATTCTTCCCCTATTTAATTGTCTTGGCACTGGCACCCTTGTTGAAAATCAATTGACCAGAGATGTACGGGTTTATTTCTGAATTCTCAGTTCTACTCCCGTGGTTTAGATGTTTATCCTCATGTCACTATTACATTGTCATGGTTACTGTTGCTTTTTTTTTTTTAATTTTATTATGTTATGTTAGTCACCATACAATACATCATTAGTTTTTGATGTGGTGATCCACCATCCATTGTTTTTGTATAACACCCAGTGCTCCATGCAGTATGCACCCTCCTTAATACCCATCACCGGGCTAACCCCTCCTCCCTCCCCCTCCTCTCTAAAACCCTGTTTGTTTCTCAGAGTCCATAGTTTCTCATGGTTCATCTCTCCCTCCAATTCCCCTCCCCCCACATTTTTCCCTTCCTTCTACTAATGTCCTCCATGCTATTCCTTATGTTCCACAAATAAGTGAAACCATATGATAATTGACTTTCTCTGCTTGACTTATTTCACTTAGCATAATCGCCTGCAGTCCCATCCATGTTGATGTAAAAGTTGGGTATTCATCCTTTCTGATGGCTGAGTAATATTCCATTGTATATATGGACCACATCTTCTTTATCCATTCATCTGTTGAAGGGCATCTCGGCTCTTTCCACAGTTTGGCTATTGCGGACATTGCTGCTCTGAACATTGGGGTTCATATGGCCCTTCTTTTCACTACATCTGTGTCTTTGGGGTAAATACCCAGTAGTGCAATTGCTGGGTCATAGGGTAGCTCTATTTTTAAATTTTTGAGGAACCTACACACTGTTTTCCAAAGTGGCTGTACCAACTTGCATTCCCACCAACAGTGTAAGAGGATTCCCCTTTCTCCACAACCTCTCCAACATTTGTTGTTTCTTTCCCTGTCCATTTTGGCCATTCTAACTGGTGTAAGGTGGTATCTCAATGTGGTTTTGATTTGAATTTCCCTGATGGCTAATGATGATGAACATTTTTTCATGTGTCTGTTAGCCATTTGTATGTCTTCTTCAGAGAAGTGTCTTTTCATCTCTTCTGCCCACTTTTGACTTGATTATTTGTTTTTTGGGTGTTGAGTTTGAGAAGTTCTTTATAGATCTTGGATACCAGCCCTTTATCTGTAATGTCATTTGCAAATATCTTCTCCCATTCTGTGGGTTGCCTCTTAGTTTTGTTGACTGTTTCCTTTGCTGTGCAGAAGCTTTTTATCTTGATGAAGTCCCAAAAGTTCATTTTTGCTTTTGTTCCACTAGCTTTTGGAGATGTATCTTGAAAGACGTTGCTGTGGGTGATGTCAAAGAGGTTACTGCCTATGTTCTCCTCTAGGATTTTGATGGATTCCTGTCTCACATTGAGGTCTTTCATCCACTTTGAGTTTATCTTTGTGAATGGTGTTAGAAAATGGTCGAGTTTCATTCTTCTGCATGTGGCTGTCCAATTTTCCCAGTACCATTTATTGAAGAGACTTTCTTTTTTCCATTGCATGTTTTTTCCTGCTTTGTCAAAGATTATTTGACCACAGAGTTGAGGGTCCATATCAGGGTTCTCTATTCTGTTCCATTGGTCTATATGTCTGTTTTTGTGCCAGTACCATGCTGTCTTGGTGATCACAGCTTTGTAATATAGCTTGAAATCGGGCAACGTGATGCCCCCAGCTTTGTTTTTCTTTTTCAACATTTCCTTGATGATTCGGGGTCTTTTCTGATTCCATACAAATTTTAGGATTGTTTGTTCCAGCACTTTGAAAAATGTCATTGGAATTTTGATCGGCATGGCATTGAAGGTATAGATTGCTCTGGGTAGCATAGACATTTTAACAATGTTTATTCTTCCAATCCATGAGCATGGAATATTTTTCCATCTTTTTGTGCCTTCTTCAATTTCTTTCATGAGTGTTCTGTAGTTCCTAGAGTATAGATCCTTTACCTCTTTGGTCAGCTTTATTCTGAGTTATCTTATGGTTTTTGGTGCTATTGTAAATGGAATCATTTCTCTAATTTCTCTTTCTACAGTTGCGTTGTTAGTATATAAGAAAGCAACTGATTTCTGTGCATTGATTTTGTATCCTGCCACATTACTGAATTGCTGGATGAGTTCTAGTAATTTGGGGATGGAGTCTTTTGGGTTTTCCACATAAAGTATCATGTCGTCTGCGAAAAGCGAGAGTTTGACTTCTTCTTTGCCAATTTGAATACCTTTTATTTCTTTTTGTTGTCTGATTGCTGTTGCTAGGACTTCTAGTACTATGTTGAGCAACAGTGGTGAGAGTGGGCACCCTTGATGTGTTCCTGATCTTAAGGGAAAGACTCTCAGCTTTTCCCCATTGAGGATGATATTCGCTGTGGGTTTTTCATAGATGGATTTTATGAACTTGAGGAATGTTCCCTCTATCCCTGTACTCTGAAGAGTTTTAATCAGGAAAGGATGTTGTATTTTGTCAAATGTTTTTTTTGCATCAGTTGAGAGGACGATATGGTCCTTCTCCCTCCTCTTATTAATGTGTTCTATCACATTGATTGATTTGCGAATGTTGAACCACCCTTGCATCCCGGGGCTAAATCCCACTTGGTTGTGGTGGATAATCCTTTTAATGTATTGTTGGATCCTATTAGCTAGGATTTTGTTGAGGATTTTGGAATCCATATTCATCAGGGATATCGGTCTGAAATTCTCTTTTTTGATAGGGTCTTTACCTGGTTTGGGGATTAAGGTAATGCTGGCCTCATAGAATGAGTTTGGAAGTTTTCCTTCTGTTTCTATTTTTTGAAACAGCTTCAGTAGAATAGGTATTATTTTTTCTTTGAATGGTTGGTAGAATTCCCCAGGGAATCCATCAGGCCCTGGACTCTTGTTTTTTGGGAGGTTTTTGATCACTGCTTCACTCTCGTTACTGATTATTGGCCTATTCAGGTTGTCAATTTCTTCCTGTTTCAGTCTTGGCAGCTTATAGGTTTCTAGGAAGGCCTCCATTTCATCCAGATTGCTCAGTTTATTGGCATATAGTTGTTGATAATAATTTCTAATAATTGTTTCTATTTCCTTGGTGTTAGTCGTGATCTCTCCCCTTTCATTCATAATTTTATTAATTTGGGTCCTTTCTCTTTTCTTTTGGATAAGTCTGGCCAGTGGTTTATCGATCTTATTAATTCTTTCAAAGAACCAACTTCTAGTTTCGTTGATCTGATCTACTTTGTTTCTGGTTTCTAATTCATTGATTTCTGCTCTAATTTTAATTATTTCTCTTCTAGTGCGTGGCTTAGGCGTCGTTTGTTGCTTTTTCTCTAGTTCTTTAAGGTGTAGAGTTAATTGGTGAATTTGGGATTTTTCTATTTTTTGAGTGAGGCTTGGATGGCTATGTATTTGCCCCTTAGGACCACCTTTGCAGTATCCCATAGGTTTTGGACCAATGTGTTTTCGCTGTCATTGATTTCCATGAATTGTTTAAGTTCTTCTTTGATTTCCTGGTTGACCCAAACATTCTTGAGCAGAGTGGTCTTTAGCTTCCAAGTGTTTGAATTTCTGCCAAATTTTTTCTTGTGATTGAGTTCCAGTTTTAAAGCATTGTGGTCTGAGAATATGCAGGAAATAATCTCAATCTTTTGGTATTGGTTGAGACCTGATTTGTGACCCAGTATGTGGTCTATTCTGGAGAAAGTTCCATGTGTGCTCGAGAAGAATGAGTATTCTGTTGTTTTAGGGTGGAATGTTCTGTAAATATCTATGAGGTCCATCTG
Source organism: Halichoerus grypus (assembly GCF_964656455.1). Classification (NCBI taxonomy): domain Eukaryota; kingdom Metazoa; phylum Chordata; class Mammalia; order Carnivora; family Phocidae; genus Halichoerus; species Halichoerus grypus. Next base: position 86,455,260 of record NC_135715.1, read on the forward strand.
GTCCAGTGTATCATTCAAAGCTCTTGTTTCCTTGATTTTCTGCTTAGATGATCTGTCCATTGCTGAGAGTAGAGTATTGAGGTCTCCTACAATTAACGTATTGTTATCAATATGACTCTTTATTTTGGTTAACAGTTGGCTTATATAGATGGCTGCTCCCATGTTGGGGGCATAGATATTTACAATTGTTAGATCTTCTTGTTGGATAGACCCTTTAAGAATGATATAGTGTCCTTCTGTGTCTCTAATTACAGACTTTAGTTTAAAATCTAATTTGTCTGATATAAGAATTGCTACCCCAGCTTTCTTTTGAGGTCCGCTGGCATGGAACATGGATCTCCATCCCTTCACTTTCAGTCTGGATGTATCTTTAGGTTCAAAATGAGTCTCTTGTAGGCACCATATGGATGGGTCCTGTCTGTTTATCCAATCTGCAACCCTGGGCCGTTTTATGGGAGCATTTAGGCCATTCACGTTGAGAGTGATTATCGAAAGATATGAATTAATTGTCATCATGTTGCCTGTGAAGACATTGTTTTTATAGGTTGTCCCTGTAAATTTCTGTTGTATATCACTGTTGGGGTCTTTCTCCTTTTATAGGACCCCCCTTAATATTTCTTGCAGGGCCAGCTTAGTGGCCACATATTCTTTCAGTTTCTGCCGGTCGTGGAAGCTCTTCATCCCTCCATCCATTCTAAATGACAGCCTTGTCGGATAAAGTATTCTTGGCTGCATGTTCTTCTCATTTAGTACCCTGAATATATCTTGCCAGGCCTTTCTGGCTTGCCAGGTCTCTGTGGATAGGTCTGATATTATTCTGATGTTCCTCCCTCTGTATGTAAGGAATCTCTTTCCCCTAACTGCCCTTAAGATGGTTTCCTTGGTTCTAAGATTTGCAAATTTTACTATTACATGCCGGGGTGTTGGCCTGTTTTCCTTGATCTTGGGAGGGGTCCTCTCTGCCTCTAGGACGTGAATGTTTGTTTCATTCCCCAGATTAGGGAAGTTCTCAGCTACGATTTGCTCAAATACATCTTCTAGTCCTCTCTCTCTCTCTCCACTCCTTCCGGGATTCCAATTATTCTGACACTGGAATGCTTCATGGTGTCACTTATTTCTCCGATTCTATTTTCATGGATTCTGAGTTGTTTTTCCCTGGCCTCCTCTTTTCCCTTTTTATCTATTATATTGTCTTCCAGGTCGCTTATTTGTTCTTCTGCCTCACTTACCCTAGCTGTTAGATTATCTAGATTGGATTGGATCTCACTGATAGCATTTTTAAGTTCTGCCAATTCACCTTTCATTTCTGCCCTTAGAGACTCTATGTTGCCATTAATTGATTTCTCCATTCTAGCCATTGTCTTCACAATTGCTAGCCTGAATTCCATCTCTGACATCTTGGTTATATCTGCATCCATTTGTAAATCTGCAGCATAAGTCATAATCTCTGAGTCTTTTCTGTTTTGGGGGCTCCTCCTCCTAGTCATTCTGTTGATGGGTGTTTGAGGGAATGTATAGAGTCGAAATTATTGACCAGCACCCAAGCAAGATGCACCTGTTTTCTTGGGACCTTAGGGTTGCTGGCCTCTTGTTTTCCCAGCCTGTCTTCTGTGGGAGGGGCCTGCTGCGCTGTTACTCAGGCAATCCTGTTCGGGTGGAGTTGCCCTGGGCCCCTGTGGCGGTGGATGGGCTCAGTGGGAATCAGTCTTTGGGGCTTTTGTTCTCTGGCGCCTTTCCCTGGCGGCTTTCCGCATCTCTTCCATGAGTCAGAGCAGAAGAGACCATTTCCAGCCCTCTGCCTCAGAGCAGAGAGATCACAGTCTGTTCTTCAGTGAGCTCTCCAGGCCACACTGTCTCCGTTTCTGTCCGTGCTACTATAAACTGCAGCATCCTGGGTTGTGCGCCCCTCTGCAGTGCTCCCAGTCCTGCCTCCCTCCAGGTCGGGGCACGTCTCTGCCCTTCGTGCTTCTAAAACCACCAGCCACTCCCAGTTCGCCCCCGCGACCCGCTGCTCCGGGTTTCCGCCCTGGGGGCTGCCCTAAAGTCCTTTCCCGACACTGCCGGTCTGCGAGTCTGTGCCCGTCCGCTGCGCGCGAGGCTGTCACTCACCGGCGGTGTAGGATCCCCATGTCCAGGCACCCTCCCGCTGCCGTTTATCCTCTGATATCTGCCCACGGAATCACAGCTCCCTGCTTCGTACCTCAAAACCAACCGCCTGTGATATTCTGTTTGTAGAGATCCAGATCTTCTTACACCTCAGGCTGGTTTTGTGGGTGCTCAGAGTGGTCTGGTGGATATCCAGCTCAATTCCGGGGACCAGTTGGAATAGGATCCCCTACTCCTCCGCCATCTTTCCTTCTCTCTTACTGTTGCTTTTGTAGCAAGTTTTGAAATAGAGAAAAGGGAAGCCTTCAACTTTGCTCTTTTTTTTTTTTTTTCAGGGTTGTTTTCTATTCTTGGTCCCTTGCATTTCCATTTTAAGCTTGTTAATTTTCTACAAAGAGGTCAACAGAAATTCTGATAGAGATTATGTTGAATCTATGGGTCAATTTGGGGAGTATTCCCATCTTAATAATATTAAGTCTTCCAACCCATGAACATGGGATATGTCTCCTTTAATTTCTTTCAATGATCTCTTATGGCTTTCAAAGTATAAGTTTTGCACTTTCTTTGTTAAATTTATTTCTAAGCATTTTATTGTTTTTGATGCTATTATAAATGGAATTGTTTTCTTACTTTTGGGATTGTTCATTGCTAGTATATGGAAATACAACTGACTTTTGTATATTGATCTTATATCCTGCAAGCTTGCTGAACTTGTTTATTAGTTCAGATAGTTTTCTAGTGGATTCCTTAGAATTTTCTATATGGGAGATCCATGTCTTCTCTGATTAAAGGTAGCTTTACTTCTCTCTTTCTAATCTGGATGCTGTCTTTCATTTTCTTGCTGGGGGCCATTTTTACAGGTTCATTACAGATTGCCTGCAGAGGGCTCTCTCTCTGCAGAACAGGGTGGCAGAGCTGCTGAGGGTCTGGGTCAGGGGCTGGCACAGTCTTTTTGGCTCAGGCCATTGAAGGCTCTGCAGTTCATTTCCATCCATAATGACATTTCTCTCCTGTTGCTCCACACAGCTAAGTATTGTTAAAAACATAGCTCTAAAGAATAAGAAAACTTATGTGAATATGGTTAATGACGTGCAAGTACATTTATCTCAGGAATATGTAAAGTTACAACTCTGATTCAGCTATGTATAATGTAGAGCTTTCCTCTGCCCCAATTTTCTCTCCCCTAACACATAGAAATGTTTATGTCAAAGGTATATCATATCTGTATTTTTTCCTTTTTTGGTTTCTCCATGGTATTGCAGCAGAAGCACACACAGGAATATGGAAAAATCTTCAAGTCTCACTTTGGTCTTCAGTCTGTAGTATCTATTGCAGACCGAGACATGGTGGCTCAGGTGCTCCGGGCAGAGGGGGCCGTGCCCCAGAGAGCCGACATGGGGTCCTGGCAGGAGTACCGACACTTACGAGGGAGATCCACCGGGCTCATCTCGGCGTGAGTATGTGGCCCAGGCGGACCATGGTTGGGAGACCCCTGCCTCGAGGCTGGGCTCTGAAAACCAGTCTTTAATAAACTGCACAACTCCCAGTGGAGTAGTGTCAAAATAGCCTCTTTGCATGATCTCCTAAATACTGGTGCTGAGGGCCCTGTCCCTTCTCCTCTGGGAAGAGATTTGATGGCAGGGACAAGGTCGGGTCACACTAGCTTGGGAGAGGGGAGGAATTGTTTCTCAAGCAGTGCTCGGAGGCTGTAGGTGTCCTCTCAGTGACAACCAAGGCGGGGGGGATCACAGAGCTGATCTGTGGGCAGGGAAGGAGGCAGGTAGCTGCTTTAGGAGGCCCTGAAGAGGGGCTAAGATCCTTCCTGCATGGATCACTATGTGATGCTGTTCCCGTCTCATAACAGGCTATGATTATTACTTGTAAACAAGGCTCACCGACACCTCTGTGCCCCTAAGAGCTAATCAGCACAGTCCCAGGCAAGAAGAAGAACACAGATCATCTGTGGATCCCCTGGTCCAAATCCCTTTGGTTAGGAATTTTATTTGTGATTCTTTATATATATATATATATATATATATATATATATATATATATATATATATACATATATATATATATATATATATATATATGCCCTATGCATGAATTGGGGAGAAACACAACCATAGGATTCTCAAATGAGGTAAATAAAAGCTGGGACTGGATATCACCAGAGCCCCTCAACTTCTGCTCTGAGGGAAATCATCAAATACCTCCTCCCCACTGGTCCAGCCCTGGAGGGGAGTGGCCAAATGCTGCAAAAGCTCTTTGCTCTCTGCACCATCACCTGCGGCTTGGCATCCACTATCCACTCTCTGCCCAGGAGCTCAGTTCAGGGCTCAGGGTTCAGGAGTTTATACACATAAACCTTTTTCTCTTTTGCTAATCACAACAGCCTCGTGTCTCATTATTATAACAGTTTTGCAAGGTTTTTCAAAGGAAATCATATTACTTTCATAAAGATGATTCCCAGGGGTAGTTTTTCCCCTTAGAGTTTGCTTCAAGGGGAACAGACGGCAAGGCTGAAGTTACTCTCCTCTCCCTGCACAGTATCTTAATTCCATTTGGATCGGCAGACCTTGTTGGCTTTTTTATTGCTGGGAAAATTCTCAGAGGTTCCCTGAGTTCTTTTCCAGAATGTCAATGGAAGTAAGATTATTTGAAGCTCACTTTACTCTTCTAGGGAGGGTGAACAGTGGCTCAAGATGAGACGTGTATTGAGACAAAGAATTCTGAAACCAAGAGATGTGGCCATTTTTTCAGGAGAAATCAACCAAGTTATTGCTGATTTAATTAAAAGAATCTACATCCTCAAGAGCCAGGCAGAAGATGGAGAAACTGTGACCAATGTCAATGACCTTTTCTTCAAATATTCAATGGAAGGTGAGGTGAAGTCAGGAGGTAGATAGAAGAAAGGACATTTGCCCAAAATGATAGTTCTCATCCACTGGGCATGCCCTGTGTCCCCAGCAGGCACTGTGCTGAGCCCCTCAGCCCTCATGGTGCTAACTTAGCCAGGTGTTCCACCGCCACTGGTTTACAAGTGGGGAAACTGAAAACCTGCCTCCATTTTTAGTGACAAAAACTTAGTTTCAAATCCAGGTCTTTTTAACTCAAGAATCATGCTCCTAATTCCTGCACATTTTGCTTTAGCACAGTTTGTAGCAAACAGAAGTTTAGAGGGCCTCTACCACAGTCATTCTGGCTTTTAAAATTCATGTGGGATGGGTAGGATATTCCCATCCATGTCCTAAAGTCAAAAATCAAACCCCAAAGGTAGTCATTGAAAAGTCCCCGCCCTCTCCCTCTCTCTTGACCTGGGGAGTTCACCAGTTTCTTTAAGGGATACGTGTGAATATTCTTTTTTTTTTTTTTTTTTTTGGTTAGAGGAGGAGAGAGAGACAGAGCACAAGCAGGGGAGGGACAGGCAAGGCAGAGGGAGAAGCAGGCTCCCCGCTGAGCAAGGAGCCTGATGTGGGGCTCTATAACTTTAACCAAAACAAAACAGTGGTGAACCAAACATCTTGTTTTGTACTTTACTTTTTCCCAAGGACCTTCTATCAGGGTTCTCCTTTTTTAAAAGTGAGTTTACCTTATTTCAAATTTAATTTTTAAGTTAACTTTTTAAAGTTATATTAATGCTCCCTGAACAAAGTAACGAAATCAACAGAGAGATGAGTTGTAAACACAGTGGAAAATCCTGCTTTTTCCTGATTCATTGAGGCTGTTCCCTCTGCTCCTGAGGCTCTCTGGCGCTCCCCCCTTCATGGCCCAGAGGAGCCACCTTTCAATTCCCCAACGTTGGGCAAGTGGCCAAAAGGTTGGGGTCTTTGCATCCTGGGTGTTGAACAAACCCTTGGGAGGGGAGGGAGGGAGGGGGTGTGATGCGGCTGAGCCCTGCCAGGCAGAAGGAATGACCTGCCGACCTGTTTTCCATCAGCACTGACTACTCAGAGCCCTGTACCTCAGGACCTGGTAGAGGAAACCTCTGGTGATACAGTAGAACCTCGCTGGAGGAAGGCACCTCGATTACTTTTGCAACTTACTTTTATGGCTGGATATTGCATGTTGATACTGTGAGTAATGGAGAGGAAGAGGGTTTTTAAACTCTCTCTCCTGTGCAGGGGTGGCCACCATCCTTTATGAGAGCCGCCTGGGCTGCCTGGAGAACAGCGTCCCACAGCCCACCGTGGACTACATCGAGGCTCTGGGGCTCATGTTCAGCATGTTCAAGACCTCCATGTACGCGGGCGCCATCCCCAGGTGGCTGCGCCCCTTCATCCCGAAACCCTGGCGGGAGTTCTGCAGGTCCTGGGACGGCCTCTTCAAATTCAGTAAGAGAAGATTCGAGGGGCACCTATTGTCTCACCAGTTGACACAACTGCGCGGATCGTGGTGCACCTGATGCTCATGCCGCCGGCGGGGCGACGTTCCGGAGGGTGGCCTGATGCAGTTGCGCGTTTTTACTTGGACCCGGTCGGTATTTGGCTCGGCTTCTCAGATGACGAGATGCATGTGGGTTCAGTAACACGACCGATTTCTCATTTTTTAATTCTTTTTATTGTGACAAACATGCTAGCGGTGATTTATGCAAGTAAATGTTGTCTAAGGGAGATGATGACTTTGGTCCAGTAATTCTGTCAGTGCTTGAGATGGACAGCGTTTTGGGCCTGTGCACTTTCACTCGAACATTCTCATTTGCAGCTTTTTGGAAAGAGACAACTTCCTCTGGCAAAACAAACTAGGAAACAATACTGTGTTCAAACCCAGCAAAGCGAGATTAGTTTCCCTGCATAGCTAACCAAGAATTTCCAAAAAGAAAAGCTTTGCAAAATGTTTGTTAGAACAATGTTTTTAGAACAACACTGAAGTTGAAAGATGTGTCCCATAGTGTCTTTTGAAGGCCAACATTTATTTGAATATGTAAGTTCTAATGGATTGAAAGTGCCACTATCTTTTTATGTAACATGGCCTTTACGCTCACTCCATTCTGTCTTCTGGAAACATAGTAGGAAAAAAAAAAAAGAAGGGATCTGTAGTTTTGTTACTCCAAAGCTTTCTTGGCTCTTTGATGAGTAAAGCAAACATTTGCAAATATCTTCTGCATTATTTTTAGAGAGGAAGAGATGCTTAGCTTGTCTTTAACTTTTTTTTCAAGATTTTATTTACTTGAGAGAAAGAAAGAGATAGCGAGAGAGAGCATGAATGGGGGTCGGAGAGGGAGAAGCAGGCTTCCCGCAGAGCAGGGAGCCTGACCTGGGACTCGATCCCAGGACCCTGGGATCATGACCTGAGCCGAAGGAAGATGCCTAACCAACTGAGCCACCCAGGTGCCCCTGTCTTTAACTTCTCATTCATTTATACAAACAAGCACGTGGATGAGCTTCCCAGGTTGACAGTAAATCGACCTGGGTTTCGTTTAGCTTTGGAACCTGCCACAGATTAAGTTATTGGGAGGATGAAGAGATTACTCTCAACCAAAACTTCTTTCAAAAGAAATAACTCTTTTCAAACAGGCCAAATCCACGTTGACAACAAGCTGAGGGACATACAGTGCCACATGGACCGTGGGGAGAGCGTGAGTGGGGGGCTGCTTACATGCCTCTTCCTCAGTCAGGAGCTGACGCTGGAGGAGATCTATGCCAACATCACAGAGATGCTGCTGGCTGGCGTCGACACGGTGAGCGTCTCAGCCTTGCTCTCTTCTTGATAAGCAAAGCACAGCGGAAGCTAGGGGCCTTTCCGAGTAATCTCATTTGTGCATTTGTGTTGGTGCTAAGTGAACATCTGCTTCACTGCTGAATGTCTCCAGGAGGAAACTCTAACTTTTAAATAATATACATGTATTTTAAAACGTAAAACCATAATTCTGCAAAAAATGCAACCCCCATTCAGTTATCATGCACACAAAGTAACAATATGTTTTAAAGTTTAAAAATCATTCCCGATTTGCAAGCATTGGTCCATTGCTTCATAATATCAAAAATGAAGAAGGCACAGACGTTAGAAACCTTATTATTTATCATTTAAAGTGTTGCAGGTCATGGAGGACTCCCCAATTCATTTTATAAAGCCACCATCACTTTTAAACCAAAACCTGCTAATGAGAGCATAAAGAAAGAAAAGTTTAATAAACAGTTCGACTTATGAATATGTGTGTCTATCAGTCTTTTTTTTTTAAGATTTTATTTATTTATTTGTCAGAGCGAGAGAGCGCATGAGCTGGGGGGAGAAGCAGATGGAGAGGGAGAGGCAGACTCTCCACTGAGCAAAGAGCCCAAAGTGGGACTGGATCCCAGGACCCTGGGATCATGACCTGAGCCGAAGGCAGACGCTTAACCAACTGAGCCACCCAGGGACCCCATGTCTATCAGTCTTAAGTAAGATCCCGATGAATAGATTTATTGTAACAGATGAATAACCTACTATGACCAAGGAAGGATGAATATCTGAATGAAACAAAGCACTGTCAATGGACTGGGTGGGAATTGCATCCCCTGTTGCTAAGTGAGAAATGAAGCCACAGAAACTGTGTATGCCGTGCTCCCGTTGGTAAAACAAACAGTGGCCCGGCCCCTGCCCGTCTGTGTGCACGTCCGTACCTGTATGTGATTTTATGAGTGTGGAGGAAGTATGGAGGGTGCACACTGGGTTGTTAACATGGGTTACCTGCCTGGGGGGTGGGGAGTTGTGGGGGGATAGGAGCCAAGTTTCCTCCTAAAACATATGTGTAATAGGATACATTTATTCATGTATGAAAAATGATATACATATGGATATATGTACAGAGAAATTTTTAAATTTGCTAAAAAGAAGTAGTGAAACAGGAAAAAGCAGGGCTAGGCTTTTAGTATTTGGTGGAAGAAAAGTTAGTTGCGTGAAATAATTAAGATTTGCCTGGTGCTTTACTCTTTCCAAAGCCCTTCAAAACTAAACAACTAAGCTCATGACCTCAAACCTTTTCCTTTACAGGAGTGCTTCCTGAACTTGAATAAGGCACAGACCTTCTGTTTAAAGGGAGAACCCCCTCCCCCAGGGTTGACATTGTTTTTATTATGATGTCACATAAACATGTAAAAGCAAAAAACAGTAAAAACTCCTTATTCTTATGGATCTTCTACAGCAATAAAACAATTTAACCAATGAAATCAATGTGATCAATGAAAATTCTAATCAGTCATGTGAATGTGATGGGTGGTGTGGGTTTGCTTGAATGGGGAAGGGATGAGTGAGTGGTTGGCCTTGCCTCTGAACGGATTTGGGTGCGTTGTCCCTCCTGCCCCCTGGTGGTAACTAAGAGCATCACATGAGGTGGAGCACAGAAAGGACCGTTCCTACCGGAGGCCCCTGGAGGCTACATCAGCAGAAGCATTCTTACAATTCATATTCATTTTCTAAAATATTACTTAAAAAACTTTATTTCAGTATAATTTATGCAAAAGAAACTGCATCCTTTTAAACCGTACAATTTGATATAACTTGTTGGCAGATACCGGATAAGCACAAATGCAATCATTTAGGAAACTACCACCACCATCAAGATCCTGAACATTTCTACCACCCCTGGAGTTTCCTTACCCCCATTTCAGTCCGTCTCTCCCTGCCCCAGGCAACCGCTGATCTGCTTTCTGATGCTGAGCATCAGTTCGCACTTTTCTAGAAATTTATAGGAATGGAATTATTCAGTGTGTATTTTGCATCCAGCTTCATTCAGTCAGCAAATGATTTCAGGATTCACCGATGTAGTTGCATATCAAAGTAGTTTATTCTTTTTTATTGTGGAGTACAGGCATCCCTCGCTTTACTGTGCTTCACAGATTAATGTGTTGTTTTTATTTTACAAATTGAAGGCTTGTGGCCACCCTGCATTGAGCAAGTCTATCGGCTCTATTTTTACAACAGCATCTGCTCACTTTGTGTCTCCATGTCACGTTTTGCTAATTCTCATGATATTTCAAACATTTTCATTATTATTATATCTGTTATAACAATATATAATATATGTTATATTTGTTATAATGTATAATATATAAGTATATATTATATTTGTTATAATAACATATAAAAATAGAATCATTGGTCTGTGCTCAGTGGGTGATTAGGACTTGCTGAAAGCTCAGGTGATGGTTAACATTTTTTAGCAATAAAGTATTTTTAAATTAAAGTGGGCACATTGTTGTTTTAGACATAATGCTATTGCATACTAACTAGGTTACAATATAATGTAAACATAGCTTTTATTTGCACTAGGAAAGCAAACAACTCATTTGACTTGCTTTATTGTGATACTCGTTTTATTGTGGTGGTATGGAACCCAATCCACAATATCTCCAAGGTACGCCTGTAGTATTCCATTGTATGGATATACCGCATTTGGTTTTTCCACAGAAATGTGATTTTAATAGAAATTTCTAAATTTTTTCCTTATCATTTATAAGGAAGAACTTGAACATTATGTATATTATAGGAGAGCTTGCCCTCTAAAAACTTATAATATCTATTACAGGGAAATGATATCAGTATGGTCTACTGACTTTTTTAGGTAAAAGAAAAGGCATTTATACTGTGGACTTTCCTTGTTTATGAGAGTGAAATACAGTCACATAGATAATAGGGAAAATTGTAGTGAGAGTCTTGGAACCTAGGAGAATAAGATATAATTATTTTCAATAACCAGAAATTCAATTCTTCAGTCTGAGACGTGGTATAAAAAAATGGTACTGTTTTGCATAAATGATCTATTAAATCCTTATAAGTTGCTTTACTTGAGAAGAGCATGGAAACAGTGGAGGACAAATACCGCCCCTCCCCCCACCAGGAGGCAGCCAGAGCAGGCCCCGCCCAGCCATCGTGGGCCTGCGCAGTGCCAGACTGAACAGTTCCTGGGCTGACCGGCAGGCTCTGGCCCTTCCTAGCAAAAAACCAGATGACCCTTGCAAAGAAGGTCACAGAAAGTTCCAGGCACCACTTCCAGGCTTGACCAGCATCCTTAGGTCCTCTCCGACGCCATCGAAGAGGATTGCTGTTATGTGATCCAAAAAAGTTCAAAAATAATTTCTCCTGCAGCCCTTCATTGAAAGAGCAATTGAATCACATAGCTGATGCTACTTTCCAAAAATATTTGTTTTTTTTCTGGCATGATTTAGGGAAAATCAGCTTTTGCTTTGCTAAGCCCTAACGTGCTCAGATAGAGTTGAATGGACATGACTTTGCACATGGGCTTATGCTTACGTGACTTCCTGGCCGACCTTGCCTGCTGCTTAAGTCCTGGTGTTACTCACCTACGTGCCTGTGCCTGCCTGTTTCTTTATCAGACGTCCTTCACCTTATCCTGGGCAGTGTATCTCCTTGCGAGGCACCCAGAAGTGCAGCAGACCGTGTACCGGGAGATCGTTAAGAATTTGGGGGAAAGGCACGTCCCAACGGCAGCCGACGTCCCCAAAGTCCCACTGGTCAGAGCTCTGCTGAAGGAAACGCTGAGGTAAAAGGCTCACCAAAATTCATGTCAAAAACTGTCTTTTAAGTCTCTGATTCTTTATCACTATGATTTATGCTTTGGACTTAAAAACCGGGTCCCAAACAAATGGGCCAACAACCTTCAGTGGCCAAAATGTTAAGGAAGGAGATGGTTATAACTATCTGTTTCCTCTCTGCCCTTGTCAGAATAGCAGAAAGGCTGTTCTGTTTTATGGTCTGAAATATTAGTTGTTCTTCATAAAGCTCTTTGGAGCCATCACCCCATGACATGGTACCTGCTTTAGTCATTTGGTTCACCAAGTTCCCCAGCATGCTCCTGGATCAGTACTCCATGGTTCCTGTTCCTCTGAAAGTAAAGCAGAACAAGATGGATTGATCAGGAAAATATTTTGGGCTGTTTGGCTAATTACCAGACCTGCTTACTGTGGTTCTTGTGTGGATATGCTAGTTAGATTGGTGACACCAAATGGACTCATTCGCTCCTGGACAGGGCTTTACCAACACTCGGAAAAGCCTGGACGTGAGGGATATGGGTGGCCTTGGGTGGGTTTGGGTGGGAGGTAGGATCAGGTGGCCAGTGAAATTTCTTCCTCCTTTGAGGTTCAAGGATTCTGAGGTTCAAGGATTTTGTTGAGGAACTGCCGTGTAGAAGAGCAGAAGTGGATACATGGTATACCCTACGATAATTCTTTTAAACTTGACTTGATAATGGTGTTTCAAGTTGTGGTGCATCCTCAATCCACAGCATGTTGTTTAACCTCGGGGGAAAAAAAGCTAGCTGTGTGTTTACTGGTATTTGTCGATTGCAGTTTTATTCAGAGTTTTCTCTGGATTTCCTCTTGGAGACAGCCCAAAAGCTGAAGTAGAGCATTTCTCAACATGTGTTTCCAGGGCCCCTGAGTCCTGTGGACTGTTCCTTGATAAAGGGGGTCCCATGCGCACATAAATTTCCCAGACTTGGGATTATCCCTTCTGGGAACACAGTAGCACGTTCAAAACTCTGCTTTGTGTTTCATAAACATTTTTGACTAGGGGACCTGTTTTCCCATTCCTTAGACTACTCCCTGGCCAAAGCTAAGGAGCCATGAAGATCCTTATGAGATTTCTTAGTTGAAACTGGACCGCGAGTTACGTTTTAGAAAAATGAAAATGGCAAAATGTCCAGATTCTTGAAAGTTTAGCAAAGTACTTTAAAAGTGACCACCCCATTCCTGCTTCTTTTCCAGGCTGTTTCCAGTGCTGCCGGGGAACGGCCGAGTCACCCAGGAAGACCTGGTCGTTGGCGGGTACCTGATTCCCAAAGGCGTGAGTTTGGTTGCCAGGGTGTGGGAACTTGGGCTCTGCCATGGTGGCTGAGCGGGAAATCTGCTGGTATATTAGGAAGTCCTTGAGCCCAAGCAAATATCAATAAGTTCCTTTCCTACTGCATGTATTTTATAATGAAGATGGGGCTTTGGAAGCAAGGAGGTGCTCATTGCCCCGGCAAAAGCAAAGCCAGATGTTTCTGTAGCTCGCAGGCCTTTCTCCTCCTCCCTCCCTCAGGGGCTGGGGGACACAGCAGTTGTGGGGGTGGGGGGAGAGGTTTGAAGGACTTGAATCTCCTCAGTGGCTGCAGTGGCATGAGAGGTGGGTGTCCATTGAAGGAGGACTGCTGTCCGTGGGGACCCTTACGTGGCTCCTCCTGGCCAGAAGCACCTCGGGAGGGACCGGCCAACCGGGTTCTTGCCTCTGCTCTGCTTTTGCCTGATCCTATTCTTTATTCCTTTTCTGTTGCAAATGGTGTCCTCAGACCCAGCTTGCCCTCTGCCACTATGCCACGTCCTATGCGGATGAGAACTTCCCTCGGCCCAGGGAGTTCCGGCCAGAGCGCTGGCTGCGGAAGGGAAGCCTGGACCGAGTTGACAACTTTGGGTCCATCCCCTTTGGGTACGGGGTTCGGAGCTGCATTGGGCAGAGAATCGCAGAGCTGGAGATCCACCTCCTCTTGATCCAGGTAGGCGTGTGGGGGCCAGACGTCGGCCTTCTGCCTCGGCCTCATTTCCTGGGCTCCACCAGACCAAGACTTAGGTGGGAAAGGAGATGTGATTTGGAGAACTCAAATGCACTAGCTTCATGTTAAATCCCTTTTATATTTTAAAATGCCACCTCCTTGGGTCCCCTGACCACCCACTGAGCCTCTTTTCTCCTTGGAACCATGGAGCAGCAGTTGGGGCTCTTGGAGGCCTGAGGACTGGGAGGTGTGCATGCTGTGGTGGGTCTACAGGGGTCCAAGAGCTCAGCTCTTCATCACATGAGGAGCTCTCGACAGAAATGAATGGGAAGGTGTCAAACCAGTGGTCTTCGAACGTTTTGGAGCAGCAAAGGCATTAGGAGGATCCTTAGAATGCAGGTTCCTGGGCCACCACAGAGATAGGAATTTGGTGGGTCTGGGGTGGGGCTGCCAGGGGGTTCTGATGCCGGTGATTGCTGGGCCGCACTCTGAGAGACGTGTGAACCAGCCACTTAGGCCGCGCAGTGGTTCTCACACTTGTTTAGGTTGTGAAACAGCAGGAAGGCTTGGTTTTGTTATATTTAATCTCTTACTATTAAAATGTTGCTTTTCTGCCTATACTGTATTTCAGTTTGTGCTGTAGCATGAGCTAAGTCATGTTTGAAGGAAATTTTATAAAAGAAAACACTTTAGTAGAGAAAATTCTACTCATTAGGTTTCCCTGCAAGTTTAGGAAGACTACTGTTAACATATCTTAGCCGTGGAAGACCTTGGCCCAAGGTTTGGGAGCTACTGCCATTGACATTGCATTGGAAGAATGTAGAGATTACCTGGTGACCCAGAATCCCCATTTTATTGAGGAGGCAACTGAGGCTCAGAGAGTTGGAGCCACTTGCCACGGTCACAGAGTAGCAGGTGCGTGGCACGATCCAGGTGTCTTGACTCCTTCCTCCGTTTCTCCCCATGTCATGGGGGTGCTCTCCTGCAGCCTCACAGAGCTTAGAGCAGGACACTGAGAGGTTAGGACCTCGATGGCAGATGGCCTGAGAGAGCGTAAGGCGCTGTGGAAGCCTGGCCAGCCTGGCAGGGGTGGAGAGGGATTCTGGACGGTCAGCACTTGGGGACGGCTCTGAGAGCTGGGAAGTTGAGGGGCTTCTGCCCAGCCGGAGAGCACGCGGCAGGAGGCGTGGGAGCAGAACACCTCTCGAGGTGGGCGGCTCAGGTGGGAGGAAGCCCGGTGACCAGTGTGTCACACGGTCATCCCCCCCTTGGTCGAGATGCGGTGGCTGCTGGCCAGGCTCAATGGTGTTGCTACCAGCGCAGCCATTCCTGGGGACAGTGTGGACCCTGCGGACACTGGCCCATCCCGGCGGCGTGAGAGGCAGCTCGGTGCGGCGTGGATGGCAGTTCCGGGGCAAGCGGACTCAAATCCCAGCTCTGCTGTTTGTGGTTCCGACACTCTGGGCAGGTTTCTCAGCCATGCGAAGCCTATTCCCTTATGCACGAAATAGGCCAAATACCTACTTCTTGGGTGTGTAAGGACACAGTCTGTGCCAGAGAAGTGGAAGCGGCTGTTGTCCCTGCACCTGCTCTGAGTGTCTGCTCTTGGGTGTTCAGGAAGGTCTCATGCTCCATAAAATTGGCTCCATAGATTCTGCAGCCGCCTTCGGGACAGGCAGAGGCCACTTCCTACGGAGAGTCGGCCGTGGAGCTTACTGCTGCCCCTGCTCTGGCTGCCTGAAGAACCAGAGGGGACACCACGAGAGCAAGATGGCAGCTGAGGGCACAGAGGCCAGCCCCGCCCGGTGCTCCCGTTGGAAGGGGGTCAGAAATGGGGTGTTTGGTGGCAGCGGTGGGGTTTTGTTTGTTTGGTGCTATTAACATACAAATGTACTTGCTGCAGTTTTTCCTTGAGTCCTCATTTCTACTTGTGCAAATAGAGAAATGGAACATCATTATTTGTAATTGTCAAGGAAAAAAAAAAGAGAAAGTGGGCACAAATGAGCCGTGCTAGGAATGAGAAAGGAGACATGGCTAAAAATGCAGTCGTTGATTTTTTTAAATCAAGAAAATACCACAAATGGCTTTTTTTTTTGCTAATACATTTGAAGACTTAGATAAAATGTACAATGGACTAGAAAACGTAGGTTGCCCAAATTGACTCAGGAGAGAATAGACCTCAGATACCGAATACATGGAGTTGGTGGTAAGAAGATTTACCTCCCAAGTGTTCCAGACCTAGACAGTTTCATTGCAAGTTTTATCAAACCTTGATGAATGGGTAATCATCATCTTATACAAACAGAGACTAGAAAAAGGAAGTCTCATTTTTATGAGACTTGCATAGCCCCAATATTCAAAACCTGGAGAGGATAATACGAGAAAGGAAAACTACCGGCCAATCTGATTTATTAACAAAGACGGAAAATATCCTAAATGAGAAATTGGTAAACCGAATCCAGCAGTGTAGGAAACAGAAGTGCATCCCCAAGCACATCACGTGTATTCAGGAATGCAAGGATGGCCCACCTCAGGGACATCTGTTGATATCATTTGCCACAGTAGCTAATTGAAGGAGGAAAATTATATGACCACCCCCAGAAAGAATTGATAGCATTCCACACACATTCATGAAGAAAATCTCTTAGCAGACTTAACGGACGGGCTTTCCTTAACCAAGTAAATGGAGTCTCCCCCAGTAGGACAGGGCACATGCCTTTGGCTTCGGAAAGGGAAAGGACATTAATGGAGCACCGTCAAACGGGAACAGGGTATTTGTATCACACAGAGAATTTTTAGGAAATACGCTTTAACTCCTTGGGAGTTGGGACTTGAGGCGCAAGAGGGCTTTGTTTTTTGCTTGTACGTTTCCTGTGTAGTTTGGATTTTTTTTAGTGAGCATAGTGTTGCCCACTCAGAAAGGGAAGAAGGCCATGTGGCACATTGGCCCTGAAGTGAGGAGACCTACACGTGAGTTCTCCTGCCATGTGGGATGTGCAAGCAGTTCTGTGAAGTCAGAACCGAAGGTCAGAGGTTAGATGTTTTGCTGAAGCTATCTCGATGCTATAACGTGTTGGAGCTGCTGAAATACGGGTCATTCAGCTTGGCTTTTGAAATGTGACAACGGAGGGGGTCCAACGTATGTCCCCAGTCAGCCCTGCCCCTTCCCCCTGCCTGACCTCCCCTGGAACCCCAGCCCACCTGAGGACCCGTCAGTGGGTCCTGCTGCTTCGCTTGGGGGACGAGGCTAGAGAGGGAGTGGGGGCAGGGCGGGGGTGGGCAGCTTGGATCCCATGTGACATTATATGTTCTCCAAAACTGACACTTCGTTAGGCTGGACTTTATTCTGGACCCAGTGGGCAGCAGGGTAGGGGCCAGCAGCTAGTGTGCTTGTGAGCACGGCCCTTCCACCCCCACCAGGAACCCATGCGTGCTCTGACATGGTCTTTTTTTTTTTTTTAAGATTTTATTTATTTATTTGACAGAGAGAGACACAGCGAGAGAGGGAACACAAGAGGGGGGAGTGGGAGAGGGAGAAGCAGGCTTCCCGCTGAGCAGAGAGCCCAATGCGGGGCTCGATCCCACGACCCTGGGATCATGACCTGAGCCAAAGGCAGACACTTAATGACTGAGCCACCCAGGCGCCCCTGACACGGGTCTTTAGAGCAGGTTGCCTTCAGTTCCCTAAGCCAACCTGACCTTGAACATCAGGCCAGGGCCAGTTGGTGGCAGAGGTTATTGCTTTAGGCTGATGAATATTTTGGTGCTCTTTAAAACTCATTGTGTGTGTGTTTTTAAAGATTTTATTTATTTGAGAGAGAGAGAGAGAGAGAGAGCAAGAGTGGGGGCAGGGGCAAAAAGAGAAGCAGACTCCCCTGCTGAGCAGGGAGCTAGATGCGGGGCTTGATCCCAGGACCCTGAGATCAGGACCCGAGCTGAAGGCAGACGCTTAACCGACTGAGCCACCCAGCGCCCCTAAAACTCACTGTTGAGGTACTTTCCAGTTTGACCCTGAATGGTAGAGCTGGTTCTCCTTTTGAACCGCAAAAATGAGAAATGGAATCAAAGGTACAGATTGAGAATATTTAAATTGAGGACATTAATCACTGAAGCCTGTTTGGATGATTCACCTGCCAACAGCAGTATGCTCCCCTTGGGCCTATATCACCTCAGGTTCCCAGCCGGAGGGAAAACTTGTCCCTCTGTCCTCTTTGCTCCTTTGATTCCTTCTTTACCTCAACCTAAAGAGGAAGCAGAGGAGTTGGAGTTTTGAAATGGCTGAGAAAATGGAAGCCATTTGAATTTGTGTCTGCATATCTTTGTCACGTGAACTTCCCAGTTGATCAGTGGACAGGCTGGGCTCCTGTGCAGGACCTAGTGCTACTTTCAGACCTGCAGCATCCCCCTAACCGGCGATTGGTGTACTGCACCACGGCCGTGTCCGCTTCCTGGGTTCCCTGCAGCCATGGCCACTGCAGGAAGATGAGGGGCACTCATTCAGAGCACTGCAAGGCCTCTGTTGTCCCCATTTTGAATCCCCCCTCTCTCTTTCTCTTCTTAGTTGCTTCAGCATTTTGAGATCAAAACATCCTCTTGGACTAAAGCCGTTCCTGCAAAAACCCATGGGCTGCTGATGCCAGGGGGGCCCATCCACGTGCGGTTTGTTAACAGAAAGTGAGCCTGGATTTTTAAACCCAGCCAGCCTCCTGACACAGACCGGGTGTTCCAATGTCACTGATGATGGTGGAGGAGGGAAGCCATCCCTTTTAGAGGCCGTCTTGGTAATAAACTGGCCCCCCATGTTCTGGGAGACTTGTACACCTTTATGCAGAGTAATTTGAAAAGATTATATGACTTTTGCAAACCAGTGTTGCTTTTTCTTTGGAGAAACGACTGTTTAAAAACGAGGGGCACTGAATCCTGGTGTCTCCTCTGTGGTCTTACCCTTGTGCTATACTTGATATTCAATAGTCTCCTATGCATTTGTGCAAGGAAATGTTGGTTTACTTATAAATTCCGTGCTTGAATATATGTTCTGTCATACTGTACCAGGACTCTGTATCAGGAGGCAAATGCAACTTACTGTTTCTAATTTGAAGAGGGAACATTACGAATGTCTCTGTAATACTGTGAGTATGGGAAGAAAGCACCAGAGTCAACATTTTATCCTGAGCACCTGAGATTTAGATCCTGCCAAAGGGCTCAAAATTAAAAGAACCATATTCTTATTTTTCTCTCCAAACTGGTGCTTCCTTTTCTAGTAACTCCTAAAGAAGTTGAAGATTAGCTTTTGTTTGAAAGAAATTATCAATAAAAAATAGAACTCCTGTGAAATCCAGAATAATTGGATTTTCTAACCAAGTGTAAACATTAAGATGTATAAGAAAATCTGACTGTGGAATTTCATTGCCTCAGTTGAGAAAAATGAATTAGACAAGCATTGTGGAAAGCCATGTAACTTTAGAACATTTTTATTCCAAGGAAAAATAAACATGAAAGTGGACATGCTATAGATAAAATAAAATTTTGATCTTCATGGTGTTATTTTAAATATCTGAACCGGAAATGTGATCCAGCTGTTGGTGCTTATGTAAGGCTCCAACCGGACGCCTTGGGCCTCAGGATTGTTCGCTCACGCCAAGCTCTGTTGCCTTTCATGCTACTTGCTGATCGCTAATAAGAAAGAACACCATTTTGTAACATTCTCCCTGCATAGTCGTGCTTGAAACTGCTTCTTCTCAATCCCACAAATCTTTTCACAGAGTCCTTCCCCCAAATCACTTGCCTACTAATATATACCATACATCTCCCCCCGCACTTTAGTTAGTCATGCCGCAAAGTAACCCTTAAATAAAATAGAAATAATAGCCATTTCACATACCATCTTTGTTAAAGTATGTAACAACGTTAAATCTGCGTGTGAAGACAGAATAACTCTAGTCTGAGCGCAGTAAAAATATGTACACTTAAATACGAAATTGTGTCATAATGACTGACAAGATGTTGGATTACTTTGAGGTTTGTAGACTTTCATAAGCTAGCTACAATTTTATTCTGTTTGTGACTGAAATTAAAAAGTATTGAGACGAATGAAGCAACTTGAAGTGACTCTTATTCTGCAAGGCGACCCCTCTGGTGAAGCGGGGCCGCGCCCGGCGATGGGCCTGCGGTGAAGGTGGTGGTAACACTCGAGCCCGCTGTCCCGTCTCCCTGGGGAGAGGGACAGACAGACCTTAGGAGCCTCCTGATGTGACGCAACAGGAAGCACCCGGCACAACTATGGTATTCTTACCGAAGAAATGGAAATTGTATCGGAGAGGTCTGTAGATTGACTACCAGTTTGTAGGAAACACAAGTTATAGAGGGACATGTTAAAACTCCAGGACAGATACCATATCATTTCCCTCATAAGTGGAATCTATAAACAAAAACCAAATGACAACAAAAAGCAGCGTCAGACCTGTAAATACAGAGAACAAACTGATGGATGCCCGAGGGAAGGGGGCAGGGTGTGGGCAAAATGGGTGAAGGGGAGAGAGAAAGGCACAGGCTTCCAGTTATGGGATGAGTAAGTCACTGGAGTAAAAGGCCCAGCACAGGGCACACAGTCAGTGGTATTGTAATGGGTTGTATGGTGACAGATGGGAGCTACATGTGTGGTGCGTGTAACGTAATGTATCAAGTTGGGGAATCACTGTGCTGTACACCTGAAACTGAGGCAACACTGTGTCGACTATACTCACATAAAAAAATGGTTTTGAAATGAAAAAAAAAAGTGGTCTTTAAATGGAAAAATTATGTTTTTTAAAGATTTTATTTATTCATTTGAGAAAGAGAGAGACAGCACAAGCCGGGGGAGAGGCAGAGGGAGAAGGAGAAGCAGACTCCCAGCTGAACTGGAAGCCCGATGCGGGGCTCCATCCCAGGACCCTGGGTTCATGACCTGAGCCGAGGGCAGACACTTAACCATCTGAGCCACCCAGGCGCCCCTAAATGGAAAAATCATAAAATACACAACAGCTTTCAAAAAAAAAAAAAAAAAAACAACCCAAAAAACCCCAAAACAGAACAACTCCATGCAGATGCAGTCAGTAGAATCCAGAATATGGTGAAGTCTACGTGACAAATAACTCCATTTTTTTCAGCAAATAAGTGACAAGGAAAAAGAAAAAGAGGAAGGAGACTGTTGCAGATTACGAGAGAATTAAGAGACGTATTGACCACACGTGATGCTGGACTTTGAATCCAGATTTAAATAAACCGCTCATACAGAGACATTTAAGAAATAATTAGGGAAATTTGGACGCTGACTGTGCATTTGAATGATATTAAGGAATTACTGGGTTTTTTTTTTTTTTTAGTGTGCTAGTGGTAGTTATTACATTAAAAAGAGAGAGATCTTATCTCTTGGAGACAGCTCTTAGAGATACCAATGGGCCATATTTGTGGATGAGCTGCTAAGACATCTTGGATTTGCTTTAAAATAGTGCCGCTGTGGGGGGGTGGGTGACGTGTGGGGGTGGTGGGGGGTGTGGGGAGGACGAGGTGAACCGAGATCAGCCCAGTGCTGAGAACTGTTGGAGCTGGGTGAAGGGTACATGGAGGATTCATGACATTCTCCCGGCTTTGTGTACGTGTGTGGGTGCATTTCCATAATAAAACGTGTCTTCAAAAGCCAGCGACTGGATTGATTAATTACCTCATTATTCATTTCTTTTTCATTACTATTCACTAACCAGCCAAACTGACTATAAATTAGGTTCTTCAGGGAGCTACACCTTTTTTTTTTCAGTAATTGTTAGCAATGATCGATTTAGGTACCGGATAGCTGCTGTGTTAGGATTCTGGGGACCTGCCAACTTGGGTCAGCCGGCCTTCGGAGCTGAGGACAGATCCAGGGATACGAGTGAGGAAGGGAGGAGCAGGGTGGGCGCTGCAGCCAAGCTGGGACCGGGATGGAACCCTGGGTGTGGGACAGCAGAGTGGTGGGCCCTGCAGAGTCTGTTCCCTGCCTCAGGGTTCTCAGACTCCAAGCTCCATTTCTTTTCTTTTCTTTTTTCTTTTCTTTTCTTGTCCTTTCCTTTCCTTTCCCTTCCATTTCTTTCCTCTTTCTTTCTTTCTTCCTCTCTTTCTTTCTTCCTCTCTTTCTTTCTTTCTCTCTTTCTTCCTCTTTCTTTCTCTTTCTTTCTTTCTTTCTTTCTTTTTCTTTCTTTCTTTCTTTCTTTCTTCCTCTTTCTTTCTTTCTTTCTTTCTTTCTTTGATTTCATTTATTTATTTGACAGAGAGAGAGAGAGAGAGAGCACAAGCAGGGGGAGCGGCAGGCAGAGGGAGAGGGAGAAGCAGGCTTCCCACGGAGCAGGGAGCCCGATGCAGGGCTTCATCACAGGACCCTGGGATCATGACCTGAGCTAAAGGCAGCCGCTTAACTGACTGAGCCACCCAGGCGCCCCCAAACTCCATTTCTCAAAATGTGCCGGTCCCCTGAAAGGGGTCCGCGCCGGGGGTGTCTGAGAGCTGATGGAGGTGCCGGGTGCATGGTGAGAATCAGCTCAAAGCTGCTCTGCCAAGGTAGCAGGGCCGACGGCACAGACTGACTGGAGGGACACTGGCCGTCCTCCACACTGAGCGACAGCTGAACAGCCAGACACCAGGAAGGTCAAGGCCCTGGGCTGCAGGATCTGTAGGCGACCCCTTCCCCACCCCGGGTTCCTCTTCCATCAGGTGTTTGACTGGCTTGGCCTGTGACAGGCACCTTGACCCAAAGTCACTGCTGGAAAAGTTTCCAGTTACTCTTAGCCATCATAACCCTCTCATTTAATAATGAAGATATCCAGTCCTGTAGAAATAAAACATCCCTGAACCTCGCTCACAGACAAGCCCCCAGCCCCCTCAGCTCTGGGTGGTTCAGGGAAGCCCATGGAGGGAGGGACAGGCTGGTGTCTCTTTTCTGCCATGCCCCCTCCTCCCTCCTCCTCTGGGTTTGGAGCTGGCAGAGGAAGAGGAGGTGGCAGGAAGGGGAAGGGTGGCTTCTGATGGCCACAGGAGATCTGGCTTCAGGCTCTTTGGCCTGAGTGGACATGCAAAGCTCACTCTCCCTCCTTTGGAGTTTTTCTAAATGAGGAACCTCCAAGTGTACCTCCAAGAAGCAGGCAGTGCCTTTCTTCCAAGTGGCTTCTTACGACTGTCCCCAGCCATGGGGCACCCAGGGTCCACTTCTGTCTGGGTCCCATGGCCCATCCAAGCTCTCCCCTTGGGCAGACTCTAAAACCCCTGCCCGACTCCGTTGTCCCCACTCTTGGTGGATCTAGTTGCCCTCCTGCGTGCCCAGGCTTGTGTGGGGACTCTCACCAGTGCCGCACCCCACAACCTGCAGGCAACGAGGGGCAGGCTCCCTGTGAGTGGCTCACTCAGCCTGGGGTGAGGAGGTAACCCCAGGCTGGGGTTGCCTGAGTGTGAATGCAGGGTACTCGCCACCTGCTGCAGCTGAAAGAGGTAGAGTCCTGTTGCCCCAGTTATAGCTGCTATCCGGGGAGACCCTGTGATGCTCCTCCTTGGGGCCTCCAGGAACCCACAGGGACTGGCCCCAGTTGACACCAGGGACAGGACAGACCCACACTGGACAAAGTGGCAAGCATGGAAGTCTGTGCTAGGGCTTCCTTACTTTTTTAGATAAGGGTCAGGGCTGTTGCCTGGAATGGGCCATATGAATCTGCCCAGGGTGGAAAGGGGGCCATTTAGAGCCACACCTGTTGTCATGTCTTCTAATTCTATGACCTTCTTTTTTTTTTCTTTTTCTTTTTAAGATTTTATTTATTTATTTGAGAGAGAGACAGACAGAGACAGCGAGAAGAGAGCATGAGCAGGGAGGAGAGGGAGAAGCAGGCTCCTGCTGAGCAGGGAGCTCGATATGGGGCTCGATCCCAAGACCCTGGGATTGTGACCTGAGCTGAAGGCAGATGCCCAACTGACTGAGCCACCCAGGTGCCCCTTAAGATTTTGTTTTTAAGTAATCTCTAAAGTAATCCCAACATGGGGCTTGAACTCACAACCCTGAGATCAAGAGTCACATGCTCCACTGACTGAGCCACCCTGGTGCTCCTCTGTGACCTTCTTTTGATTTAAATTGCTAATTTGATTGTATTTTGATCTGCATGATGTTGAGACTTGCTTTGTGGTCTCATACAGGGTTAATTTTTAAAAATGTTGCATGTATGCTGTTGAGTGCAGAGCTCAACATACGTTTATTAGGCCAGGCTTGGTGTTGTGTTGTCGAGAACATCTGTCTGCTTACTAATGTTTGCCTGCCAATTATTGAAAATGCCGTGTTAAAAATTCCCACTATAATTGTGGATATATCAGTTTTTGCTTAATATATTCTTTTTTTTTTTTTTTTTTTTAAAGATTTTATTTATTTATTTGAGACAGAGAGAATGAGAGAGAGAGAGCACATGAGATGGGGGAGGGTCAGAGGGAGAAGCAGGCTCCCTGCCGAGCAGGGAGCCCGATGCGGGACTCGATCCAGGGACTCCAGGATCATGACCTGAGCCGAAGGCAGTCGCTTAACCAACTGAGCCACCCAGGCGCCCCTTGCTTAATATATTCTTAATTCATGTTATTAGGTGCATCCAAGTAAAGTGTTGTTTTATCTTCCTGGTGAGCTATCCCATTTGTCATTACCATTGTCATTATTATTGATCCCCTCCAGGTACTTTTGCCTCAAAATCCATTTTCATCTGCCATTTCTTTAGCTACTGCAGCTTTATTTATTTGCTTGGCATTTCTATTCCCATTTTATCCCCCGCCCCAGTTCTTTTATTTTCAATCTTGCTGTGTTCTTATGTCCCAGATGTATCTCTTGTAAATGGAACGTGGCTTGATTGAAAAAAATCTCATTTGGTGATCTCTGTCATTTAACTCTTAACATTTTGTTACCACTGATACATTTGGATTTATCTTACATTTTATTTTGCGGTTTCTTTTTAACTTCTCTCTCTCTGTCTTTGATTCTCCTTTCCTGACTTCTTTCTGATTTGATTGAGTTTTCTTTCCCTTTCCCCTCCCCACTGGCTTGGCAATGACATATTCTTTTCCTACTCTTTTTAATTTTTATTTTATTATTAAGATTTTATTTATTTATTAGAGAGAGAGAGAGAGAGAGAGAGAGAGAGAGAGAGAGAAAACATGTGCACAAGCAGGAGGAGGAGTAGGCAAAGGGAGAGGGAGAAGCAGACTCCCCACTGAACAGGGAGCCCAACACGGGGCTCCATCCCAGGACCCTGGGATCAGGACCTGAGCTGAAGGCAGACATTTAACTGACTGAGCCACCCAGGCACCCCTGCCCCCTGCTCTGTCTTATATATCTCTCCTGCCTTGTCTTTTAGGTTCACCTTTTCTACCCTCCATATTACTATTATAATTATGGTTTTATGGCATAAACACTCATTTAGATTTACCCACATATTTACCTGTCTCTCTGCCATCCATTTATTTCTTGCATCTCAGATCCTCCTTCTGGTTTTAATTCCTTTTTCCTGAAGTACATCATTTAGAAGTTGTAGCAATAAAAATCTGTTAGTGGTAACCTAGGGATGTCAGTCAACATGATGACTGCAGTTAACACTGCCATCTGGTATATTCAAAAATTGTTAAGAGAGTAGATCCTAAGAGTCCTCATCTCAAGGAGAAAACATCTTTTTTTTGTATCTATAAGAGATGAGGATGTTAAGTCAACTTATTATGGTAATCATTTCACAATATATATAAGTCAAATTGATATGCTGTACACCTTAAACTTATACAATGCTGTCTATCAATTGTATCTCAATAAAACTGGAAAAAATCTAAGAAAATTCCACATAAAACAAAACAAAACAAATTTATTGGTAGTAAACTCAGTTTTGTCTGGAAATGTCTTGTTTCATGCTCATTTGTTTTGTTTTCAAACTTTATATAAATAGTGTCATACTCCACAGCCTGCTTTATTCTCTCAACATTATGTTATGTACTCATGTTGTTATATGTTGCTGTTTCTTTAATTTTAATTCACCATAATATTTCATTATATTAGAATGGTGTAACATATTTATTCATATACTTGAAAGATGTTTTTCAACTAATGATTTATTTTATTATTACTACTATTATACTTTTATTGTGAAAAATTTCAAGCAGCCACACATATAATGAGCTCCCTTGTATCAGCCTCAACAATCATCAACTCACAGCCAATCTGGTTTTATGTTTATCTCCACTTACTAGATTATTTTGAAGCAAACACTACACTTCATATCATTACATGTGTTAATAATTCAATGTACATCTCTCAAACATAAAGATTATTTAAAACAGATAGCCGTAGTACTATAATAACACCTAAAAAGTTAACAGTGATTCGTTATTATTATGAAATATCCAGTTGGTGTTCAAACTTCCAGTTGTCTCATGAATATAATTTTTAACATGGTTGAATCAATTCAAATAAGGTCCATTTGTTGAGATCGGCTGATATGTCTCTTAAGTCTTTTTTAGGGTTCTCCTTCTCTTCCTCTTCTTCTTTCTTCCTCAAATTCCCTTGCAATTTGTTTGTTGAAGAAACCAAGTCATTTGTCCTGTGAAAGGCCCCCACCCCCAATCTGAATGTTGGTGATCTCATTCTTTTGGTATCATTTAGCATGTTCTTCCATCCTCTCTTTTTCCTATGTATTTGTGGCTAGATCTAGAGGCCACCCTCCTCCTTGAATAATTTAATTGAGTCTGAAACTCTGCATTGGTGATTATTGTCTCTCAACACTTTGGAGATATTATTCTGTTGTCATTAGGCTTCAGTTAGTGCTGTTGAGAAGTCTGAAGTCAGTCTATTCTTACTTTGTAGGCAATTTATCTTTTCTGTCCAACTGTCCTTGGCCTTGGCCTTCGAGTCCTCCAATTTCATTATTTTTATTGATCTTACAATACAGCTATTATAATCCCCTGAACTAGAAGATTTGTGTCCTTCATCAAATCTGGAAAATTCTCAGCCATTATTTTTTTTTAAAATTTTCTTTTTCCTATTCTTTCTGTACTCTCCTTCAGGAACTTCTATTAAATGTTAGTTGGCTCTTCTCATTCTGCCTTCCACATCTCTTATCTTTTCTTTCAGAATTTCCATCTCTGTCTCTCCTGATTGGGATTCTTGGGGATCTCTTCAGACTTATTTTTCAGCTTACCATTGTTCTTTCAGCTGTTTTACCTGCTACTGAACACACACATGGAGTGTTCCAGTTCAATAACCATTCTCTAAACACTGTTTAGTTCATTTTCTTGCATACCTGGTAATATTATTTTTTAAGATTTTATTTATTTATTTGAGAGAGAGAGAGCACAAATGGGAGTGGCAGAGGGAGAGGGAGAAGCAGGCTCCCTGCTGACAAGGAGACTGAGGGCTCGATCCCAGGACCCTGAGATCATGACCTGAGCAGAAGGCAGATGTAACTGACTGAGCCACCCAGGTGCCCCCTGATAACATATTTTAATAATATGTTACTCTTTTGTCATGCTTTGATTCCTTCTTTTATTCTTTAATAAATGTAAAGATAGGCACTTCTCCCTCTGCTGTTCCCCTGTGCTCTCTCTCTCTCTTTCTCTCTGTCAAATAAAATCTTTTAAAAAAATAAATGTAAAGATAATTATTTTATAATCAGATCAGCTTGTCCTATTATCTGGAGTTCTTAGGAGTCCAGTTCAGTGGCTCACTGTTTCCTTTGACTCTTGCTCACCATGGCTAGTTTCCTCACTTGCTTCATGGTTTTGGATTATGCATCCCTGTTGGGGGTGCCTCGTCTGTAAAGCACATGCAACCCAGATGAGGGTGTTCCTCCAAAGGAGCTTTACATTTGCGTTTGCCAAACACATACAGGGTATTAAACGCTTGGGACAGCTATTTTCTTATTTCTCGGCAGTGGGGTTCCTGGACAAGGCATGATGGCACCCCTGTGGCTATGTTATTCTTATGGGAACATTATGAGACAGTCTGGACAATCTTCTTTGTCATTTTGCCACTGGGAGAATTTTTATTTATCCTTGAAAGTGTAGTCCTTCAGGGCCCTTGGCTTTGGGGGGGTGGGGCTCAGTTCTAATTCTGTGCTCAGGACATGTCTCCTGCCTTCACAGCAGGAGGGCCCCCTTCCTTGTATTCCTCCTTCTCAATCCAGTATGTCCTGTATAAGCTCCTGGAGCATAAGAGCAAGAAGGACAGCTCGGTTCTCCATAAGGGGCACATTTTGGAACAAACACAAGTGCAGGAAGTGAGGCCTTGAATAAGAATGATCATGATGGGTTCTAAGATCAATGGTGTCACACACAATGGCAATGGCCAAAAATCCCATTGTATGCATCTCTCAGGGTGACATATAGAAGAGGCAGAAGATTTTAGTCACTGACAGATGCTTTGTTTTCTCTAAAGCCTCTAATTTAGCTTTTGGATAATAAAAAAACCTTCTCTAGAACTTTGTTAACTTGTTTCGTCCTTAAGCTGTCTGCCGAGGAGCTGGTCCTGCTTTAGCCGTCGTCAGGTGGGCAGGGCAGCGGGAGTGGAAGGCCCCGTAGAGAGCGAGCCTGCTGTCATGAGTAAATGCTGGCTGCCAGGGTAGGTCTGCATTTGCGGGTGTGGTAAAACCACGAGTACTCCCCGGGTACCCAGCGTGGGTTTTTAAATGTCAGACATGTGGTAGGTGGTGGTGTTAATATTACCACCCATACGGATTTTAAATTACAGCCTCAGTGAAAATTTAGGATTACAGTGTTGCTTGCAGAGGCCCTCCTGGATCCCCCAGAGCCCTAGTGGGATCGGAGAGGCAAGAGCTAGTGGGCTGCTCCTGGAACAGGATGTTAAGACAAGCCCCAGGGACCCCCAAGGATGTTTGAAAGTGCCTTCTGTATGACAGAAAATATGGCCAGAACATATTTCTCTTAAAACTAAGTTTTTAAAAAGAAAACAAAGTGTTTTGACTTTTGGTAGAGACAGAAAGAGATAAATAACACCCTCCTCCAGGGTGTGGAAACAATTTCCATAAATAGGTTATTCCGGAAGAGCAGCATGGGGCTCCCTGAGCAAATGACTCCCAGCTAGCCCTGCTTCAAAGGAGGCCTGGGGCCAGGGTGCCGTGAATGTGATCCATCTTGGCAGCAGGTGGGCAATCTGTTGGGTCCCAAAGTTCTATCTCCTCACTCTTGTCCCAAACACCGCTGCCAGGTGAGGGTTCCCCAAACGCTTGCCATCTTCCCGCTGCCCTGAAGCTCCTGAGATGAGCAGTAGGATGCCGGAGACACCTCTGAGGTTTGATGCGGACACATGGGGGTTTGGGTCTGACTAGACCTCAGGTCTGTCCGGCACTTGACCTTGGCAAGCACTTAGGGACTTGAGGCCTTCACATAGACACGAGGGATGGCACGGCTATTTTGCTGGGTGGGGATTCGTTAGGTCATGAAATCAAAGCACCTGGCACATAGCTGGGACTCAGGAAAGGGTAAGGGCATGGCTCCTCCCATGGGGCTTAATGAAGCAGGCCTCCCAGGGCAACCACTCAGCACTGCCTGCCTTGGGGAATGGGACACAGTCTGAGTTTTGAGCTGCAGGTTAGTGTGCTGGCTCTGAGGACAGGAACCGCGTGTCCCATTAGGGGTGGTTCTTAGGGACTGAGCCATTACAAAGTTATGGCCCAGATGGGAAAAGGGCACAAGTGGCTGAGATGAAGGCCAGGTGGCATTGGAAGCGCACAGCATGGTGTGTGGGCTGCCTGGGCTTGAGTCCCGGGCTCCCTGCTGACACATTGCAGGACTTGTGAAGTGACCCCACCTCCCCCCACCGCCCCGTGCCCCAGCTCCCCGTCAGCTCCCCTCTGGTGGCAGCGTTGACCTCTCGGAGCTTCCTCTGCGGCTGCCTGGCCATGGGAAGAAGGTTCCTATTATCATGACTCTCTCTGAGTCTGCTTCTCTCCTCCCTCCCCCTCCCTGCACATCCTGTCTTTACCAGAGCCTCAGCTGACCTGCAGCTCCTGACTACACGGCACCTTGGCTTTCCCGCATGGTCCTGATGCTCCTCGGGGCTTCCGTCCCTGTTTCTCAGCCAGCCACCCAGAGATGGGCCAAACTTCACAGGTTAAGGGCACCGTCCTTCACAAGACTGCCCTTACTTTAGACACCAGCCACAAGTTCAAGGGTCCCCAGGCCACCCTCACTTCTGATCAGCTGGCTACAAATTTGGGGGCATTCACTACCCTCTCATGTTCAATAATTTACTAGAAGACTCACAGAAAGTGTTCAAGAAAGTGCTGTACTTCCAATTACAGTTTTATTAGGACACAGGGATGCTAGTCAGAACCTGTCAAAGTGAGAGATGCATTAGGGGGAGTCGCCCACAGGGACATATTTTCTTCCTAGCACATTGAAGTGTGACCATATGCACTGTTAGCATTGCTAACAGAGGAAGTTCACCTGAGCTCTGGTGTCAGAGTTTTTATTGGGATTTTATTATGTAATCATGATTGATTGAACTGGGCCCATGTGACTCCATCTCCTACCCCTTTTCCCCCCAAGGTCAGCCTGATATCACATTGCTCGAAATCCTAACCCTGTAACCACATGCTTGGTCTTTTTGAGGTGACCAGACTCCTTCCTGAGTCACCTTGTTAGCATAAACCATCAGGCATGGTCCAAGGGACCCGCCATGAATAATGCTTGGGAAATTCCAAAGGTTTAGGGGCTGCCTCCCAGGGCAATGGCCAGCCAATTTCTCTATTATATATAATACACTCCAAGTTAGTGCCCCCTGTCCCTCCCACCATTGCTCCTTTCTGTGGTTCCCCACCCCTGTTTCTAAGAGCAAGCCCTGGACAGACCAGACTCATTCCCTACCAGGCAATGTCTCAAGTTGACAGCAAGCCTCTGGTCACGAGTCACTGGTTCAATCAGGGGGGTGAGGTGGGGGAGAGGGGAAGGGTGTCATAGGGTATAAACCATGACCACCTAGTCCTTGTCTTCAGCTATGGAGTGGCCGTTTCCCCATCACTAGGGCTCCCTGATTGGTGTATTTGCTGTGTTAGGGAAGAAACGTCAGATGAGGGATCAGGTGGGCGTGGTTCTCATTTTGGCTTCTTAAAGGGCTCTGACATCACACTGTTCTCCCAGGGGAGGCTGATCCTGTGTGTATGTGTGTGTGTGTCTTTCTTTTAAAAATTTCTTCCCCAGTGTTCTCAGTCTCGTGGCACACCACACACAGCATGGTCTGTGGGGTCTCCTTCCCACTTGCAGTTCACTCTTCTGAGGCTGAGGCCAAGGAGACTGGATCAAGTGTATTTTCAGAAATCAAGACATCAATCAACATTTGTCTCAAAAATGGCAAAAATTATGAAGCACCTACTAGGCAGCAGGTCACAAGGAAGAAGAGGTGTATAAAACTCCAAAACGGTGCTGTCCGATAGAAAGAAAATGTGAGCCATGTATGCAATTTTAAATTTTTTTTGTTTGGTACCATTTACTTTATTTGAAGGAATGGTACAAATGAAAGAAGTTAAGTAGCTGTTTTGGTACAACTTATACAGCAATTTTAAATTTTCTACAACCACACTAAAAAAGTACAAAGAGATGCAAAATTAATTTTAATAATGTGTTTTATTTAACCCAATATACCCAAAATATTATCTTTTCAACATGTCATTGATATAAATATTACTAATCTGGTATTTTACAAATTTTTAAAGATTTTGATTGATTGATTGATTCCCCGCCCCCCAGAGAGAGCACGCATGCGCATGGGGGAGGCAGAGGGAGAAGCAGACTCCTCGGTGAGCTGGGAACCCCAGACAGGGTTCGATCCCAGGACCCTGGGATCATGACCTGAGCTGAAGGCAGACACTTAACCCACTGAGCCACCCAGGTGCCCATATTTTACAATTTTTTTGTGAAAAAATTCTTTTGTTGAAAAAAATTGTAAAATACCACATTAGTAATGTTTATATCAATGTGGACTAGCCCCAGTTCAAGTACTCAGCAGCCTCCTGTGGTCAGTGGCAGCCATACTGGACACACAACTACATGTTTATTATATATATATTATATATTACATGCTTTAATATATTTACTATATTTATGTTATAGTTTATATATTGTATGTGTGTGTATATGCTCACTGCTTCCTGGCAAGTTACCAGTCCTCCCGAGCCACTGTTTCTTCCTCTGTGGCGCACGGATAATAATACATACACAGCATGGTTGGGAGGGGTAAGTGAGATTCTACATGGCTTGGGCCAGGTGATTAATAAATAGCTTATTCTCTGTTCTCAGAGACTTGAAGCAGTGACACAGATGAAGATGGTAAGTTGGCTCCTGACCCACTTTGACCAGAATTCTAGTGAGGAAATCATAAGGTCACATCCAGCCGACAAAGACCACTGTCCGTTGTATGGGCTAAGGCTTCCCAGTGTGTTAGCAGCTAGAACGCTCATTTCATGGGCTGTCTGTATAACCTTGTTAATGTAGCAGAATCATCGGTGATCAAATACATTTGGGGAACAATCAGATTTCTTTACTGCAGGACTTCTCAGGAACTTAATATGTTAGCATATTAGTAGGCTTCATGAATCTCTAAAAGTGGGATATGACCAGATGTATTTGACCATAGATGGGAAACACCTTTCTAGGCTTCCTGCCACACACACACACACACACACACACACACCCCTATATATATATAGGGGTGTGTGTGTGTGTGTGTGTGTTAACAGAAGTTTAATTCCTCTTAGGTGAATGCTTAAAAGTGGGATTCCAGGATCATATGGTAATTACAATTTTAACTTTATAAGAAACTACCAAACTGGGGCGTCTGGGTGGCTCAGATGGTTAAGCGTCTGCCTTCGGCTCAGGTCATGATCCCAGAGTCCTGGGATCGAGCCCCACATCAGGCTCCTGGCTCAGCGGGGAGCCTGCTTCTCCCTCTCCCTCTGCCTCTCTCCCTGCTCATGCTCTCTCTCTCTCTGTATTTCTGTATCTCAAATGAATAAATAAAATCTTAAAAAAAAAAAAAGAAACTACCAAACTGTTTTCCAGAGTGGCTGTACCATTTCGCACTCTCATCAGTAATGTATGAGAGTTCCTATTTCTCCACATTTTTTCCTTTTTTTCCCTTTATTTCTTACTTTATTCATTAAATATTTATTTAACACTCCACAGTGGAGCCATGTTTACTCAGGGTGGAGTTCAACAGATAAGCCGCACCAACATTTCTGGGAACTTTTTTTTTTTTTTTTTTTTCCCATCATGACAGGTGCACTCCTTAATCCCCATCACTTACTCTACCCACCCCCCTCCCCACCTTCCCTCTGGTAATCATCAGTGTGTTCTCTATAGTTAAGAATCTGCTTTGGGGCACCTGGGTGGCTCAGTTGGTTAAGTATCTGACTTTTGATTTCAGCTCAGGTCATGATCTCAGGGTCGTGAGATCGAGCCTGGCATTGGGCTCCATGCTGGGTGTGAAGCATGCTTAAGATTCTCTCTCTCCCGGGCGCCTGGGTGGCTCAGTTGGTTAAGCGACTGCCTTCGGCTCAGGTCATGATCCTGGAGTCCCTGGATCGAGTCCCGCATCGGGCTCCCTGCTCAGCTGGGAGTCTGCTTCTCCCTCTGACCCTCCCCCCTCTCATGTACTCGCTCTCTCTCATTCTCTCTCTCTCAAATAAATAAATAAAATCTTCAAAAAAAAAAAAAAAAGATTCTCTCTCTCCCTCTCCCTCTGCCCCTACCCCCCTTGAAAAAAAAGTCTGTTTCTTGATTTGTCTCTCTCTCTCTCTTTTTTTCCTTTGCTCATTTGTTTGGTTTCTTAAATTCCACATGTGAGTGAAATCATATGGTATTTGTCTTTCTCTGACTGACTTGTTTTGCTTAGCATTATACTCTCTAGTTCCGTCCATGTTATTGCAAATGGCAAGATTTCATTCTTCTTTATGGCTGAGTAATATTCCATTGTGTGTGTGTGTGTGTGTGTGTGTGTGTGTGTGTGTGTGTATGCCACATCTTCTTTATCCACTCATCAGTTGATGGACACTTGGGCGGCTTCCATAGTTTTGTTATTGTAGATAATGCTGCAATAAACACAGGGGTGCATGTATCCCTTTGAATTAGTGTTTTTCTATTTTTTGGGGTAAATACCCAGTAGTTGCAATTAGTAGTTCTATTTTTAATTTTTTGAGGAAGCTCCATATTGTTTTCCACAGTGGCCGAACTAGTTTGCATTCCCACCAAGAGTCCAAGAAGATTCCTTTTTCTCCACGTCCTCACCAACACGTTGTTTTTTGAACTTTTGATTTTAGTCATTTTGACAGGTGTGAGGTGATATCTCATTGTGGTTTTGATTTGCATTTCCCTGATAACTACTGATGTTGAGCATCTTCTCATGTGTCTATTGGTCATCTGTATGTTTTCTTCAGAGAAATGTCTGTTTATGTCTTCTGCCCATTTTTTAATTTGTTTATTTTGGTGTTGAGTTTGATAAGTTCTGTATAGATTTTGGATACTAACCTTTTATTGGATATGTCATTTGCAATTATCTCCTACCATTCAGTAGGCTATCTTTTAGTTTTTTTTTTTTTTTTTTTTGTCTTTTAGTTTTGTTGATTGTTTCCTTTGCTGTGCAGAAACTTTTTATTTTGATGTAGTCTCCTGCTGTTTATATTAATTCTTCAAGAATCATATGGAGCATGCCTTGGCTTCTCTTTATTTCCTTGATCACCCTGGTTTGGGTTTAACAAGTTAAGAGCAATTTATGCTCAAATGGAAAGATTGCCTAGGAATATGAGTCTTAAGATAGGTTAGACTAAGCATCCAAGATTCATAGAAGGATGCCATGGTAGAGTGGGAAGACCCGGAGGGATGCCTGCACTCCCCTCCTCGTTCTGGCCCTCCTGAGTGTAGGCACATGGCTTGACTGCCTCCTTCGCACGACCCGTGGCTGTGCAGGGAAACCAGCTCCTTCACTGTGCACCAACCCTTCCTCACCCAGGCCAGGTGTGTGTCCCAGAGTGGATCCTCTCCTTTCCACACGGCAGCCCCTCAGTCAACATGTGTCATGCTGTCGCTTGCGTCTCCACAATGTCTTTTCTTCTCCAGGTCTTCTCTTGGCCATGACACGTGCTGTGGCTTTTAGCCCCTTAAGCCGCCATGCCCTCTTCCTTCTTCCTTTGGATGTGTTCCATCTGACATATCCCTGCCCTTCTTAAAGCATGGTCCTCAGAGCTGGGCCCAGGACCCAAGGGAAGCCTGGGATGTGGCCAACCCTGAGTCAGGTTGGCCGATACCTCCCTTGTTTGGAGTGTTGTACACCCACTGATCCAGCCAGGATGTGGTTAGTCTTCTCAGTACCCCATCCCCGTTGGTCCTCTGGGAGGTTGAGAAAGATGTAGCCCCGTCTGTCCTCCCACAGGAACCACCTTTTACCAGGGTCCTCCCCCCAGTTCTGTCCCTGCCAGATTTGATGTTTGTTGGTTTTAGTCTGTTTAGCTGATTGTATCATTTTTATATCCTGGTTTTGTTAAGTGAAATGTTGAATGGTTCGGCTGGCATTGTGTGGGTCACAATCTTGGCATCCACAGTCCCTATGTTCGTGCAAGTCACTGGCAAAAACACATGAAACTGATTGCTGTAGGCCTCCTCAGCCTCTGGGTGGGAACTGGGTCTACTGCATGGCTCCCCACACTTCACCACTTGGAGACCCTATGACTAAGAGCGTCTGCCTCTCTCTTCTGTCTCCAGTTCTCTGGGGTTATTGTTCTGTCCAACCTCAGTTTAGGTCCCCTGCCCTCTGGATGCTGCCTCAGATGCTGCCTCTTTTGGCTGCCTGAGCTTTGAGCCCCCACCCTGCATTCCTGCTATCTCTTCATGCAGAGCTTGGCCAGGATCAGTGTGGACATGGGGAGAAGGCTCCTTTCCCCCACATTGAGCCTCTTTTGACCCTTCACCCTGAGCCTTTGCAGATGGGGCACAGACACCAGGCTCACGTCTCCCTTGCCTCTGTCCCCAGGGACCTTGCACAAAACTTTCTCCTTAACTGTCTGGGGGCTTCTCTGGCTGCACTTAATTTGGACAATCACGACTGAAGAATGACTGCCTCTTCCAGGGCTTCCATCTTCCTCTTAGTCTTCACCACTGCCACCTGTATTGTGTTTATTATCCCCACTTTTCAGATAAGAAAACGGAGGCTCAGGGATATTAAATAGCTTGCTCAAAAATTATAACGACGGTAGGTCGAGGGTCTAGGTTTGAATCCGAGTTGTCCATGCAGTCAACAGATATTTATTGGGCACCTCCACAAGCTGTCTGCTTCCAAAGCCCATGTTTTTTGTCTGCAGCGTGCTGCCTCTCAAACTGCTGAGCAGGACCCTTGAGGAAGGGAGGCCTAGGGTGGGTGCCGGGCCCTCAGGGGAGGCGCTGGCCCGGTCTCACCACTAGGTGGAGCTGCTGGTCTGACCGGCGGAGGCGAAGGATGGATAAACTGTCCACGCTCAGCCCCGCTCTAGGCCCTTGTTGT
Source organism: Halichoerus grypus (assembly GCF_964656455.1). Taxonomy (NCBI): domain Eukaryota; kingdom Metazoa; phylum Chordata; class Mammalia; order Carnivora; family Phocidae; genus Halichoerus; species Halichoerus grypus. The sequence continues at coordinate 86,491,382 of NC_135715.1, forward strand.
TCCTGGAAGCAGGGACACTCCAGTCATGCCAGCAGAGCACTTTCAGGCAGCCAGGAAGCCACCAAGAGAGTTATTGCATCTGGAAAGCTGGAGGCTGGGGGGACTTGGAGTCCCCTGTCTCAGAACAGGTATTTTGATTTCTCACAAGTTGCAGCTCTAGAAGGCTCCAGAAGGCTCCAGAAGGTGGGTGAGCCCAAGAAGACGCTGGAGCATAGACCCTAAGCCACACTTCTACTGACAGGAGGTCAACAGAGAAGACCCTGGAACTGTGGGATTACTTCAGAGGGTTTTGTTTTTTTCCTGCAAACTTAATTTTGAAAAATTTCAAGCCTGTAGAAAAGCTGAAAGAATCGTACAGTGAACACCCATTTCTGTCTCACCAAGATTCATTACTTGTTAACATGTGGCCAGGCCTGCCTGGTCTCTTTCTCACACTGTGTGTGTGTGTGTGTGTGTGTGTGTGTGTGTGTGTGTGTGTGTACCACACAACAGTCAGTTGCCAACATGGGACTTCTACTCTGAACATTTCAAGATGCGTCCCCTAAAGACAAGGACATTCTCCGACACAACCCCGATGCTGTTCTTGGTGGTATTACTTTTTAAGAAGGGAAAATGTACTTGGCTTAAGAACTTGAATAATCCCCAGTGAGATCTGCTTGCCAAGAATGAATACATTAGGAAGCCAGTTTAAAGATTCAGCCCTCCCTCACGTGCTTTGAGAGAAATTTTAGGCTTGGCCATGGATTAGGCTGGGTGCTCCCGAGGACAGGCCTGTGCCTGACCACCCCCCCCCCCCCCAACAAAAGGTGGATTTACAAAAGACACAGCCCCTGGGGCCTTGCAGGCAGGAGCTCTGTGCGTGGTGGATAGCACAGAAATGGCGGCAGCCCGGCCTTGGCCTACGCTCAGGAGGCCTGAACGCAGAGGCACAGCCCACTGAGAGTTCCAGACGCAGGAAGTGGCTCAGCTGTCCCAGGATTCCAGAAAAGCACCTGAAGGGTGATTCTCAGAGAAATGATGGCTGGGGCAGAGCACTGAGGAAATGTCTTCTTCCAAAGCAGAGAACTGGGGTGGGGGGCTGGTGGTCAACATGGCATGCTGAACACTGCTCCTGCTTAAAGGAAGCAGGGACTGGGAGCTCTGGAGAGGGGGCTTGTCACCACGTTTCTTTGTGAAGAGGATGGGGGAGAAGGCAGGGCATAGAGCTGGGCTGAGGGCCCACTGTTCCAGACCCAGCTCGTGCTGGCCTGCATATGAGGGGCAGGGAAGAACTGCTGTTTGTTTGTCGGGAAGGAAAACTTCCATTTAGAGCACGTAGACCCCAGCTTGAGTGGAAGCTTCTTGGGGCCACTACCCTAAGCACTGCCTTGGCCAAGAAGGCTGTCTGTCACAGAAGACTGGTCCTTGCTGGAGGACAGGCAGACCCTTGGGAGGTCAGGAACCCTCTCTAGGTTGCTTCTTGCATGTTCAGTGGCCTCTGGAAGGACCTCTGAGTTTCTGTCCACACCCTGCAAGCTGTCTTGGGCAGTCCCTCTTGATTGCACGCCATGAGGCCAAGCTTGGTTTTCAGCCCTCTTGACATTTGAATGCAGACCAGGCTGTGTTTGGCCCTGCCACACAGGGAAAGAAGACACACACTCAAACTGTTCTCAGAATAAAGAAAAGAACACATACATACACTCAGTCCAGCACCCAGGTATTATAAAACTGCCAGGAATTAATCCAGACAAATCAGGCATTGATATTTGGTAATATCAACTCAGAGGTGGGGAGGGGCCTCGGTGGTGTCTGGTCCCCCGAGTACACAGCCCAGAGGGCCTGCGTGCCCAGCTCATGGGCCTCACTGGGCTTTCAGTGCCCTGGGGCACCTGGTCCTCATGCTTCGATGCCCCAGCCTGCCTTTGGTGGTCTCCTCTCCATGCCGGTATTCTCCTGGGAGATGCCCTGTAAGGATGCAGGCCTGAGTCTCTTGGTATATGCTGTTTGAGCAGAGTCTCCCGTGCTCTGGGAGCAGGATTGTTTCCGGGGTCCTTTATCTAAGAAATAACCTTGGGGACACAGAGCATCTGGGGTCTCCCTTTTTTTTGCTGCCCTGCCCTAACTTCTTTGGAAACGCGCCGCAGTTCACTCTTGCCCTCCATGTGGGATGGGCCGACCAGCAGGGTGCTCACAAACAAGCTTTCCTGCATCCATGTGTTGGTGGCCCGGCTGTGATAGAATTTCAGGGCAGATGGAGGACTGACTGCTGGGAACAGCAGTCCTCCCCCTTCGGATGCTCGCTATGAAGCTGATGAGTAATCATGGCACCCAAGTGAGACCTAGGGGTGCCTGGCCACCACCATGGAGGAGTGGTCCTCCAACTGTTTGGTCTCAGGAGCTCATTCAACTCTTAAAAGTTATAAAAGACCCTAAAGAGCTTTAGCTCCTATTGATCATATTTATAGTATTTGGCATATTAGAAATTAAAAGAGAAAGTTTAGAAATATTAATCCCTTCATCGAGTGCTTTTATTCTCCGGCCCTCAGTATCCTTAGCCGCTTCAAGCGTGTCTTCTGCTCCCCACTCAGAGGTTGCAGGCTGCGAGACGATCTACCCCTTCTCCCCATGTGCCCGTGTAGCAAAAGTCTCACTCGGCCAGTCAGCTGGTCTCAGGGAAGAAAAGCTATAGTTCACCTCAGTATGTCTTACTAAGGTGTACATGACTGCTAGCCCCAGACCTTCTAGGAAAAACCTGATCAGAAAAGGGGTCAGGTTAATACAAATAATTCTCTCCCTCTTTGGCTTTTCCAGCAAGCTGACAATGGAATGAACATTCTACCCACCTCTGTGGGAGTCTTTAGACTCCAATTTCCTAGACCCTTTCTGCTCTTCAGAGCTGATTCTACTCTTCCACTTTAAGCCCTTTAAAATGATTTTCCCCACTTGGGGGACGCCTGGGTGGCTCAGTCGTTAAGTGTCTGCCTTCGGCTCAGGTCATGATCCCAGGGTCCTGGGATCAAGCCCCGCATCAGGCTCCCTGCTCCGCAGGAAGCCTGCTTCTCTCTCTCCCACTCCCCCTGCTTGTAGTCCCTCTCTCGCTGTGTCTCTCTCTGTCAAATAAATAAAAAATCTTTAAAAAACAAAAAACAAAAAACAAAAACAAAAACGATTTTCCCCACTTGGGCCTGGAGCCCCCAGGGTGTCTAGTCATGAATGGACGTGCAGCAATGGGCACCATGCCAACACCTAAGCCCGGGAGTGAATGAACCAAGTGCCTGTCATGCGTCAGGAACTCCATGAGGGCGCAGCTGGGCTTCACCTCTCGCCTCATGGATTTCAGTTTGCATTAAAGCTGCAGGTCTCAAACTTTTTGGTCTCAGGTTCCTTTTCAGTCTTCAAAATGTTTCAGGACCCCAAGGAACTTTTGTTTGTGTGGACTATATCTACCCATATTTTTCCCGTTTGAACCTGAGCAAGTTTTAAATATTTATTTATTAATTAATTAAAAAATAAAGCCATTGCATATAAACATAAAATAACACATTTTGTGAAAAAAAACCTGCAGGTCTCAAAAATAAATTTAGTGTCTTTTTTTTTTTTTTTACAGTTTTTGCAAGTCTCTTTAACATCTGGCTTTAATGGGAAACAGCTGGATTCTCCCAGCTGTCTCTGCAGGCAATACGGTGCCGTGGGCTGTTCTGGTTGCAGCGTTGGGAAAACGTGCCACTGGAGAAGGGGGCAGATTTTCTTTCATAGCCTTTTCAGGTAGTTGTAGATCTGCTTCCTTGTTACTGTGCCAAAATGTGACAGGTAGTGGTTTCTTAAAGGTTAATTTCCACGTGGAATCTGAAACCATTTATCCTCTGTTTGCCCTTAAACCACTTGTCTAACTTGCTTTGTGAACGGATCTCTTACCCAGGCATGCACGGTCACGCATGAGTCCTGGGGAAGATTCACGGAGCTACGCAGTGTTTCCCCACTGTTGACCCTTTTCACCTTCATACAATATCAAAAAATCAAATTCGGTAACACGGCCACCGATTGCATCAGAAAGGTCTTCATATATTCGGAGGCTGTCAAGCTTAGGATGGCAGTTATAGTTTTGCAAAATTCTAATTTTTCCTTGAATGCTCAGATTTTATTATTGGCAACAAATACTGTCATTGTTTCCCTTGAAATGACAGGCTCACTTTGTTCATTTTCCAAGAAATGTCTGTCAAATACCCAAGTCTGAATAACCATTGTTTGTTTGTCATTCTTTCAAGTAAAATGAAATTTCATTCTCTCAAGTAAAAATGGTATTCTATGCAAAAAAAGCAGCCAGATCGACTTGCAAGGCACACAGTCCCACAGGTGCTTTCTTCGGGACAACTGTCACCCTCGCTTGTGGGTTCTATGCCAACTTGAATTTAATACAATTAATATATTTTACTGCTTCATCAAGGACAATCTTAAGGAGAACAGGCACTTTTAAGAATTTGTGAGTGTGTGTAGTGGAGAAGAAAATGACTACAGTTTGGAACCACTGCGTGAGTCGTGCAAAGACCCTACAGCTTTATCCACCAATGTTTGTGGCTTTCAGTGCAAATGCTGATAAAACAATTTTGACCTCTTGCATTCCCATAAAGGTCTCGTGGGATTACCAGCCTGCCTGGACTATACTTTGAACACCTGTAGATGGAAGCATCTTCAAGCCAGTGATGGGTATGTTCTCTCACTATCTCTTAGCACGGCTCCAAGTCCCCGTGGGCTGGGCACCCAGCAGAAGTTCCACAAATGCTTGCTGGCTGAATGTTTGGCATCTCTGTGATGCAAGGTTAGGGGATAGAGTCTGGATAAGGTACTTGTCATGGGAGTACATGTCATTAATGTCCAGAGCCTGAGAGATACTCCCTGGAGACTGGTTGGTTTGGGGCAGTGCCCAGGTATTGGTATTTTTTAAATATTTAAAGTATTTAAAAATACTGCAACAAGAGAACTAACTACAGGGCTGTCAGGCCAAGAACAGAAAGGCAACCTAACTATAAGGCGTAGAAACCCATTGGCATCTCTTCCCTTCCTTCGCTTCTGCTTAAAACAATCAAGACAGAGCACCTTGACCTTGGACCATGCAGTCTTGTACATTGTCAGGTGGCTTCCAGGGCCTTCTTGCAGAATGTGTGGAGAGGGGTAAGGGGGGGTGAGGTGGGCTCTCAGAGGCCCTGGACGGACTGGGGCACTGGCTCCTCTGGGTGCTATTGGAATCATAGGCGGATGGGATCTTGAACCAGGAACAGATGGGGCCCCAGGGCAGATGCCTTGGTTCTGCTACAGAATTTTGGAGCCACGCTGGGCAAGGTGCTGTTCATGCAGCTCTGCCCTCCAGCCCTCCGCTGGGGGTCTGCCTACTCTTCTCACTCTGAGAGAGGTCTCCCAAAAATTCCAAGAACCTTCTCTTTGGCCCTGCTTCTTCCCAAGGGACTCTTAGCAAGTCACCCAAGTGGGAGTGATTTTAATTCTGTGCCCATGTCGCACTTCAGGGCAGCCTCCCTGCTCTCTAGTCCTGGGCTCTCTCTGTCCAAACATAGGGCTCAAGGCCTGGAGCCCTGCAGGCTCCACCACCCATCTGTAGCCTCCCTCCTCAGCACATTTCTGTGGCTGTGAAGGGGCAGAAGAAGCCAGTGAGAGCAAGGCTATTTTTGTTCCTGGTGACGCTTATAATTTCTTTTTTGCAAGTGTCTTGTGCCCTCCAGAAAGCAACTCGGGGCTGCTTGTCTAAAAACCTTCCTAGGTTATCCTAATGCATGGCCAGGGGGAGGACCTGGCTTTGTTTATTTATTTCTCAATACTGATTATTCAGTAGGGAAACCAGGGAAGATATTTTGAGATCGAGGTGGAAACCAGAGATATGTACCCCACATGTGGTTATGCAATTAAAAAAAAAAAAAGCAGTATGTTTCTATGTAGTTTACCTATATAGATTAGTAAGCCAGAACTGTAGTTGAAATTTGGTTAACACTTTCATTGCTTATGTTTGTCTTTCTGTGATCAGTACCAAAGAAGTGTATGAAATCTTGAAGACCCAGTTTCTCAATAGCGGTATGGGCTTGTAAGAAAAGTAGCATTATTTTATAATATTGTGGAGTGTAGAGAAAATATTTTTGTGTTTCTATAGGCTTTCTGAACAAATTTTGCTGAAACTTGGAATTTGGTTGTCTTAGTGGGCTCAGAGTGTTGCAACAGAATACCACAGGCTGGGGGGTTTAAACAACAGAAATGTATTTCTCACAGTCCTGGAGGCTGGGAGTCACAGATCCAGGTGCTGGCTGATTCAGTCCCTGGTGAGGGCTCCCTTCCTCCTTGCAGATGGCCACCATCTTGCGTGTCCTCCCAGGACAGAGAGAGTGAGCAAGCTTGGTGTGTCTCTTCTTATACAGGCACTAATGTCATCATGGGGCCCCACTCGAGCAAGCTCATCTGGCCCTAACCACCTTCCCAAGGCCCCATCTCCAAATATCATCACATTGTGAGGTAGGACTTTAACACAGGAGTTTAGAGGGTAGGCAAGCAGTCTGTCCATAATACTGGGCTAAAAGCAAGCCTTAGAAGTTAATTTACAATTGTGAAGCTAGTGAGACAACTCTAGAGAGGCTTACCTTTCTAAGCTGGGGATATGTGTGTACATTTCAGCCAGGAGTGAGTGAGGCCTAGGCTTGGAGACAACTGACTCTAGGTTATCTGCCCTGGAGAGATAAACAGTTGGCTCTTGAACAACAAGGGTGTGATCTGCGTGGGTCCACTAACATGTGGATTTTCTTCCAAGAAATGCAGTACATTTCTATTAATGTATTTTCTTTTCTTTATGATTTTCTTAGTAACATTTTCTATTCTCTAGCTTACTTTGTTTACAATATACTGTATATGGAGTATTTACTGTATATTTACTATATACTGTAAGAATATAGTATATAATACATACTTCCAGTCAACAGTAGGCTGTTAATAGTTAAATTCCGGGGGCGTCAAAAGTTATATGATGATTGTTAACTGTTTGGGAGTCAGTGCCCCTAACCCTGGTGTTGTGCAAAGGTCAGCTATATTTACACTCCAGAAAGTAAGAGTAAGGATCCAGGTTACCTGCCATACGGTCTCTAAGGGGCAAGGGTATTTTCCCTCCTTGTAGGAGAAGAGGGCTTATAGATGCATCATTCTCCATCCATCAGCCAAGGGGTGTCCTCTGCTCCCTGGAGATCTTCTTTAGAGGGTAGGCAAGCAGTCTGTCTATAATACTGGGCTAAAAGCAAGCCTTAGAAGTTAATTTACAATGTGAAGATAGTGAGACAACTCTAGAGAGGCTACCTCTCTAAGCTGGGGGTACATTTCAGCCCTCGGTGGGAGGCCTGGAGTGGGGCTTTCCTCGTGGCACCTGGGTGGAGCAGGGAGGGGCCACAGGCTTGTTATTTACTGTAAGATCATTAATGAGAACTCTGTCTCAGATTCAGAACACCTCATAATTGCATTTAGAGTAAAATTAATAAAGATGAATGTTAATAACAAACCCCAAAGTTTTAAGTAATATATACTGAATGTTGATACCTTCAAGTAGAAAAAAAATAAAAAGAAATAAAATAAAATCATTAATATGACGGCAGTTGCATGGTGATAAACGTGGTGATTTTAATTTGTCTTTCCTCCTAAAATTTTCTTAAAAAGTGTATATTAATTTGACAATGGAAAGAATTAAAAAGAAAGTTTTTTTTTTTTTTTTTTTTTTTTTGCATGACGGTCATGATAGAGAGGATCTCTTAGTTATCCATTGCTGCATTACAAATCAAGTCAAAACTTAACAGCTGCAAACAACACACCTTGATTATCCCCCAGTGCCTGTGGTCAGGAGTCTGGGCCCAGCTGAGCTGGGTCCCTTGGCAGCCCCATTCCAGGCCTCCCACCAAGGGCCCCAGAGCCCACCACTTTAGCAGCACAACAGGTAAGTATTTCAGTATTGAACTCGTAAAGAAAATCATATTAATTCATGAAATATGTTTGAGTGCCTTGTGGTTCTTTCCTGTTGTTCTGTTTTGGGGTTTTGTATACGATTTCTATAATGTGTCGTTGTGGCCATGCTACCCTGTCTTCTGGAGGCCTCCTCACTCCAGCCCTGCAAGCTCAATGTGCTTGCGCTCATACAGCTCTCACGAGCTCTGGAGGCTTGTGTTGCAGTGCTTGGTCTTCTTGGCAGAGTTCATTGTGTGTTTGGAATCAGTCACAGTAGTGGCTGGAGAGGCTGTTACACAATTTCTTGGCAGTGAGTATCTTCATTAGTGATCTGCATAATTAGGCACGATGGCGTGGGGTCAGGGGGGAATGTGGCTTGGACTTTGTATTAAGAAAAAAAGCTGAGAATGAAATAGAAAAGCCACTCTTTGGAAACACAGAAGCTAGCCATGCAGAAGCAGTGCCCTTTACCTGGGATCTTGGTGACCAGAGCTCTCCTGGCCTCTGTTCCTTACCTCCCTCCCCAGGGACCAAAAGCTTCTGACCTCCATCCACAGAAGAAGCCCTTGGGAACCCCACCAAGTTCCAAGTAAGGCCTTGAGGGACTCAACTCCAGGGCCTCCCTTCCCAGGCTTCGCTGGGCTGACCTGCCCTTGACTTAGACCCTAGTGGGCAGTGGGGGCAGGACCATGAAGGAGCTCATTTTCCTCATCATCTCTTTGGGGAATCCCCTGGCCAGCCCAGAGGGAGACACTTCTTAATGTATCTGAGAAAGCAGCATGGTTCCCCTGAGGGGCCCCCAGGGTCCTACCACCGTAGCAGCGCAAAGAGTGTCAGGTGTGCACAAGTGTAGTTGTGTCTGTGAGGCCCCTGTGAGGCTGACTTCAAGACCTGAGCTGAGGAGGAGGATCGGGAGGAATTGCACATGTAGGGATTACTCCAGCACCTGAGGGTCCTGAAAAAGCTTTTGGGATCCAGAGAATACATATGTACATTGGAGTTCATCAACAGAAACTAGTCATGAACCCACCTTCTGTAAGGCTTGAAATGCTACTGCTTAGACTCAGGATCACAAATCCTATGTCAGTGGATTTTTGGTTCTTAATTGTTAAGGAAATGTACAAGACTGTTAATAATAAAAATGGGGAATGGCCAAAGGTCCAAGAGGGGAGTGTAGTGCACTTGATTCTGGCTGCTGAAGCAGAGCAGGGGTGTGTTTGGAGAGCACTGTGGATTACAGAGGCAGACTGGGGAGGCAGTGGCAGAGTGGGCAGGAACAAAGGGTGGCCTGATCATTGCCCAGGCTTTGTCCCAGAAGCCATCTGGAGATGGTGCCACCCTCCCTGGATCCTCAGCTCCTCTGCTGGAATAGATGATCTCGCTGGCTCAGTGACCCTGGCAGAAGCACCCAGTCAGCTGAACCTGAGTCGTGTAACCTTCCCTGGCTACCAGGGAGAGAGGAGGGAGAGGCCTTGGCTTCCTCCAGCCACACAGTGGGAGGCAAAGCCTGGCTTCCACCAGACAGATAAGAAGACTGCTCCCCTGGCTGAGTATCCCTAAATATCAAATGTCCAGGACAGTGGCCAAGAGATTGTGGTTATTTAGTCATGCATTTGAAATGACTGGTAAAAGAGTTCTGTATGTATATGTATATATGTTGCTGAATAGTAATATATGTACTATATATTATAATTATATATAGCAATATATAACATTACATATACTACTTGATTTTATTCATTTTGGAAGAAATATCTCTCTTTTGTTGGCATCAGAGGCTTCTAACCTAGAATTTCAAGATGGTAATTCAGGGCATTTCCCCCAGAGGTTGTTGGGCTATCCTGCCCAATGTTGGGATCTTCAGATAAATAGGAACATGGACTATTAATTTTGGTTCCACATTTATTTTCATTTTTATTTATTTTCTTTTTTTAAAAAAAATTTTATTTATTTATTTGGGAGAGAGAGAGAACAAGAGAGAGAGAGAGAGAGAGAGAGAGCCCATGAGTAAGCAGGAGCAGGGACAGAGGGAGAGGGAGAGAGAGAATCCCAAGCAGCATGGATGCTGAGCACAGAGCCCAATGCAGGGATCGATTTCACAATCCTGAGATCATGACCTGAGTCCAAATCAAGAGTTGGATGCTAATCGACTGAGCCACCCAGGTGCCCCTTGTCTCCACATTTATAACCACCTTATTTCAAGTTCTTGTGCCAAGCATCATTGACAGAAATGAAGGCTACTTTGTTCTGCACCCAGGGAAGTTACAGTCTGGTACAGCAGACAACACATAATTAGAATGTTATAATGTGCTATACTTCTTAGCAGTATGCTGTTGGGTGTGAAGTCCCAGAATAGACTACTCAGTGTATCTTTCTAGAGAGTTGATTTCATTCCATGTTAAATAATTTAAAATCAGATAATGTTATATTAAGACACTTGGAAAAAAACACTTGGCTATATGGTGGAGTTGAATGTAAAATATGAAGTGGTTGTTGGTTAAAATGGTGAAATAAAGACCTCTGACATTTCTCTCTATAAAAACAATGAGAAAATCGGCAAAAATGGTGAGAATCAGCTTCTTTAGAACTCTGGAAATTAACTACAAGCTTGCAGAAATTTGGGGAGCTTTTATTTAAGACAAATATCTGAATCTTGGTAAGAATGGTAAGCTTTGTGGCATTTTATTCTGCCCTAATCCCACCCCCAGGATAGCCTTGAAAAATAACAGCCCACATTTGCAGTGAAAATCAGCAGGCTGGCAGCCACCTAATGGAGCAAAACTGGCCTGGAGCACTTCCAAAGCCCCATTACCAGAAAACTGTCATAATTTGACATACTGGTGGTTCCTTGGAAGACCTCATTTACTAGGCTGTCTGTATTTGACCGGACTCTGAGCACACACAGTGTGAAAAGCCTTTTCACGGAGAATTTTTAAAAAACAATTACAGGCAGGGCATCTGGGTGGCTCAGTGGGTTAAGCACCAGACTCATTATTTTGGCTCAGGTCGTGATCTCATGGGTTGTGGGATTGAACCCTGCATCAGTGGGGAATCTGCTTGGGATTCTCTCTCTCTCTCTCCCTCTACCTCTCCCCCCACTTGCACCTGCTCTCTCTCTCAAATAAATAAGTAAATCTTAAAAAAAATTACAGGCAATTGATTATAGTTGGGTCAAATAATAGACTAATCAAGAGGTTTAAGAAGAAAATCTGGGGAATGCAATGTCCATGGGATATTGAAAAGCTCTAAAATATTCCTGGGAATCTACAAGAAAAGGCCATGCTTATGTGCAGGGCTGTGAGCATATTAAGGGCTGTATGCACACTCAAGAAAGACTTGAAAAGGCTCTAAGCTCTCACCTCTGGCTGATCTTGAATCTCTGTAAGCAGGAAGTAAAAGCTTTAAGAGTTAAGTTGTACAACTGCCTGGCTGAGTTGTAAACTGCCTGGCTGAGTATCGAAAGCATGCCCAACACATACAGAGCTCTTCCCTGCAAAGGCTGGGGAACTTATTGGTTCCAGGTCTTTAAGGAAATTTCTCTCCAACCATTAACTGATCACCAAACTAACTTAACAGAAACTTCAGTGTCCATATATGACAAAGAATACCTACTATGCAGGATTAGTTCAAAAAAAGCACTAAAACAAAACAAAAACCAACTACAACAAACAACAAAAACAACAAATTCTGGGGAGAGAGAGAATCTGATTTTCAGAATTGCCATAGCATATTATTTGAAATATTCAGGTTTCAACAAAAAATTGTGAGACATGGAAAGAAATAAGAAAGCATAACCTAGTCACAGGAAGAAGAAAATAATCAATAAAAACTGTCCCTGAGGAAGTCCAGATGTTGGACTTACTAGTCAAAGACTTTAAATTAGCTATTTTAAATATGTTCAAAGAATTAGAAAACATGTCATGCTAAAAGAAAACATATGTATAATTTCCACTTCTTTATTGGTGTTCTGTATTTGTTGTGCCATCATCATTCTCTTATTTTCTTTTAATATGACATGGTCATATATATATATAAATTCTACAATTGAAAAGTGCAATAACTAAAATGAAATCTTCACCAGAAGTGTTCAACACCATATTTGAGCAGACAGAAGAAAAAAGTCAATGAATTTGATGATAATTCAATTGAGATTATCCAGTCTGAGAAGCAGAAAGAAACAAGAATGAGGAAATATTAACATATTCCCAGAGTCCTGTGGGCACCATCAAACATACCAACATATGCATTATGGGAATCTCAGCAGGAGATGCGAGAGGAAAAGGGGCAGAAAAAATACTTGAAGATATATTGGATGAAAACTCCAAAATTTGGTGAAAAAAATCATTTCATATTTTACATCAAGTATATGTAAATACTATAGATCTAGATTTATGAGTGCTCAACAAACTTCCAAATGGTCAACAAACTTCAAGTATGGTGAATTCAAAGAGACCCATACCTATAAACATCATAATCAAACTGTCAAAAGACAAAGAAGGAAAGGAAAATCTTGAAAGCAATAAGAGAGAAATGACTCATCATGTACAAGTGATCCTCAATAAGATTCGAAGCTGATTTCTCATTAGAAACAATGGGGGCCAGGAAACTGTGGGATGATATATTCGAAGTTGTGAAAGAAAAAAAAACCTGTCAAACAAAGATTCTATATCCAGCAAAGCTGTCCTTCAAAGATGAAGAAATTAAGATATTACCATATAAACAAACACTGAGAGAATTCATCATTAGGAAATCTGCCTTACAAGATATATTAATGGGGGTCCTTTGGGGTGAAATAAAAGAAACACCAGACAGCAACTTGAATCTGTATGAAGAAATAAAAATCACTCGTAAAGTAACTAATAGGTACATAAAAAAGAGAGTATAAATATCTTTTTTTAATCTGACCTACAAGACAACTGCATAAAGCACCAATTAAAAATCTGTGTCAATGGCCACAAAATGTATAAAGATATAATTTATATGAAGATAAAGCCACAAAGCAGAGGGAAGGGAATGGAGCTTTATAGGAGCAAAGTTTTATATACTATTGAAACTAACTTGGTATTAATCTGAACTAGATTGATATAAATTAACATGCTAATTGTAATCCCCTGAGTAACCACTGAGAAAGAACTTAGAGTGTATAGAGTAAAAGAAACATTAAGAAAATAGAAATGATACATTAGGAAATATCTATTTAATACAAAAGAAGGTAGTAGCAGAGGAATAGAGGAACAAAAATATATAAGAAATATAGAAAACAAAAAATAAAAGGGCAGACATAATTCCAACCATATTAGTGATCACATTAAATGTAAATGAATTAAGGATTCCAATCAAAAGGCAGAGATTTTCAGGCTGGATCAAACAAAACAAAACAAAACAAAAAACACAAGACTCAACTATATGTTGTCTACAGGAGACATGCTTTAGATCCAAAGATACAAATTGATTAAAAGTAAAAGAATGGATGGGGTGCCTGGGTGGCTCAGTTGGTTAAGCATCTGACTCTTGGTTTTGGCTCAGGTCATGATTTCAGGGTTGTGAGATCAAGCCCCGTGTAGGGCTCTGTGCTCAGTGTGGAGTCTGCTTGAGATTCTCTCTCTCTCACTCTCCCTCTGCCCCTCCCCTCACTTATGCTCTTTCTCTCTCAAATAAGTAAATAAATCTTAAAAAAAAAAGAGTAATGGAGGGGCGCCTGGGTGGCTCAGTCATTAAGCATCTGCCTTCGGCTCAGGTCATGATCCCGGGGTCCTGGGATCGAGCCCTGCATTGGGCTCCCTGCTCAGTGGGAAGCCTGCTTCTCCTTCTCCCGCTCTCGCTGCTTGTGTTCCTGCTATCGATGTCTCTCTCTCTGTCAAATAAATAAATAAAATCTTAAAAAAAAAAAAGAGTAAAGGAATGGAAAAAAGATATGTGATGAAAACAGCAAAGATAAGAAAGATGGAGTGGCTATTCAGTGGACAAAATATACTTTAAAAATATTACTAGAGATAAGGAGGGTCATTTTATAATGATAAAAGGGTCAAGTTATCAGTAAGATGTAACAATTATAAACATAGATGCAACTAACAGCAAAGCCACAAAATACATGAAACAAGACATAATTGAAGGAAGAAATAGACAATTCAACAGTAATAATTGGGAGACTTCATATGCCGTACTCAATAATGGATAGGACAATGCAAAAAAATCAACAAATAAAAGACCTGAATATCATTATAAACCAAGTAGAACTAATAGACATCAATAGAACTTCCCCCCCAACAACATTAGAATGTACATTCTCTTCAAGTGCACACGCAACATTCTGAAGAATAGACCAAATGTTAGGCCATAAAACAAATCGAAATAAATTTTTAAAGATTGAAATAATACAAAGTACATCCCCTCACCACAATGGTATACAATTGCAAATCAATAACTGAAAGAAATTTGAGAAACTCACAAATATGTAGAAATTAACAATACGACTTCTAAATACCCAATGGATCTAAGAAGAGATCACAAGTGAAATTAGAAAATGCTTTGAGATAAATGAAGATACAACATACCAAACTTATAAGATGCAGCTAAAGCAGAGCTTAGGGGGAGATTTATAACTGTAAACACCTATGTTAAAAAAAAACAAGATCTAAAATCAGATAAACTAACCTTCCACTTTAAGACACTAGAAAAAGAACAAACTAAACTTAAAGCAAGCAAAGGAAGGTGATTAATAAAGAACAGAGTGAGTATAAATGATGCAGGGAACAGAAAAAATAATAGAGAAAAATCAATACAACCAAAAGTTAGTCCTTTAGAAAGGTCATCAAAATGGACAAACCTACCTACTTTGGTCAAGAAAAAAGAGAGAAAATTCAAATAACTAAAATCATAAATGAAATAGGGGATATTATTACTGACAGAAATAAAAAGGACTATAGAGGAATATTATGAACAATTGTATGTTAATAAATTAGATAACAGATGAAATGGATAAATTTTTAGAAAGATACAAACCACCAAAACTGACTCAAAAAGAAATAAAAAATCTAAATAGACTTAAAACAAGAAAGAGACTGAATTTGTAATAAAAAATCCCAAACTATTCACACAGAAAAACCCAGGCCCAGATGGCTTTATTGGTAAATCCCACCAAACATTTAAAGAAGAATTAATATCAATTATTTACAAACCCTTCCAAAAACTGGAATAGAAAGGAACAAAACATTCTATAAAGTCAATATATATATTCTTTAGAGAGGGAGAGAGGGTAGGGGAGGGGGCAGAGGGAGAGGGAGAAAGAGAATCTTAAGCCGGCTCCATGCCCAGTACAGAGCCCCATGCAGGGCTTGATCTCACAACCCTGAGATCATGACCTGAGCCAAAATCAAGAGTCAGATGCTTAACTGACTGAGCCACCAAGTGCCCCTATAAAGTCAATATTATTCTGATATTAAAACAAGACAAGGACATCACAAAAAAAGAAAACTACAGACATTATCTCTTATGACTATAAATGCAAAATTCCTCAACAAAATACTAGCAAACCAAATTGAGCAACACATGAAAATATTTATACACTTTGACCAAGTGAGATTCGTCCCAGAATGCAAGATTGGTTTAACATCCAAAAAATAATTAATGTAATACCTCATATTAATAGATTGAAAATAACAACCACATGTTTATTTATCAGCTGTCAATAGATCAGACAGCAGAAAAACCATTCAACAAAATCCAAACCCCTTTCATTATAAGGCATTTAACAAACTAGGAGTAGAAGGGAACTTGGAACTTCCTCAACTTAGTAAAGACAGCTACAAAACAAACAAACAAACAAACAAACAAACAAACAAACCCAAATCTACAACTAACATCATACTTAATAGTGAAAGATTGGATGCATCAGGGTAGGATCAGGAACAAGACACGGATGTCGGCTTTCACTCTTTCTATTCCATATTGTAATGGAGATTCTAGCCAGGGAAATTAGGCAAGAAAAGGAAATAAATGGAATCCAGACTGGAAAGGAAGAAATAAAAGTTTCTCAGTTCACAGATGACATAACCTTATAAAAAGCAAATTCTAAGGAATCCACAAAAAAAAAAAAAAAAAAAAAAAAAAAACTGTTAGAGCTAATATATAAGTTCATCAAGGTTGCAGGATACCAACACAATATACAAAAACAAGAACTAAAAAACAAACCAGGTGTATTTCCATACATTAGGAATGAAAAATACAAAAACAAAATTAAGAAAACAATTCTACTTACAACAGCATTAAGAGGAATAAAATACTCTGGAATAAATTTAACAAAAGGAGTGTAAGACTTGCACATGGAAAACCACAAAATATCACTGAAAGAAATTACATAAAACTTAAATGGAAACACATCCCATGTTCATGGATCAGAAGACAATACTCCCCAAATAGATCTACAGAATCAACACAATCCTTATCAGATTTTGAGTTGGATTTTTCATAGAAATTAACAAGCTGATCCTAAAGCTCCTGTGGAAGCCCAAGGGACCCAGAATAGCCAAAATAATCTTTAAAGGAAAAACAATGTCAGACAACTCACATTTCCCAATTTCAAAACCTACTACAAAGCTATAGTAATCAAGACAGTGTGGTATGGGCATAAGGAGAGACATATAGATCAATGGAATAGATGAGAGTCTGGAAATAAACTCTCACATTTACAGTTAGTTGATTATTGTCAAAAGTATCAAACTAATTCAATGGGCAAAGACTAGTCCTTTCCACAAATGTGCTAAGACAACTGGATAGTTGCACACAAATGAAAGAAATTGGACCCCTACCTCTTACCACATGTAAAAGTGAACTCAAAATGGATTAAAGACCTAATGGAAAAGTGAAAGCTATAAAAATTTTAGGAGAAAGCATAAGATAACATTTAGGACTTTGGATTTGATAATGGTTTCTTAAATATGACATCAAAAGCACACAAAACAAAATAAAAAGTAAATAAATTAAACATCAAAATTAAACACTTCTGTGCTTCAAAGAGCACCATTGAGAAAGTAAAAGCTGGGGCACCTGGTTGGCTCAATTGGTAGAGTATGTGACTCTTGACCTCAGGGTTGTGGGAGTGTGAGCCCCATGTTGGGTGTAGAGACCATTTAAAAAAAAACTTAGGGCGCCTGGATGGCTCAGATGGTTAAACGTCTGCCTTTGGCTCAGGTCATGATCCCAGGGTCCTGGGCTCGAGCCCCACATCAGGCTCCCTGCTCGGCGGGAAGCCTGCTTCTCCCTCACCCTCTGCTGCTCTCCCTGCTGGTGCTCTTTCCCTCTCTCTTTCTCTCAAATAAATAAATAAAATCTTAAAAAAAAAAAGTAAAAGCCAACCCACAGAATGAGAAGAAATATTTGTAAGTCATATATTTAACAAGAAACTTGTATCTAGAATATAAAAATAACTCTTACAACTCAATAATAAAAAGACAAATAACCCAATTAAAAATAGGCAAAGAATCCTGTAACCCATGTTGGAAGTGAGCTGAGTCTAGGATCCCAGGCAAAGTTACTGTGATGAAGATTAACTTGCTAGTGTTGTATAGACCATGGGGGCAGGGTTCCTTCCAAGTTGTCAGGATGCATCAGCTCCATTCTTCAGGCTTTAAGAGGTATGTCAATTGGACACACTTCCAACTCAGCCATGCTCAAGAGAGGCCTCCTGGAGCCCCTCAGCTTTAATCCCCAGCTGCAATGTGAGTCAAGTTCATTCTGCTAAGCTCATGAGCTAAGCAGGGTAGCACAACTGAGGGGCCAGCTCATTTTTCCCCAGGACGTGCAGCCACAGGGATCCTGCTCCCTTCCTGAACCAAGGCATGCTGCTAAGAATAGTGAGAGTACAGTATATGTGCCTCTAAAGATCTTCCCATAGAGTCATGAATTTTTACAACCTTTCCTATAATAAAGAGATCTTCAGCCTGCAGTACTGCTTTGAGTGGTCTCTCTCTTCAAAATCCAGCCTTAAATTCCTCTCCACCAGGAAGCATATCTTGATTTTACCACAGCCCTCTAATTGAATTTTTGGAATGATGAAACCTGAATTTTTTTTTAATTTTTTTTATTGTTATGTTAATCCCCATACATTACATCATTAGTTTTAGATATAGTGTTCCATGATTCATTGTTTGTGCATAACACCCAGTGCTCCATGCAGAACGTGCCCTCCTCAATACCCATCACCAGGCTAACCCATCCTCCCACCCCCCTCCCCTCTAGAACCCTCAGTTTGTTTTTCAGAGTCCATCGTCTCTCATGGTTCTTCTCCCCCTCCGATTTCCCCCCCTTCATTCTTCCCCTCCTGCTACATTCTTCTTCTTTTTTTCTTTCTTAACATATATTGCATTATTTGTTTCAGAGGTACAGATCTGAGATTCAACAGTCTTGCACAATTCACAGCGCTTACCAGAGCACATACCTTCCCCAGTGTCCATCACCCAGTCACCCCATCCCTCCCACCCCACCCCCCACTCCAGCAACCCTCAGTTTGTTTCCTGAGATTAAGAATTCCTCATATCAGTGAGGTCATATGATACATGTCTTTCTCTGTTTGACTTATTTCGCTCAGCATAATACCCTCCAGTTCCATCCACGTCGTTGCAAATGGCAAGAGCTCATTCCTTTTGATGGCTGCATAATATTCCATTGTATATATATACCACCTCTTCTTTATCCATTCATCTGTTAATGGACATCTTGGCTCTTTCCACAGTTTGGCTATTGTGGACATTGCTGCTATAAACATCGGGGTGCATGTACCCTTTCGGGTCCCTACTTTTGTATCTTTGGGGTAAATACCCAGGAGTGCAATTGCTGGATCATATGGTAGCTCTATTTTCAACTTTTTGAGGAACCTCCATACTGTTTTCCAGAGTGGCTGCACCAGCTTGCATTCCCACCAACAGTGTAGGAGGGTTCCCCTTTCTCCGCATCCCCGCCAACATCTGTCATTTCCTGACTTGTTAATTTTAGCCATTCTGACTGGTGTGAGGTGGTATCTCATTGAGGTTTTGATTTGGATTTCCCTGATGCCGAGCGATATTGAACACTTTTTCATGTGTCTGTTGGCCATTTGGATGTCTTCTTTGGAAAAATGTCTGTTCATGTCTTCTGCCCATTTCTTGATTGGATTCTTTGTTCTTTGGGTGTTGAGTTTGATGAGTTCTTTATAGATTTTGGATACTAGCCCTTTATCTGATATGTCATTTGCAAATATCTTCTCCCATTCTGTCAGTTGTCTTTTGGTTTTGTTGACTGTTTCCTTTGCTTTGCAAAAGCTTTTTATCTTGATGAAGTCCCAATAGTTCATTTTTGCCCTTGCTTCCCTTGCCTTTGGCGATGTTTCTAGGAAGAAGTTGCTGCGGCTGAGGTCGAAGAGATTGCTGCCTGTGCTCTCCTTTAGGATTTTGATGGACTCCTGTCTCACATTGAGGTCTTTCAACCATTTGGAGTCTATTTTTGTGTGTGGTGTAAGGAAATGGTCCAGATGAAACCTGAATTTGGCTGATGAATAGGTCAGTGCAGCTTGAAAAGTAGGTCTGCTGGGCTATATGAGGGAGGACTCTGGCCCCAACATTTCTTAGCCTAGTTACCCCCTTTGTGGATAAAATAATATATGACATGAATATTAGTTATAACTCTGGTTGCAAGTGACAAAAACTCAACCCAAACTTGAGTAGTAGCTGGGCTGATGAATCTAGGGTGGCAGGGCTACAACGACATCCTCTCCTTCGTGGCGTCTGCTCTCTTTTAGCATTGCCTTCATTCTCTTCTATGGCACATTGGCTTTTTTCTAGAGCATGGCCCTAGAAACTTCCAGGATTGCCTCCTCATGTATTTGCCACCTGAGGGGAGTGGGCTTTCCTTCTTATTCCCAGTTCAGAAAGTCCCTGGGAAGGGCTCTGATTATCCCAGCCTGAGTCAGGTGCTCACCTGTGAATCCATTACTGTGGCTGGGAGGTAGGACCGACTACACTGATAAGGGGAGGGGAAAATCCTCCAAGGAAAGAGGTGCTGTTTTTAGAGGAATGGGAGTGGTAGAGGCAGAAAAGCAACTGATGTCTGTTACATGATGCTGATTGGATTCTTTGATGCGGAAGCTGCTCAGGTTGATAAACTCCTGGTATAGCAGACCAAGAGTGATATTTACTATTTTTTGCCTACACAGCACTCATTCACCTTTTGCATAACAACCACTCCAGTTTCCTCTGGGGAACTACTCTACTCTTATTCCCCCTTTTTCTCCTAGGCCAAAAGAAGCATGTAATAGTTCCATTTATTAATATGTATTGAAAAAAACAATCCTGCCTACCCCTTTAATAAGCTCCCTAGTGAATAGGGATGATTGGGTTAGGGTATCATTGCTCCACCATGTTTGTATACAGTAGGTGCTTTATGGCTGCTGGTATACTGGAAAGGCTGGGGTCAGTTTTCCAGGTGTGATCATACTAGCTATCTTTGAGTTGCCCATTGAATAGAGCTGCCAGGACTCTCTCTGTGTGTTTTGAGGTGGTCCTGCTACTTTCAGTTAGTGACCCAGGTCCTCCTTGTTGGTGACATGCCACTTGCTGATGGGAACAAGGCCTCCCAATTCCAGGAGCTGGCAGAGCCCCAGAGTCTGGGACACTTGAGAAGACAGCCAGCTTGAAATGGGCTTGCCGGGTTAGTTCCAATCAGGCCAGGATGACTCAGTTTGAATGTCAGGACCTTCTAAAATTAATCTGCAGCCACATCTAAAATCAGCACCTCCCACAAAGTCACCAGCTCCCTCCTTGCCCCATGGAGGGTTTGGGAACTTAGGGGAGCTGGGACTGGACTATCTCCATCTTTCAGCCCCTCAGACATTTGTCTGAATTTAGACTTGCTAACAGACAGTTTTCCTTCTGCTTTTTCTTTTCTTTTTCTTTTAAATTCTTTCCCTTCCAATTGCAAGCAAAAGCTATTTTTGTGGCCAGGGGTTTCATTTCTCAAAAGGAGGATGACAGGCAGTAGATATTTTAGTACCATGTCCTTAGTTCTTATTAATGGAATTAAGGTACAAATTTAATCCAAAATATTCAGAGCTTTTTTAAAAGTTTTTTTTTTAAATTAAAAGTTGTATATAATCATTGTAAAAAAATCAGATAATACAGAAAGTTCTAAAGAAGAAAGTAGTAATTATTGGAAATTTATCATCCAGAGATAAATAATTGCTGGCATATTGGTGCATGTACTCCTAATTTTTTTTTAACAAATTCTTAAATTCCACTCATTTAAAAAAAATAAAAATGCGTAAATGGCAAGCCCAAGAAAGTCTTTGGATTCTTTGTCCAGGACAGTCTCCTGGAAGGAAGAAATCAGATATTTAGAGTCTCTACATCAATGTTACTTTTAAACCGTCTTTCACTTTCAGGGCGCCTGGGTGGCTCAGTCGTTAAGCGTCTGCCTTCGGCTCAGGTCATGATCCCAGGGTCCTGGGATCGAGCCCCACATCGGGCTCCCTGCTCCGTGGGAAGCCTGCTTCTCCCTCTCCCACTCCCCCTGCTTGTGTTCCCTCTCTCGCTGTGTCTCTCTCTGTCAAATAAATAAATAAAATCTTAAAAAAAACCCCCAAAAAACCGTCTTTCACTTTCATAGTCTGTTGGTTAAATTATAAATGAGAACCTTCTGGAAGGCAATTTGGGGTTATGTATTGAAAAAAACAATCTTGCTTACCCCTTGAGGCAGCAAATGAATTGTAGGCATTTATGCTATAGCAGAGCTTCCCAAACTTTCTTGGTTCTTGGTTGCCTTCAGTGTCTCAGAAATTTTTTCACAGCTCCTCCTAGGCCAAAAGAAGCACTTAATAATTCCATTTATTAAGTAGTTCTGTCCAAACAACTTAAATATTTATGTCCTAACAACTTAGAAGTCAACACGACTTCAGATTCTCTCTCACTGGTTCAGTTAAATCATCAGCCAAACAGGAATAATTATGATATTTATTCTCATAGTGAGAATTAAATGAGTTTGACAGCATCCTGGCATTTGATTAGCACTCCATAAATATTAGCAATTAATATTAGTGGCTAATCACTTAGAACCACGTTTCAAACATGTAGTTCTCAGTAAGAATGAGAGAGGGCGCCCGTGGGTACGTTCTGAGCTCAGGGCTGTCTCAGGAGCCTCTGGCCCCTGCCTCACTCCCAGGTGGGCAGACTCCTCACGTTCCTTTGGCTCCTCTTCTTCTCCCTGTCTCCCTCTTTACATTCTCTCCCACGATCCTACTTTTCACTCCAAGGAGGAACAGGAAGTGAAAGCAATGAAAGACAAAAAGGAAAAGGACCTTTTCTTGTAGAATAAGGATGTCACCTGATTGAGTGGGCTCCCATCCACCCTGATCTTCAATATGGGTTCTTTGAGGGCAGCCAACAGGACTTCTTGTGTGTTCTGTGTAGAATTCCCTGGAGAGTATGCTTAAGGCGTGAACTAGCTATTGTAAGATCCTGGTCCTGGTGTGCCTTTCTCATTCTGTAATGGAGGCTTCTGACTGCCCACTTCCCTGCAGCACCCAGACTGCCCACTCCCAGAAATCCACCAGTCCAGCTGCTCCTTGGAGGTGGGACTGGCCAGGGGATGGTGGCAGAGGAAAGCTAGTGACAGAGGATTCTCCTTAGCCTTGAGCTGGCTCAATTTGTAACATCCTTTGGGCGGGACACTCAAATAAGCTAATTTTTTTGGGGGAATGCTTGAAGTGGACCTTGGGTTCTCATTTACACTAGCCAGGACTCTTAGGAGATAAAGTGGCAAATCTAATCATCACCATCACACAACAGCTGTTAATTTAGCACCTACAATGAACCAAGAGCCGTACCTTTTATGTACCTTATCTCATTTAATAATGGTAAATACCGTGTGCAATATATGTCATTTATCTCATTTTGCAGGTGAGGAAACTGAGAACCAAAGCGGTTAGAATTTGTCCCAAGTTCACACAGACGGCAAAGCTAGTATTGATCACAGTGTATCTGTCTTGAAGGTTGGTATTATGAAATCAGAGAATATTATTGGAAGATTGATGTATAATCACAAAAATTGAAAATTGGCCTTAATTTCCAACAATAAGATATTGATTACATAACGTGTAATACACCCATACAATAGAGTATTGTACAGTGATTAAGACTGACAGTGTGGCATTTATTGACATGGGAATGTTTTCACAATATATTTTCAAGGAGAAATATATAGTATGATTCTATTTTTGAAAGATAAAACAAATGTTCTAAGACCTTACAAATATTGTTAGGTAAAAAAAAAAAATCATGTATGCAAAGAAAGATGTCTAGAAGTATAAATGCCAAAATGTTAGTCTTAGACCTTTGCAAAGTGGGATTGTGGCTGATTTTTACTTCTTCATTGTTCACTTCTATTTTCTAGTTTTCCAAAGTATCCGTGTATTACTTTTTATAAAAAGACGGAGGTGATGAGCAACTGGGTGTTATACCCAATGAATGAATCATTAAAAAACTAGTGATGTACTTTATGCTAGCTAATTGAACATAATAATAAAAAAAAAAAAAAAAAAAAAAGGACAGAGAAAAAGGGAATACCGGTCTGGAAATAAGGAAATTCTGTGTTCTAATGCAAGCTCTGCCTCTGACTTATTTTGAGCAAGTCCTTTTCCTTGTGGGTTTTGGCATCTCCATTTATAACATGAGTGATTGCTTAGTAGACAGGAAAGCCCATGAGAGTAAAGACCATGTCTATTTTGTCCTCGAAGTGTTTGTAACAGAGGCTGTACTCAGTAAATAGTGAATTAATGAATGAATGATATGAGATTCAAGAATTCGGGACTGTGGTGGGTGGGAGAGTTTCAGAGACATGGCATGCAGCAGTGGTCCTCAAATGCGATCCAGAAGCAGGAGACCTAGAGGTTGTGGAACTTTTTGTGCACACCGTGAAGTAATCACGAGACTGGTCTCTGTTACATTCAATTCGCCAGCTTGGGAAGTTGGTTCAGCTCTGGGCTTAGTGTTGAATGGACTTGAGTTCCAGTCCCTATACTGCTCTTTGCCAGCTGTGAAATCTTGAGGAAATTATATATCTTTTTCTGAACTTGTTTTCTCATCTGTAAGATGAGAGTAATAATTAACATTTAGCTCAGGGTTGCTCGGAGCATTTAAACACTCTGTTTAGAAATTAGTTCAAAGATGTCCATCAACAGATGAATGGATCAAGAAGATGTGGTGTATATATACAATGGAATATTATGCAGCCATCAAAAAACCAAAATCCTGCTATTTGTGATGACGTGGATGGAACTAGAGGATATTATGCTAAGCGAAATAAGTCAATCCCAGAAAGACAAGTATCATATGATCTCACTGATATGAAGAATTCTTAATCTCAGGAAACAAACTGAGGGTTGCTGGAGTGATGGTGGGGTGGGAGGGATGGGGTGGCTTGGTGATAGACATTGGGGAGGGTATGTGCTATGGTGAGCACTGTGAAGTGTGCAAGACTGTTGAATCACAGACCCGTACCTCTGAAACAAATAATACATTAGATGTTAAAAAAAAAAAAAAGAAGATAGTAGGAACAGAAAAATGAAAGGGGGGAAATCGGAGGGGGAGATGAACCACGAGAGACGATGGACTCTGAGAAGCAAACTGAGGGTGTTAGAAGGGAGGGGGGTGGGGGGATGGGTTAGCCTGGTGATGGGTATTAAGGAGAGCACATACTGAATGGAGCACTGGGTGTTATACACAAACAATGAATCATGGAACACTGCATCAAAAACTAATGATGTAATGTATGATGACTAACATAACATAATAAAATAAAATAAAAAAAAAGAAATTAGTTCAAAATGGTAGGCTAAACTCAAGCCACTTTTTCCTATCCCAAATCTTTAGAAACACCAGAAAAAAGAAATATATATAATCCATACATGTTCTGGCAAACAAGAAGGGGCAGCCTCAGTGGAATTGAAATTGTGAGGAATTGATGAAAGCAAAAAAGATGGTGGAGTTGGAAGAATGAAAGCAGGGTCTAAAACATGTGCAGGAGAGGCTGCTATGAAAGGTGGGGGTGGCTTTGAAGGTGCTTCAAGCTTGAAGACAGTGGATGTGGGGGTGGTGGTAACTGACAGGGTAATGGGCAGTAGGAACAATCAAGACAACCAGCTATTTACTCCTCCCACCCCATCTTCTCCCCTTAGCCAAACAGCAGCATCAGAGATACCTGCCTCCATCATGCAAATGTGGGCACTCAAGCTGGAGAGGCAAGGCAACACCTAGGAAGAACAGACATCAGTTTGTTTATCAGTTTGTTTCTTACCTTCTATCATCTCTCCCATAGAATGACTGGAGACATCACCCATAGATTGGGTAACAAAGAATCTCAAATCCAAGATGAGTTCACAACCAAGAGCCACTAGACACTGAGAAAAACCACTATGATGACATAGGCACAGAGTACAATAAACAGAAACACTGGCTCCCAAAGAAGCAGAACTAGCAGAGCAGACAGGTTAAACATTTAGAATGAGCATAAATATCCTCAGAGAATTATTAAAGTCTGAGATCTCAGAAATAAAAAAAAAATAAAATTCTCAAAGGCATCCTCAATAAATGGGCTATGAACAGGTTGGACATAGATGAACAATAGCATATAAGTGAGCTGGAAGATCAAATTGAGGAATTCTTTGACAATATACTGCAAAAAAAGAGAAGGCATGAAATACAAGTTAGGGTATATGAAGAGTAGATTCAAAAGTTTCAGTATCCATCAAATAGAGGTTCCAGAAAGAGAAATAGAGAATAAAAGTGAGGAAGACGGAAATAAGTACAGAAGGAAATTTATCAAGTTGATGAAAAACAAAAGTCCTCATCCTGAAAGGGTCCACCACATGACAAGCAGAACAAAAATCTTAATATGATGAATAGATATGCCATGGTGAAATTTGGAACATGAAGGATAGAGAAAAGGAAAACAGATTACTCATAAAGGAAAGCAGATAAATGTCAGATTCAACTACAACACTGCACACTGGAATATCTTCAGAGATCCAAGAAAAAATGATTTGAACCAGCTTAGCTATCATTCAAGTGTGAGGGTAAAATATATAAAGACAATTTCAGGCATCCAAGGATGATTAAATAAATTACCTTCAGTTTTTCCTTCAAGAGGATGTACTCCAACACAATGAAAATAAATCCAAGAGAAAGCTATAGGATTCAAGTAGCAGTGATGAATACAGAAATCAGTAGAAATTGTCGATGTCTAAATAAGTGTTAACCGAAAAAACCCAACAACTTTGCCATCTGGAATTGAAACCCTAAAACATACAATTGTAGGTGGGGAGAGAGGTGGAGGAAGGAAGTATGAGTGGAGCAAGGTCTATGGGGTGTGTAGTGGCTGCTCATGAGAGGCACTATACTTATATGTGCCAAGAAATGGAAAAAAATAATGATCATATATTGAAGTTAAAATTTAAAGGTAAGCACTTGAACATCAGAAATTAGGGGTGCCTGGGTGGCTCAGTCGTTAAGCGTCTGCCTTCGGCTCAGGTCATGATCCCAGGGTCCTGGGATCGAGCCCCGCATCGGGCTCCCTGCTCAGCGGGAAGCCTGCTTCTCCCTCTGCCACTCCCCCTGCTTGTGTTCCCTCTCTTGCTGTGTCTCTGTCTTCAAATAAATAAATTAATTAAAAAAAAAAAGAAATTAAATCAAGAAGACTCAATCCATTGATGAAAAGGAAAAAAAGTCGGGAAAAATAGAAAGCATGGTCAACACAAATACAAAATAAAAAGGCAACAGCAGGCCTGCACATGTCAGTAATCATAATAAATGTGAGTAGGTTAAATTGGCTTATGAAAAAACCCCAGCAAATCAGGAGGAAAAGAAGTCTCCAAAATGTAGCTTCATACTGTTTCTAAGAGAGATAGCTAAAACAAAATGACAGAGACATTGAAATGAAGGGGTAGAAGATATGGTGAATATATGCTGACAAAAAAGGGAAGAATGTCTAATGATATTACCATCAGAAGAAAATGGAATATAAGGCAAAACAAATGTTACAAGGAATAAAAAAGTGCATAATGATATAACAATTATGAATTTTATTCACCTAACTACCTAACATTACTATATAGAAAAGAAAGCATACTTAAAAAAATGGAAGCCATAACCAAATAGGGTTTGTTTAATAAATATAATATGTGTTAATAAATCCAAAGTTCAGAAGACTATAAGATATTTCCTGTAGATGCTGGAAGGATATTTGATAAAATTCAATGTTATTAATAGAATAATTTAATGAACTAAGAGTAGATGAACTCCTATTTAACGTGATAAAATATGTACATAGTGCCACCAAGAAGGGGACACACTAAAAATGTTCCTGCTACAGTTAAGAAGAGAGGCTGCCCCTTATCAGTAATATTATTTAACATTGTTCTGGATATATCAGCTAACATAATTGAACTGGAAAATGAAATAAGAGCTCTAAAAATGGGAAAAAAGTAATATTATCTTTACTTGTAAACATTATTGTTGATTACCAGGGAAACTCAAGATAATTTATTAGAAAATTATAACACATGATAGAGAATTCAATAAGTTTGGTATTAATTAATTAATATACAGAGCACAATAAACTACATATATACAAACAACAATCAAAAGTTATAATGGAAGAAATGACTTGACTTACAATAGCAATAAAAGAGATGAAATGCTAAGGTACGTGGTGTCAGAATTGAGTTAAATCATGGGACAGACACACAGCTGGTGTTGCAGGATTGCTTGGTGTGTGGAAAACACATATCTGGTGTCAGAAGTGAGGTAGTGTGGTAGTAGCAAATTAAGAGTAGAAGAGACACACAGGAGAAGTAAGGTTTTGTTTTGTTTGTTTGTTTTTTTTGGGTAGAAAACCTTAAAATATTCCATTAAAAAGCCCTGGTTGGAACTAATAAATTCAGCAAAGTTGCAGGATACAAAATCAACATACAAAACCCAGTTGCATTTCTATACACTAATGAATAATCTAAAAAGGAAATTAAGAAAACGATTCCATTTACAATAGCATAAAAAAAATACTTGTACCCTGAAAGCTACAAAAAATTGCTGAAATAATTAAAGAAGACACAGATAAATAAACAAACACATAAATTAAAAGCCCTTGGTCATGGACTGGAAAACTTAATATTATTAAAATATCACTATTACCCAAAGCAATCTACAGATTTAATGCAGTCCCTATCAACGTCCTAACAATGGTTTTTGCAGAAATAGAAAATTCCATACTAAAATTCACATGGAATCTCAAGGGACCCTGAGTAGCCAAAATAATCTTGAAAAAGAACCAAGTTAGAAGACTCACATGTCTTGTTTCAAAACTTACTTTAAAACTATAGTAATCAAAACAATGTGGTACTGACACAAAGACACACATATAGATCAGTAGAATAGAATAGAAAGCCTAGAAATAAACTCTTGCATAGATGGTGCCAAGACTGTTGAATAGGGAAAAAGATAAACTTTTAAACAAAGGTGTTGGGAAAAGTGGATTTCCACATGCAAAAGAATGATGCTGGGCTCTTATCTTACACTATACACCAAAATTAACTAAAAATCAATAAAAACCTAAATGTAAGAGCTAACATTTAGAAGAAAGCATAGGGAAAAAAGTCTCTTGACATTGGATTTTGCGATGATATCTTAATATGACACGAAGAACACAGTCAACAAAAGTAAAAACAGATGAATTGGATCACATCAACCTTAAAAACTTTTGTGAATCAAAGGACATAATCAACAGAGTGAAAAGGTGACCTAAAGAATAGGGGAAAATATTTGCAAATCATATATCTGATAAAGGGTTAACATCCAGAATATATATATACATATAAAACATCCAGTATATATATATATATATATATATATATGTTTAACTCCTACAACTCACAAAAACAAAACAGACAACCTAATTTAAAAAATGGGCACCAGGGGCCCCTGGGTGGCTTAGTCAGATGTGTCCTACCCTTGATTTCAGCTCAGGTTATGATCTTGTGGTCTTGAGATCGAGCCCCCTGTGTCAGACTCTGCACTCAGCAGGGAGTCTGCTTGAGATTCTCTCTCTTGCTCTGCCCCGCCCCCTCAAATAAATAAATAAATCTTAAAAAAAATGAGTCATATTTGGGGTGCCTGGGTGGCACAGTCAGTTAAGCATCGGACTCTTGGTTTCTTCTCAGATCGTGATCTCAGGGTAATGAGATCAAACCCCGAGTCAGGCCTTGCGCTCAACGTGGAGTCTGCTTGAGACTTTCTTTCCCTGTCCTTCTCCCCCTCCTGTCCTCCCTCTGTCTCTCTCTCTGTAAAATAAATAAATAAACCTTTAAAAAAATTGGGTAAAGGACTTGCATAGACATTTCTCCAAAGAAGATATACAAATGGCCAATAAGCGCACGAAAAGATGTTCAACATCACTAAATCATTAGAGAAAGGCAAATCAAAACCACAGTGAGATACCATCTCATACCTACTAGATGGCTACTGTATAAAAAAGCAAACAGAGAATAACAAGTGTTGGTGAGGATGTGAAATTGGAGCCCTTGTGCCCTGTTGGTGGCAATGTAAGCTGATACAGCAGCTGAAACCATGGTAGGGTGGTTTCCCCAAAACTTTGAAAAATAGACTTACCATTTCATCCAGCATTTCCATGTCTGGATACATATCCAAAAGAATTTAAAACAAAGATATTTGTACATCCATCTTTATAGTAGCATTATTCACAATAGCCAAAAGTTGGAAGCAACTCAGTTGTCCATGGATGACTGGATAAACAAAATGTGGTATATACACACAGTGGAATATTATTCAGCATTAAAAAGAACAGAAATTCTGATACAATCTACAACATGGATGCTGTACACTGAGTACATTATGCTAAGTGAAATAGTCAGTTACAAAAAGAAATACTGTATGGTTTCACTTATATGAAGTACCTAAAGCAGACAAATTCGCAGAGACAGAAAGTAGAAGGGTGGTTGCCAGGGGCTGGCAGAGGAGGGAATGGGGAGTAGTTCTCTATGGGTACAGAGTTTCAGTTTGCAAAGGAAAAGAGTTCTGGGGATCTGTTGTACAATAGTGCGAATGTACTTAACACTTACTGAACTGTACAACTACAGATGCTTAAGACGGTAAATTTTATGTCATGTGTATTTTCTTACAACTAAAAATAAAAAAATAAACTAGAATGAAGAACTTTTTCACCTACCATATTGGTAAGAACGAAGTATGTTACATTCTTATAATGGACTACTGTGTAGCTATAAAAAAGAATAAGGAAGCCTTACATGAGCTTCTGATAAATATGTATATAAAACTCACCAAGATATATTAAGCAAAACAAAAAAACATACAAAAAACCCCCAAAAACCCAAAACAAACTCAAAATGACATGAACAGTAATGTGATAGTATTATACCTCTGGTGGTTTAAACACATAGCCACAGATTCTCTGATACTTCTCCCATTAAAAGGTGAAGTCTGTGCCCCACTTTTTGAAATAGGACAGAGCTTTGTGACCATTTTGACCATAGTGATTCTATGTGATTTCTGTCATAAAGGGTCATGCAGCTTCTTCTGCCTTCCTTAATCTAACATTTACTTTTGGAGCCTGAGGCCTCTATGCTGTGAGGAAGCCCAAGCCACCCAGAGAGACCACATAGGGGACACGTGGTCAGCAGTCCTGACTGTGCACGGGGACCAGACCTGTGAGGGAAGAAACTTCCAAGCAATTCCAGCTCGCAGCCATTTGGGGCTTTCCAGTTGAGATCCTAGACACAGTTGGAGCAGAGGAAAACCATTTCCCCAGAACCCTGCAAAATTCCTCACTCAGAATCTGTGGCTTTTTACAATGGTTGTTATTTTATGCTGCTAAGTTTGGAGTGTTTTTTTACCCAACTATAAATACCTGGAAGTCTCCTTTTGTGGGGTGGAGGGGAAGAACACATGTTGGTGTTTGTACACACATGAACTATCTCTGAAGGGCCCACAAGAAACTGGCCACAGTAGCTACTTCCCAGGGAGGGGACCTGGGTGATAAGGGGATAGGAAGGAGAGAGACTGCCCTTCCACTTTTGTACCTCTTGTAATACACATTCCTGTGACCCAAAGAGGAAATAAAATGCGAAAGTACTGGAAAGGAAGAGACAAAACTGTTCTTGTTGGCAGATAGTACAAGCTTCTACCTGGCTCACCAGGAGCATTATTTTGGCAATGGTTAAAGTGAATAAGAGAATTTAGCATGCTGGTCACGTTATAATATGAGGTGAATGCGGCGCTTTCTCAGGTCCCACTGACAATCAGGTTGAAAATGCCACAACACCAACAATCCACCATTGGTAGTTTGTTTTCTTCCAGACTGTCCTCTAAAATTAAGCTCCAGAATAGCCATCTTTAATACCCTAATGTCTCAGGTTGGATGGCTCCTCTCCAGAGTGGGGAGAGCAGCTGGGAAGAGGCCCGCCCAGGTGGATGAAGGGAGGACATATGGGGTCAAAGGGTGCAGGCAGCAAGGGGACGACTATGGTCCTCCCTTGAATCTTCCTTACCCTGGAAGAGTTGCTCGTTTAGGCAGAAGGGAAGCTGGCAGCATGGAGGAGCATTCCACTATCGCGGAGAGGGAGGGGAGGCCACGCAGGGAGAGAGAGGAGGTTAAGTAATCTCCAATGGGACTGCAGCCAGGGTTGCATTGGATCGGCTCTCCAGTGGGAACGGACCCTCCTCCAGGCCTCTGCCTTCCCTGGCTGGAACTCATCAAGAGCCTCTGAGTGCAGGGCAAAGTCCAAGAAATGGAGGATGTGTTCCAACAGAAGGGTTAATGCCTAAGCCAGTGCTTCTCAACCTTTTGTACCCCCAGAACCGCTGAGTGGGGAGGTGCAGCAGAACGCAGATGCCAGGGCACCCCACCCTCAGGAGTCCTGAGGGGGTCTGGTATGCAACAAAACAGGGAAACCCAGCCCCTAAACTCATGCAGAAGCAGGGGTGGGGACCTCTTCTGCCACATCAGCCCACAGCAGGTCCAGCTGCTTGAGTCGGAAACTAGGAAGTGTGTGGCTTGTCCTCTCTTTGACATCTCCTTACTCCTGGGACCCCATCATTGGCTCTCTTCACCTTCTCCTGACTTAGTCATTTTTTCATCATCTTCTCTTCATCTCCACCATTAATGATGGCAACAACCAATTAAAAAAAAAATCCCAGTGCCCATGCCAGTGCCCCAGACCAATTAAATACAAATCTCTTGGGTTAGGTCCCTAAGCTCATGGTTTTTTGAAGGTGCCCAGGTGATCCGATGTGTAGTGAAGACAGTCATTACTTAAGGATGACCCCATTGCCCTTGCCAGTGATGGGCTCAGAATTGGGCTTGTGATCCGGTTCTGCCCAATTAGACCTGAGAAGTCTTGGGGGTGAGGCTGCTGAAAATCTAGCAGTTCTGGAAGATTATTCAGTCATAAAAAGGAATGAAATACTGATGCATGCTACAGCATGAATGCATGAGATGGTGAGTTATCGCTTACTGGTTACGAGGGCTCCTTCCTGGGTGGTGAAAATGTTCTGGAACTAGACAGGGGTGGAGACTGCCCAACACTGTGAATATACTAAATGCAGCTAATGGTAAATTTCATTATGTGTGTTTTACCAAAGAAGGTGTTACCTCTCTTTGTGTCACAGTGAGAGGAGCAGCCTGAGGAAGAAGCCAATAGTAAGAAACACAGAGCAGAAAAATAGGGCAAACCTGGTCACATATGATAGGGTCGGGCTGCCGAATCAGCATGCCCTGGGGTCTGTGGTACTTCCAGGCACCTTGTCATAGCTGATGATAAATGCCCTTATGGTGTCAGGCTGTTTGGGTCAGGGTTTGATATAAGATGTTTTAGATTTCCCTCCTCCAGTCCTTGGGACTGGGTGCTGTCAGGTGGCCTCTGAGCCTGCCTGACTGAGACCACTCACCTCTGCACAGAATGTCCACTAGCTTCCTGAGGCCACTCCGTCTCTTCCAGCTCTCCTGGGCAGTGACACTGTGGGCGCCAGACCTCAGTCCTGCAGGAGCTCTGAGAGAATAACATGCTTTGGCCATTGATTGGAGGGGCAAGTCCCTCCCCAAACTGCTTCCTGTCTCTCTAGATGGAGAGCAGCTTCAGTCGGATTCCCCAGGAAGAGATTATTAGTGTGTCAGTGACTTCAAAGACTGAAGGGAAAATTGCCATGAGCCTCATGACCAACTTCCGCTCTAAATTAGACCTTGTGGGTGAACTGACATTTGGGAGACGCGGGTTTGAGGCTTTCCAACATCGCCAACACTGTCATGGCTGTTGGACCAGGAGTGCTTCCAGGCTCATCCTTGGAGCTAGTTATGCCCATCTCCCCTGCAGGAGAGATGTCCCCTCAACCCTCTGCCTCCCACACCCCATCCATACTGCCTGAGCAGAGTCCAACCCTGCAAGGCACCTCTCTGCCTATCCTCCCCACCCCATTCCTTCTCTCTCCCACCACCTGGAGTTCCTGTTCCATAACCAAGACGTGCCTATATCATAAGCCTTTGTGTAAACTTCCATCCTTTCCTTCTCATAATGGATGGGAATGGTCACTAGACCATATGATTCACTTGGTCACTCTTTCCTTTGTCCCATTCCATCTTGGCGGGGAGATGGGGGCAGCGACTCTCAGCTTCTCTCATGGCCATTTTCAGGCCTTTGCTCTTCCTTCCTCATTTATTTCTCACACCCCTCCTTTTCCGCTGTACATTCCATCCTCTCTACATCTTTCCCTGTTCCCCAACCCTGAGGCCTCTCTGTTCACTGAAGCTCTGCTTCTCCCATTTCAACTCCTGCCAGCATCAGGGTCAATGGGGCATCTGCTCCATGGCCTGTCTAACCAGCCTCACCATTCCCTGACTTCCCACTTCTTATTATGGCCAGGTTATACTGGGCACAGGTAGGAGCCAGGCCTGGCCCACCTCACCTCATTGCATTCTCACAACACCATTTGCAGGCCTGCGCAGTGGGGATGAACATGTGAATGCCTGCCCTTCTTATAGGTGAGGTCTTCTCTGGGGCCTGCCTGCCTCAGACTTTGACAGAGTGATGCTCTGAGAGTAGGGCTGAATCATCTCATGGTACTAGGGACTCAGTGCTTGGGCTTCAGGGGCAAGGGGATAAGTAGCCAGGCTGACTTGTTAGGACAGAAACCCTGGAGATGGTAAGCTGGCTGACAGGATGCTGGGCCATTGTCCATAGATACTTCCTGGACAGGCAGCTGAGATCCTCTGAACCCTTCCTATCCTTCCATCTGTCCATCCATCCATCCATCCATCCATCCATCCATCCATCCATAAAACAATGTAACTTAGTGCAGGCTTCCAAACTTTGTTGTGTACAGGACCATGTGGGTACAATGACTGAGTGGAGCAGACAAGGAGGAGGATGATCACTAGCCTTTGACACTTGCTTTTGGTGCTGGAGGTGCAATAGGGAGTAGCGAGGACTGGGGGAAAAGTAGGGAGCAGAATCTGATATAAAGGGGTCAACTCAGCCAATTATTGCCAAGAGGAAATGTGCACCCAATGGGACCTGATATCCTGATTTTTCTAGAGAATCCAGAAATGTGAGCTTTTATGTAAACTCTCCCAATTGTTAAATGTCAACAACTAATCAAATTAAAAACATTGGGCAGGGGTGCCTGGGTGGCTCAGTCGTTAAGCATCTGCCTTCGGTTCAGGTCATGATCCCAGGGTCCTGGGATCGAGCCCCACATCGGGCTCCCTGCTCAGCGGGAAGCCTGCTTCTCCCTCTCCCACTCCCCCTGCTTGTGTTCCCTCTATTGCTGTGTCTTTCTCTGTCAAATAAATAAAATATTAAAAAAAAAAAACAACATTGGGCAGGCTCCAATTGTGCAAGTCAAGCAAAACATGTATGGGCTGGAATCAGCCCTGGGACCCCCGTCTGGCATGGGATCCAGAACACAGGTTTTGGAGTTAGATATAGAGCGTGCTCTAGCACTGGCTATCTGAGAGATTCGGGGCAAGGCATTCAACCACTTTGAACCTCAGTTTCCTCATTACAGGGTTGATGTGAGGGCTGAAGTGGCTAATGCATGAAAAGCACTGCACAGTGCCTAGTTGGAACACATGCTCAAATGGGTAGCTGTTGTTACTGCTTTGGGAGTAGCAAATTTTCTGCTCTGGGCCTGGCCCAGTGGTGGGCATGGGCAGTGAGGACCCTACAGGCTTGGTGGTGCTGACTTCAGTGGGGCTGGCCCCCAGCAAGCTCCGAGGATGAGGACAAGGACGACGGGCCTCCCAGTCAGTACCTAGACTTCCCTTTCTCTCCTTCCACCTTCCCTTGGCATCCACCCCTAGTCTTTTTTGGTTCCTTCTGCTGAAAATGAAAAGGGGAAAAAGGAATTTTTAAAAAGCAGAACAGAGGTTTTGGTTTTATTTCTTGTTTGCTTTTTAAGCTTATTTAAAATCCCGGTTTCCAGAAAAGTCAGCATAGATCATGTGGTAAGTGCAGGGAATAAAACAGCTTGACTTTATGGGGTGTCAGAGCCTAGGGTACTGGGAACCCCTATTCTCAGAAGCCTTTCCTCCTCCAAGTATCTGCTCAGTGAGTGTTGTGGGGGAACAAGGAAGCAGGGGCGATCATCCACTCCATAGCACGGGGTCAGGAAGGCCCTTGGTTTCCATCTGTGTCCCTGTCAAACATCTCCATGGTTGCTTGAGTTGACCTCAGTTAGTTTCTGTTATTTGAATCCCAGGCGGAGTGGTTTTGGTTCCAGGGAGCAATGATTTGCCCACATTCTTATAGACTGAGGAGGGGCTCACCGTGGGACCCCAGGGCTCTGCTTGCTTCCTGTGATGTCACTAGAGCTTCTGCCTCTCTGGTGACTGCTGTAGGTCCAGCTCCAACTCCCTCTCCCCGGGGCCAGTGGGCAGGGATGGGGCCTTGGCACTGCTCCTGCTCCTGTT
This sequence comes from Halichoerus grypus, assembly GCF_964656455.1. Taxonomy (NCBI): domain Eukaryota; kingdom Metazoa; phylum Chordata; class Mammalia; order Carnivora; family Phocidae; genus Halichoerus; species Halichoerus grypus. The sequence continues at coordinate 86,527,346 of NC_135715.1, forward strand.
AGCATGCTCCCCTCTCCCCTTCCCTCCTCCTCCCCTTTCCTGTCTTCCCCTCTCCCCACCTCCTTCTTCCTCCTCCCTCCTCTCAGCACCCACCCTTTCCACTCCTCACTGAAGGAACTTCTCCAAGTTCCCAGTTCAAAGAAGAAGACACCTGAGGGGAGGAAGTCTGAGAAAGTTTCTGGTTGATTTGGCTCCTGTCTTTGGTTGCTGGCCTGCTCATGGATTGATTGCCCTAGATGGGTCAGGAGTCAATTCTAAGTACTGGGGGATCTTGAGCAAATTCCTTCACCTCTCTGAGCTTCCATTTATCCCATCTGCCAAATGGGACAATGATATTTATTTTACAGAATTATGTGAAGAATACAAATATAATCCAGGCGCTGGGAATTCCTTGAGACCAGGGACAATGTCTTATTTATGTCTGGATCCTTAGATTGGGGTTCATGTAAGTGCTCAATACCTGTCTGTTGAATTAACTTGTTTCTAAGTGGTACGTGTATGTATCAGTTATGAATACTTTCTGGGGTTCGGGGGAAGGGCAAAATAGGAGAAGGGGATTAAAAGATACAAACTTCCAGTTATAACATAAATTAGATTTGGGAATACAAAGTACAGCATAGGGAATGTAGTTGATAATAGGTAACAACTTTGTATGGTGATAGATTGGCAGCTAGATTTGTCATGGTAATCACTTCACAATGTATATAAAATGTTGAATCACTATGTTGCACACCTGAAATACAATATTGTATGTCAGTACACTTCAAAATTAAAAAGTAAATAAATAAAAATAAGACATAAAAGGTATTCTGATTAAAATAATAATATTTAAATGTATTTGCCAATTGTGATTCACATAAATATCACTGTAACTTGTGCTTTCTGCATAAAATATTTAAATAAACACACACACACACACAAGAATGTTTTTGCTACAAGAAATGGAAAATACTCTCTATAGAGGCCTAGTCACATAAAAAGATTCTCCAAATCATGTAACTACTTGCATTGGTTCAGTAACTCATGGCATCAGTACAAGCTTATGGGCAAATCTCTTGCTTGTTGTCTTGTGATCACAAAATAGCTGCTGGGGCTCCAGACATTTCATTTGTGTTCAAGGCAGCATGAAGGAGGAAGAGCTGCAATTTCCTTTTAATCAAGAAAAGCAGAAACCTTTCCCAATCCCAGAAAATTTTCACTTAAGTCTCATTTCCCAGAGCTATGTCAAATGTCCACTTGGTTTCAGGGGAGGCTGGTAAAGTACTTAACTTTCCCAAGCTCTTAAGGGAGGTGGCAAGAGACAGGGGAGAAATCCTACTGCAGTCTGCCCCAGTTTGTGGTGCTCCTGCCCTCCCCTTTCTGACGGAATTGTGGGATAGAGGCATTTTGTGAGCTTATCAGGATAATGCCTAGAGTACACAAGAGAGAAAGTCAAGTGTAGGATTTGGGATGGGTCCAGAGGTTTGTCTCACTAGAAAGTGTGGCCATTGGTTAGTCCATCCCTCTCTCTGGACTTTGGCTGCCAGGCTCCTTAATGAGCCTAACTGGACAGGATGGTGTCTGAGGGCCCCTCCAGCTATTACGGTCTAGCTTCATGAAATCAGTGCATGGAGTCCCGAGAGGAAGAATAGGGTGGAAGGCAAAGGGTTAAAAACAACAACAGGTATGATTATGTGCCCGTAGGTATAGATGCATCTGTAGACAACAGGAACAGAAATGCTGGTTTGAAGCATCCCCTGTGCTGGGTCAACTGAGGCAGGAGTGAGAAAGTTGTGGGTTACTACCTGTGACAGGCAGACCCGGGCCTCAGAGAGGGCTCCAGCCACGCTGATCTAGCCTGCTGGGGAAGAGAGGGCAGCACGGGCCCTTATGAAAGAATGAGTCAGGGTGTCTTGGACTCCTTTTGCCTGCCTCTTCCTTCTAGGGAGGCACCTATTTATTATTAGCTCCAAATGCAATCTTTTTCTTGAGCTTGTCTGTGTTTTCCACTTTTTCTAACAGCCAAGTCTGGGCTTACAGCAGTGTCTGCCATCTCTTAAAGGAAGAAATTCTCCCTTACCCCAAGTGTGGGCTTAAATTACATTTTTAAAGTAGCTTTGTTTAATTATTATTTTTTAGTTTGTGAGAACGATCTAGGCTAATTATAAAGAGGTCACTCACTGTAGAAAAATAAAAAAACTGAATATGTAAATTTTTGTTGTGTTTTCTTTTTTACTAACTTGGTATGTTTTCTTGCTGCTCAGGAAACAAGAGCCTATAATTGGGTTTGTTGTGAGATCTTTACTTGAAACTATGACCTAAATTGTTTTGATTATAATGTTTCTTACATATGTACAAATATAAAATTAAGCATAAACTCCTTATGCTTATGGCTCTTATACTACTATAAAACCAAAGCAAAGTTAGAAACCATATATAAACAGGGCGTCTGGGTGGCTCAGTTAGTTAAGCGTCAGCCTTAGGCTCAGGTCATGATTTCAGGGTCCTGGGATTGAGTCTCTCAGGGCTCCCTGCCCCGTGGGGAGCCTGTTACTCTCTCTCCCTCTGCCGCTGCTTCCCCCTTGTGCTTGTTCTCTCTCTCCCACATAAATAAATAAATAAAATCTTAAAAAAAAAGAAACCATACATAAACAAAATGACAAAACCAGTAAGATTCAAAATAACATTGATTTAACATGAAGGATGTTCATGTTTTACTGAAAATGAATAACTCACAATACGACTGGGAAGCGTAACGCTTTACTGTTGTTTTCGTTTTTTGTTCAGCATGCCTATACTTTAAAAGAATTGAAAAAACTCTTAAACTTTATTTAAGAGTTTTAGTCCTCCAGGTAATATTAGTAATGTAATTTTGGACTTATTTGATGCATGGTGTAGGGGAAAGTGAATAAGTAAATGTACTAATTAAAACTAAGATTTTCAGCTTAAGGGAAAAGAGATATAAATATAAAATCAAAGAAGTTGGGGGAGATATGTAATATTTGCAGTATTAAATTTGAATTTGAAATATCTATAAGAATGTATGATTTTTTAAAATGTGAATTTTCTAGCTCCATCCATGAAAAGGTCCAATGAGCAATCATATCTCAGGAGCAATGGGCAAACATAGAACCCAGATTTTGTTTTTTCCTACCATTTTCCACTGAAAGAAATTAGAACTTTTGGAGAAATGGCTGATTCTAGGAACAGAGAGAGAAAATACAAGGTAAGCTTTCGACACATATATCAGGATGGTAAATTTTATGTGTCAGCTTAGGCAGGTTATGGTGCCCAGTTGTTTGGTCAAACACTAATCTAGAGGTTGTTGTGAAGGTGTTTTATGGATGTGGTTAACATCTACAATCAACTGATTTTAAGTAGAGGAGTTCACCCTTGATGTTAGCCTCATCCCTTCAGTTGAAAGCCTTATGAGCAAAAATAGAGGTTTCCTGGAGCAGAAGACATTCTGCCTGACTATAACATAAAAATCCTGCCTGAGTTTCCAGCCTGCTGGCCTACCCTACAGATTTCAAACTTGTTTGTCCAATTGTGTGAATTATATTATAATTATAATTATATAACAAATATATAATACTTAAATATATTTATACATTTATATACAAATATATAATTACCTATTAAATTAATACATAATAATATATTAACACATTATAATATATAAATATATAAATAACTATAATAATTATAATAATATTATAAATTATTGGTTCTGTTTCTCTGGAGAACCCTGACTGACATCCCTTTAAAGACTAATAGGGAGAGGGGTGCCTGGGTGGCTCAGTTAGTTAAGCATCTGCTTTCACTCAGGTCATGATCCCAGGGTCCTGGGATCTAGCCCCACATCGCATTGAGCCCCCTACTCAGCAGGGAGCCTGCTTATCCCTCTCCCTCTGCCCCTCCCCCTCTGCTTGTGCTTTCTCTCTCACTTTCTCTCTCTCAAATAAATAAATAAAATCTTAAAAAAAAAAAGACTAATAAGGACGTAGCAAAAGAACAAGGGGCCAGCTAGATGGGCCTCCCATTGGCCAAATTTGGGACAATTTGAGTATCAAAAAAAAGGACTGAAGTGATTGAAAGCCCTCAATAAGTAAAAACCCATGAGTCCATAGTAATGTTTAAAAAGAAAGAGAAAGAGGAAGAGGAAAACCCCACCTTACTTATTACCCTAGATGGCTATTATACCAATTCCTTATCCTGGAAATAAAGAGAAAGAATTAAGCATTCAGACTATCTTTTTAGCAGAAAGTGTAGAAGGAATGTTAGAATGAACAATTATTTTGCAATCCCCAGTGAAATAACTGACTTTGGAATGGCTCATCAATAGATGCTAAAACCATTTAGTTGAAAGTGTGTTAGGATTAGGATACTTGTATGGTGCCACACTGACATTTCTCAGCTCATCTGCTGATTGCAAAGCAAAAGCATAGCTCCACAATGGAAAGAGTAGGCTGTCACCACCTTAGCCAAGTGAGTAAATGAAGTATCACTAATAATGGCATGAGCCGACATCAGGCACTTCCTGTTGTGATATGGTGTGAGGTACATAGCCTCAGGGGTCAAGTGAGCCTGCTGAAGAGTGGTTAGACTAGTTGATAGTAAGTCCAGGGAAACAAGTCAAACAAACCTCGAGGAAACACAGTTCAGAATATGGGACAATCTATAGGACAGCTGACCTGGTTTCTTCAAACAGGTAATATCATACTCCCAATCCCCAAAGGGAAGACTGTTTGAGATGGACTAAAATGTCCCAGGAATAAATGCAACATGTGAAACTTAATTGACTCCTGTTTCAAAAAAAATGAAGAAAAGAAAAAAACAAACCCAATAAGGGTAAAATTAAACTGGTAAAACTGGTAGAATTAAATTAAATTTAATATGGATTGGATATAAGATGCTATAGACGTATTATTGTTAAATTTCTTAGGTATGATAATGGTTGTATAATTTATGAGATGTGTACTGAAGCTTCTACAAGTGAAGTGTCATGATGCCTGCAGCTACACTTCAAACAGGTCATATATATATTATATATTTATTTAAATTATACATAATATATAAATTGTGTATACATTATATATAATACAGAAATTATGTATATTATACATATATGTAAGTTATATATATTATATATATGTTATATGTATATCATGTATATGTAGTATTTTACTACATATGTAATATGTGGCCAAATGTTCACAACTGTTGCATTGAGGTGATGGGTATATGAGTGTTGTGTTATTTTTTTCAAAAGAAATTCTAGTATGTATGGATAAATGTAAGATTAATGCTAATGAAACATATTTTTTAAAGTCAAAGTATAGTTAAGATACATTATATTAGTTTCAGGTGTACAACGTAGTGATTTGGCAACTGTATACATTACGCAGTGCTCACGGCAGTAAGGGTAGTCACCATCTGGCACCATACAAGGTTATTACGATATCATTGACTGTATTCCCTAGGCTGTATTTTTTATCCCTGGGACTTATTTATTTTACAGCTGGAAGTTTGTACCCCTTAATCCCCTTTACCTATTTTTCCCATTCCTCTATTCCCTCCCTCTGTCAACCACCAGTTTGTTTTCTGTATTTATGACACTGTGTGTGTGTGTTTGATTTATTTTTTAGACTTTAGACTCCACCTGTAAGTGAAATCATATGGTGTCTGTCTTTCTCTGTCTGACTTATTTCACTTAGCATAATAACCTCAGGGTCCATCCATGTTGTCTTGAATGACAAGATTCCATTATTTGTTATGCCTGAGTAATATTCCATTGTGTATGTATACCACATCTTTATCCATTCATCTATCCTGGGCACTTAGGTTCCTTCCATATCTTGGCTTTTATAAATACTGCTGCAATAAACATAGGGGTGCATCTTTTCAATCTGTGCAAATTAGTGTCTTCATTTTCTTTGGGTAAGTACCCAGCAGTGGAATTAACTATTTTTAGTTTTTTGAGGAAACCTTATACTGTTTTCCACAGTGGCTGCACCAATTTACATTCCACCAACACTATACCAGGGTTCTTTCTCTACATTCTTACCAACACTTGTTATTTCTTGTCTTTCTGATACTAGCATTGTGACAGGTGTGAGGTTATATCTCAATGTGGTTATGATTTGCATTTCTCTGATGGTGAGTGATGTTGCATATCTTTTCATGTGTCTATTGGCCATCTGGATTTCTTCTTTGGAAAAATGTCTTTTCAGGTCCTCTCCCATTTTAGATAGAATTATTTGTGTGGTTTTTTGTTTTTTTGTGTGTGTGTGTTGAGTTGTAGGATTTCTTTATGCATTTTGGATATTAACCCCTTATTGGCTATGTCATTTGCAATATCTTTTCCCTTTGAGTAGGCTGCCTTTTCATTCTGTTAATGGTTTCCTTTTCTGTGAAAAAGCTTTTTTTTTTTTTTTAAGATTTTACTTATTTGTCAGAGTGAGAGAGAGAGCACGCACAAGCGAGGGGAGCAGCAGACAGAGGGAGAAGCAGGCTCCCCGCTGAGCAAGGAGCCCAATGCGGGACTCAATCCCAGGACCCCAGGATCATGACCTGAGTTGAAGGCAGATGCTTAACCAACTGAGCCACCAGGAGTCCCAGTGTGCAAAAGCTTTTTTTGCTTTTGTTTCCCTTGCCTGAGGAGACAGGTCAAGAAAAAAGTTGCTAAGGCGGTTGTCTAAGAGATTATTGTCTATGTTTTCTTTCAGGAGTTCTATGGTTTCAGACCTCACATTTAGGTCTTTAATCCATTTTTAGTTTACTTTTGTGTGTGGTGTAAGAAAATGGTCCAGTTTCATTCTTTTATATGTAGCTGACCAGTTTTCCCAGCACCATTTGTTGAAGAGACTGTCTTTCCCCCATTGTGTATTCTTGCCTCCATATAAATGAGGACTTATTTTTAGGCTCACTATCTTATTCTGTTGATCTATGTGTCTATTTTTGGGCCAGCACCATACTCTTTTGATTACTACAGCTTTGTACTATAGCTTGAAATCTGGGATGGTTGTGTTATTCTTTCTATATTTCTTTATGTTTGAAAATTTCCATTAGGGAAAGTTGGAAAAAACCCTGTAAAATCAAAAAAAAAAAAAAATCAAAATAACAACATAAATTTAACATAATAAAGGATCTTGCCTCATGAAAAATAAGTCTTGCTCTCCAGAGTGACCAGCTGGATGTCAGCTGTGGCGGCTGTTTTAATTTTCACGTGCAGCATGCCCACAGAATGTAATACTATGAGAAAACTCAATTCTCCAACCACTCTCTCCCTTCAAACTACTGTCAAACTTTTCATGGGGCAGTATGACATTGTTTGGTCTTCTCTTAACTTGATGCCAACATTGACATAGGAAATCTGCTTGGGTTTTTTCCTTCTATTTGCCATTAAGACACAGTAATTTACTTGGTGCCAGTATGATTCTAAATGGAAACAGATTCCAGAGATTCTAGCCTGATGTGGCGGACAGCACTCAGTTATAAGATGGTCATGCAGATAATCCAGTGCCAACATTGGTGTTTGCCTGTTCTGCCTCCCTTCTATCAGCACACTGATTACAGCACGGTGCCACCTTTTTTTTAAAATTTTGTTTATTTATTTATCTATTTATTTATTTAGAGAAAGCATAAGTGGGGGTAGGGGCGGAGGGAGAGGGAGAGAGAGAGAATCTCTAGCAGACTCTGTGCTGAGTGCAGAGCCTGAGGTGGGGCTTGATCTCATGACCCTGAGATCATGACCTGAGCCCAAAGTTGGATGCTTAACCGACTGAGCCACCCAGGTGCCCCTAGCACAGTGCCAGCTTTAATGCTCATGTTCCCAAATTCTCTTGTTGTGAAGCATGGCAGATGACCCAGTTCTGGCCAATGGGATGAAGCAAGTCTCTCATGGGGTGAGGCTCCTGGATAACCTCTGTACAAGGGACACAGTTGGAGGGCATGTGGCTTCAGTCTTTTACTCTTTGCTCCTCCATTTTCCCTGACTAAAACTGGAAGTGCAGTAGCCATCTTGCTGCTGTGAGCATAAATGTCCCATAAACTAACTAGAGTATCTTAGTCAGAAGGTGGAAGAAAAAAAAAAAAAAAGAAAAGAAGACGGAAAGAAAACTATGCCCTTGACAATGCCCTTTAACAGTTGCATCTGCCCTAGACTGCCTTTCTCCAGACATCTTATTACAGAGGTGAAATACTCTCATGTGTTTAAGCCAGTGTTTACTGACTTAACTTGCAAATAAATACATCCCTGAATGATTCATTCTGAATATATTAATGTTAGATATTTAGATTATTGTATGTGACATGAATGTGGATGCAAAAATTCTTAACAAAATATTAGGAAATAGAATTTAGCAATATATAAAAAGAATTATACACTGTGACCAAGTGAGATTTATTCCAGGGATGCAGGTCTGGCTCAATATTAAAAAATCAGTCAATGTAATCTATCACATTAACAGTCTAAAGAAGAAAAATTATATAATATCAATTGATGCAGAAAAATCATTTCACAAAATTCAATACCTGTTATGATAAAAACTCAGATAACTAGGAATAGAGGGAGCTTTCTCAATTTGATAAAGAACATCTTGGGGTGCTGGGTGGCTCAGTTGGTTAAACGACTGCCTTCAGCTCAGGTCATGATCCTGGAGTCCAGGATTGAGTCCCACATTCGGCTCCCTGCTCAGCAGGGAGTCTGTTACTCCCTCTGACCCTCCCCCCTCTCATGCTCTCTCTCTCATTCTCTCTCTCTCAAAAAAATAAATAAAATCTTAAAAAAAAAAGAACATCTTAAGAAAACCTACAACCAACATCATACTTAATGGTAAAGACTGAGTGATTTTCCCCTAACACTGGGAACAAGGCAAGGATCTCCACTCTTACTACTGCCGTCCAACACAGTACTGGAAGATCTAGCCAGGGCAATAAAATCAAGAAAAGGAAGTTAAAGGCATACAGATGAGAAAGGTAGAAATAAAACTATCCTTATTTGCAACTGACATGATTTTCTACATAGAAAATCCTGATGAAAGAAGTCAAAGAAGATCTAAATAAATGGAGAGACATTGCAGTGGCCATGGGTTGGAAGACTCAACATTGAAAAGATGTCAGTTCTCCCCAAGTTGACATACAGTGCAATTCCTATCAAAATCACAGCAAGAAATTTTGTAGATATAAACAAGATTATCCTAAAATTTATGTGAAAAGGCAAAGGAATGAGAATTGCTATTCCATTTCAATTCCAACTATTCTACACCGGTGGAGGTACTATAGTACAATTCTGAGACTAGCTATGTAGAGTTGGACCCCACAAATTAAAGGTCATGGTCCCCAACAAGAGTGCTCCCTCTTCATATGCCAGCCACAAGTGGGGTCCCAGGACACTCACACTTCTCATCAACTGGCTACAAATTGGGGGGTTCCCATAACCTCCTCGGGCTCATTGATGCACTAGAATGACTCCCAGAACTCAGGAAAGTACTATGCTTATGATTATAGTTTTATTATACAAATTAGGGACAGTCAAATGAAAAGACACACAGGACACAGTCTGGGAGGGAATGCAGAACCTTTACGCTGTCTGCCTGTGGAATCAAGGCATGTCACTCTCTTGGCACTTCGATGTGTTCACCATTCAGGAAGCTCCATTGAGCTTCAGTATCCACGGTTTTTACTGGGGTGTCATTATTATTTTTTTTTTTTAAAGATTTTATTTATTTATTTGACAGAGAGAGACACAGCGAGAGAGGGAACACAAGCAGGGGGAGTGAGGGGGGAGAAGCAGGCTTCCCGCTGAGCAGGGAGCCAGATGCGAGGCTCGATCCCAGGACCCTGGGATCATGACCTGAGCCGAAGGCAGACGCTTAACGACTGAGCCACCCAGGTGCCCCTGGGGTGTCATTATATATTGAATCACTGGCCACGTGAATGGACTCAATCTCTGGTTCCCCCTGCTTCCTCTGTGGGCAGAGTTTGGGCTGATATCATTTGGCCCAAAATCCCAGGCCTCTGATCACATGATTAGTCTTTTTGGTGACCAGCCTTTATCCAGAGTCATTTTATCTCTTAGCATAAACTCAGATGAGATCCAAGGGGCTCATGAATAACAGACACTCCTATTACTTTGGAAATTCCAAGGATTTACTCTCTCTTCTAGGAACAAAGGACAGATGCCAGTCAAATTCTTTGGTATATTATACTATATATTATAGTAAATGATATAATATATAGTATAATATATAATATTATAGTATAAATTTCTTTATATATGCTATTATATGATAATAGCTAATATTATACTATATATTATAGTATATTATGTGATGTATTATAGTATAAATTTCTTTATATATTATATAATAATAGCTAAAATAACTTTGAAAAAGAAGAATAAAGGGGGAGGAACCACTTTATCTGTTTTTTTTTTTAAGATTTTATTTATCTGACAGAGAGAGAGAGAGAGAGAGCACAAGCAGGGAGAGGGGCAGGCAGAGGCAGAAGCAGGCTCCCCGCAGGCCAGGGCTCTGGGATCATGACCTGAGCCGAAGGCAGTCGCTTAACCAACTGAGCCACCCAGGTGCCCCACTTTATCTGTTTTTAAGACTTACTATATAGCTACTGTTACTAAGACTATGTGGTATTGGTGAAGAGATAGACACATAGATCAGTGGAACAAAATAGAGAACCCAGAAGTAGACCCACACGTGTGGCCATGGTGGTGATTTATATTAATCTACACATGTGACAAAATGACAAAGAGCTACACACATATGTTGTACCAATGTCAGGGTCTGGTTTTATATTGTATTACAGTTATGTGAGATGTTAGCTCTGGGGGAAACTGGGTGAAGGGTACCTGGGCTGTCTCTCTAGTATCTTGCAACTTCCTGTGAACTTGCTATTATTTCAAGGTTAAAAGTATAGAAAAAATGGGGGTAAAATAAAGACTTTTCCAGAAAAAAATATTATAATAAAGGATATGGACTGCTTTGCGCACCTCAGTATACTTTGCTCCCCTCCAGAGCCCACAACCCCAGTTTGAGAATCACAGAGGTGGAGAGGCTGAGTTTGAGTGCTCCTGTGTGCAGATGCTGCCTGCTTGCCCTGAAGAGACCCTGATGGTTGGTGAAGCTTGTCCCAGAGGAGGGCTCCATCTAGTCGAAAAAGGTACGAGTAATAAAAAGCTCTTGCTCTCTCATTCTCCTTGTCAGTTTCTCCCATGCATTTGAGTGCATTCTGCATCAGATACTGCGGGCACTGACCTCTCCTTGGAGAGACAGACGATAAAGCAGAATAAGTGCTGCAGGATCACAGAGCAAGGGCGCTGGGCCAACTAGTCGACCCGAGGAGGCTTCCTGGATGGCGGGATTCTTGCACTGGATCTAACGTTGAGCTGGAAACAGTGAGGCAAGGGGGAGGATGTGGGTCAGATGCAGGAACAGCTTGTGCCGAGGCCTGTAGGGGAAGGTTGGCAGGTAAGGGTTTGGGGTTGAGCCTAGGAGTTCAGGGAGAGGAAGGTGCAGAGGCAGGTGGGAGCTGGACCACCAAGAGCCTGTGCATTAATATAAAGTATTTGGGATTTATTCTAGAATCTCAGGAGGCAGTGAAGGGCAAGAGAATGGCATTGTCAGAATAACATTTTAGAAAAAGGGTGGGTGGGAGGGGAAAGGCCAGGGTCCAGTCAGGAGGGCAAGGCAGGTGAGAGGTGGGAGGCCTGAAGGAGGACAGGCTATGGGCACGGGGAAGAGGATTCAGAGGGAGGCAGTCTGGAGGGGCAAAGTTAACCAGGGCTGTGTAGGCACAATGTGGCTATAATGGTTTCAGAGCCCAAGCCAGGCCCCCTCCAAGAGTCTCTGGAACACAACTTCCTCCTGGCTGCCAAATTGTCCCTGCCTGGACCCTGGGGCAGGGTGGGTCCAGCCCCGGGGCTACCTCATAGCATTCTCAGAGATGCTGAGCTAAGCGCCTGGTCATGGCTTCGGAATGTCTTAATTTCTGTAGATGACTTGCACCAGCATCAGAATTTTAGAATGGGTATGTCAAGGTGTTCACTGCAAGGACCTCCCCCTCTCCAGGGGCTTGCTACTGCAGTAGGTGAAGACCTCAGGCATAGGTCCCACACAAGGCAGTTGCTTTCCTCCAAAGGTGTCTACATTTGTGTGTCTGTAAAAGTCAATCAATTCAAAATATCTACCTTGTTCACGTTTTTTTCCCCCCACTTGTAGAATTTTAGGCAACAGGCAACACTTTATTATGTTACAGATTATCATCTACTATGGGTAATTCATAGAGTATTGTCTGTACCCTTCCAGACTGAGGACTCCTTGCAGGCAGACCTGCTTTATTCTCTGCTGTGTGTGTCCCCAGTGTCTGGGGCCAGCCAGCTCAGTGCTTGCTGATCGCTGGTCTGGAGATTTCACTGCCTGGGGCCAGACATCTCTTCCAGCAGCCTTTGTTTCCATACTTACAGGCAGGCTGTGTTGGGGTCTAATTAGGCTGTAAAAAACACCTCCCTGCTTCATGTTTATGGTGGGGTTTACATAAACTTTATATATATATATATATATATATATATATATGTATGCATAGTTTGCATAAACTATATATGATATACACAAGATAGTATTGGGAATGCTAACCACTGCTTAGCCACTCGGCATTTCTGCTGCCCCCAACCTTTCCTGGCTCAAACAGATGAGCTCTCTGCTTTCATTGCTTCAAGGGATGGGTCAAATTTTTGGTTTCTGACATTTGAAAGCCAGGACCTGTTCATAAGCCAGTATACTGGGGACAGCGCCTTATGAGTTAGCCTCGAGCAAGTCTTCCTCCTATCAGACCAGAAAGCTACTCTTAGGGTGGGATTGTGGAGAGTCAGAGGGAAAGTGAACACAAATTAGATGTGCTGGGTTCTGAGAGAGACCCTGGCCCTGCTGCCCAGACCAATCCCCAGGGACAGGGAGGGTGGCAGAAATCCCAGCCAGGTCTGGAAGAATCTGAGAGCAGTGTACACTTTTCCCAGAGTACTCCCAGCAGTCATGTACAAGGCAGGGGAAACTCTGCTGTGCTGTCTGGGTAGTAGGCTAAGGAAGCCTCAGAAGGTTACCTATGGCCCCAACATGGAGGGACAGACAAAAAGATTCCTATGTCTGCCCCCCTGCCTGAGAGGTATCTTAAAACTTCAGTCATGAGGGATGTAGGATGTTTCTCTTGAGCCCTGGACCAGACCTGGGATGCAGCCTTGTGGGTGACCCAGGCTGGAGAGAGAAGGGAAAGGCACACTCTGGTGTAGAAGTGGCCAGAAGACAAATGTGAGGGCCAGAGCTTTCTAAGTCTGGAGAAATGAGAATGGGGGCAGGAATGGTGAAATAAGGCTCTGAGAGAGAAGAGTAAAGGAAGTCAGTTAGTTCTTGCACAGCTCAGACTGTGGATTGAGCTCTGTCCCTACTACCTATGAATGTGCATATATTCAGACATTTTTATTTAAGGAAGCATTGTGTTTTGGAGGCAGAAGCCATTGAATTGGACATTGTCAGATGTTTACTTAGAATGAACAAAAACTATTATTATGTTCTGTGTCCCACTCCGTAAAATATAAAATGCGAGAAACATGATTTCATGGCAAGAGTGATGCTGGCCACCTGCACTCTGTGAATGTGCCTCACTGTCTGCCCTGCTGCACCCGACACGCAGGCCCACCAGTCAGGGCTCAGCCATACCCTCGCTGCTTCTACCAGCTCCCGGGGGCCAGGAACTAGGCTGGGGTGGTAGAAACCGGCTTTAGAAGCAATGCGGGTCAGCAGGAAACAAGTGAGTGAAGCATAGCCAGTGACTTATAAAACCATAAGCAAATGCAGCATGCTGAATGCAGCAAGTGTAAGTTAGAGAGAGGAGGTGATAAGGGTGGGACATATGTGAAGACATAAAGGCAAGCGACTTTGATTGAATGCAGCTTGCCCACCAGCTCCAGGTAGGTCTCCCCCACTTTGGTGCTGAGTGCCTTTGCTGACCTTGGGTGGACCATGCCCAGAACCAGGTGCAGTGGCAGCATTCTAGCATGGATTTGCCGAGTGTCTGGTCTGTGCTTCATGGAGATTGTTGGGAGTCAGACCTAACCAGACCTAGAGCCTGCTCCCTAGGAGTGTCAGTTGGGGGTTGTGTTCTCAAATGGAGCATGACCTCCACTCAAAGGCTACCACAGTTCTGTGTAGGATCCTGGCTGTCATTTCTCAGCTCATTGTCTGAGAAAGAAATGATTCTTCCCCATGAAGAAGCATAACCTTCACCTTCTACTCTGGTCACCATCAGGCCAGGAAGAACACAATGGATGCATATCCACTCACCGTCAGAATTAAGAACTGGGTCCTAAAGCGTTTTCCCTCTACAATCACAGATTGACTTTTGGGAGATGCCAAGTATAGGAGAAAGGCAGGCACAGAGAAATGCAGAGGAGGGTCACTTAGCCCTGCCTGAGTTAGATGGGTGAAGAAGGCTCGCAAGAGGAGATGACATGTGAGCTGGGTCTGAAGGGTGAGGAGGTACCCAGGTGAAGACATGGGGGTGGGGGCTGGGCATGGCAGCAGGTGCATATGAGTCTTTAGGAAGGGTACATTCAAAGCCCCAGCACACCTGGGGGCTGTGTGGACAAGGGTGACGTGAATCAGGCAGCCCCACTGTACCCAGGTGTTTGCTTGCAGCCACAAGGATGCTCAGGGAGCAAAACACTCAGCTGGACCACAATTATGTTTCAGGTATATATGATGAACTAGAGTAGAATAGGTAGGAGTAGAAGATGAGAAGAGAAAAATTCATCATAAAGAAAGAAGGAAGAATCTGGTATAAGGGGAGAAGTGGTTCTGGATGGAGTTGTATTTGCTCCACATCCTCGCCAACATTTGGTGTTGTCCATCTTAAATTTTAGCCATTCGTGTGTGTGTGTGTGTGTGTGTGTGTGTGTGTAGTGTTGGCTCATCATGGTTTTAATTTGCATTTCCCTAAAGACTAATGAAGTTCAGCATCTTCTCATGTGCATTTTGCCATCTTTGATGAAGGGTCTCTTCAAATCATTTGCCTGCCTTTTTGTTGTTGTTTCTTAAAACAGGTTGTTCACCTTCTTGTTACAGAGCTACAACAGTTGTTCATATATTCTCGATGCAAGTCCTTTGCTTGTATGCATCCTGGGTAGTTTTTATCCAACTGGATGACCTCATAATGGTCTCTTTGAAAGAGCAGACTTTTTAAATGTTGAAGAAATCCTATTTATCACTTTTTAGTGGGAGCTTAATCTTCAAAATATAGATAAGCCAAAATTTAGAAATTTACTTATCTAATGAGCCCATGCTTGGACATTTAGGCTGCTTCCCACTTCTTACTGTTTTACTTGTTGTGAAGAATGTCACCGTACTTAAACCTGTGTTCTGTGTTCTCAGGATGCCAGTGCTTGCAAGGCTTTTGTTACACACCCTGAAATGGCTTTCCTAGAGAGAGCTCCTGGTCCCTTGTATGTGAAGCTCAGTTTCAAGGGACCATCCAGTCCTCTTGAAAGTCCCACAGCTTGTTAGTTTGTTTATAGATAAATGAAACTAGAAATGCCTGAAAACATATATGTGCCATTTTGTCCCTGCTCTGTTTGGGAAAGCATTTTTTTTCATAGATAATACAAAGGCAATGCTGGTAAATTTCCAGTGAGCATTCCAAAGGCTAGAATCTTATTTCTAAGGAAGTCAGCAGTGATTTATTGAAGGAGCACTGGGCAAAGGGCTGTTTGCTTTTCTGCATCTCTATTTGCCCATTCGTAAAGCTGGAAAAGGTCAGCCTGCTGTGTCTCCCCACAAAGAGGGCCATAGACCAGACTGACAGACAGAGTTCCTGGCCTTTAGGACAGTGTGTCATGATAGTAACTACCTTTTATCAAGGCCACTAAGCCCAGGGCCGCGGGGCCTATGTTACCTCTAATTCTCAACAGCAGCCTTGCCCGGTGTGTATTATTGCTTCACTTAGAAGCTACAGGCAGTGACTGGCCCAAGGTCACGTGACCAACAGTGGCAGAGCCTGGGCCTTCTGGCTCTGAAGCCTATGATGTTGTTGTTTTCTTGCTCTACTACATTTTAGCTATACACCACACACATGACAGCAAAAGTTTAAAGATATGGAGGTTGATTATCTTAAAAATTTTGCTTTGCTCTTGGAGACTTCATTTGCTGGTGGCAAAAGGGAGTAAGTGGTTCCTACTGGAAACCTTGTTTCCCAGAAGCCTTGGAAATACCCCGGAGCCAGTTGGTGGCCCAGCGACTGGCCTACCCCCGACTCTTCCTGCAGCGCCTGGTTAAATCAGATCAAGGTTGGAGCTAAACATCTGGAGTGGTAGGTTTGAAAACCAGGAGGCAAAGCCTGGGACAAGTCTCCTGTCAGAAGGTCCTCTGGATGGTCGCCCTCCCGTTTCTGCGAGGATCTCCTAGATTACGGCTGCACAGGCCTGGGAAAGCGGATAGATGTCAGTGCTGGACACCAGCTTGAACAGAGATGGTGAACTGCATGTCTTCAGCCTCCTTTTCCACCTTTAGTCTTGACTCCTATCCCTTCACTAGGTACTCATATGTCCTGATTTGCCCAGAACACTCCTGGTTCATGTCTACTATCAGTTGTAATCCACTGCCCCAACCCCTTTTGGTTTATATTAATTCAGACAGTTCAGGGAGAGGCACTGCAGAGAAACCCTCACTTGATGATACATCAGGGAGTCATTAGGGTTGTCTCTCAGAAGGGCATTATTATGAGAACATACATTAGCCCTGACTCTTTTGATTGTAAGTGACTTCCAGTTGGCCTCAGCAAGAAAAAAAGATGTATTGGTTGTCATAGCTAGACTGTTGGAGGTGAGGGGTGGGCAGGACTCAAGCCTGATTGGAAACAAGTTCTCAGCAATACTGTTACATCTGTCTCTCTGTCTCTGTTTCTCTCTCTGTCCACATCTCTCCAACTCTTGTTGATTTCATCTTCTAGGCAGGATCCTCCACATGGTGGGCAAGCTGGCCCCCCGGGGACTCTAGACTCACCTCCTCCCTGCTTAGCAACTCTCCTGAAAAGAGGAAGTTTCCTGTCCTACAGGCGTATATTCCTTCATGCCCAGGGAAGGCTCTGATTGGCTCTGCCTGGGTCATGTGCTCATCTCTGAGCCAGCTGTTACAGCTTGGGTGAATGGCTGTCCTGCGGTACCTACACATAATGGCACAAGGGACAGGGCTGCACCAAACCACACCAAACGAGGAATGAGTCTATAAAGAAAGTAGGTCAATTAGCTGAGCAGACCAAATTGATGGCATCTGCTATCCATTGTATTCAGCCATCATTTACATGGTGGTCACTTCTGATACTCCGGGGGTTTTATGTATAATGTTCATCATTTTCACAATTATGTAAAGAGATTCACCCCCATATTACAGATGAGGCTTGAACTGTTTAAATAATATAGCCAAGGATGGAAAAGTGGTCAATGCAGGAACTGACTTCTGACTCCAGATCTGTCTGATCCTCCTACAATATCCTGGTGGCCTTTTACAAGTGAGAGGGAGTGAGGATAATCTGTCAGGGGGCCCTCCTTGGACGTAGATCACACATAGGTTGCCCTGAAATAATGCTTCTGGAAAGACAAATCCCCTTCTGGTTCTGCCTGTAGATTCTCCTGGATTCTCCATCTCTCTAGGAGATGAAGCCTGCTGTCCCAGGAGGGAGGTAGGAAGCTGGCCCATTCCAGTCACTGGAGGTGGCCAGGTGCTGAGTGAGCTCAGTCTCGGACCTACACTGTGCCCTGTGGCTTTGGGTAAACCCACCCTGTCTTCTGTGAGTCCTCATCGTTATATAATGATGGCAAGAAGTCTTACTGCTATCAAACACAGGATTCTTCTGACAGTCACAAGAATATAAATAAAAAATCTTGCTTCATAAGCTGGAATGATGATGATGATCGTGAGAGCTTCTTATTCAATTCTTGAAGAACAGAAGGAAAACATGGGGGCAGTGTTATTTTCTCTCCAAGGGAAAGGAGGACTGCCCTTTGCTTGTGTGAGTTCTTCGTGATTTGGAAAATCCTTTCCACAGACTTCACAGTTCAGCCGTGCAGGTCGGCAGGCACAGCACACATAGTCTGCCTTAATGCTTACTCTTTCTGCGCTGCCATATTGTGGTTTCCCAACCAGCACCCCAGGGGACAGCTTCCTCATTTCGATTCGTATTTTTAATAACATTTTTTTCTGATCACAAAAACAGTGTTTGCACAAAATTTGGAAAATAAAAAAGTGAGGAAAAAAACTCACCCTGAATTGCTCCACCCAGAGATACCAACCACATTTGGATAGCAGCTGACACTATATTCATAGACAAGTTAATATCCTGCATTATTCCGTTAACAACACATTAATGACATTTCCCCATCACAAAAAACTTCATAAGCATTGTTTTGGCAAATATTTCATGCATTGCTATACTATAGTTAATTGCACGTGGTAATAGGCCTTTGTGCAGAGGTCTGGAAGTAGGCTGGACAGCTAGGCCCTCAGGGTCTTCTGTGCAGAGCTGGAGGGACACAGCGGGGGAGACCTGGGCCCTGAAGGGACAGAAGGAAAGGCAGGCCCAGAACACGTTGCATATTTGCTTGTCTGTTCATTTATTCTTGCCTCGATATTTGAGGCTCCACTAGGCACCAGGTTCCCTTCCTGTTCTCCTGTCAATGCCCACTTCAGGTCTTCAACATCCCTCCCTCAAAGAGCCTCCCTGACCCTTCCCAGACCCCATCCTGTCCCAGATGTAGTGCACTCCTGGCAAAGGGGCCCCACGGAACCCATGGCTGTTCTGCAGAGCCCAGCTCAGGACTGGTACTTAATAGGTGCTCAGAAATGTTTGGAGACTGAGGGACTGAACTAACGTGAACAATAACAGCAAACAATGGCAATAAATAGCTAACACTCATGTTTTCAGTTTTGCATTATTATAGTTAACATGACAGAAATCTGTGTGATTAAAGCTTTGCTAAAATTTTAAATTATTTCCTAGACTTGAAATTCTAAGATTGAAGAATGTAGGCATTTTGATGAGTCTTTATACATATTGCAAGACCGCTTTCCAGAAATTCCATTATCTGTTATACTCTCAGAAGCAGTGCTTGTGTCTATCTCTCTGGTTGTAAGTAATGTAATTTAAAAAACTGTTCACTGATTTGATGAAAGTAGAGGCAGGAATGATATATTTCATTGATTTAATGAATGCTTTTTTAGTTTTCTGGTAAGACTGGAATTTTAAAGTTTTTTTTTTTTTAAGTAATCTCTATACCCAATGTGGGGCTCGAACTCATGACCCTGAGATCAAGAGTCACATGCTCCTCTCACTGAGCCAGCCAGGCACCCCAAGACTGAAACTTTATTTTTTTTAAAAGATTTTATTTATTTATGAGAGAAAGAGAGAGAGGGAGCACGAACTCGAGCAGGGGGAATGGTAGAGGGAGAGAGAGAAGCTGGGAGGCTGATGCAGGGTCTCGATCCCAGGACCCCAGTATCACGACCTGAGCCACCCAGGCGCCCCAAGACTGAACTTTTAAAACCTGTTTATTGATCATTTGAATCTCCAGTTTTGTGAATTGTCCATTTGTGCCATTTGCCCAGTTATATTGGGATCTTAGTGTTTTTGTTGTGAATTGTGAGAGTTCTATTTTATTTTCAAAAATATTTCCCCAGTTTCTAACACTTTGATTTTTTTTTATGTCAAATTTCTTTTCATAGAAATACCTTTATTTTTTGTGTGTGCGTGTGATAGTGAAAACAATGGACTATCATGGTAAAAAAAAATTAGACATTATAGCAAATCATAAAGAAGAAAGTAAAAATCTCCTACATTCCTACCCTCTTGGACTTGTAACTAACATTTTTGGAGCATGTCCTTCCAAACTTTTAACCTTATATGTTAACAGTATTTTTTGAAGTTTAAAAAATTGAAATTTTTATGTATCCTCAAGCGAGCATTGTTTATTTCAAAATATCTTCCAATGCTTTTGCATTTAAAAAAGCCTTTCTAATCTAGAGATCACATTAAGAATTACCTTGTTTAAAGATAGAGCTGTGTATGTGTGTTTAGTTATGAAGGCCATATAGCATATTACGGAATATTTAGGAAATTAAGAGGAAAAAAATCAGCCATAATGCTTTAACATTAAACACGTCTATTTCTTTTGTGCATGGTCCTTTTGAGTCTTGGATCATGAACACTTGTATTTATTTTTAGTGGTTGCAAGGATAGTGCATGCACAGTTTTTGGTCTTCTCCTTTTCACTCACAATTATACCGTAAGCATTATTTTTATGTTGCTACATCTCTGTAATGGTTGTTTAGAATGATCCCCCAATGGCCCCTTCGGTCGCTGTGCAAGATTCTATCCTGCTGATAACCATCTAAGTTGCTTCTAATTTTTTTGTCAAGTGATATTTTGAAACACCAAAGTCCAGCGAAGCAGAATCTCCCACTGTTCCCTGGGAGCCAACTGGAATACAGTTTGACTTCTGCCCATTTCCTCCTTTCTTCAGAGGAATGTTGGGAGAAATCACTCTTAGGGAATGGTTAGGAAAACGATAACCATAAAATTAGGAAAAGAGACCATGAGGTAAAAGCACATTAAGCCTTTAGAAGAAAGTTGCTTTAGCAACTCAGGCCGGGTTGTTTAGGTTTTGTTTTTGTAACTCACGAATTGGTCATGAGTTTATAATAATTTTGACAAAATGCTTTCCATTCGTGCAGTGCTTGATGTTTTTTCTGGGAAGCAGTTCAGTGTCTCAGCTGAGGGCTTTAGTGCAGGAAGACCTGGATTTGGATATCTGCTTATCTCTTGTGACCTTCAGCAACCCGCAGTCTATCTTTCTGCAAAATAGGAGTAATAATAGGCCAGGAGGGAGGACTGGTTAAGATCATCCCCTATGGGCGTTGAGCAGTAATGGGAAGAACCAGGAGGAGTAGCCAGAGTTCAGGAGGCCTTCCAGGCAGAGGGAAGCCAGAACCTTTTACTCCTGGGCCTCAGTTTCTCCATTTGTATGGGGAGGGCTCTTGGTGTATGGTCTGCAAAGCCTTTTCTGCTCCTCCCAGGAGCCTCCCGGAGACCCCTGCCCTGGCTTCTGTCCATTCTCCTCAGCAGGGCCTTCAGGACTCCTTTCTCCACTCAGCTCCACCAACAGTCCCTGAGAAATCTTCCAGGGCTGTCCCTGGCCTCCAGGACAGCAAAGGACTGTGGCATCCTTCATAGTCTCTGACATGATTTGGGGGAGGGGTGTGAGTGGGATCAGTAGATTCAATACATATTTATAAATTTCGAATGTGTCATTGATTTGTTGGCAAAGCTGGTTAGCAATAACCTTATCTTCTCTTTGAATAATTATCATCAATCATTTTTTTTTTTCCCCAGCACGGAAGAGAAGACAGCCCACAGTATAGTGGTTGAGACCCTGGAACGCAGAATCAAGAGATTTGGTTTCAGGCCTGTCTGTGCCCCATTTGTAAAATGGGAATGATAATAGCACCCACCTCCTAGGGCTGTCGTGGAGGCACTTAGCAGAGTGCCAGGCACACAGTAAGAGCTCAGTAATGTTAAATTGTTATAATAATAATAATAATAATAATAATCAGCAAATGGGAAGATGGAGTACCTGGTTGGCATGGAACTAGGTGCCAGGGACAGAGATGTGAAGTTGTCCCAGGGGCCCCCAGAGAACCCAGGTGGAACCCGGTGAGTCTATAGGCCAGGAGGAGGCGGAACGTCCAGCGTGAGGCCAGAGCCAAGCCCCAGGCAGGAGAGTGGGCTCCTGCCGCGCGCTCGCAGCCGGGGCTCTCCGATTCCAGGGGCACGCACCAATCGCAGCACTTAAACCCCGGTGTTTGAACGCACCGGTCTCAAACTGGCCTCCTCTCCCGGGAGGACTGGCATCTTAGTCTCCGCCCCGGGGCGGTGTCATAGGAGCGTCCCAGGAGTCCCACTCGCCGCAGCTCCCGGCACCCGCGCGCACCGCTCGCTCCTTAGCCAAGCGTTCCGGAGCCCGCAATGGCCCTTTAAAAGGCAGAGTCTAGTCCAGAGGGGGCGGGCGGGGGGCACTGACCGCCGCCCGAGGCCCGGCCCCTCCTCCCTGCCCCTCCCTCGGTCCGTCCCTCCCTAGGTCCCCGCGTCGCTCGGCCGCTCGCTCGCTCGCCGGGCGCACGCTCCGCCTCCGTCAGTCGGCTCGGCTGTCTAGCGCGCGGCGTGGAGCCGAAGCCGGGGCCGGACGCGCGGCTAGGGGCTGGGGGCTGGGAGATCGGCTCCCGCCACCGGGCCGGGCCTGAGCCGCTATGGCCGAGATGGGCAGCAAGGGGGTGACGGCAGGGAAGATCGCTAGCAACGTGCAGAAGAAGCTCACGCGCGCGCAGGAGAAGGTGAGCAAGCCCGATCCCCGGCCTCCGCGCCGTCCGGGCCACCTGCCCCCCCTCCCCCCCCAGGGGCTGGTCCTCACCCGGGATCCGGCGCTGTCACCTCCGGACGACCGCTGCCGAGGGCCTTCGGGGGTCCATAGGCTGCGGCCGCCAGCGTTCTGGGCGCCTCTCGGGTCCGCGTCTTCTGTCTCCCCACCCCCAGCGGGGGCAGAAGAGGGCGCAGCTGTCCCCTCACCCCCCCCTCCCGCGGCTCCCCCCGCTCCCCCCACCCCCAGCTTTGTATCTTCTTCGTCTGTCTGCAGGGAAGAGGCGGCCCACGCTCTTCTCGGGGCGCGAGGTCCAGTAAATCCCGCCCTGGAGGCCGAGGGCCCGGAGGCTGGGAGGCGAGGTGGCGCCCCCAGCCCCCCGGCCCCACTCGGGCCACGCGGGCGGGGCCGGCGCTGGGGGGAGGGAGTCTGCCCCTTGTGTCCCAGGGCCTCTCTGCTCCGGGAATCCCGAGGCTGCCCCTCAGCCCTCGGGTGCCAGCGGGCTAGCTCCAGGCCCCTGGGCACTTCCTGAGCCCGCCGTTCCCTCCTCCCCAGCCGCCTCTCCACCTTCTGTCCCCGCCGGCCGAAGGAAGGATCGGGTTTCCTTTCCTGAGAGGTGCCCGAGGCCTGGACGCTCCGGCCCGGCCCCTGGGGAGCACAGCACTGCGCGCCCCTCGGGGAGGTGCCTTCGTCCGAGCCTGGGCTTCGCGTTTCCGGCGGCTGGGGAGGGAGTGGTGGCTCCGGCTTTGGGAGCCCACCACCTGGGTGGGGAGCTGGCCCGAAGGAGCTGGGGCCACACCGGGGGCGTGGAGGGCGCCGCAGGAAACCTGACCCCTCAGTGCCCAGAGCAACTGGCAGCAGGCGAAGGGGATGGAGCCAGGGCTTCCCCTGGCACCCTGACAGTGCAGGAAATGCAGTATTGGGGGGCGGGGGTCCGCACCCGTTCAGCTTTCTATCCCAAGCCACCTCTGGTTCATTGAATTGGATCACGCCAGCTGCTGACGCCACTTCCCCTGCCGACTCGGACTCTGAAATCTAGGATTGCAGAATCTGCTCCAGCCAGGGTGGTCCCCCAGTGCCCCCCAGCGGAGTCTGCCTTCTCTCCCACCCGACGCTCAGCCAAGAGTGGGAACTCGGGGACAGGCCGGCCTCCTCCAGCCAGTCTGTGGCTGTTTATAAACAATGACTTTTGCAGCTGAGACCTGCGGGTTCCCTAAGGATGCAGCCACGTGATGGGGGGGCAGGGGCTAGAGCTTCCTCAGCGCCTCCCCAAGAGTCCCGCTGCTCATCCTTGTAGTCCGCAAGCTAAGGAGATGGGTGGGTGTGCGTGGAGGTTAGGGCCCTCAGCCAAGCTCCAGAGCTGGCCGGCCCCAGCAGCTGTACACCCTTCCCACTGCCCCCACCCACTCCTGCCCCCGCGGGAGGAGGGATTAGAGCACCACAGATAGCTGGCTGGGGGCTGGGAAGACTTCAATAAGCGCTGGTGGTGGTGGAGGGGGGCAGATGCTGCTGCCCTTGCTTCCTCCCCCCACCCCCCTCCTGCCCAGGACTGGGTAATCCATCTAGGTGCCTGGAGCCGGCAGCTCTGGGCTAAGCCGACTTCCTGCTCCTCAGGGGCTGAGGAAGATGAATGGGAAGCAGAAGGTTAGCTGAGATGAGTTCCCTGCCCCCACTCCACTGATGTCCTACTCTTCTCTGGCTCCCCTTTGCTCTTTCGGTGTCCCCTTTGCCCTGGCTGCCTTGTCTCTGCATCAGCATCTTTCACTAATTTCAGGGGCAGTAGGCATGAGCTGTGTCCCCTCCTTGTAAGTGGCAGTACGTCATCACTGACCCCACTGAGCCGCCTCCCCTCCCTCTTCAGCTCCTGTTCCGTGGCATGGGCAGTTGGCTGACAGCTGGTCGGCCATGGACGCTGGCCTTGGCCAAGGGCTGGCCCTTCCCAAGCCTGGGCTGCAGGGGACTGGAGTTGTTTAGTGGTACTGCTGCTCTCTTCCCCTCTGACACTGGGTGCTGGTTAGGAGACCCTCCCGCATTGGAAGTCGGAGAGTAGCCTTCCTTCAGTCCCCTCCCCTGTTGGCCCTGCAGCAGTACCCCCTTCTGGGGAAGCCTGATGCCTCAACCCACACCAGCCTCTCCCCTTTGCCCTTCTGTGGTTCAGAGTCTGGTGCAGCATGGGTCAACGGCTGCCTCCCTAGCACCTTCTGGTGGTGTTCAGGACCCCGTCTAATTCACATTGCCAGTGGTCTCACAGGCACCCCTGCTCCCGCCTCGCCTCGGCCGAATCAATCAGTAATGGGGGCAATTCCAGTTGTGTTGCCATAGGAGGGCATTTCCTGACCAGGGACAAGTGGTAGCTTTGGTGCAGGGCCTGGATACTATCCCCATAGGTAGAAGGGCCTCATCTCTCCTTTTCTTCTTTCCCAGTTTCCCCTCTCAGCCCAAATATCCACCAGGACTCAGAGGGTGACAGTGTGGTCAAGGAAAGCTTACCCTCTGGTGTCTGTGGAGCCGGCTCTCCTGTGCCCCCAGCTTAGTGCGTCTCTCCATGGGTCTTGGCTTGGCATTACCCATCTCATCCTCCCTTGACCCAGGCATCACTGGTCTGGGTGCTCCCCCTGAGGGGAGGGCAGATCTGTGTGTGTACTCAGGCATTTACCTGGCCCCAGCAGGTGCAGAGTGACTGTTTATGGACAAACAAGGGCATTTGGGGGCTTGCTTGGCAGCCCTGGTGCAGGCCTGTGGGTGGGCTGATTTGTGCTGTGTTCTCTGCTTTCCCCCGTTCAGCAAACCCTGCCTTGGACATGTGCTGTGTGCCTGGCCCTGGGCCGAGCCCGGGGTGCAGTGGGGAGCGGGGTGTGGGTGGTTGTGACTGCTGTGGAGCTTACTGCTGTAAGGTCCCGGGGCCTTTGGCCATGAGGAGGCATAAGAGTATATTGGAAGGGTCACCAGGGTCTGAGCATGGCACTGCACTCCTCGTCTCCTAGCCCCTGGCTGCCCCCAGAGTGCTGGGGTACGGAGCGTGTGCCTGGAGCTTGGGCTCGGGGGCGTCATGAGGTCATCTTCCTATTGCGTTTGGCTTGTTGGACCCTCTGTGAATGACTTTATCCATTTTTGGGCCTCAGTAGGGTGGCTGGGCAGAGCCAATGTAGGGTGGAGCCTGGGTCAGATGACAGAGGATTAGAGGTTGGCCGGCTGGGCCCCTTGGGGGAGGGGTGGGTGGGGGAGAAGGGACAGCTGGGGTGGGGGTGGAATCTGGCCCGCTGGCCCCTGCGCCTGAGGCCCACTGCTTAGGAGTCCTCATGGAGGGAGGCCAGAGCTGGGCTGATGATGAGCACAAGGAAGAAGGCTCTGGCGGGAGGTGGGAGTGTGCACTCCTTCTGTCCCCCGTGGCAGGCCCTGAGCCTGCTGGGAGTGGGGAGGCCCAGCTGGGAGGGGGCAGGGCCCAGGGCTGGCAAGTTGGAGTAGATGCTCCCCAGAGGGAAGGTGCAATGGCAGTTATTTATAGGACCCTGACACATGGCCATGATGGCACCATGCTCGTCTAGTGGTCAAGGTCTCCTAACAAAGTAGCCGTATGGGCCTCAGCTGGAGCCAGGCCTGTACAACCAATCCTTACCCTCATGACAGCCTTAAGAGGAGCCACGCCACACGGAAGAGCAGGTGCCCTGGGAGGGGGGCCCATCTGGGTCTGCGGGAGGGCCTGTGAGGCACCAGGCTCCTCTCACCTCCCTGCTTCCCCAGGCCCCAGCCAAAAGTTGCTCCTCTCCCCCCACATTCTGCATTTCTCTTTCCTCATCTTGGTGTCCCTCTCTCTGTCCCTGGGTATCTGAGGACTCTTCCTGCCCCTCTCTTGTCTGTGCCCACACCCCACCCAGTGTCCCCTTTCCCTCAGCCTCTCTCTATCTCCCTGCTCTGTGTCTCTTTCCTCTGAGCTGGCACAAGGCCCTTGCCCCTCTCTACCCTCAGAGCAGCTTCTCCCTGAACCTGAATTATCGGTGCAGGTGGTTGTGGTTCACCTTGCCCGCTGGAGGGAAGGCTTCTGAGCCAGCCATCATTTCTGGTAGGGTGTCTATGGGGACTTGGGGGACATTTGGCTAAGGAATGTGGGCATGGAGAGGTTGGAAACATGGCCTCCAGAATTCCCCGAGCTCCAGTGTGCCCTTGGGGGAGAGGAGTCTCCACTCAGGTGAGTCTGCTGGCTCATGCCAGGGCTCAGGGTGAGGCAAAGGCTGTTTTACCCAGGGGCCTGCAGAGAAGGGTGTGCTTCCTGGGCTACATGGGGCCTGGAGAAGGTGTTCTGGGAGGGTCTATGTGGCCAAGGTGTTGGGTGAGAGTGAGGACAGGAGGCCACTAGTTCACTTAAAGAGAAGGGGCCCAGTGTGTTGGGAGTGGTGAGGGGTGGCTGGGTGGTAGATGTGGGCCAGATTTGATCAAGTCTTGTGGGGAAATCTGTGTATCTCTTGGATTCTCAGAGAAGCCGAGGTTTGAATGCTTCTCCTCCCTTCTTCGCAGATGACCCCGTCAGGGGCCCTCTTCCCACCTCCAATTTCAGGTCCCTGCCCCTGGACTAGGCAATCTTGATCCATCTTGTCCCTTACAAGCTGTGTGACTTGGACAACATGAAGAGAATGCTTCTGTCCCTCCCTCCTGCCTTAACTCAAGGCCAGGCCTTGCATAGTTCTGTTTCCATCAGGTTCTAGAATCCCTGGGTCCTACCCTCAGCATTAGGCCTCTTTCTTACCACAGGAGAAGAGACTACAAGGGCGCGTGGGAGAGACAACATGCATGGGCTTGGCAGGCAGGCAGTCCTCAGTTTCTGAGGCAGTCCTCAGTTTCCCTGTCTAGCTAGGACCTTGGGCAAGTTGCAGGACATTCATGTATAAAATGGGGCAATAATGGTTCCTCTGCACATATTCATTTTGGAGAGTAAAGCCTTGGACAGGGCCCAGCACAAGGCAAGTGCTCACTAAATGCCCACTCTGTGGGGCAGGGCAGTACAATGAAGCGACCCAGGAGCCCGCCGTCCCTGCCTAGGCCTGCTTCCCTGCGAGTGTCCATTTCAAGCCTCTATAGACAGCTAATCCCTGCTGAGCCCTTAGCTGATCAGGGCTTATGATGCCCCAGTGCCTGGGTGGTGGTGGTGGTGGTGGTGGTGGTGGTGGTGTGTGTATGTGTGTGTGTAGAGGGGCAGCCTACAGCAGGGGAGGGAATCAGACACTTCTGGAGTGAATCTTAACTCACCTTACGCATAAACTCGGTGGCTCTGGGTAAGTATCCCCCCTCTCTCTGGGCTTCCTCATTTTGGCCCTCAGTAAAGTAATGGGGGGTTGCTTATTTATTCCTCTATTCAAGCACCTACTAGGTGCTGGGCATTCTTCTAGGGACAGGGGATACAGGGCTGAACAAAACCATGCCCTACCCTCAGGGAGCTGAGCCATTAGGGAGGGCGGAGGGGTGGGGGGGAGATGGTAGAGAAGCAAGCAACTGTGCTGGCGGGTAGTGAACAGGACACCTCCTGTGAACAGGGCCCTTCACTTTTCCTCAGTGGAGTCTGATGAATGGGCTCAGCCTTTCCTGAGCATCCCTAGTACCCCTGCTGAGGACTCAGGTGGGGCTGTGAACGTGGGTGCTCACACAGTTCATGGGATTGGCCAGGGAGAGGCTGAGTGGAAGCTTCTGGTCTCCAGGTAAGAGGGCACCTGGGGGAGGAAGGCTTTCTGTTGGATGCCACTCTGGTATGTTGTGTTTTTCTACAGGCTCTTTGGCAAGTCTCCTTTTGGGATTAAAGGTACAAAGAAAAGGATGCCAATGCTAAAACCACTCAGCAGGGCACTGACAGAGGACAGGCCTGGACAGCTTCAGAGGCTGGGCAGGGGCTCTGGATGTAGGATGGGAAGACAAACGCAGGGGGACCCTGAAAGAGGAAGAGGGAGGCACCGAAGATAGCCCAGACTTGGGGGCAGGCTCTTGGAAGACTTTTTAGAAAGCTGAGTTTACAATGCTCTCCCCAGGCCTTGCTGCCTTTGGGTAAGTCTTGTTCACCTCTCTGAGCCTGTTTCCTCACCTGATATAGATGACATATGCCACGTAGCATGCTGTGCAGATTAAGTGGACAGATGTGAAGGGCAGGGCTCATCATTTCCCAGAGGAGCTGGTCTTGTGCGGTGGAAGGGGCCCTCTCATGGGAACTGGCTGGTACCTGGGACTCTTGGGGCCTCTCCAAAGAGACTGCCACTTCCCAAAGAGGCCACCCACTTGTGGACTGGGCAGCAAAGCTGGCTCCATGCTGAGGGCTGACAGGGGTCAGTGCTGGGCAGTTGAAAAGGGAAAGGCAGGCTCTTCTTGCTCCAAGGGAAGCCTTTGTCAAATATTAACTTAGTGATAACAGCCGTGGTTTATTGTGTACCTGCTGAGTGCCAGGTACTTGGTAAAAATTCTCATCCCACTGCAACCAGGTGAGGTCATGATGATTCCCATTGAGCAGATGAAGAAACTGAGCCTGAGCAGTGGTGTGACTTGCCCATGGGCTCTCCCAGTCAACTGTCTGGCTTACCACGTCTCTGGTGGAGCCATGCAAATGAGATATGAATCTCTAGTGACCCTTCCTGACCTCTCCTGATCAAGAAGGCCTTGTCTATTAGGGGAATCATTTGACAGGTTTGGGTCCCCAAGACCTTCTTCCTCCCCCATTAAAGGAGATTTGAGGGCCCTTGTCCCCCACTGGATCCTCACCTGAGTATGACCTTTACCCTTTTGAGATGTGTGGTGGGCTCTGGGGTGAGGGGATGGCCTGAGCTTTCCTGATGCAGAAACACAAGAGTTTCTGCAAGAAAATGAGGACAAAGGAGGCAATGTGGCGTGTATGTGAGTGTATGTGTTTTCCCAAATATAAAAGCTGCATCCAGTTCATTCAGTATAAAGAAACCATCTTTATTCTGAGAGTCTGTCTACTTTTGTTTATGTTGTTGCAACAGTGTTTCTTTTATGAAATGATGTTAATACTAGTTATTTTTTAATGTTCTTGGGGGAAGAAATAGTCATGCAACTGACCACACACACACACACCCTCTTTTCCTGGAGTGGAATCTAAAAGTCTGGGACCCACTGCCCTGGGGGAGCTTACTGCCCATCCCTGTGGACTGGCTGTGTGGAGTGGGAAGGCAGCTCTCCTGGGTCCAGGCTTGAGTCTGGCCCATGGTAGCCTGGGGCCAGCCTCCTAGAATATCTGCTCCCTGAGGGTGGGTGCTGCTTCCTGCGGTGGCTGTGGCTTCTCCCAGCTCAGCGCGCTGTGTGTGCTCACACGGATGCATGGATTCTTCAGGCAGGCCTGGCAGAGGCCCGGGAGATCCCCTGGGTTTTTGGGGTACAGGGTGGGTGGGGTAGGGCAGCTGGGGCTGTAGGATTTCAGGCCTTCAGAGAGCAGAGGAGGCCATAGTAAGAGCTGAGGGCTTGGAGTCGGATGGAGGGGGGCCCCTGCCCCCCTCCACAGGCCATTCGGAGGGACTCAGGCATCACTGCAAATACCATCTTCCACAGTAAAAGGGCCCAGGACTGTGGTGGAGCTTACCTGAGCCAGGGACTGCAGTGCTTGGGCCCAGAAACTGAGGTTCTCAGGAGTGGCAGGGGCCTTGCTGGGGAGCCCTGCCAGGCTTTAGGCCAGATGCCAGAGAGGCCTTGGCCTGAGCCCTCTGCCAGAGTCTTCTTCCAACCTGAGACAGCTTTGGGTGACAGAAATGCCAGGGATTGCTGACCTGGGGGCCTGCGTGGTTTGCTGGACCATGACTTCACTGTTAGGGCCAGTGAGAGGCTGCCCTCAGACCCATTTCCACCGTACTCTCTGCAGGCCTTCTTCCCTCCGCTTCCTGGACCTTACCTTCAACCCTGCTGCTCAGCAGATGGGGTGGGATTGGGGCCCCAGCGTGGGCCAAGAGTGGGAGTTGGAGCCTGGCTACAGACAGTGGCCTCAGGGTGCAGAGAGCCATGGTGCCCTGGGGGTGGGCATTTGTGCCTCCCATGCTGTGCCCAAGCCTGGGGCCACGGGCCAGCCCTCCCCTCCCCCCCCGCTGCCTCCACCGAAGGGTGGTGAGCGGCAGACATGCCCGCCTCTGCAGGGTGAGGGCCGCAGCGGCTCTGGGCTGAGCCCCCTGGGCTGGGCAGTGAGCGGGCAGCAACAGCCACCACAGGGAGGGACGTGTACCAGCTGGTGTGGGGCCAGGGCTCCGAGGCCTTCTGGGCCCCTGCAGGCCTCCCTGTCCTGGAGATGCCAGGGTGTCTTCTTAGGGATGTCCCTGCTGGCTCCTTGTTTCAGATGCCTCAACTTACATTGAATTAATTCTCTCAGGTTGGGATGACCTTATTTATTCTGGCTGTCATTCCCTTGTTTGTGGCTTGCCCATTGTGGGCCAGGATGCTGAGGTGCTGAGGGTACTGAGAGAGAATCTGCCCCTGTCCTCAAGGAGCTCCCAGAGCCCGTCACAGCACTGGGGAGAGATCGAGGCAAGGGTGCTGGTGCTAAAGAGCTTCACATCCAGCCTGGGCAGTCAAGGAAGTCTCCTCGGAGGAGGCACCTGAGCTGGGTTTGAAAGGCAGAGGAGGTGGGTTGTGGGGAGGGCAGGGACGTTTTTGGCGGACTATCCAGGGTGGCTGGAATGTGTGTGAGTGAGGGTGGTCGGGATGAGGCCCAAGACCGAAAGGATAGGTGGGGGAGAGCAGGCCCTGGAGGGCTGGGAGGGACCCCAGACCCCTGTGTGCCTCAGCCTGCTCCCCTTTCTTCCTCACATGTTGCCTGAGCCATTTGTCTGTTTGTCTGTCTTCCAGTCTGGGCTTAGCTGAGAACCTGGTGCGTCACTGTCTAGGGCCGAGGGAGCCCCTGGCTTTCTGAGGAAAAGGAGACCCACCCGGGGTGAGGGGGTGAGTCCTGAGTCCCCTGAGGGAATGACCTCAGGCTTGGCCAGGTTAGGATCCAGGTGTGCCCAGGAAGGCACAAGGGGGTCTGGGGTCGGGCTGCCATCCTGGAGTCTACCCTGTCAGGGCTGGGATCACAGCGGCTGAGTGATGTCTGTTTCCCAGGCTTGCTAGAAAGGCACAACATCCTATAGTCCCCACCCCACATGTGTACTGCTTCTTTGTTTTGGGGCCCCAAGGTGACACTGAGGGGGGGTGACACCACTAGGCTTGGAGAGCCTAACAGCTGGGAGGGGCCATCAGTGCATCAGTTCACCCCTCTTCCGGCACTCCTGTGTGCTCTGTCCTTCGTGGCCAGGCCACTGGTCAGATGCCCATGGGGGGCCGTCCCCTAGCTCCTGGGTCAGAGCAGGGGAGGGTCCTCAGAAGAGGAGGGTCCTCAGGGGAGGAGGGGTCATGCCAGCGGGTGGGGGCCTCTGGCTGTAAGTGCAGACTGCTGGGAGAGGCGTGGACAACAGGAACAGTAATGTCGGTAATGTTGTACGGATGGAGGCTCAGGGGGCAGCGCTGGCTGGTGAGGCACGTTGGGGTTTCCACTCAGGCCTGAGGCTGGAGGAGCCATCAGAGGCTGTGGGGCCGGAAGGGGGATCGGGTGACGGTAGAGCCTTTGTCAGACTGGCCCCTTTTCCAACAGCTGCTGCTACTTTCTTTGGACCCTTTGGTCAGCTCAGCCTCTCCCCAGGACTGTCGCCAACATGCCTGAGCCCTGGACGAGCCTGGGCCCGCTATTGGGCACCGGGGACAGACCTGGCACAGGAGACCTGGGCCGGGAGAGGCCCCTCAAGGGGACCCCCGCTCCCCACCCCCATCTGCCACGGCGCCGCTAGTCTCTGCTCTGGGATGGCATCCACTCTGCCAGGACATGTTAACTATCTTGGGGCCAGATCTAGGTGGTGTGTGGATGCAGGTGCTAACCCGGGGCCCCGGAACATTGGTAGCTGGGCAAGGACAGAGGACAGATCGAACCGGGGTTAAGAGGTGTGTGTGGGAGGATGGAGTGTGGCCCCAGTGACCACTTGCCTCCTCTGTGGTCCAGGGCAAGCTGCGCCCCTCTTTCCTCCTCTGTACATGGGAACAAGAGTTCCTACTCCCACCGGCTTGTGGATAGGGCCCAGGAGGAAGTGATGTGATCAATGCCTGGTCCCTGGTGGGTGCTGACACACAGGTTTTTTCCCAGGGAGCATCTTGGGGAAGCCCCTGAGAACCCACAGGTATGGACCATTCTGGCTTTTGTGTTTTGAGCTGTTTGTTTTGTATATGACAGGATTCTTGAAATTGAGCTGCGGTGTACCTTTTTTCCCTCTTTTTTCCTGTACTGGCTGAAAAAGCTTAATTGGGAGGGGGTGGTATCATCTCCTCCAGGAGGGAAGTCAGAGCCCCCTGAGCCAGAGCCCCGTTGAATGAGGTTGGGGAAGGACACATGGTTCCAGGTGGGCTGTGCTTTCAGGGACCAGATGCGGGGCATGGAGCGGGGGACAGAGGTGAGGGGTCTCCCATCATTCATTTACTCTGGGAGCCTGATGTGCAGCAGAAGAGCACAGGCTTGAGAGACCTGGCTTGAACCCTGGCTGGGCCTCCGAACCCCAGCGTGCCCATCTGGGAACTGAGAAACATGAGATCCTCTTATCAAGGGAGATAAGGTGAACTCTGCTCGTGGCAGAGCTGTGTCTCTGCTGGGTCCAGCTGGCTTTAGAGGGTTGGGGGGGGGGGGAATACAGTCTTCTTATCTCTGTGGCATTGTGTAATTCTATGAAGAACCCTCACACCCACCTTTTTTCATTTGATTCATTGTCTTGCTGACTGTGAGGTAGGCAGGACGGGATTATGGTTCCATTTGGCAGATGAGAGCACTGAGGCTCAGGGAAACCCTGGGATTTCCTCACTTCCAGCCATCAGACTTGGCCCTAGGTTGGCCTTTCCTAGGTGCTGCCCTTCCCATCCCTGAATCCAGGGCTAGGGAGAGACTTTTTTTTTTTTTTTAAAGTAATCTCCACACCTAAGGGGCTTGAGGTCAAGAGCTCTACCTACAGAGCCAGCCAGGTCAGCCAGGCTCCCCTAGGGGGAGACTATTGAAGTGCAAATGTGCATGCCTCTGTGTGTGTGTGTGTGTGTGTGTGTGTGTGTGTGTGTGTGTGTGTGTGTGATGGGGATGCTGACCCTCGGTTGCCCAGGTCAGCCAGGCTCCCCTAGGGGGAGACTATTGAAGTGCAAATGTGCATGCCTCTGTGTGTGTGTGTGTGTGTGTGTGTGTGTGGTGGGGATGCTGACCCTCCGTTGCCCCAGGAGGCTGGCACATCAGAGGAGAAGGTGAAGCTGCAGAGCTGGCCCTTCCCTGAGTCAGGGGTTTCCTCATAGCTTGGCATCCACCAACCAGCTCCATGAGGGAGGTGGGAACCTGGCTGCCCCCAGGAATCAAGGGACCCTAGAGGGTCAGATTTGGACAGAGCTGGCCTGATCTGCACTCCTCGGGAAGCCCAAAGGTAGAGGAGGAGCTGAGCACAGGCGCCATAGCTCCCACCTCCCACGAAGGAAGAGTTGGGGGATCCTGGGGCAGGGGACACTTAAGGATGAGCTAATGGCTGGGGGTGTGAGCTGAGTCCTGATCTGAAACGAGAAACAAAATCTACAATTAATTGGATGCATTTGCTGAACCTAGGACAGGATCCAAATACTGTTGTTTTTCTGAAATATAAACTAAGCCCGGGGGTTATGAATTTGCATCCCCTCCCCACCCCCACAAGGACAGTCTAGCAGTCTGTCCTGGCAGTGGGCTTGGCTGAGCTAGAATGTCACCACCTTCCCCAAGCTGACTGTCTGTGAGTCTGGAGGAGGCCACGACCAAGGCGGCCCCGGGCCCTTCCTGAGGACGTTGGGGGAGGCCCTGCCTTGGATCTGGTGGACCGGTGGGGGCCGCATCCTCATGTCTGATCCTGGCACTGCTGGCCCAGGGCGCTGCAGAAACTACCTTGAGGGAGAGCTGAGTCAGCACCGTGGGAAACCCATGGTCAGCAGCAGGGCAGAACCTGGTGCCTGCATTCCTGCTTTGTGCCACTGCACTCACAGGTCACCCTGCCCGTTGTGCACTCCAGGAGAGCTGGGGAGGCCGCCACCACATTCTGCAGCCAGCGCGGTGCTGCTCCTGAGCAATGCGGTAGAGAGAGAAGCCTCTAGGAGTCAGGCGCTCTCAGCACATCCTGAGACCCGGGATTCCAGCTCCTGTTCTCCTTCTCTTTTATCTGGGACTTGGGCCAGCTACTTAACCCTTCCTGCTTTGGTTTGCTCCTCCGTAGAATGGGGTAACCATCCTCCCCGCTAGACCCAGAGTCTTTGAGGGTGGAGGCTGGTCCCACGGTGAGTCTGTGACCCTGGCACCTGCACACAGTAGACACTTAATGCTAAGCGAGTTGGAGTGAGGCTCCAGCGCAGAAGCAGTGGTAAAGGTTTTACAAAGCACCTTATGCGGTGTGGCAAGGTCGAAGGCTCGGGTTCAAATCCCAGCTCTGTTCCTCTCAAGCCCTTGACCTTGGGCAAGTTACTTATCCCCTCTGAGCTTCAGTTTCCTCTTTGTGAGGATTAAATGGGAGAATGGTGTCTCCATTTCACACCAAGGACAGAAAGTTGGGGTGCCAGCTCACGGAGCCAGCTCTACTCTGGGGTGGGGGTGGCTGGGGTGCCTTAGGAGGGTGTGGGGTGTTCGACTGTGCCTTGGCACTTTGTGTGTGTCTTGTTGGGCCATCTTGGCCAAGTCTAGGCCAACCTTGGCCCACTGGTGGTGCAGGAGTCCAGGCCCAGCATGAAATCTAGATGGTGGGCCTGAGGCCTTCAAGGAGGAAGGAAGGAGGCATTGCTTGGAGAGGACCTCACGGGGGCGGGGGTGGGGCGCTGGGTGACAACATGCCCCCCCTCTTTCCTTCCCACCCTTTCAGCTCTCCCACTCTGATTTCCTCTCCCTGTAGGCAACAGAATCCCTCCCAGCTTATAGACAATCCAGAAGTGTCCAGAGCTGTAGCACAGGGTGGCCAGGGGCCAACCTTCAGAATCTGGGATCGGGTGTCCATCCCCAAGCCTTGCCCCACTGTGGTCTTTCCTGTGTGCCTCTTCTGGCCCCTTCCCATGATTTTTAAATTTTTTTTTTTTAAAAAGGATTGGTAACTCTGTCTGGCTGTTCAACTTTCCCTTTGTGTTGAATTGTGTTTCTCCTGGTAAGGAGGGCCCCAGGGGAGGAAGGGACAGGTGGGCATGAAACCCTCTCCAGCAGGCATAGAGGGTATTCTGGTGTTTGCTATGATTTTGGGGGGTCTTTGCCATCCCTCCCTGTCCTCACTGCCTCAGCCCTTCTGGAACCTTCGTGGGAGCTTGGATGTGTTGAGTGGAGGGATGCAGGCGAGATCCCTGGGGTCCCTCCTTAGTTGGTGAGACAGGGGTTCCAAGGCTGATGGTCTGCATGAGCCCCGGGAAGCCAAGTTGGACAGGTCTTTCACGGTCACCTGGTCCTCACTTCCCTCCTTTGGTTATAGAGGTAAGACTCTGAGACCTGAGAAGTGATGACATGCCCAGGTCTCTGTGGGCCCCACGTCATCCCCCTGAGCTGTCCCCGGCGCCAGCGAGGCCTCCAGCCCTCTGTTCCTGTGCACCGACCTCCTGTGTCTGCCGGGGCTTGGGGGGGGTGGTGCCTTCCCCCTCAGTCTGCCCCTTGCCCACCCATTGCTTTAACCTCCCCCCAGAAGCGCAGAAAAACAGGATGCAGGATCAGCAGAAGGAAGCCTGCAAAAGCCTGTCCTGGCCCCTGAATATTCATTCCATCTCCCAGGGGCAGGGGCAGCCATGTGACGTCCCCCAGTCTGTGGATGGTCCCACTTGCTTTCCTGACCCCAGCCTTCACTCTCCACCGGATTACTGGATTACCAGGTGGTCAAACACCCCTTCCCCTCCGGTCCCTTCTCAAATCTCCCCCTGCCTCCACTAGTGAAATGCAGTGGAACTAGTCTTCGTCTGCTGGGGAGCACTGAACTATCCAGTCCTCACCTGTTGATTCCCCATCTGTGAAGTTGGGGGTCCCTGTGGTGCCCTCACAGGTACTGGGGACTTGTGGACAGTCCAGGGCTGAGGCAGGGACGTCTTGAGCACGGCTTTGGGGCAGATGACGGCCTGGGAGTGAGCACAGGGACCGGGGTGAGGCCCCCCTCCCCACTGGCTGCTGGGCCATGTGTGGGTTGTCTGCACTTTGGTGGGCTGGACTGGGTGGGAGCTATTTAAAGGTGATTGTGGGCGTTGCTCCTTTGAATAACAAAAGTAACAATAACCGAAATAGTAGCAATAATGTGTTTGGAAAAAAATACCACATATCTTATCTCCTTTAAGTACTGTTTAATAGTTCCAATTTCACAGATGTGGACATGGAGGATTCCAACTGGTGAAATAAATGAATGACCTGTTTGCATATTTAGGTCGAACTTCTCTGATAGAAACAGACATATGCAAAGGGCTTAGGGCATCTGGAGGGGCAAGTGAGCCCCTGTGGATGGGGTGGAGTCAGGGAAGCCTGCCTGGAAGAGGTCATTTGAAAGGCCAGCATGGGCTGGCATCATTAAGGAAGAAGGGTCTCCTTGTGGAGCTTGTGGGCACCCAGGGCTGAACTTTCTTGGTCCCAATGCAGGTGGGTACTTGACCCTCTCTTCCCCTGGCCCTGGCTTTGTACCCTGCTGAGCTGTGGGCTGGGCCCATGCTTTGTTGCTCTTCCACACAGGCTGTTCCCCCACTGAGCTAAGGAAGCAGCCGATGAGGGTTCTGTGGGAGGCGGTGCACTGGAGGGGCAGAGTCCACCCCTCTGTCGATGGCCTAAGTCCTGGAGCCTGGGGCTGAGAATAGCACCCACACATGCATGGAGGGGACAGATGGGGTGGGTGGTGGCCCTGGGGGTGGTTGTGCTGACATCTCTGAACAGGTGGTGTGGGGTGTTGGGCCAAGGGTGGGGTCGTTCCTGCCCTCTGCAGGCCCCACGCAGCATGACAGGAGGCCCTGTGTCACTCAGATGCCCTGGCTGCGAGCCTTCTCTGGGCCTGTTCGTAGAGTGGGCTGTATCCCAGGTCCATGCCAGGAATGTCCAGGTGCATCAGGGCTACTAATGGTGGCTGCTGCTGGTCATAGCTGCTGTTTGGTTTCCACGGGATCTACCATTTTACCCTCTTACTACCAAAGGGGGCCAGGGTAAGGGGGTGGCGTGTAGGGTCCCTGCAGAGCCTTGGGGTAGAGGAGGCTGCTGAGGGGAGGTGGATTGGTGTTTGCCGTCCACCAGGAGTGCGTAAGCCTGAGTGAGTCACAGGGAGCAGGTGCGCTTGGTGGCAGGCACCAGGGAAGGCGTGTGTGGGCTGGGGGTGGGAGG
Source organism: Halichoerus grypus (assembly GCF_964656455.1). NCBI lineage: Eukaryota > Metazoa > Chordata > Mammalia > Carnivora > Phocidae > Halichoerus > Halichoerus grypus. The sequence goes on from NC_135715.1 coordinate 86,565,136, forward strand.
GTGGGGCAGGGTGGGGACTAGGTGGGAGAGGCTGCCTGAACTTTCTGGCTTCGGTATAAGGCATCCCAGGTCAAGATAAGAGTAAAGGAATAGAAAGGATATCAGCCACCACTTTGTGCTGGGCCCTCTTACCTACTCAACCATTCTTCATCCTTAATCCTCCCCTTGAGGGAGAGGTCTTGGCTCCATTTTACTGATGAAGCTCAGGGCTCAGAAAGGGGTACTCCCTGCCCAGGGTTGCCCAGCCTGGGCCTGCTCCCTGAATCTTCTGTTGTGGGGCCTCTCATAGCAGAAGAGGTCCTGAGAGGGAGATGCTCCGCCCTCTCTCCTCTTCCCTTAGCAGCTTTTGCGACCAGACACCCTGAGCTGGACGTCCCAGAGCAGGAGTGGCTGAGGGGGGAAGTGGGCAGGGAATGGGGGGTTCAGGAGCCTGATAGTGGGGTCTGCCCTGGCCGCCCTGGGGTCCTGGCTGTTGTGTCCCCACCTCCCTCCCCGACATCTCTGGGCACCTCAGACTCACCACAACCCTCAGCTGTCCCTGTCTTGGGTGATGACTGCTCCTTCCCTCTTGTTGCTCAAATCCTGGAGTCTCCTTTGCTTCTCTCTGTCACCCCAAATTCAGCCACTTCTCACCATTTCCTGCCTTTGCCAAACCACCTTTAGCTCTACCTGGGCCATTGCAGACACCTTTTAAATGGGCTCCCTGCTTCACCCTGCTCTTGAGTCTGTCCCCACAGGGTAGCCTGGGTGTTCTAACACTGAGGGTCAGGTCAGAGCTCCCCAGGGCTTCCTATTCCCTGCAGAGATTCAGAGCCAGAGTCTTCCAGGGGCGTCCAGCGAAGGCCCTGTGGTCTGGCCCTTGCTGTTAGGGCAGTTTGTGCAGTGGTGAGAGCACATGGCCTTTGGAACCAGGCGTGGGGTTTGGATGCCAGCCACCCAGCTGGCTGGCTGTGTAACCCTGGGGAGATTTTAAAGCAGTGCCTCAGTTTCTTCATCTGCAAAGTGGGGATAATACTAGTACTCCTTTTTGAGGATTTGGGGAGATAGATAGATGAATCAGGTGAAGTGCTCAGCACCTGGCGTTTTAGGACTTCTTCCTCCTTCACCCACCCTCTTACTTTCCCTTTGTGCTGACCTTGCTTTTCCGACCTCAGGGTCTTTGCACTTGCTTGTCTTCTGTTTGGTAAGCTCTCTCTCCTTCATCAGGTCTCAGCTGTCACTTCCCTGAGCTACTTCCTAAGAACAGCACCTCCCTTGCCTCACTCTTTCTGTGCACTGCCATATTTTTGTTTAGAGACTTGTATTACCACCAGTCATGCCTCTTCTTCAGACTGTTGGCTCAGGGATCTTGCTTCGCTCCCTGAAGAACAGAGCCAGGCAGGCTGGGGGAGGGTGTCCAAGATGAGCCCCCATGAGAGCTCTCCCAGCCCAGGGGGCCACATCCCGGAGTCCAGGGGTAGGGACTCCTTACCATGGACAGCATGTGAGGGGCAAAATCAAGTGGGAGCTCCTGAGGAGGGAGCAGCTTTGGCCCTCCTGGAAAGTTGGTAAAAAGTTCCTTTCTCCCCCTGGAGTGTGGATGGGAGGAGTGGAGGGCTCTTTGGGGAGGTCTGGACAGTTGGGTGGTTTCTGATTGTGGAAGGGGGAGGCCTGCCTCCGTCTGGGTGGTTCTGGCCCTTCCAGAAGACCTCCTACTCACGTGGAAGACTGGTTCTGCTGTCGACTAGGGAGGGGCTCAGCTTGGTGGGTGGTCCCTGAGGGGAGGGGCGCCTTTCCCCAGCCTGGGCCCCTCCAGCACTCCCTCGGGCCTCCAGTGCTTCTTTTAGCCTAAACCTCCTTTCTGCTGACTTGGCCCTGAGATCACGGGCTTTGGGCCTCAGTCTCCTCATCTCTTCTCACGGATTTGGAGAACACCTGTAAGCCTTTAGGATGCCTTTGGATGAGTGACTGCTGCTGTTTTGTGGCTTCCAGCTCACCCACCCCAGCTCAGCTGGGCCCTTCTGGCTCTCCCTAACCCCTTCCCCATCCTGACGTTGGCCCTGCTGCCTCTGCTCCCCTGTGCTCTGTTCGGGGCTGTTCCGGCCTCCCCACCCCAGCCCACCCTAGCTTCCCCTGGGCTCTGGGTGGCCCTAGCCTGGCCACTGGCCACAGGCTTATCTGCTGAACAGGCTGGAATTTCAGGCCCCCTGGGAGGGGAGGGGAGAGGGGAAGGGGGGGCTTTTATCCACAGTCCCCTGGGGAGGGAGCCTTCCCTTCCACCTGGAGAGGTGGGTATGGAGGAAGAGCAGCCCCCGGCCCCCCCACCTGTCTCGGGGGTTAGGCTTCCAGCCCTGGGACTGACGGACTGACAACTGACGAGGGCCATAGAGCTGTCTGCACTCTGGCTTTTGACCAATGAGTCACATTTCAAGGCATTGTGGTGGGGCTGATATCTGTGGCGGCCAAGTTTTTATAAATCCAGTTAAGGATGTAAAAAAGAAAATCAAACATTGCTCTTCACTCTCACCAGTGTTTCGTAAAGGAAAGGGAAAATTGCTAAAAGAGGAAGGAGGTAATTTTAGAGTGACCGTCTCCCAAGCAAGGCCAGTTGGCTTCCTCAGCCAGTCAGCCGTTCTTACTGGGGGCCCACAGAAAAAGATGATGAGTCTTTGTGGACTGGTGTCAGGGAACAGTGACTTCCAGAACACGAGGACTTGTTAAAAAAACAGATCACCAAGTGGGGGTGAGGTGAGGAGCTTCCTGGGTTGGGGGAGGGGCGGGGTGTGTGCCCAGCCCCACCTCAGTTGGCCAGTAGGAATGTGGAAATGTTTTTCTAGTTTTGTATTTCATGGCAAAAATCTTTGCAAACTTTGCATTCTGCTACACAATCTATCTGTGTTGGCTATGTCGCGAAAGTGCTTTTTTGTTTTTAGAGAGGGAGAGAGAGAGTTGGGGACAGAGGGAAAGGGAGAGAGAGAATCCTAAGCAGGCTCCACGCCCAGCGCAGAGCTCAATCCCACAACCCTGAGATCAGGATCTAAGCCGAAATCAAGGGTCAGATGCTTAACCGACTGAGCCACCCAGGCACCCCTTCAAAAGTGCTTTCTTTAGCAGCTAAATCTTTGGAATGCAGCAAGATGGAGTCGCAGCAAAATGAATCTTTTGTAGTAAACTCTAAACATACCGCCTGTGATGGCTGGGTGTCTGTGTACTCCCCACTTGAGAATTACAAGTTGAGTTTGGGCTTTGGAGTCCATCAGGTTTGGGGGCCTGGCTCTGCCACTCATCAGCCGAGTGACCTCCCTGACCCTCAGTTCCTTCATCTGTAAAATGAGACAACAGTGCTCACCTCAGGAAGTCCTGCTGATGTGAGCCCAGCCGGAAGGGGGTGTCAGAGGTGGTGGGCCCCCTCAAGGTACATCCTCGGACCCGGCTCCCCGGGGTCATGCCTTGCAGTGTGATCTTCATGGAGCTCAGGAGGAGGGGGAGCCCAGCTGGGCTGCGATCTGACGGTGAGGGGACCGCTCCAGAGTGGGAGGTGAGCTAGCAACACTTTTCCCCTGGGAGGAAGGCAGGATGTCAGATGCCAGTCCTCAGAGCCAGCCTCTCTTGCCACCACCTTGCAGCCAGCCTGGGGAAATGGAGGTCTTAGGATGGGGATACAGCAAGACCAAGAGAAGGGACCAGGGCCCCTTGGCCAGGCTTGTTTTTTGGGGGCAGAAGTGTGTGTGTGTGCGTGCGTGCATGTGTGTGTGTGTGTGTGCGTGCGTGTGTGCATGAGTGTGTGTGTGTGTTTAGGGTGGGGAGAGGGAGCTGGAGTCTGGAGGCTCTCTCTCCTCCCTGAGACCCACCTGCCTGGGTCTGCTAGGTCCTTGTCTGGCCTGGAGCCCAGCTTGCTTGAGCTCTGAGCTACTGTTGGTTTCCCTTTCTCTGGTTTTCTCTCCATTTCCCCTTCCTCATTCTGGCTTCTCCTTGCACAGCATCTCCTGGTCTCTGCTCTGCTTCTCGCCTGGCTCTGCAGCCTCCTTGTGGTTCCTGCCGCCTTCCTACCATGCCTGGGGGCGACTGAAGGGCCGTGGGCAGGAGGCCCACGAGGAAGTGTGTGTGAGTGTGTGTGCATAGACACGTGGGCGAGCATCAGCACGTGAACACGAGGGTATTGGGTGCTCCTGTGGCCTGCTCATGGGAGCCTGGGAGTCTGCAGACGGTTGCCGCGTGGGGGGCCTCGGTGCTGGGGAGCATTCTTGCCTCCTGGGGATGGAATGCTGTTCCTGGCTCTTGCCCAAGGCTCATGTTTCAACATTTATCTTTCTTCAAAAGTCTTGTAAGTTGTAAGGGAAAGCCTGATGTGTGGCCAGCCTGGCACTGCAGGAGGGCTAAGGAGTTTTATTGGCCAGGGCCACTCTGCTGTGTCTTCTGGACTCGCTTTCTGGGACCCTGGGCTCTGCTCCTAGGCAGGAGCCTCAGTGGTTTCTCCCTACTGCCGGCTGCAGCGGGGCTGGAGTGGGGCCACACTCTTTCCCGGAGAGGTCAGGCCCCTCATTCTCCCCCTCTCCCCTTGGCACAACCCAAAAGCACAGCAGCAGCTCTGGGGCCGCTCACCGTGACAGACCGGTGCCTGGGAGACCCCCAGCCTTTGGGGGAAGCACGGCTGCCTGCTCTGAAGGCAGAGCTGCCTGACTGCTCTGTGAGTTCGTTCACTGGGCTCTCTGGGAGGAGGGGCAGACTTTGCTGGGGCTGCATGCTAGATGAGAAGATGCAGCCACTTCCTTGTGCCCAGGGGCAAGAGCCACAGCCCTGGAGGGGCACCCGGTAGAAAGGACCCAGGAGTCAGGAGCCCTGGGTCTAGCCTTGGCCAGGCAACAGGCTACCTCTGCACTCTTGCCTCCCTCTTCTTTCTCGTTAAGTGAGAGTGCCAGGGGCCCACTGTAGAAGAAGGGGCCAGGGGAGGAGGGTCCTGGGGAAGAGCCTCAGCCTGCAGCACAGCAGGGTTCAGCAAGGCTGGTGGGGTATCCTCAGGCCAGACTTACCTGTTGGAGCCCATTGCCTCTGCCACCCCCCCCACCCCCACTCAGTCACTGGCCAGAGCAGCCCACGGGCGGTGTGGCCTCAGCTGGGACACAGTGATGGTCTAGCTCATTTGTCACAGCAGATGAGATCTGAGCCACATGTTCACGGCCACCGCAAAGCCACAGTGTCCTGGCTTTGCTCCTTCTTAGCCATGTGGCTGAATTACTTAATGTCTCAGCCTTACCTTTCTTATCTCTAAAGTGGGGCTAAGAATATGTAGCTCAGGACATGGCCTCAAGATTAAATGAGATACTCAGGAGCAAGGCTACCCAGTAGCAGTGAACACACCTCCCCCTGAAGACAACCAGGGCCCCTTGGAGAAATGGCTGATTTTAGGGGCAGATGCAATGTGTCAGAGAGTGGTGGGCTTGGGGGCCTACCTCCCTTCTCTCCTGTGCTCTCTTGTGGGTGCTGCTGGGGGGTCCTTCCCAGCTCCTGGGTTGCCAGAGGGTCTGAGAGGAGCGTGGGAACAGGCTCAGGCCACTAGTGTCAGGGCCCATCCCGTGGGTCGAGGGGCCCTGCAGCATAGGAACAGGGGGAACAGGGGCCCGGCTCTGCAGTGCCCACAGAGCTCCCTAACATGGCCCACCCCTGCTCTGTGTGGCAGAAATGGAGGAGAAGGAGGCAGCCAGAGCTGAACACAGAGAGAAAGCCCCAGGGTGACAGGGAGGGAACCAGAAACCCAGAGGCCCGTGGGCAGAGGGGGCAGAATATGCCAGACTGGCATGTCTGCCTGGGGGAGGGGGCAGCTCTGGCCTTTCGCCTCTTGGGGAGTCTCCCTCAGAAGAGAGCCCAGCTGTGTGTGCTGAGCAATCTGTGGGAAAACCTGGCCTTACACCTGCCTGCCCATCTGTCTGTCGGTCTGCCTGTCCTGCCTGTCTGGGAGGTGTGTGTGAGGTGCGAGGACGTGCATCCTGTTGCTGTGGTCCCCCGGACCGCAAGCTCTCCTGGGAGGAAGCAGTGAGGTGGCAACACCCAGCCCCCCGGGTACAGCTCACTTCGCCACCAACCCTGTCAGAGGCAGCGACCGGGCAGGTGCCGGGAGGAGATGATGAGAAAGGTAAAGGTCTGTTGGGGTCTCAGCAGCTGGGCGGTGGGTCTTTGGAGGGGAGCTGGACGAGGCCCCTCCCCACCGCTTGTGTGTGTGTGAGTGTGTGTATGTGTGTGTGTGTGGAGGGGTTGGGGTTCTGGGGACGCTCGGGGTGAGGTGTGAGTGGGTCCCCATCTTGGCTGGCTGTGTGAGATGCCTGTGCTGCAGCCGTGACAAGGGTGCTGTAGCTGCTGGGGGAGCCCCCAGCTTTCCTGTCTGGCCCAGAGCCTGGGGACCAGGGCTGACTGGGAACATGGGCCCTGCCTCCCTTGGGCTTCCCTCCTGGGCCTCTGGACTTGGCTCTTTTCCCCAGCCTTGGGTTCTAGAAAGCACTTACTCCTGCCCTGTGCCATGCCATTCAGATGTGAGTGTGTGTCCCCTCAATGCCGGAGAACCCGGTCCCTCCCTGGAGGAAGGAGGGGTTAGAGCCCCCGGGAGGGGATTGCCCTGAGTTCAGGGCTCCAGGCAGGGCCACCCGCTGTCAGCCCAGTGGGTGAGTGCCCGCAGACATGCTTATCCACACTGTATCAGCTGGGCTGGAGTGCCTTGTGCCCGATGAGGCCTACTGGGTGCCCCTCCTCCAGTTTTGGGGGCTGGGAGCGGCAGAGAAGCTCAGAGCTTACTCCTGAGTGTAAGACCTTAGGCTATGTGTCCTGATTTATCTGTGCTCACCTGCCATCTGTCACATGGAGGTGAAGACGCTCACCTGTAAGAGGGAGCGCTTGGTGACTGTAAAGTGCTTTGTTCAGTGCTCCTTGAGTAGTAAGTGATCAACTGCTCCTAGTTCAAACAAGCCTGGCCCCCAGGGACCTTCCTGTTCCTCTAGGGTCGGTGGTCATGCAAGTGTGACTGTGCAGAGACACAGGTGCCTTGTCCCAGGGGTCATTTGCTGGCTGGGAGGAGGAGAGGTGAGGGTTTGGCAGGACTCCCCATACGGGCTGTGGGAGTGGGATGCTCTGGGCTGTGAGTAAGGTCACAGCAGAGAGGCTGGGGAAGGGGCACCTCCCTCCTCCGAAGCTCCGCCCGAGCCCTGGGGAGCCTCCTACCCTGCTCTGGGAGGGGCTGCTGGCCCCGGGTCACGGCCCAGGTTCAGTGAGGCTGAAGTGTGGATGCTGTCAGAGGCGGCTTTGTTTCTGCCACCAGCTGCCCGGCTCTGCCCTGCCCCAGACTGTCCCTTCTGAGGCAGGTTGGCGCCACTGCTATCTGGCTGGGCTGAGGACGTGTTGAGAAGCCATGGCCCCGATGAGGCTTTCTGGACTGCTGGCCGCTGGGCTGCTGAACCGTCCCCACTCCCTGCCCCTGGGCTAACACCAAGGTGTGGCAGGGCCTGTGCACCTGTCCTCTGTCCCATCGTCAGAGAGGCTCCCTGTGTTTATTACAAAGGGAGACATGTGTGACAAGTGTGTAAGTGTGTGTGACACCAGAGTGTCTGGGGCCCTCCCCCTACATAACCCTGGATAGACAGTGGGAATCCTGCCTCTCGGCCACCAGGCCCTCCTGCCCACCTGACTCCTGCTCATCCTTTGAACCCACCTTGGCTGTCCCGCATTCTCTGAGCCCCCCCGGGAAGCCAGCCCCTCTGGACACCCAGAGTCCCCCTGCTGCTCTCAGTGGTCTGTGTGTGAGCTTGGCACAAGGAGACCCCACTAACCGTGTATTGAATGGGTGGAGCACCTGTGCCGCTGAGGGCCATGTCCATGGCCACAGCTTCCCTCTTGCTGAGTAGAGGGCTGAGTGCACGCGTGTGTGTCCGAGGTGAAGGCACTGGTGGGGGCTGAAGAGCGCAACCTTGGGGCCTCTCCTGGGGATGGGGCAGATGGCAGCATGGCTGAATAGCTTTCAGGTGGTGGGGAGGGGATTGGTCATGGTCAGCCAGCAGCTGATCAGGCAGGGGTTCCAGTTACAGAGGGTGGACAAAAGGAAGCTGGTAGCGGGAGGTTGTGGGATTTTACTGGACCGAATTTTGTCCTGGTGCCTCTTCGAGGCAGGCACGCCCAGCTTGTGTTTCCCCCAGTAGCCATTCCAGCAGCGCCTTGAGGTCGGGGACCCAGGCTGTGTGCCCTCCTTCTGTCATCTCTAAAATGGGGGTGGGTACAGTGAGGATTAACAAGGCCAAGGCCAGCACGCACTCACCGCGCATTTTCTCAAGCCTTGGCCCCACGGTGGTCACCATTTGAGGTGTGGAGAGGTTAAGCAGTTAGCCTGAGGTCATGCGGAGCCGGGAGCCTGGCCCACCTTCCTGTGCTGGCCACCCCCCTGCACACTGCCTTGTCAGGCCCACGTCACCCAAGACCAGACCTCAGATTAATGTGAGTGCTAGCTCTAGCCCTAGTTTCAAGGGTGACCTTTCACGGTGAGCTTTCTGGCCATGAGTCAGGCTGGGTGCCTTCTGTACACAACCTTTCCATTTTGCAGAAGAGGATACTTTGTCTGAGAGATGGGATGCTTTGTTCAAGGTCTTGACTCTGTCCTCACAGCTCACGGCTTAGATTAGCCAGCAGCCACCAAGAGCAAGCGGTGTGTCGGGCCTGTCCCCAGCCCTCTGCAGGAGCCGGGGACATGGAAAAGGCTGGACGCCGTCTGTGACCTCACACTTTTCATGTGGCTGGTGCAGAGCCAGAGGCAGATGCATGGGCACGTTACGGAGTAGTGAGGAGAGTAGGTCCCCGGCCCTAACTGCTCTGGGGTGTGTGGGGGAGAGAGGGCAGGGCAGCTTCACGGGGGTGTCATCTGAGCCAGGTTTTGAAGGATGGATAGGATGTGCCTTATAAACTATCCATCCTTCAAACCTTGGTTCAGATGACTCCCCCGTGAAGCTGCCCTTCAGGTGGGTGCCAGTGTTCCCTGTATTTTCCAGACAATGCCCTTGAGGCTCAGAGAGAAAGTCCCCTTTCTCAGTGTCTTCTCACTGCCGGGCCTGGCTCGCTGTGGCCGGCCTGACGATCTCCCTGGTGGAGCACGGTTGGGGAACTGGGCCCAGGTGTGCGTGTCTGGGTGCAGATCTGGGGGCTTGGAGCCCTCGGGCACTCTGGTGGTAGGACTGGGATTAGGGACCTTTTGCTGACTGCGTACATCTCCTCAGGGAGAAGAGAGGAAGGGGTTGGACGGGGCCACTTCCCAGTCCTCCTGTCTTGAGGGCCGACCAGGCCTTGATCCTGCTTCCTGGGAGCCTCTTGCCCACTCCAGCGGCCTCTGTTGACTTCTGGAAGTTCTTTTCCACCTGGTGTTCCATTTCTGTCTTTGGAGGTGGTGGGGCCAAGGGGCTGGCGTCTGATAGTGGGGTGAGTCACCCACTCAAGCTCCATGCAGAGTGGGCCAGGCGCCTCCACAGCTCCACCCCATTTCCACGGGACCAGCTGTGTATGGTTGCCAAGGGGGAGGTGGGGGGGAGCCCGTGGCTGGCAGGAAGTGCTGATTTTCTTGCTCTTGGTGGCTTTGTTTTGCTTTGTGCCTCTCACCTCAGTGTCAGCCCTTGGCCTACAGCTGCACTTGCCCAATAAACTGTGCTGTGACCATTACAGCGCAAAGTTGTTGGTGGGCTCCTCTCCCAGGCCTACCCCCTGCTCCTCCTGCTGCGTGTATCCTCCCTCACCATCCTCTGTGACTTGTGGTCACCTTGGGCTGTTTGAAATTCCCTGGTAATGTACCTCACATCTCTCTGGTCTCCGCGCCTTTGCTGCATGCTCTCCCTGCTGTTGAGCTGCCACTTCCCCTAGGAAGTCTTCCCTGATTGCCCAGGCTGCATGGGCTCTCCACCCCAGGCTCCTGCAGTGCTGTGTGCTTCCCTCTGTCTGGATCCATGTCCGATTGATGTCTGCTACCCCAGCAGAGGGGCCCGTGGCTGTGCACAGAGCCGGCACTTGGTGAGGTGGCTAAATGAACACGCCGAGAGAAGGTCTGGCCGTGGCCCCCGAGCCTGCTGGAGATGGTGCAGCCGGCGGCCTAGGCCATCCTAGGGCCAGTCAGGGCTGGGAAGGGTCCGGGCTCTCTGTTCTGGGACAGGGCGTCCCTCGGTTCAGGCTGCCGATTTTCCCTCCGCCTGCCACCCCCACCCACTGCCACCTTTCTTCTCATTCGTTTTTGTTTGTTTGTTTTTTTTTAAATTTTATTTATTTATTTGAGAGAGAGAGAGAGAGAGAGCACGAGCATGGGGGAGGGGCAGAGGGAGAGAGAGAAGCAGACTCCCCAGTGAGCAGGGAGCCCAGTGCGGGGCTCAATCCCAGGACCCCGGGATCATGACCTGAGCCGAAGGCAGACGCTTAACGACTGAGCCACCCAGGCGCCCCAGCTTCCCCTTTCTGCACCCTATCTCTCCTCTTTCTCTTTGCCTGCCCTCCCCTCCCCTGTTGCCCTTGCCCTTCCTCGCCTCCACCCTCCCATCATACTTCCTCTCAGGCTCCTGATCCAGCTCCTTTTTCTAAGTCTTTCCCCCTCTTCTGGCCCTGGGTCTCTCTGCTGCTACCCAGCCCTCTTCCCACCTCTGCCCTCCCCTCCCACTCTCCCCACACAGCTGAGAAAGCACAGTTGTGACTCATCAGGGGGAGAGTCCGCCTCTGAGATGTCTAGTTGGGGGTAGAGCGGGTAGCTGTAAACCCATGTGTGTGAGTGTGTGTGTGTGAGTGTGTGTGTGAGTGTGAGTGTGAGTGTGGCCAGGAGTGGGCCCAGCTTGGCCCTCTGGGCTGTAGAGAAGGGAGCAGGTCATATCTGAAAATCTAGTCAGATTGCGAGCTGGCTCCCACTGACACGAAGAGCCTGACCCCTGGCCGCCCCTCGCTGCCCTCTGTGTCCTGGGGTAGTTACCTCCTGCTCAGGGCTGCTCTGCTCCTCCCTCTGGTATTCCTGAGTCTTGGGCCCAGGAAATGGAGTCATGTGGGGTGGTGGGGCTGCCCTTACCTGGGCCCTCTTGTGCTCAACTCACTTTTTAGCCACCAGGGTTGGGGTGGAGCCCCCAGGGGTGCAGTGTGAGATCAGCAAGGAGGGGTGCCTGACCCCTCAAGCTTTCTTTGAGGGTATCCCCCTCCTCCTGGTTTCAGTCACTCCAGCAAGCCTGACCTAAGCTCCTCCACTTGGCCGATAGAGGATGAGGAGGTCTCAAGGCTTGGTGGACTCAGGGTTGCTTTTGGGGATCACAGCAGCCATGAAATCTTCTGATGGTCCCAGTGCCCTGGGCTGCGTGATGCTGGCTGTGGGCCCCCAGGACGCTGGCTGGGGTGGGAAGCCATCTGTGGTACTGGTGATTGGGCACTCTTGGTTTGGCCACCCTCTTTCTCATGGTAACGCTTCCCTTCTCCCGCTGCCTTGGCAGGTCCTCCAGAAACTGGGAAAGGCGGATGAGACAAAAGATGAGCAGTTTGAACAGTGTGTCCAGAATTTCAACAAGCAGCTGGTGAGTGTGGGTGGCCTTTGGCCTTAGGGAGCTTGTGCAAAGTGGAAGTGAGGCTGCCAGGTAAAAAATGTCAAGAGCTGAGTTTGTGGAGTTAGAGAGCTGGGAGAAGGGGCCAGTGTGGGCTGGCAAAGTCACGGAAGACTTCCTGGAAGAGGGAGCACTGGCTCTGGGCATGGACCAAGGGGCATGGACCAAAGAGCCATGGAGGGAGGGCTGGGGGGTATACTTTAGGTCTTTGATAAGGCATATGAAGGCCTGGGGCAGGTTGGGGGGGTGGTAGGGGTTGGGGGGGAGCAGGCAATAGATTTTGGCCAGACTCTGGAAAACCTTGAATGTCAAAGCAAGTGAGAGCTAAAGAAGCTTCTTGTGAGGAGAGTGGCGTTTGCAGAGTTTACTGTGGGAGCAGAGCAGACAGGATCTGATTTGAGCACCTGCTGAGCATGGCCTATGGATGCCTCCCAATAGCCCTGTAAGGTATCCAGTATCATCGTTCCCCTTTTATAGATGAAGAAGTTGAGGCTCAGAGAAGTTGGGTAATTTGCCCAAGGCCATCCTGCTTTGGGAGTGGATTTAGATCCATACTTGTTTGGTTCCAAAGATTGCAATGGCACCCTTACCAAATTCCTTTAGATAGTTCAGAGACCAGTGACAGAAGGGGCTTAATCAGGTTGGCAGCCTGGGGGCAGTGGTTAGATACAAGGGAGGACTTCCTGACTGAAGGACCCTGAATACTTTAACTGGGATGTCCCTGAAACCTTTTCCCTCACATAAATCTGCTAAGTCTAAAATTAGCCACTTTTTTTTTTTCCATGACCCTGAGATCAAGACCTGAGCTGAGATCAAGAGTCAGACGCTTAACCTACTGGGCCACCCAGGTGCCCCTAGAATTAGCCATTTCTGTGGGTGTATCTGAAGATATAGAAGGGGGGGAATGAGATAACCCTGGTGGTTCTCCCCTCTCTGGGAAGGGCCCGGTGGCAGGAAGTGAGGGAGAGCTGGGCCATGGCCCTGTGGCTTCTGCAGGCTAGCCCCCAGTGAGAACAGGTGGGGATGGAGGCCAGCAGGGGCCACAAGGAATGGGAATGGGCGGGGGGGGGGTGGGGTCATGGTCTAAGCTGTGCTAGGAAAGGGGCCAAATAGGCCCAGACTTGGGGCTGGGAAGGACCAGGCCTCTCCCTACTCCTCGTTTATGCCTGAGCCCTCTGAAAGCACTGAAGGTGCCCACCAATACCTCTGCAGCTGGAATTAAACCCAGGGGAGGGGGCTTTCTTTGGAGAACTTTGACAGTCCACTGGCCAGGAGCTGGGAGCTGGGGAGCATGCTGGGAGAGGGACAGGGGCATGCTAAGAGAGGCCCATGGGCCATGTTGGGGGAGAGTAGGGGGCATGCTGGGAGAGAGTTGGGGGGGTGGGTATGCTAGCAGAGGCCTGTGGGCCATGCTGGGAGAGAGTAGGGGGCATGCTGGGAGAGAGTGGGAGGTATGCTAGGAAAGGCCTGAGGGACATGCTGGGAGAGTAGGGGGCATGCTGGGTGAGAGTGGGCGCCATGCTGACAGAGGGCTGGGGAGCATGCTGGGAAAGGGCCAGGGGGCATGCTGGGAGAGAGTAAGGGGCATGCTGGGAGAGGGCTGGGAGGGGGCATGCTGGGAGAGAGTCGGGGGGTGGGTATGCTAGCAGAGGCCTGTGGGCCATGCTGGGAGAGAGTAGGGGGCATGCTGGGAGAGAGTGGGGGGTATGCTAGGAGAGGCCTGAGGGGCATGCTGGGAGAGAATAGGGGGCATGCTGGGTGAGAGTGGTGGGGGGGGCATGCTGGCAGAGGGCTGGAGAGCATGCTGGGAAAGGGCCAGGGGGCAAGCTGGGAGAGGCCCAGGGAGCATTCTGGGAGAGGGCCATGGGGTAGGGGGCATGATGGGAGAGGGCCTGGGGACATGATGGGAGAGCGCCTGGGGTTGGGCGGACGCATGATTGAAGAGAGGGGTGCGGAGAGCAGCTGGGAAAGTCTCCAGGGCCAAGTCCACTCTCGCCTGCCAGAAGAGCTCAATGGAGAGGCTCCTTAGGGCAGGAATGGGAGCCCTCATGGCTGCTTGTCCCCCAGGCCATGAATGGGAGGTGTTTCAAGGCCCAGGTATATGCCATGTCAGAGCCATCTACTGCCCCTGTGGCCCTGGGTGAGCCCCTGCTCCCTGGGCATCAGTTTTGCAAAATGGAGGCTTGGACAAGAAGCCTGAAGACTTTGCTTCTGACTCAGCTGGCTTCCTCAGGTTATGGGATGCTCTGAAAGTCTTTTAGGGAATCACTGTTTCTAGAGTCCCTACTCTAGACTAGGTACTGCTTGTGTTTTACAGACCTGAACCTTGCATTCCTGAGGCGGATGCTGATAGTCTCTTCATTTTATAGAGGAGGTACTTGAAGCCCAGTGGGGTTAAGCGACTTTTCCAAAGACACACAGTGTGTGGTGTCCAGATCTGTCCACTCTCAGGTCGGCTCTCTGGAGCCGAGCCCCAATCCTGAGGATGACTGGCTGGGCTGGGGAGAAAGATTAGGGCAGCTCCTGAGCTGGGTGGAGGTGATGGGGCTGCCCCATCAGCTGGGCTCTTTGGCAGAAGGTGAGCAAAGTACATGTCTGGGAGCTGAGGTTCCCTTTGGCCTGGCCCCAGTGCTGGGGCCAGAGCGTTACTGTCCACTTTTGTCCCTCAGAGTCACCCCCTCTGGGTCCCGGCTCTGGACAAGGAGTCACTCAGTGGTCCTTGGGCAGAGGGGCCAGGCAGTGAGGCCAGTGCTGAAGATAGTCAGTGCTGGTGGCTCCCTGGAGGTGGACATGGAGTGGGCACTTGAGCTGGGGCTCTGTCTGCCTTCAGGTTAGGGGTGGCTGGTTTTTCAGGGGCCAAGTAAGAGGGGTAGATTTGAGGTCTCATTTGAGACTTGGGTAACCCTCTCTTGGGGGTTAAGGCAGCCATGTGGTTCTGGATTTGATGGGTGTGTGTGGGTGGCTGGAGCCCTGGGCTTGGGCGACCCTGGGAAAGGTGGGGTGGAGGTTGAGTGTGGGAAGTCTGGAAGCTGAGTGTTCTCCTGCTCTTCATCTGTGAACACCAAGCGCAGTGGGCCCCGTGCTAGTCGGGGACTAGGCTGGCAGGGGATATGGGCTTCAAGGAAGTAAATCTCCTACCCCTTCCTACAGGTGCCCTAGGTGAGGGCGTAGGTCACCTTGCTGTCACCGGCTCTCACAAGGGACAGGTTTCATAGCCCTTCCTGGGCCCACTCAGCACCTGTCTTGGCACTCCTGCCCTCTGTCCCTGTACTGAGAAACAGCTTGGCCCACTCAGAGGACCCAGTATGGCTCCCAGGAAGGCCTGAGTTGAACCTGAGCTGGGGGGCAGTGGAAGGGGGAGGTGAATGGGTCAAGCTCTTCCCCCGGGACCACCTGTAGTTTGCACCCCAGGGCTCATTATTGCTTGTCTGTTGCTGAGGTGGGGCAGGTCGGATTCCTTCTTGTTCTTAGGGCCTGCTCTGCTCAAAGAGGGCATCCCTGGCTATTGCATGAAGACCCTCTGGAATGGACTGCAGAGGGGCGCAAGTCAGCTGGGGCCAGAGGGAGTCCTGCAGGGGGGATGTCCCTGCCCCCTAGACCCACTGGGAAGATGAGGGCTTGGGTCTTCAGACCACTGGTGGGGGCTGATGTCAGGGGAGGCAGGGAGCACCCTTTGAAGGAAGGTACAGCAGGGATGTGGGGTGCTGGCCAAGCCACCCCCGTGGGGTTATACTAGGTGTTGGTACTGGGTTGTGGTGTGCTTCCAGACTCCTGAGTCCAGAGCCAGGAGAGCAGGCTGAAGGGACTGTGCTCCAGAACTTTCTTCTTCCCTCAGCTGCTCTTCAAGGAGTGTGTTAAAGCCCTAGGAACCTCCAGAGAGTTGTTTCTCAGGTGCCCTATGTGGAGGGCCAAGGGAGCCAGTCTGGGAGCAAACACACAGGTTCTGTGCTGGCCTGCCTGGGCGCTGCCCTGCAGGAGGCAGCTGCAGGGGGGAGGGCTGTGCCTGATCCTGGGGACTGACTGGGGAGTGTGGCTTAGGGACCCAGCTGCAGTTGGCACGTGCGAGGCAGAGCTCTGGGCGGCCCCTTGCACATCTGTGCCCAGGGTGCCTGCTCACAGCGTGGCCTTGTTCGGGAAGCACAAGGGGCCCTGGTACTGCCTGAGACCCGGTCAAGCACAGCAACCCGCCCCTCGGGAGACCCCTTCCTCGGGGTGCAGAGTAGACAGGCGCTCGCAGGATGGTGGGGAGGGGAGTGAGATGACGGAGGCTTGGCAGGAAGAGAAACTGAGTCTGGAAGATTCTGTGGCATCAGATGAATGCAATAGCCTTGAGTCATGAACACGTTTGAATCCTCATCTGCATCACCAAAGCATCAAGTGTGGGATGGGCCCTTCCCCATTCCCAGTCCCACAGGGCCCACATCTGATCCCTGATGGAATTCCAGAGAGGTTAGGATGCTGTGGATTGGCCTTTAATCTTTAATCATCAGGCCTCGATCTTTGAAGTTCCTCAGAATTCCGTGTGGCCAGGCTTCTCTAGGCTACTCTGTGGTCTGTGGGGATTCAAGCAATTTTGGAGAGGTTTTTTTTTTTTCCCACCACCCCTTGTTTTTTTGTTTTTTTCTAATTGTACATCTTATGCACTGCCCTGGAACCCTCCCTGCATGACACCTCTGTTGTCTTCTGGAAGCACCCATCATGATAAACAGGCAGCTGCCTGGGGGGCCTGAGTGCCCAGGCGGTGGGGGTTCTCACTAGTTCTACCAGTCTGTGTCGCACCGGGCAAGTCACTGAACCTCTCAGCTCCCTCATATTTCAGGTAGGGACAGTGATGATATGGAGATGGATGCAGGAAAGAGCCAGCCCCACTGGGCAGGTGGTATGTGATGCTCTGAGCGCACTGGGAGAGGAAGAGCAGGCCCTGGCTATGAGGAGGGAGAGCCTGTTTGGGGGGGGTTGGAGAGGTTTGAGGGTGCCTGGGGTGCACCTAGAAGGCTGGTTGTGTCCCTGCTTGCCCTCAGCTGGAGTGGAGACCACTTCTCATCTCCTGCAGAGGCGCCTGAGTGGGACTGTGGCTGCTTGTGGGTCTGTGTCTGTCTAACCCTTCACCAGGGCAAGGGAATCCAAAACAAGATGTGAGCAGCATCAGGCAGGGAGACGCCAGGAGGGTGCTCGTCCCCCGAAGAAACCAGCTTCTGGCACTGCCATCCTTGGCCCTCCAGAAGCCCTCTCTCCTCAGGTTCCCCCACTGCCCCACATCACCATCCTCAGCATAAAGCCCATCTCTTGGAGCTGGCCTTCAAGGCTAGGCGTCTGGCCACTTAGGCTGTTCTTCCTGAGCGCACACTAGCTGGCTGTCTGCCAGGCAGGGGTCATTCATCCCAGCTGACAGATGAAGAGACCAAGGCTCAGAGAGGTTTGGTCACTTGCTTAGGGCTATATGTCTAGTGAGGGCCAGAGTTGGGCGGGTCTTCATACCCCAAAGCCAGTGTGCTCTCTGAGACCCCTTTGCACATGGCTTCTGGAAACTCCAGCATCTCACTGTTGGTGCTCTCATACCTCACCTGTTGCCTCAGCCTGTTTACCCCCTCTCACCTGGGGCTCAGTTTTCTTGCTCCTGCCTTGTGTGGCATTGATAATCCAGAGGAACTGGAGGTTTTGCCTATGGGTCCATCCTCTCTGCTGGTCCTGCTGTCTCAGCAAGTCCCTGGGGCTGTCTCCCCAGCTCAGGGCCTTCACTGTCTGGCCCAGTCCCCTGGCCAATCTTTTCCTCTTACATCCTACATCCTCCCTCTTGGCTGGGCCAGTGTCTGAGAGTCGTGGGCATGACCCACCGCTTCTGTGAGCCTGGCTAAGCCATTCCCTTCCACCTTCCACAGCCTACCTCCCCTGGCCCTTCCAGAGCCATCCTCTGTCCCTGGCACCATGCAGTGGGAGCGTGCTGGCCTAAGGTTTTGGGGCAAGGTGCTGGGTGTTCCACTCCCGTGTTCTGTGCTCATTGGTCCTCTGGTCCGTGGTTGTCCGGGGCACGCCTCGTATGTACGCCAGTCCCATTGTACATGTGTGCTGCGTCATACCTGTCATTGAGCCTGTGTCCCTGGTGCCTTGTTTAGGGTGGAGGGGTCTCTACTTTCCTGCCTTCCTTACAGGGCTGAGAAGACTGCCCAGAAGAGACAGGTGCTGACAAACCAGGAGGAATACCCCATGGCGCACAGGGCTCCTGAGGCAGGGGTGGTGCTGAGAAGCACTGGATGCTCAGTAGGCGTTTGCAGCTAGAGACAGTAGCTGCCGGCTCCGAGGGGCGCTCCGGGCCAGGCCGTGCCCAGGAGCTGTCGCTCATGTCTTGTCTTCTCCAGTCCTGCCCTGATGAGGACAGCGGATCTGGGGCGGCCGTCAGGAGCAGCCTGTGTTTGTCCACATGGGAGTGCAGGGAGGACAGGGTCGGGTACAGCGTGTGCCCTGGGCCCTCACCCTGGCCTTGGCTTTCTCTTTGCAGACTGAGGGCACTCGACTGCAGAAGGATCTCCGGACCTACCTGGCCTCAGTCAAGGGTGAGGGGCAGGCAGGGCAGACCTGGTCTGGGTAGTGGGCTTCATGGGACACTGAGGGGCCTTTGCCCCATGAAGGTGATGGGGGCAGAGCTGGGATGGGGACCAGGGTTTGTTACGGAGCGGTAAGCGCTGACAGTGGGGCCTTAGGAGGTGGGGGCAAGGGTGACCGTCCCTGTCCCTCCCCTGCCCCCACCTTCATCCCCGCCCCCTGCCCCGTGGCCCTGGCTGCAGCATGGCCCTTCTGCCCCACAGCCATGCACGAGGCCTCCAAGAAACTGAACGAATGTCTGCAGGAGGTGTACGAGCCCGACTGGCCTGGCAGGGATGAAGCAAACAAGATAGCTGAGGTGAGCGTGAGGCAGGTGACCTCGGTCCTTCCCAGAGGGCCCTCTGGTTTCAGCCCCAGGCCTATTCCGCCCTGCCTTGCCCTCTGGGACAAGCCATTCTGGTTTTCGGGCATTCCCATGCTGTGTGCCCTTGGGCAAGTCACCTCCCCTCCCTGAGCTACCAGCCCTGGGCTTATCTGTTCCTTATACTTGCCCTGTGAGAGGCTAGAGGGCAGGAGTTACTACCCTCATTTTACAGCCAAGGGACCTGAGGTTCTGAGAAGCCTCTGGGCTGTGAACCCCAGGTCTCTGGGAGGAGAGAGCTGGGGACTTGGTGTGGCCCAGCTTCCCGGGCCGTATACTCATGAGCTCTCACCTCCTTCAGAACAATGACCTCCTCTGGCTGGATTACCATCAGAAGCTGGTGGACCAGGCGCTGCTGACCATGGACACATACCTGGGCCAGTTCCCTGACATCAAGGTGAGGCACTTTTTGTGGATCTGTCGTGCTCTGGCCTGGTAGCCTGTGCAGGGGAGTTGAAGCGGGGATAGAAGGATGGGGGGAAGGGGTCAGCCTAGGGCCGGCTCAGGCACTGAGGTGACTGCCCTGAAGGCTGACATCTCCCTCACCTGGCAATTCATCCCTCCAGCGCTGCTCCCTCTGAGGCCAGCCCACCAGCCCCCAGACCTGGGCCTTTCTGAGCTGAGGGCTTTGGGTCTCTGGACTTGGGGAAGAGACCTCATGGTGCATGTACGTCTGTGTGGCCGTGTCACTGTGGAGTGACTATAGGGTTGTATAAGGTATATTAAGGGGATGTAAGGCCTGAGCATGGGGGCCTGATAGGTGCCCTCCACTGCAGCCAGTGGGCCCCAGGTGCTTCAGACATGGAAGCAGAGGTGTTGAGGCTAGGTGGTGACTGTTGCGCTGGACCTGAGCCCCTGGGGGTTGGGCTCCATGCTGGCCCCCGTGGCCACCCAATGCAGATGCCCCGGGCCCCTCAAGATGCCTTATGGGGAGTGTGCAAGGGAGGCCAATGGTGGTAGCCTACCAGTAGAGCAGCCTGGGGTCCAGGAGGGGGAGGCGTATCGCACACAGTACTGGCTGGTTTGTCCTGGCAAAAGTGGCTGAATATTGAAGACAGTGGTTTGACCTCTGCATAAGAAAGGACCCCCCGAGGGCATGGGTCGCCTTGAAGGGGTGAGCTCTTTGCCCCCAGAAATGCTGGAGGAAGTGTTTCAAGCATGCATTAGATGCACTTCTTGAGCCTGGGGTCAACTGCCCTGGGCCCTTTGGCTTCATCCAACTCCCAGTGCCCATAGCCCAGTTTCTCTGAGCCCAGCCTGGGTCAGCATCCCAGCAACCCCCTCACCTCCGTCTGTCCTCAGTCACGCATTGCCAAGCGAGGGCGGAAGCTGGTGGACTATGACAGTGCCCGGCACCATTACGAGTCCCTTCAAACCGCCAAAAAGAAGGATGAAGCCAAAATTGCCAAGGTAAGGGCTGGAGGGCAGGGTTGGGGGAGAGCCTAAAGGGGGGTACCCAAGTCCCCTGGAGGGGCCTTCTTCTTGTGCTGTACTCACTGCACCCTTTTGCACTGTTGGTTATCACTGCTCCCCTGGGGCAGGAATCATCAACCCCACTTGCAGATGGGTTTACAGCTGGTGACTAGTCCCAGGTAGTAAGGGGGGTGAGGGATGCTGCTGGGCTCACGGCAGGTTGAGGGAAAGGCCTTTGTGGGCACCTGGGTGAGGGTCCACTTCCTGCCTATCCTGTCGCGCTTGCCCTGGGCCCTGGGCCCTCCACCCTGCTCTGAGGCCACTTTCCAGGATGAGAACAGGCCTGGCTTGGGTTTCACTGGAACAGCCCCACCCGACCTGGCGTGCTCTGAGTGGAATTCTGTCATGGGATCCGATGTGACCCTGTCTCCGCTGGAACAAGCCTGAGGGCACAGGGCTTGAGCTGGTCACGCTGTCCACAAGTGAGGGGCTGAGGGTGGCTCCCCTCTCCCCAGCCCACCCCGGGGCAGGACCAAGCTTGCTGAGCCCCTCTGCCCCTGCTAACGACTCTCACGTTTTGCTTTGCAGTTGGAGTTCACCCCTTTCTCTGCCCCTTGCCCAGGGCTCCCCTTAATTATTTTAGCCTCCAGGGGCCTTTACCTGCTGGGGGGCTGGCCCCCTGGAGGGGTGGCCAGCTTGTCTGTCATTGCATTTGGGACGTTTGGACTTCGTGTTTAATATCTGTGTCTTTGTTTCTCTCTCCCCATCTCCCTCCTGTTTCTCCACTCTCCTTTGCCTTGACCTCCCCTCCCCACCCCCAGCCTGTCTCGCTGCTTGAGAAAGCTGCCCCCCAGTGGTGCCAAGGCAAACTGCAGGCTCATCTCGTAGCTCAAACTAACCTGCTCCGAAATCAGGTGACACTGGCTTCTAACCTTGCACGTGCTGGCGCCTTCTGGTCTGTTGTCCTGTCCTTGGCGCTGGGCGCCTGTCTTGCACTGCCCAGGGCGGGGGAGGGCTTAGTCCCTTTCCTGGGTTGGGGGGCAGGGCCGTTTACAAATGTCTCTGCTGAGAGAGCTCCTGCTTCAGATGAGACGTGAGGTCAAATGTCGGGGGCTGAGAGAGGTTTGGGGCTCTGGTTAACCTGGGGAGGGCCCCGGTCTGTTGGTTTGTGCCCGAGTCTCTGGTAGTCCTGAGACTCTATGAAATCCTAGCCTCTGGGAACGCAGGAAAGCCTCTGAGCCATTTGTGCTCTCTGAGGGCTCCTGTCCTAGCATGTGTTGTCCTTCAAGCCTCATAAAAACTGTGAGGCTACCCAAAATTTATTGAAGAGACAAACCTGCCCAGAGAGGCAAAACCCCAGCTCATAGGGACCCCTGGGACCTGTGGGCCTTCATGGTGCTCCTGGAGGGGGAGCCCTGGCAAGGCTCTTCAAGTGTGGCTGGGATGCTGAGACCTGGGGCCTAAAGGGTCTGCTCTTTGGGAGTTTCATGAAGGGCAAACTAGGCACACCACAGTGGTTCTGGAGGGCTTCTCGGAGGAGGCTCTTTGTACAAAACTCCTGACTGATCCTATTTCCCTGGCAATACTTCACTCTTCTCAGCCCTCTGCCCTCGGGACAGGCTGGGTTCTGGGTGAGCACAGTGTGGCCGGGGACCGCTAGATATACTCTGCGAGAGGTGGCCTCATGGTTTTCTCTCCAGTGAAACTGACAGGACTCTAGCACCCCTCATGGTCCTGAGGTGGGGGCGGGCGACGGAGCCCTGACCCACAAGGTTGGGTTTCTCTTTGGGCAGCTGCCCTATTTTTTCTGGGCCAACTCCTCATTTCATCATCTTCAACCCACATGTGTTGAATGCCTGTGATGTGGAGAGCTCAGGGCTCGGCATGGGCTCGTGGCCCAATTTCTTACCTGACTTGCTGCCTGATTTATTGTAGGCCAAAGTTATGGGCTGACTTTGGAGTTGGTGACAGCCCCACCGTGAGGCTGGGGTGACCCTGGATCTCCGAAGTCTGGGGGAGATGGTCTGTGGGAGGTGGGGAGGAGCTAGAGGCTGGAGCACCAGCCCTGCCTATAGAGTTCAGGACTTCTGGCTGGAGGGGGATGGGGCCACTGACCCAGAGCCAGGGTTTCTGCATAATTTTCCCTGAAGTGGGTTTGGCAGGAGACCAGGTGAAAATTTTTGTTGCCCCTGAGAGACTGTGGGGTTTGGGGGTAGTGCCCATGGCTGTTTTTGGGCTCCTGAGATGGGTGTGGGTGGGGGATCCTGCTGGGAGGGCCCCACACCCCTACCTCAGGGGAGCCACTAGGGAGGCTAAGGCACATGATCTCATTTCTGGTTGTTGGACTGCAGATGTTTGGCCTTTTGGCCAAATTGGCTTTCCCATTTGGATGCAATTTTTATTTGAGCATATCCTCTTTCTGCCCCCACCCTGCCTTATGCCTGGCTGGAAGCTGGGGAGCCTTCTGAGTTCCCATGGGCAGCTGGCTGGCTGTGAGCTGGGGCACTGGGGTCTTGGGACTGCCCTGCTGGCTGACTTGACTTTGGGGAGGGAATGTGACCTGGTAAAGCTGTGCTCCCCCAAGCTGACCAGCACCACATATCCTGTGGGCTCGTTCTGAGCTGCTGTCTGCACCGGCCACAGTCCCCTCAAACCTGCCTGCAGGACCCTGGTGCCTGCAGCCTGGTAAGCGGGACTGTTTTGGCCTGCTCTGTGTGTCCGTCAGCATCTAGCCGAGCCACTGGGGCTGCAAAGCCTGCCCAACAATGGACAGCTTTCCCCCCACTTCCTGCCACCCCAAGTGTTTCTGAAACAGCCAGAATATGAGGAATGGGACCCAAAGGGAATAACAGACACAGGCCCTGAGTTCCAGGAACATTAAAACAGAGCCACCCTGTTCTTTGCAGCACTGCTGGGCGTGTGACTAGGGCTCGGCCTACGGCAATGAGCTGCGTGTCATTGTCACGGATGTTCATTGAGGAGTTAGGACCAGCATTGTGGGGTAGTGGCTGATGTTGAGCTGGTGTCTGGGGGGCATGGGAGCTGGGGAACATGGGCCTTGAGCCAGACCCTCGGCAGTTGGGTGTGTGACAGTGTCAGCACTCATGGTTAGACCTGTGGTGAAAGTCTCTCATTCTGTGGGTTGTAGAGACTCACGTTAGTGGCCTCCACTCGGGTGCTGGGATGCCCAGTGGGGTAAGGCAGGGAGGGCCTGCTGGATCTGATCCTCTGCAGGAGCTGCCCAAGGCATGCATGTTCAAACAGACATTTCTTTTCTTTCTTTCTTTTTTTTTTTCTACTCTACCTTTAATTTTTAAATTAGATTTTAAAAAGTTAGGCATGGAGGTTATGTTCATTCTAGCAAGTTCTGACAGCGTGAAGGTAATTGTAGTCAGGAGCAAGGTGGCCCCTCTCTCTCCTCCAGCCCCACCCCCACCACCGAGGCTGGGCTGGCCGAGGTACAGGCTGACTGGGGCTGACCTGGTGCCTGAAGCTGGATGGGACGGCTGGGTGGGCTGGGGAAATCGTGTGCTTTGTGGCAGTCTGGCATTCTGGCCAGTTGGCAGCCTTTGCCAAAAGGCCTGAGAATGTAAGGATGCTGGTGGGAAGTGTTCTCCGGGGAGGGGCCTGCCACGTTCCTGGGTTGTGATTCAGACCCTGAATCCAAGTCACCCAACTGAGTCACTGTTTCCAGCAGCGCCCTCCAAATGAGCTAGTAGAGCCCCTTCTCTGCCCAGGGTCTGTGACTCACCCCTACCCTTGCCTCGGCCGCAGCCTGCTGCCCTGTTCCCTACGGTCTTCCGTTGTGGGATGGGGCCTTAGCGCCACCTGCTGGTGGGTGTGAGCAGGCCCGGAAGGCACTGGGCGTGCCTGGGTAGGGTGAGGGCTTCGTGGGTGAGCACAGGCATCCTGCCCAGCAGCCTAGCGCCCCCCTCCCTTGGCCCTGCCCTCTCCCCCATCTTTCCCCTGTCTTTCCTGGATGTGCCTGAGCTCCTGTCTCTGGCCTCTGGCTGGTGGGGACAGGTCACCGAGGAGAGAGGGCTAGGCATGGGAAATACTGCTGCCACATCCTACAGGGAGGTGGCTGAGGCTGAGTAGGACCCGCTTTGAGAAAGGGATACTCAAGCAGGGACAGCAGGGCAAGGCTGAGGGGGCTGGGCAGCAGGCTGATGCTTAGCCTGAGAGGGGTTCACATGTAAGTGGGCAGAGTCCCTGCTGGGTCTGGGGTCTGCCCCTGCCTCCTTCCTGGGCCCCAGCTCCTGGGCCCCTTGTCTCAAGCCTTCTTGTTGTGCCCTGCTCACCCATCATCTCCCTCCTGGCCCACCTGGGCCTGATAGGGGGCTTTTCCCTCCAGCCACGGCTGCCCTGCTTTCCCCTTCCTGGAGCAGACCCTACAGACCTAGCTGCAGGTCCCAAGGAGCTGCATGGGGAAGGCCCCCTGAGTGTCCTCATCTGGTTCACCCCCATCTTGCCCAGAGCCCTGGTCCCAGTGCACTGGGTGGGAGGTTAGGGGGAGCAGGTCTTGGGGGGTGGGCTTGGCCTGGCCTGGGCTGGCTGGGACAGAGGCCCAGCAGAGGGGAATAACCAGTCCTGCCCCTCAGGCAGAGGAGGAGCTCATCAAAGCCCAGAAAGTGTTTGAGGAGATGAACGTGGATCTGCAGGAAGAGCTGCCGTCCCTGTGGAACAGGTGAGTGCCGGGAGGTCATGGGGCTGAGCCTTGGCTTCCCTCCCGGGGCTGCCCCAGGTGTCTTCCTGTGTCTGTCCGCTGGGCCCCAGGCCCTCCCACGGTTTGTGTCTCTGGGGAGGGTTGGAGGGGTATCAGTGCGTGTGTGGCTCTCCTGGGCCATCTGCACTGATCCGTGTGTTCACTTTGCCCTTTCCCTTCCCTCCCTCCCTCCCTCAGCCGTGTAGGTTTTTATGTGAACACGTTTCAGAGCATTGCGGGCCTGGAGGAGAACTTCCACAAGGAGATGAGTAAGGTAGGTACTGGTGACTCCTGGGGGCCTGAGGCCTTGGGCCGTGCTCTGCTGCCAAGGGCCAGGGCAGAGGCATGCAACGGGCCGGCCAAGCTCCCTCTTTCCACTTGGGGTTTGGTACACGCGAGTGACCACAGTGCCGCCTCTGGGCCCTGGGGAGGTGCCACCTTGCCCTGCCCTCCAGGAGCTCTCCATTCTAGAGTGTCTAGCCCCAGTGGGAGTGCTGGGGAGGCTGTGAGCAGGACCCATAGGCCCGGCCCCTGCCCCCTTTCTGCCCCCAGTTCAGTCCTCCTGCCTGGACAGAGCCGGCCCCTCTGGAGCTGTCAGTGTTGGCCCAGGGAGCTCCAGGTCAGAGAATGGTGGCACCCTTTCCCAGTTCGTAGGCAAATAATCAATAAAATACTGGAATTTTCTCAATTTTTCTCTCATGTTTCTTAAGACATTGAAACATGTCTGCTTTATCTGCCAGAATCTGGTGTAAGAAGGGGTCTGATTAGCTCAAATTCCTATGTTGTGTTATTTTAATTTTAACTTAACTGGCAGTTAAACTTGCAAAGCAGAGTTGGAGAAACTCCTCTGTCTCTTGGCCCCAGAGGAACAAAGTGATGGTAGTGGATTCCAGGCCCAGGGCGGGAGGAGGAAAAGCAGCTTGGGGCCTGCCCTGAGTCACCACCCTGACTACGGTTTCCTGCCTTTTTGGTCTTCCCTTTCTTTTCCTTCCTCCCTTTAAAGATTTGAGACAACTTAATGAAAAATTAAAAAAAAAAAAAAAATCCAAGCAAACAGAAAGAGGTGTTTGCGGGGAAGGAAACATTTATGTAAAGTAGGAAGAAAATTCAGTTCTGAGCTTCTGGTGGCCAAAGCAAAAGAGGGAAATTTTCTCAGTAATGAGAATGTCCTATGTACATGAGGTAAACCTCTTGTCTTGCCTTGGTGCTTTTGGTGAAATCTCTGGCAGTAGTAATGTGGCCTGAAAACATCTTGGCAAAATGCGCTTAACAATTAGAATCAACAGTTAGTTTGCAGAAACAATTAAAAAAATTTAAAAAGAGTATAAGCGGTGTGAGGCATTTTAGGAAATTTCTATAAGTAGAAAGAAAGGAAAAGATAGTCCTCCAAAACAGTAACGATTAGCAGTGTAGCCCATTTCCTCCATCTTTCCGCTTTGTTTTTCTGGGTTTGGTGTGCAGTTCCCAGTTCCCACTCAGGTGGTAAGGAAAGATTATTCCTGGCAGGGGACAAGGGTGCAAGGAAGGGGCTAGGGGACGGAGAGAAGCAGGGATGTTACTGGGGAGAGTGGGGCTGTTTGGTGGCCCCAGAGGCGCTCCCCGCCTACTTGCCGATCATCCTGCAGCTCAACCAGAACCTCAACGATGTGCTGGTCAGCCTGGAGAAGCAGCACGGAAGCAACACCTTCACAGTCAAGGCCCAGCCCAGGTGTGTGACACCCACTGCCCTCTGGCTGTAGGTGGCTGGGGGGAGGTGTCCCGGGGTCCCTCATTCCTGCCAGGCCAGGGCGAGGCTCGCATGCCCCGCCGCCGCTGGGGTTTGGCCTCTCTGTGCTCGGGGGAGCAGGGTAGGGCACCCCGGTTTCCTCTGGTGTGTCCATCAGGGAAGGAGCACTCCTGGGCCGTCTGCGTATCACCTGAGCCTGGGCCCGGCTCCCCCAGCAGGGGGCCGGAGCAGCAGGGACCCAGGAACTAAATGGTTCAGTGCTGGTGGCAGAGGCCCCTGGGAGGTGAGCCTTCCTCCTTTCCCCTCTCCTGCTCCTGGGAAAGCCCCAGTCCCTGGAAGCTGGCATTCTGCACGCCCACAAAAGCATCCTGGTTCCTGTCTTTGGCCTGGCCTGGCCTCGCAGGGCCCCTCCAGCTGCAAGGAGATTCCTGCTTCCTGAGGGGAAACCGCGAGGGCGGGGGGGGGGGGGGGGGGGGGGGGGGGGGAACGTGCCTTGCCCTCTGGCTGTGGCTCAGGGGAAACAATAGCGAGTCTGGGATCTCCCTTCCTTCCTGGCTTGAACCTGTGGCAGCACAGTGTGGAGAGCATGGACGGCCCTCGCTTTCCTCGCTGTAAAACTGCTGAGTGTATCTGTGCCCGGGGTAACTGGGGTGTCATCTAGGACTGAGAAGGTATTCAGTGAATGTTGCTGCTCCTCTTCTCCCCGAAAATAAGACTGAATATGTGCGGCTGAGAGAAAGGGGCCCGCAGGGGGCCCTGAGGCAAGGAGTGCACAGGGGGCAGGCGGGGGTGGGGAATAAAGGCCAGAAGGCCATTCCCAGGTCCCTGCAGGGAGGAAAGGCCTCTGGGAAATGGTGGGAGGGTCAGGACGGGTGAGGGGGGCGGTGAGCCCCCCCACCTGGGCGGTGCAGCTGCCGGATGCACACTTCCTGGGGGAGAAGTCTGGTCTGAGCCGACAGGGAGGGAAGTGGAACTTTGTGAACCTCCTTTACACCACTGTGGCCCATTTTGCGGCCTGGTTGCCCCCTTTCCCAGGCCCCACGCCAGCCAGCTGCCCCCCACTGCTCCCTCCTGGCACTGCGGGCCCCCAGAGCCCCTGTGTGCCGAGCCACAGGCAGGGTGGGTGGCCGGCAGTCTCCCCAGCTCATCAGGCCCGTTTTTGGGCCTGCTCCTTTTGCTCCTTTTTTCAGCTCCATCCCAGGGCCGAGGCCAGTGGGGTCCTCAGGACTGGGCAATGGGGCTCTGAGAGCAAGGTCAGGCCCTCTGCATGGCCTTTGAGTATTAGGGGAGGCTTCGCCCTGTGGCACTCCTCAGAGCAGAGGGGTTGCTGATGAGGGAAAGGAACAGGCCAGCCTCAAATCAGACCTGATTCGTGCCCAAAATGAAGGCCTCCGCGTCCCGTCCGTTCCCACAGAAAGAAAACTAAACTGCTCTCCCGGCTGCTCAGAAAGAAGAACAGGTACCAGCACCGAGTGCTGCCTTGTGGGGGTGTCTGAGGCCAGCACCCTGGCCGGCCGGCCCCCGTGCATGCGCCTAGCGCCCTGCTCTGGGAGGTGCCACTAACCCCTAACCTGTCTTCCTGTGTGTGGTGCTGTGGGCAGGGATGCTGGTGGGAGGGGCCGGCAGGGCGGCGGGGCTGCGCTGTGTCCTGTGTGTGTTGTGGGGGGCAGAGGGCTCAGGGGCTGTCAGGTGGGAATGAGGGGGCAGATGGCCTGAGCTCAGCTGAGTGTATTCTTCTCTGTACCACAGCGTGTCCTCCTGGCTGTGGCCCAGACCAGGAGGCTAACGGGGAATGTGGCCAGAAAGGAGGCCTGGCGAGGCTCAGGGGAAGGGCTCTGGTAGCACAGTGCTGGTTTTTAAAAATTGTGTGTGTGTGTGTGTGTGTGTGTGTGTATACTATGTTTCTATATGTGCTTTAAGGAGGCAAATACATTCCCGTGAAACACAAATTCACTAGAGATGAGGAGGGACCACGATGTCCCTCACACGCCTGTCGCCTGTCCCATCATCTAAACGCCCCCCTGGTGATGTGGTCGCTAGCTTCTTTGTAGCCTTCCAGAGCTGCCCTGTCTGACATTCGCCTCAGGAGGCTGGTGAGCACCTGAAATGTGGCCAGTGTGACTGAGCAGCTGAACTTTTAATTTCACTTAATTTAAATATAAATTCAAACAGCTGCCTGTGGCCAGTGGCTAGTCTTCGTCAGCGCCGTTCTAGAGTTTCCTGATGCAAGAACAAATACACGTTTTTATTTCCTGCCCCCTCGCACCCAAGTGGCTGGTTATGCACACTGTTTGCCCTTGTTCTCTATTCTATACTGAGCCATATGGCTGGGAGACCTCCCCTCCTCATCCCCAGCAGCCATTCTCCCTGTGGTCTCTGGTTGGCTTCTTTTGTTTTCCCCCAAAGGGTCTGTGGGAGCAAAGGTGTGGAGCTGGTGACTGTGGTGTGGGTGGGGAGTGGGGACCCTGGGAGCGGGGCAGTGGTTGGTGTCTTGGTGTGAGTGGGTGGACAGGCAGGGGGGCCGGACGAGGCATTTGGGGGCTGGCTGAGGAGTGGGGCCCAGCCTGGGCACAGGGGCTGCTGCGTGACGTGACGTGTGGGATGAGACTCATTTGCCTCTAGGATGTTTGGCTTTCTTGTGCTGTGGAGCTGGGCTCCCTGGTGGAGCCTGGCAACGGCCTGTGGGGTGGCTTCCCTGGGGATCGAAGACCTCCAGCTTGGAGTTCCGCCTGGGGCTGTCACTGTCTCCAAGGCAGGCCCTGTGCCCACGCCCCTTCATTCCCCCCCATTCTGATACACGTGCACGTGCATTTCTCACATGTAAGCACGGGGACATCCACTCATGCACACATGGACATCACATTTTCGCAGCAAACCTATGTGGACACACACACCCCCTCCTTTCCACACGTTGATGGACACACGCTCATACACACATGGACACGCATTTTCACACAGGGATTCTGGGGCACACATCCCATCCCATGCACACCTGTGGGTTCGTACATTCCCTCTTGTAAGCGGTGACCTCCCTCCATCGGGCTTCCTCTCTGGTCTTACCTCCACAGTGACAACGCCCCTGCAAAAGGGAACAAGAGCCCTTCGCCTCCGCCAGATGGCTCCCCTGCCGCCACCCCAGAGATCAGAGTCAACCATGAGCCTGAGCCGCCTAGCTCGGCCACAGCCGGGGCCTCCCTCCCCAAGTCCCCATCTCAGGTAGGCACCATGTCCGCTCCCCGCCCTCCTCTTCCTCCTGCATTACCCGTGTGCCCCTGCTTCCCAGTCTTCCGTCCCCAACTCCGGCCTGGGTTCCCCTCAGTGACTCTGCCTTGAGACCTGTGACTGTGTCTCTCCCTCTACTCCCCGCAGCACCCTCTCCTTCCCTTTCTCCCTGGCCCTCGGGGCTGTTGACTTCCTCCATCTTCCTTTCCTTTCGGTTCAGGCTCCGGGGCCTTTAGCCCCGGGGGCATCCAGACCTGCAGAGGTGGCTGCTTTCCCTCCTCCGCACCGTCTCCCTTGGCGTGGGCCATGCAGGACCTTTCCAGGGTCAGCAAGGGAAAGGGCGCAGTGAGGGGAGTATGAAGTAGCCAAGGGGACAGGCCCTGAGCTTCTGGAAGCCCCCCGAAGCCCGGCCCGCACCCCCGCCGGCTTCTCCAGGTTTCTGCCACGTCCCCGGGAGCTGGCCTGCGGCTCTGTCTGAGCTGTCCGCCTTCCCCCAGCCTTCCGCTCCCGGCAGCAGCCCTCTTGGTGGCGGGCTGTCGCCCGTCCCGCAGCTGATTCGGATAACGATGTGAAGAGTGTGACGAGAGTCCACACTTGAATAGCACTTTCTCCGGGCCGACACTGTGCTAGCACTTTCTACACTGTCATACATTAAATCCTCACAACCACTCTGGGAGGCGGATGCCCACCCCAGCTCGACATCTGAGGAAACCCAGGCTTGGGGGGTTTCCTGACCTGCCTGAGGCCCCCCAAGTGGACAGGCGTGTGGCCGTCCTGCCCGGGCCCACGCCGGGCACTGGCTCCGGCTCTGTGCTGGCCCCCCCAGGTGACAGGCGAGCCAGAGTTCCTCCAGCTGGAGGTGCAGGGAGGGTCCCGGGAGGGCAGAGCCCAGGCTGGGAGGGAAGCTGTTTCTCAGCTACGGCTTCTCTCTGCAGTGTCTCACCCAGCTGGGGGTCAGCCCAGACCTCCTCCAGCGGCCCCTGGGCGGCCGGCATGCTCTTCCTTTTTTCTCCTCTTCTTTTCTGTCCTCTCCCTGTCTTTCTCTTTTCAATTCTCCCCCTTCTGTCCCCTCCCCTCATCCTCTGTCTCTCCGCACAGCATTTCTGGGCCTCCTGCCTCAGTCTCCCTCTGGGGGTGGTCCTGTAGTCCTGGTGTCTGTGCCTTGGGCAGCAGTGATTCTTCTTGCTTCATCTTCTTCAGTTGCCTGGGTGCAGCCACGGCCTAGGGTGTGACTAACCGTGGCTTTGTCTCTGTCTGTCTGTCTGCCCCACCCCCACGCTCCGCTGGGCCTCCCTGTGCGGCCCCTCACCCGCCGACCCACAGCTCCGGAAAGGGCCACCAGTCCCTCCGCCTCCCAAACACACCCCGTCCAAGGAGGTCAAGCCAGAGCAGATCCTCAGCCTGTTTGATGACACGTTTGTCCCTGAGATCAGCGTGACCACCCCCTCCCAGGTCAGCCGCGGCCACCGCGGCCCAGCTCTCTCTTGCTCTCTCGGGGTGTGCATGGCCTTCTTCCTTCATCCCATGCCCTGCGCCTCTGCCTCAAGAGCCAGAATCTGGCCCTAGAGGTTGGCCCAGAGCCTCCCCCTTGCTCATTCATCCATCCCTCCATCCATCCTCCCTCATCCATCTCTGAGCATGTACTGTGGCCAGACGCAGGGACACGGGTGGGTGGTTGTTGTGGAGCCGGTCAGCTCAGTAGCGGCCTCGTACCTCCACTGATGCGATGGCCGAAGGGGAGAGCGGGAAGTGGGGGAGGACTCGCGCCAGTCAGGGAAGGCTTCCTGGAGCAGGCGACATTTGCCAGGTGGCTGCAAGCAGACGCATCGCTTTAGCCAGAGATGGCAGCATGTGTATAGGCCAGGAGGGGTGACTTCTGGGAGTTCGGTGTGTCTGCAGAGTGCTGCAGTGGGGCGGTAAGAGGAGGCAGTGGGAACATAGTTGGGAAGACTCTGGAATGTCCGGCCAAGGCATCTAGACTTGAGCTCCCAGAGCTGCTGACTGGCTTTGGTGCTGGGACCGTGCTTGGGTCACAGAGCAGGGCTGCTGCTTGTTAGTGCCCGGAGAAGCTCTGTCATGCCTGCCCACAGATGGACAGAAGGAGGGCTGAGCAGGAAGGTCCCCGTGGTGGCACGGGAGCAGGCTGCACACTGTCAGATCAGCTTACAGAGGCCACACTGTGCTCACCCCTCCAAGCCACGTCTCCAAGCCTTGCAGCCAGGGCCCTTCCCACTAGGGGCCTCACTTGTGGTGCAGGCTGGCTCGTCCCAGGCTGTGGCCGCCCCCTGCTCTGGAGCACTGCCGTAGAGTTGCTCTGCCCAGGGCCTCTGGGCTCTGCCCCCTTAAGGCTCCTTTGCCCGAGCTCAGAGGCCTGGAGGGGAGGGGCAGGGCCAGAGGGTCCAAGTCGGAGGGAGAGGCAGTTGGGACCTGAGGACAGTGGTCTCTGCTAGGAGGGGCCTGGGGCGAGTAGGCCTCAAGCCCCAGCAGGAGGACTCCAAGTTAGAAGTAGGAGCTTTCACCACAGGGTGGCTGGTGGGCAGGTGGGTGACCCCCTGGCTCAGGGCCCTGGGAGGCAGGGGAGCTCCTCTCTGTAGAAGGTGGCCAAGGCTGGTCCAGGGGTGCTCCTGAGCGGTGAGGAAACCCGGTGGCACGGCGTCTGGGGTGGCGTGCTGCTGGAACGCTCTCCAGCTGGAGTATGTCTCCACCCTGGCCGTGCACACGAGGGAGACGGGGACGCAGAGCGCTGGTAAACACTAAGTAGGGAATGGCGCCAGCCACTGGCCTACGTGACCTTGTTGGGTTTCAACTATGCTCCGGGAGGGGTTGTTGCCCCATTTAACAGGTGAGGAACCCACGGGTCTGCCCTGCAGCCAGACTGCCTGCACCGAGCGTGTCGGCCTCTCCGTGCTCGTGCTTGCTGCATGCCTGCCTTGCCACCCCGTCTGCCCACTCCGGGGGGCCAGGTCTCTGCCCCGAGGGTGGGACGTGTCCACTGTGGGTGCTGCTGCCCGGGGCTGGGGTGGGCTGTCCGTGATGCCGTGCTAACAGGGCTGCTCTTCAGGGCTCAGGTGAGTAGCCTGCATCCCTGCCCCGAAGGACAGTTCTGATCCTGCGTGGTGGGGAGGCTGGCCGGCTGGGCGGCAGGGCGGGAGGACGTGGTCTGCCCTTTGGCCGGGTGGCGCTGTCCCCTTGGAGCATGAGAGGGCAGCTGTCAGGGCTTGATGGACTTCTGACAAGGGGCTGGTGGTGGGGCTACTGGCGGAGGGAACTGCTGCTGCCAGCCGGCGGGAGGGCACCTAAAAGCCATGCACTCATGGAGTCTTGAGCACTCCCTCGCTCAGAGAGGGCAGGGTTATGGGGACAGAGCAGTGACCGCCCCCCTCCCCGCCGCAGCCCCGTGCCTGGCTCATTAGACAGGGACCAACCTAAGGAAAGTTAGTGGCTGGGGGTGAGCCTAGGGCAGGGGCTTGGGGGTGGGGACCCATGTCCAGGAAGTGAGACCACTCGGCCTGGGCCCTCTGAGGTCTGTAGCTTGGCCCAGACTGGATGCCTGGTCCTCCGAGCTGTGGGACAGCTGGTGCCTTGTGTTCTCAGAACTGAGAGTCTTGGGTCTCTCCTGCTGGGCCACAGCTCAGCTGTAAAGGCCTTCCTGGGGAGACTGTCTCTCCAGGACCCAAACCTTGGGTCCTTCTTGCTAGAAGACCTCAGGTGGACACAGGTGGGGAGGGTGCTCCTGTCAGCACTGGGCACCATCAAGAGCGAGTAGACGTGGGAAGCTGGGCTGGCCTGGGCTGTTGGGGCTATGGCCCTCCTAGCACCACATGAAGTAGGGCAGGAGGACCCAGGGCCAAGCCAGGGCCCTTTTCTCTCGGGCAAAGTGCTCCCTGGCCCCCAAAGGGAAACCCTGTGTATGAGCTGGAGGTGCCACTGAGCAGGCCCCGCCTCCCTAGAGGACAGTGTGTCCTCTGAGCTGGTGCTGACCCAGCCCATCCTCCTCAAGAGCAGCTCTCCCTCGATCATCCTGCCCAGCTTACCGTGGGGCTGGCTTCTCACAGTGTGAACACAGTCTCCTGGGGCCATGGCTGTTACAAGCATTTTCCTGGGCTGCGCTCAGGCCCGCTGAATGGGAATCTCTGGGCGTGGCTGGGGGTAGCACCTGCAGGTTGAGCACAGGTGCCCCCAGTGTTGGGGAACCCGCACTTAAGATCGGGCTCCTAGGCGGTGTGCTCAGGGCTCAGCCCTGTCCTCACTCTGTGGGGCTGGCTGCTGGATGGGGTCACCACAGGTGACCTGTCTGTCTGGGGCAGCGAGGGGAGGCCAATGCCTGTCCTAGGGGCCCTCTCAGTTAGAGGGAGCGTGTGTGGTCTTGTCCAGCCCGGGGTGGTGGACTGTACTGCTTCTGGGGAGGGCGGGTGGGGACGCTGGGAGAGCCCGTGGGCGCGGGGTGGGGGGGCAGGGAGGAGGAGCAGGCCCCGGGAGACGGTCTCGGCCTGGGGACGGAGACTGACGGCAGAGCCGGGGGTGGTGCTGGGCTGGTGGCTGTTGCCCGCTGGGTCTGTTGCTGGTGTCTGAGGTGGGTGGCGGGTGCCGTCTTTGTGTGTGAGGAGCTTATGCCAGGCTTGTGCCTGGGCAGTGCTCCTTTGTGTGTGAGGCGGACGTGTCTGTGAGCGTGTGCGCCTGCCGTGGGCACCCTGCGGAATGCTCCTGGCCTGTCACTAACTGCCGTCCTCCTCTGCCACGCTGCCAAGTTTGAGGCCCCGGGGCCTTTCTCGGAGCAGGCCAGTCTGCTGGACCTGGACTTTGACCCCCTCCCGCCTGTGGCGAGCCCTGTGAAGGCGCCCACGCCCTCTGGTCAGGTTGGTCTGAGTCCACCGGCACCTGCGGGCCCATGGGTCTCTGGGGCACCGGGTCATGGGCTCATGTCTGGCCACGTGTGCCCATCTGAGGCAGGCCTTTGGGGTCTAGGGTCAACAGGCTCTCCTCCCACTCACTGCCCTTCCCCTGGCCCCCAGCTCTTGTCACCTCCTCCAGCCCTGAACATGAGGACGGGAAGGGCAGACACAGGTCAGGGGGACGACCCTCAGAAGGAGGGTCAGCTGAACACTCACTTGGTAACTTATGGCCCCTGTCAGCATCCTGCCCGTCTCCTGGCAGCAGCTCCGTGTCTGGGCACTGCCTGGCCTGGGGTCTCAGCCCCCTGGCAGGCGTCCAGGACTTGGCTCTCTGGAGACCTTGGAGCCTGGCTCCGTGCTGCCCTGTGCCTGCTGGACTCTAAGGACCTGGGGTGGGGGGTCACTGGGGACTGCTTGCCCACCCCCCATCACTAATCTCTGTACTAACTCTGTCCTTCTCCCTCTCTGCTGCGCTTAGTCAATTCCATGGGACCTCTGGGAGGTAAGCCGTGTTTGCTCTGTGCCCACCCCCGGGGGGAGCTGCTCCTCCGTGTGCGCCCAGCCCACCCTGCCCGGTCCTGCACCTAGCCCGTTCACAGGTGCATGCACGGGCACGCAGGGGCCGGTGCTCGTGTGCACAGGGAGCCGGCCATCACTGCTTCCTGTCTGCGGAGAAACTGCCCCTCAGCCAGACCCCATGGGGAAGGGGCTCCTCAGTTTAGCCAGAGAAGAGGGTCCTCTGTGGTTCGGCTCAGTAGTCAGGGTCTGTGAGTGGTCGCCTGGGATAGATGTGGTGCCCTCATGCTGGGCTGAGGCCCGTGAGGGGGGCCTTGGGGTGGCAGGTCTTTGTCCTTGAGGAGTTGTCTGTCTGTGGGGGCCCTACAGGGCAGCAGCGTCAGGGAGCTGTTGGGACA
Organism: Halichoerus grypus; assembly: GCF_964656455.1. NCBI lineage: Eukaryota > Metazoa > Chordata > Mammalia > Carnivora > Phocidae > Halichoerus > Halichoerus grypus. The sequence goes on from NC_135715.1 coordinate 86,600,521, forward strand.
GGGGAGAGAAGGAGGGTGGCTTGAGACGCAGGAGAAGCAGGGTGAGGCCAGGTGTCCTTATGTGAGCCGTCCTGCTGGGCCGGTGTCATCCTCACTGGGTGGCTCGGGCATGAGGCTCAGGGGGGCATGGGACTTCATCAGCAGCCACGATGCAGCTTCTGCAGGAGCAGGAGCAGCTGGTGTGGGAGTGCTGGTAGCATATTCTCCCAGGAGCTTGAAGGCTCCGGATAGCCTTGCTCTGGAGGAGGCCAGAGTGAGCCTGGTGCGGGCAGCCATCCTGATGAGTGGATTTGGGTGGGTGCTGAGCTGTGTGCAGCTCATTTGCACCTGCTCATCCCCTTGGCAGTGCTAGGAGCAAGGAGGTGGGAGTGGTTTTCCCTTTAGGGGTTCCATGTCTGCCCCCCGTTGGGCCAGGCTGCCTGCCGCAGGTACCCAGTCTCCCTTCTGCCAACACTGGGCTGCTCACGACTCTCTTCTCTTGTCTCGTGCCCTTGCCCAACACCCTCTCCTCCCTGGTCTCCCACCCTTCCCACCCTGTTCTCCCTGGTGGCCCGTCACTAGCCCACAGAGAGTCCAGCTGGCAGCCTGCCTTCCAGGGAGCCCAGCACTGCCGAGGGCACCTTTGCTGTGGCCTGGCCCAGCCAGACGGCCGAGCCGGGGCCTGCCCAAGTAAGTGTCCACCTGCCAGCCCCCACCTGTCCCCAGTCTCTGGGGGTGTAGCTGTGAGGAAGAGCCTGGAGGAGGGGCACAGGATGGACAAGGCCACTGTGGGCCTGAGGGTGAGGCCAGGGCCATGAGCCAAGAGGCCCCAGGATGGGGCCTGTCACTCCTGCTTGCAGTGATTCAGGCCACATGGGCCCTTCTCCTCCTCGCCAGCCCCAGCCTCCCAGCTCAGGCCTTCCGCAGAGAGAGGGAGGAGTGGTCAGAGCATCCACTGATTTATAGCAGGCACTTCCCAGGATTCTCTCATTTAATTTGCACCCTAACCTAGACATTTCCTCCTTTTACAGATGAGGAAGTGGGGGCTAGGAAGCTTGAGTGATTGATCCCAGAACTCGGAAGTGGCTGAGTGTGAGTGTTGGCCCAGGTCAGCCTGACGGAGGCTGGGCAGTGTCCACTCTGCCTTGGCCGGGCCCCCACCATGGTGCCCAGCACGGTGCTGCCCCTCCTCGGGGAGCCGGTGTCTGGGGCCAGGCAAGGGCTGCTTGGCCTGCCCTGCGTTGTTTGGGCTGGGACAGGTGCTTGCTGCTGGCTCAGCCACCAGGCCAGTCAGGTGGGAAGAAGCTGAGGCTTGGCCAGGTCTTGGGCATAGAGGGCAGGGCCTGTGAGGGGGGGTCTTGGTGGCATCCAGGGGCCTGTGCGGCCCATCACTTGGCATCTCTGTGCTGCCAGCACCTTCTCCAGCTGCTTCCCACGGCAGGGACCTGGCCTTTCCTCCAGGGGCTCCCTGTACCGCACAGAGGCACTGACGAGCTCTAGACACCACTTGGGGTGCTGCCCTCCATGGCCCCTTTCCTTGTCCTGGTTACAGCGTCTGTCCTGTGTCTGACCCCATGCTGGCATTTATGTTGCAGCCAGCGGAGGCCTCGGAGGTGGCGGGTGGGACCCACCCTGCGGCTGGAGCCCAAGAGCCCGGGGAGACAGCAGCAAGTGAAGCGGCCTCCGTAAGATGACAGGGACCAAGGCCCTGTCTTTTATTTCCTGCTGTCCACCTACCCTCCCGCTCGTGGCTCCCCAGCCCCGTGTCTTGCCTGTGCTCCTTGCTCTGTGCTGGTCCAGGTCACAGTTCCTGTCGAGGAACCCGGAGGCAGACCGGTCTGGCATCAGTCACAGAGACCCTCCCCTTCCCTTGCCCCTGTGGCCCCTGACCTCCCGCGACCAGCTCCCCACATGTTGACTGTGCTTCCTCCCCTCCCCCCCCAGAGCTCTCTCCCTGCGGTGGTGGTAGAGACCTTCTCAGCAACTGTGAACGGCACCGTGGAGGGTGGCAGCGGGGGGGGACGCTTGGACCTGCCCCCGGGGTTCATGTTCAAGGTAAGCCCAGGCCAGCTGACCCCACAGCCTCCATCTGACCCGACAGTGCCCTTTTACAGATGAGGACACTGAGCTGGGAGGCTATGTGGGTGTGCCCAAAGTCCCCCTGCTCCCACTACCCCTGCTACCCAGTCGTCGAGGTGGTATCTTGAGCCCTGGTCCTGCGGCTTTTGCATGCTCCCGGTCACCATGTTTCCAGGGCACACTGAAGCCACCACGAGGCCTGGTGCACCGCGCTAGGTTGCAGGTGGGACCAAAGGCCTCGGAGGAAAGGGGTGTTGAGCTCTCGCCCAACCTCTGCAGGTACAGGCCCAGCACGACTACGTGGCCACTGACACGGACGAGCTGCAGCTGAAGGCTGGTGACGTGGTGCTGGTGATCCCCTTCCAGAACCCGGAGGAGCAGGTGAGGGCCCCGGCCGGCTGGGGCGGGAGTGGCCAGCAGGGGGCAGCAGAGACCGACCAGCTGCAGACCCACAGGCCCAGCACGTGGCGGCTCACCCCTCCTCCTCCTCTTTCCTTTTCTCTTCTCCCCTTACTCATTTTCCCCTCCCTTCGCCTCTCCCCCATCTCTCTCCTTTCCCTTTGGCCCCTTCTCCCGTGCTGTCACATTTCCCTGGGTCTGTCTGCCTCCCCCGCCCGTCTCCGTGGACCCTCTGTCCGTCTCTTCGGACTGTCAGCTTTCCTTCTTCTTGCTTCCTCCTTCCTTGGCTCTGCCTTTCTCTCAGTTTTTTGCATCTAGGTGTCTTTCTCCCCTCCTCCTCCCCTACCCCTCAAGGCCTCCTTCCCTTCCTAGGACAGGATCCCTGAGACACCTCTCACTGAGCCCTCCTGCCCGGCAGTGAGCTGGTGAGGTGCCCGCTCGGCATCCCCACGTTGGGCTGCCTCCTCCAGGCTGGCCTTGCCCCCTGCCCACAGGGGCAGTGTGTGGTTTCCTGCAGGACTCCTGAACAGCCCCAGCTGTGTCCCCAACTGTTTCCCAGGCCAGATACCTCCCAGACCCTCCCTCTGCTGTGGCTTCTCCTTGTTAGTCAATCTCAGAGTGAGCTCCTGGTGGAGACTGGGGCTGGCACAGAGCAGGGACTCCCTCCTAAATTCGGACAGGCTGCTTGCTTCGGGTCGCTGTGGCTTCTCAGCAGGAGCCTCACTGTGGGTGTTCAGTGAGCTGGGACTTGAGGGCAGCAGGTACTGACTGAGGCCACAAGGGCTGGGAGGTTTGAGTAACAAGGATTTCCTGGGCCCAGTGCTAAATCTGCCAATTCCCCTCAACCCCCGGGGTCTCCACTCATGTCCTCCCTGGGCCAGCCCTGGACTGGGTGGGATTTTAAGAAGCAGAATCCTGGCTCCCGGCCCACAGTGGGGGTCATGTAGGTGGGTGGACATGGGTCAGAGAGGACATGCATAGGCTCTGTGACAGGCAATGACATAATGAAGACCTAGGGAGATCCCAGGCTTAGCATGGTCAGTGATGGCCTCCACCCTGGGCAGGGATGGATGGCCCCTACAGGCCCAGGGATCAGGGTCTGGGGCTAGGGAACTTGTCAGGGCTTGGGTAGGTGGTCCTGTGAGGGGTCAATATGAAAGCAAATGTGTGCTCTGTGGGTACCAGACAGTGGGAAACTCCTTGGCCTGGGATTGAGGGCGTTTAGACACATTCAGACCAGTGCAGCGATCAGGCTGCCTTTCTAGAGAGAGGAGGACTCGCCCGAATGCCAGAGTTAAAGCCACCTGCTAAAGGGCAGATGGCTCCTAGCTTGGGTAGGATTGGGTCTAGGGTAGCAGGGAATGCTGCCTGGAGGAGGCATTCTTTCAGGTGGGTATGATAGGCTGGAAGAAATGATCAGGAAGAAGGAGGGGACATCCTCCCAGCAGATCTCCAGTGAGATCCATGCCCTGCAGGGTTTGAGTGCCCTCTGTCCCCAACCCCGTGTGACCTGGGTGCTCCGTTTCACTCTCAGGATGAAGGCTGGCTCATGGGCGTGAAGGAGAGTGACTGGAACCAGCACAAGGAGCTGGAGAAATGCCGGGGCGTCTTCCCCGAGAACTTCACCGAGCGGGTTCAGTGAGCGGCTGGTGTGGCTCTCTGGGCGTGTGAAGAACACCTTTTCCCGAAAAATGTGTGTGTTTTTTTTTTTTTTTTTTTGATTTTGTTTTTAAACTTTTGAAAAGCAAAGGGAAATTGAGAGGAGAGACCTAAGCCAAGAGGTATTCTCCCAAAGATTAGGTTGTTTTCCAAAGAGCCTGTTTTCGGCAAGTCCAGTGGAATCACCAGTGTTCCTGAAGCTGCTGTGTCCCCTAGTTAGTTCCCGGCCGCCCCCCCAACTGCGCCCGCATGTGTGCCTGGCCGCAGGGCGGGGCCTGGGGGCTGCCGAGCCACCACGCTTGCCTGAAGCTTCGGCCGAGCAGCCTGGGCAAGGGTCCTCTTTTTCCTGGCAGCTGCTGTGGGTGGGGTTGGGTCTCTCCAGAGACCTCAGGGCCCAGACATCAGCCCGGCCTGACCCTGCCCCGCAGACCGTCTGTGTGCTGTTTGAAAATAAATCTTAGTGTTCCAAACAAAATGAAACAAACTGACAAAGACACTCAGAAAACCTATGTCCATTTATTTGTCCTCGCTCCGTTTCTGTCTGCAGTGTGATGACACTGTGATTATCAATGATTTTCTCCCGAGACAGTCCGCTCCCCCAACCCTCTGCCAGGGCAAGTTTTGCTGGTCAAGAGGCTCCATTCTCGCAGTTCCCCCACCAGCTGTGGCGTGCATGCCACCTCCATTTGAGTTCCTCCGGCCCCACTGACAGCTTCAGCCCCTGCCCCCTGGCCTTTTGACTGGTGGTTGGTGGGGTGCAGGTGATGGGGGCTGAGAGGCAGGCAGGGAAGGTGCTTGAAGAGCCAGCTAGGTGCCGCCCTAAGTGACATTATTTGATATGTGTGAGAATTCCGGGGTCAGGTGCCAGGACTCCATTTCCCAGATGAAGAAACTGAGGCCCAAGGAGGGTTGGTGGCTTGCTGGTAAGTAGTGGTACAGGGTTCTGAACCTGCACAGTTGGCCTCGGGTGCATGGGGGAAGGCCTGAGCCTGGCGCCAGGAAGGACAAGCCCAGATGGCCCAGCTTCTCCCTCCTCATGCCGCCTGCCTCGCTTTCCAGCAAGAAGGTCCCCACTGCACGCAGCCCAGTTCTTCAGCTCCTCAGTGAGCTTGGGCTGCTGTGAGCAAGCCTGTGACACACACAGGGCTGGCCCGGGTCCGGAGCTGTGCTCGTGGGCCCAGGGACCAGCTGGACTTCCAGGTGGAAGGGACTTCTCTCTACATAACTCTGGATAGTGGTGAAAAGCCGGTGAAGGAGACGAACGTCAGAATCTTAGCTTTATTTTTGGGTAAAACCCCTGAGCTTTGCTTCAGGTGGCAGGGTAGTCACTGCCGTGGCCCTGCCTTGTCTGTGGCCGATACTGTGGGCCCTGCCCGCCGTGGTTTCCGTGAGCCCGGGGAGGCACACGGAGCTCATTTCCAGTTACCCCTGTTTCGGAAGCTTTAGCTTTTCATTCATTCGTCCACTCTTCCCACACTAACAGCTCATAGCTGCTGGAGCTGGGTGCAGTAGCCCCTGCCCAAGTGGGTAGGCAGTTGGCCTGAAGCCTGAGCTGGGCCGAGTGTCTGGGAGCTGGGACACTACCAGGTTTGTGTCTGTCTGAGAGAGGCGAGCAGCACATACCTTGTCAGTGCTAATGGTCCCTCCCTCTCCTTGCCCAAGGCCACAGACTCTGCACAAACAGTGACCAGACTATTTCAGAAGGCCCCAGCCCATCTCTGGGAACTCCCCCTGGTCTCCCCTCCCTCCTGCCAGCTCCCAAGCCCTTCCACAGCGACTCAGACACTGGCCAGCTCTGGCCGGCCTCTTGTTCCTCATCCTTGGTTGGATTTGGAGACCACACTGGCATTGCTTCTCTTGGTCCCCCTGGCCCTGACACCCGTGGTTCTGCCTCTGGGAATTTAAGTATTCACACCTCTAGTGTCACCCACTCCTAAACACCAGGTCTGAACTGGGACATTGTGACCAAACCTTGGGCTCATTTGCTCAGCAAGGCTTGGCTGGGCATTCTTGGCATCTAAAGTAGGTGGGCACTCGGGCTATAGCTCAGGCCTCCCATGATGCTCTTGGGCACCCTCTTCCCTGGGTATTGGCTTCATCTTTGGACAGGGCTCCCGACAGTTTCAGGTGTGATGTCTGTGCACTGCACTGTACAGAGGAGACCTCCGCAGAGTGACACGAGTCTTCCTTCCCAGAAGCCCCTCAGCAAATCTTTGTCTCATTGGCCTGAGTCCCCAGGGCTGAGTCAGTTTCTGTGGCTGGGGGTGGGGCTTCTGATTGGCCCCAAAGTTACAAGGCCTTGAGCCGGAGGTGGGGCTGGGTCAAATGGAGGAGGGTGGACTCCTGAACGCAAATTTGGGCATGGCTTCCAAGGAGATGGGGAATGGGTTCTAGGAGCTCAAACCAGTGAGTGTGCACTGCATTATGGTGTCTTCCAGAAGGGACCATGAGACCAGGGAATGTGACTGGATAGAGGCTACAAGTGGGTGTTTGTGTGTGTGAGTGTGAGTGTGTGTGTGAGTCTTGGGAAACCCTTACTTCACTCACCTCAAGAGGGTCAGTGTGTGACCAGGGAACATAACGCACGTGGGGCTGTTTCTCGTGTTCCAGAAGGAATAGTCATCTGACCCCTCACCCCAGAACTTGCCCCACCACGGGAGATGGTATAGACAGTGTGCTGTCTTCCTCAGCCTGTGTGGTTGAGGATACATCTGAGTCTGTACAGATCCAGTCTCCTGAGCATTCATTCACTTGCTCATTCATTCATTCACTAACCAGCCATCTCCCACACAGTCCCTGAGATTATAGAGAAGATTCAGGTGTGGTTCCTATCCCTGATGCACTCACAGTTTGGGGGAAAGTGGACAAAAAAGGACCACAGTAGGGGCTATCGTGGTTGTGTGGTCAAGGCTCTGCAGACAAAAAGGAGCTAGCACCCTGGCTTCACATGGGAGAAGGAGTCTCTGCTGAGCCTGTCGAGGCATCTCCAGGAGTTGATGCAGGGAGGCTCCATCCCACACAAGTGGAAGAGGAGGCAAGCCTGGGCAAGAGGAGGGGGCCAGTTGAAGAGGCCTGTGGGGGTTCAGGCTCTCGCTGGGGAGCCCGGAGCTCAGGAGAGAGGTCGAGGCTGAGGGGCACTGAGGTGGAGACTGGGGCCAGGGAACGGATGAGGGCACCTGGGGGAGTTTGTAGAGGAGGCAGGGGGAGGGCCTCGGGGCAGCCTGACCACCAACATCAGGAGGGAGGAAGAGGTTTCGAGGCAGGACTGCTGAGGAGCAGAGAAACACCTTCCTTTAAGAAAAGCTCCTTCAGAAGCCGTTTGTGGTCCATGAGGCCAGAGAGGGGCAAGGCAGTCAAGACAGCCTGCCTGGCCTGCTCTCAGGCCGGACTCCTGGGAGGGGCCCCTGCAGGCCTGTTGGCAGACGGGGCAGGCTGCTCCCAGCGGCATCCCTGGCCCAGCTCAGGCTGCAGAAGAGCAAATCACTGAGGAAGGGGCCTTCTCAGCATGATTAGAGAGGATAATTACCAAGCAAAGAAGTGGCCTTCCTGACAACCCTGATTACAGATGAGGACCCCGGCTGCGGCGGGAGGGGGGGAAGATCCCCTGTCCCAGCCAGCCAAGGTCAACACACAGTGACAAAGACGGACATTAAGTCTTGCTCAAGGAAACACTTTGTTTGAGTCCCGGGGTGGCAGAGGTCCTGGCCCCCAGCCTGTCGGCCTCCAGTGTTTATCTCATGTCCTTGGTGTGCCCTGCTCTGTGTGAACCACTGGAGGCAACCAGGAAGGAGGCGAGCTCTTCCCCAAGGAGATGATAAGCTCATGGTGGGTCAAGGTTCATACACAGAAACCACCCTAGAACCAAGGTGATGAGATTCCTTCCTCTGGAAGCCTGATACAACACTACCATTCTTACTTTGGTCGTTCTGGAGGATGCATGGTTTCTCTAGAGCAGAGTCATGGAATGGGCTGGGAAGGTCCTCCTTCATCATGAGCTGGTGACTCCAAATCTATTGCTTCAGGAGAGTGTCCTCACTGAAGCTTCAGGTGGGTGTATCCAATTGCCCATCTTCTCTGGAGGCCAGCGGGCATCTCAAACTGTTTATGCCTCTAAGCTGGGCTTGTCAAACTTGCCGTGTCCCCTAGACACCCCCCACCTGCCACCTCCCCCAGGGTGACGCCCCAGACACTGCTAGGTACCCAGCCAATACTCCTGTGTTTCTCCTCTCTAACCAAACGCTGATTGTTTTCAGGGTACCAATGAACTCCACAAAAGTCCCTCAGCCTTCCTTGCAGTTACAGGTGGCTTTATGACACAGTCCTGGCCAATGAGATCAAGGGCATCCCTTCCCAAATAAAAAGTCAAAGCCTTTTCCAAGGGAAGCAAGGGCAAAAATGAACTATTGGGACTTCATCAAGATAAAAAGCTTCTGCACAGCAAAAGAAACAGTCAACAAAACCAAAAGACAACCGACAGAATGGGAGAAGATATTTGCAAATGACACATCAGATAAAGGGCTGGTATCCAAAATCTATAAAGAACTTATCAAACTCAACACCCAAAGAACAAATGATCCAATCAAGAAATGGGCAGAAGACATGAACAGACATTTTTCCAAAGAAGATATCCAAATGGCCAACAGACACACGAAAAAGTGCTCAACATCGCTCGGCATCAGGGAAATCCAAATCAAAACCTCAATGAGATACCACCTCACACCAGTCAGAATGGCTAAAATTAACAAGTCAGGAAACAACAGATGTTGGTGGGGATGTGGAGAAAGGGGAGCCCTCCTACACTGTTGGTGGGAATGCAAGCTGGTGCAGCCCCTCTGGAAAACAGCATGGAGGTTCCTCAAAAAGTTGAAAATAGAGCTACCATATGACCCAGTAATTGCACTACTGGGTATTTACCCCAAAGATACAAATGTAGGGATCCGCAGGGGTATGTGCACCCTGATGTTTATAGCAGCAATGTCCACAATAGCCAAACTATGGAAAGAGCCAAGATGTCCATCGACAGATGAATGGATAAAGAAGAAGTGGTATATATATGCAATGGAATATTATGCAGCCATCAAAAGGAATGAGATCTTGCCATTTGCAATGACGTGAACTGGAGGTTATTATTCTGAGTGAAATAAGTCAATCGGAGAAAGACATGTATCATATGACCTCACTGATATGAGGAATTCTTAAATCTCAGGAAACAAACTGAAGGTTGCTGGAGTGGTGGGGGGTGGGAGGGATGGGGTGGCTGGGTGATAGACACTGGGGAGGGTATGTGCTATGGTGAGTGCTGTGAATTGTGCAAGACTGTTGAATCACAGACCTGTACCTCTGAAACAAATAATACATTATATGTTAAAAAAAAAGAAGATAGCAGGAAGGGAAAAATGAAGGGGGGGGGGGAATCGAAGGGGGAGACAAACCATGAGAGACTATGGACTCTGAGAAACAAACTGAGGGTTCTAGAGGGGAGGGGGGTGGGGGGGTGGGTTAGCCTGGTGATGGGTATTAAAGAGGGCACGCTCTGCATGGAGCACTGGGTGTTACGCACAAACAATGAATCATGGAACACTACATCTAAAACTAATGATGTAATGTATGGCGATTAACATAACATAAAAAAAAAAAGTCAAAGCCTTTTCAACAGAAAGGTCCTTGCCTCCTTCCCTGCCTAGAAGGAAGGCTAGAGGCACAGCAGCTATCTTGTGAGCCCGAGGCCACATGCATAAGGACAAAGAACCACTCACTGAGGATGACAGAATGGAAAGGTGAAGCGATAGCATCCCAGAGCTGTGTTCATTCCAACCTGCCTGCCATCTCCTGACTTGGCATGTGAAACAAATAAGCCCGGCACATCTGGGGGGGCGGTTTGTTACTTGAAGTGTTCTAGATTGCTCCATGTTCCCGTGTCTGCCACTGAGTTCTCTGATTGGCCTCTTAAAGAGTTCTGAATCGGTGTCTTCCTGCCCATCTCCCCTTCCTCCTGGTTCAGGTCCTGTCACCTCCTCCGGCAGTCATGCCACAGTGTTCTTGTGGGTCTTGCTGCCACTCTGGCGTCTCCCTCCAGTCCATCCCTGGAGTGAACCATGGCTGCCAAAGGAATTTTTCAGAGACTCATTCCTGACCACATAGCTCCTGTGTTTTCCCTCACAAGGCTGTTCCCTCATCCAGACCCTTTAGGAGCTGGCTCCTGACCATCTCTCTACCCCATCTTCCTCCACTCCCTGTCTTGAATCTACTGTCTCAGTGGCATAGCTGAACCGCCTGGCCTCTTCCCGCTGTCCCACTTTTCTCTGTCATGCTGTGGCCAAGTGCCCTCAGAGACTGGCCCTCTCTTCTCCTATTGACACCCACTCCCCTCTAGACCTGAGTGCCCAGCCCCGGGAGTCAGCCACCTCCTCTGAGCTCACCCCCATCGGTCCATCTCTCTGTCCTGGTGTTTGTCGTGCTGCAGGTAGTGGGCTGAGCTTAGCTGCTCCCTCCTCTGACCCCCCTGCAGCAGGAGCCCTCTGTGTCCCCTGGCTCCATCCAGGTCAGGGTCTTGCCTCAGGGTGCTCAGAGTGTGGTGCTCCACCATGCTCTGCTTGGACCCTGCCCTGTGGCCACCACAGCTAATTGCAGAAGCCAGGGGGCATTGTTTGCTAGAAACTGGAGCAAAGGAGCGCCAATCCCATCACCCAACCCAGCAACCTGTTTCATTTTTGCCTGTTTGGGATTGTGGTTTTTAAATACTCAAAGGCAGACTGGCACTTCTCCTGGTTGCATTTTGCCTGGTTAATTTGACCCAATGACTGAGCCTTGTCAGCGATCTGTAGACTCTGAATCTGTCACAGCTGTCTTCCGTCTCAGCCTGTGTCCTAACTCTGGTGAAGCCGGGCACCCAGGGTGGTGCACCAATGGTGGACAGGAGACCAATGATATGATCAGTTGTAATAAAATCACTGAACTCTACAGAGCCACCTCCTGCAGAGCCCTGAGGCACACCACCATAGACTCATGCTTGCTCAGATATTCTCTTTTGAAATGTTGGTTTCCCCAGTTTGACACCCGCCCCCTGCCCACTGTCCTGTGAGCTGAAAATCTTTATTTTGTTCACAAGAATTTTTTTGAGAGACCATAGGCAAGATTTACATTTAAAATCTTTCAAAATAGTGTGCTGTGTGTATGTGTCCTTATTTGAACAAAAAACTGCAGTTGCTCAGCACATTCTAGAATTTCCTCTGTGGGAAGCATCTTCAGGCCAGTGGCAACGTTGTTTGGGTGCATTCCATGCTGATAGATTATCACCTTCTGTCAGGGAATTCGATTTTTGTATAATAGGAAGAAAACAATTTCTATTAGAAAAGTTGCCATAGTTTGAAGTTGGAAAGGATCGGGCCAGCAGGAAACAAAAAAATTCCTCTAACAGAGTCAAAAGGTCATTTGTTGGGATAAAAAAAACAACCGTAAGATCATGTTTCCTTCTGAAACATGATTCTCCCTCTCTCTCCCATATGGCCTGGATAGCAGAAGCCAAAGAGGTGAGTTGTTCTTCATGATAAAGTAATTTTGCCTCTGCCTGTGGGGGGTGAGGGAGGTGGGTGTGGGGACCCACCAGGGGCAGGGTGGGGAGAGATGGAGGAATCTGGAAGAAGACAGGGGCCTGAGGAGGTGGCAGTGAGCCAGCCACTTGCTGGGAGCAGAGGACAGACATGCATGGAAAAAAAACCACTCTCCCCCCAGCCCTCTGCCCAGAGGAAGCCCTAGGAGATAGTGGGGCAGGAGCTGCAATTTTCAAAATATGTAGGGAAGGGACAGTGAGCTGTTTCACTCAGGAGCAGAGGAAAGGGTGATTCCAGAGGGAACAAGGTGCAGGGCACTGACAAGATGGATGTCTGAATTGTATCCAGGCACCTGCAAACAGGTGTGGGGGTGCTTGAGAACTGGGCTCTGGCACTGGAGGCATCTAGCCTTAATGGTGCCTTGGTCTCAGTTTGTTTCCCAGCCTTGGGTTTCAGTTTGTGGTGACAACACTTAATTCACAGAGTAGTTGTGGGAATTAAGAAGTATTACAGAATATTTTATTTATTTATTTATTTAAAAAAAATTTGAGAAAGCGAGTATGAGCAGGGGGAGGGGCTGAGGGTGAGGGAAGCAGACCCTCCACTGAGCATGGAGCAGGACTGGAGGTTCAATCCCAGGACCCTGAGATCATGACTTGAGCCAAAGTCAGATGCTTAACTGACTGAGCCCCCCAGGCCCCCCAAAGTATTACAGAATATTTAGAAAAAGTAAAACCATGCATACATATCCACATATGTCTCATGCAAATAGAAATGCAACACATTTTATTTAACTAATTAGTGAGGAGCCAGTGAGCTGCTACAGGCAGTCTACACGAGAACTGGGTTTACAGAGATTTATAGTTTCTCCTGGACAATACTTATGTACATCTCTGTTAGCCCACATTAGCTCACTCCGTCTCTACAGAGCTACAAAACAGCCCAGCCCTAGAGAGTCAAAGGCATGCACCCCATAGAATCAGACAACCCCAAGGTCCACTAAGTCATGTCCAGATTTTCAGCGAAGAGACACACAGTAATTCTTTTGCCTATTTAAAGTCTTTCACATTTTTTAAAGAACAGTCTCCACCTCCCCACCCCCACCCCCAGCCCAGGGTCATAATAATCTCCAAAAATTATTCTTGATCCCCAACCAATGGGTCTGATCAGGCTTGGCCTGATTATTTACATAGGTGCAGTGAGTAAATTAATGTTCATTTATTTACAGGCCTCCTTGAGTTTGCTTTCAAATCTAGGGAACCATTCAGCATCGAGCGACAGCAAAGGCCCTGGAATTAGTGTCGGTCTGCAAGTTTTTATAAGGGCCCTCAGCCTGGATTTTTAAAAATTTCTATTATTTGCTAGGAAACGGAGCCCAAGAAGCTGTCAACACCAGGTGACTGGATGATTTCCTCTCTTTTCAAGCTTCCTGAGATGGGGGAATGCTGCTGGCAGGAAGCCACCTTATTTTCCACCTGTGAGGCCGGCACCCGATACGCTCTCTGGGGAGGGCTTGGTGGCATTGATTTTGTACATAAAGTGGCTCATCATACCTGGTTAAATGACAATTATCCCGAGGTATGGCATCCCAAATGCACAGTCCAATTATATTTCAGTAAAAAGGAAGACAGTTTCTCATTGAACCTATGACAATAACTACACTTCCACGAAAAGTTGAAAGAACTAAGTAAGAGTTTCTGAATTCTGGCTGGTCGGTGGGAATCAGATGAAAATGTTTCTTTTCATGCACAGCTATGAGTTGTTTAACAGCTAAAACCAGTGCCAGTTTTCCACTGGACATTCTTCTACTCAGTAAATAGGTCATCAGATCTGTACAAAATGTTTAGGGCAGCACCACTTGTATAGACAAACAATGGCAAAAACCTAAATGTCCACCAACAAGAAATGGATAGAATATAGTCACATGATGGGAAAAATGAATGAGTGAGAACTACATATATCAATATGGACAAATCTCAAAAACAATGTTCACCACCTTCTTCCCAGAAGAGAAAACTGCAGAGGGACAATTACAACATGCTTCCAATTTTATGAAGATTAAAAGCTTGAAAACTATGCCATCTATTACTAATGGGTATCTATCCATAACAAAGTGTTCAAAAATGCATGGGGATAATATATATTAAATTCAAATGAATAGCCACCTCTGTGGAGGGAGGTACATGGGAGAAAAGGCATCCAAGGACTTTTAGTCATTTCTGGGAAAAAAAATGTTTCTTTTCAATATACAAAAGCAAAGTCTATTAAATTGCAGGTTAAGAGGGAAGAGGAAGGGCTCCCTCACAGATCTGTAAATGAAAGATAACTAGAGCAACATCAACAACGTTCCAAAAAATAATCACAGTAAAATGACCTCGTTCAATCTGAATTAATTCTCGTTCCTTGTTGGCTTTCAGAAAGCTTCTGCTCTGAACTGTGTCCTAGAAATCCTGATCCATCTGTTGGTGTGGTCTGAAGTTTGTCCAGGCGAGGGCCAGCTCAGCAGTCTGTCCCCAGAGGTGACTCACTCAGGTGTTGGTGGCTGGAGCCGCTGGTACATTCTCATGAGGACCTGAGGCTGCCCTTCTGTGCCGGACACTGTGCCTGGCCTGCAGCTGATTAGCAGAGCTTCCAGACAGACAGAGTTAACTAAGAACAACCTGTGACAGAACTGTGGCTAATTTTTTACAGTAGCCAGTAATACAAAGACGGAAGAGTATAAAATACTCTACTTCACCCTGAGGGCACTGACAAACCTTCAGGGCCTTCCCTTAAAACCTACGGCGTCTGTAATAGTCACACCGATGACATTTACAGAGACAACCTTAACCTAGGGAAGGCTGAGGGTCTCTTCTGATGTGACAGCGCTTCCAATACAGCTCTGATGAAGGAAGATGGAACCCATTTAACAAACATAATGACTTAGCATCTCTCGTCCTTGTTTTATAAGGTGAAGGAACAAATCTTTGTGAGTTTCCAGGGGCTTTCTGGGAAGTTTCAAAGAATGTTTTAGCTGAAGATAGCTGAAAGCTTTGTTTTTACTGTTTCTGTATTTAGGATCTGGTCTTAAGGAGAAATCAAAAGAGTTGTCAGCTCGGGCACCTGGGTGGCTCAGTTGTTAAGCGTCTGCCTTCAGCTCAGGTCATGATCCCAGGGTCCTGGGATCAAGCCCCGCATCGGGCTCCCTGCTCAGCGGGAAACTTGCTTTTCCCTCTCCCACTCCCCCTGCTTGTGTTCCCTTTCTCGCTGTGTCTCTCTCTGTCAAAAAAAAAAAAAAAAAAAAAAGAGTTGCCAGAGGATATTTGGGTGCTTGATTAAGAAAATATCATGGGTCCCCACAAAAAATCCTTGTTCACCTATTTAGTACTAAAGGAAATTGTAAGGTTGCAAGCTTGGTTCAGTATTTACAAATCAATCAATGTGATACATCACATTAATAAAAGAAAGGATAAAACCATATGATCCTCTCAATAGTTGCAGAAAAAGCATTTGACAAAGTACAATACCCATTCATGATAAAAGCCCTCAATAAAGTAGGTCTGGAGGGAACATACCTCAATATGACAAATACCATATATGAAAAACCCACAGCAAACATCATCTTCAATGGGGAAAAACTGAGAGCTTTTCCCCTAAGATCAGGAAAAAGATGAGGATGCCACTCTTACCACTTTTATTCAACATAGTACTGGAAGTTCTAGCCACAACAGTCAGACGACAAAAAGAAATGGAAGGCATCCAAATCAGCAAGGAAGAAGTAAATTTTCATTATTTGAAAATGACATGATACTATCTGTAGAAAACCTGAAAGACTCCACCAAAAAACTGATATATGAATTCAGTAAAGTTGCAGGATACAAAATCAATGTGCAGAAATCTGTTGCATTTCTATACATCAATAATGAAGGAACAGAAAGAGAAATTAAGAAAACAATCCCATTTATAGTCACACCAAAAACAATAAGATACTTAGGAATAAATCTAACTGAAGAGGTGAAAGACTTGTACTCTGAAAACTATAAAACATTGAGGAAAGAAATTGAAGACAACACAAAGAAATGGAAAGACATTCCGTGCTCATGGATTGGAAGAACAAATATTATTACAATGTCTATACTACCCAAAGCAATCTTTGCTGGCAAAAAAATGCCAACAGCATTTTTCACAGAACTAGAACAATCCTAAAATTTTGTGTGGAACCACAACTCTTTCAGACTATTCAGACAAAGCAATCTTGAAAAAAGAAAAGCAAAGCTGGAGGCATCACGATTCCAGACTTCAAGTTAGATTACAAAGCTGTAGTCGTCAAGACAGTATGGTATTAGCACAAAAACAGACACAGAGATCAATGGAGCACAATAGAGAACCCAGACGTGGACCCACAATTATATGGTCAACTAATATTCAACAAAGCAGGAAAAAATATCCAACGGAAAAAAGACAGTCTCTTCCATAAGTGGTGCTGGGAAAATTGGACAGCCATATGCAGAAGAATGAAACTGGACAATTCTCTTACACCATACACAAAGATAAATTAAAAACGGTTGAAAGACCTAAACGTGAGGCAGGAATCCATCAAAATCCTAGAGGAGAACCCAGGCAGCAACCTCTTTGACCTTAACCGCAGCAGCTTCTTGCAAGACACATTTCCAAAGGCAAGGAAAACAAAAGCAAAAATGAACTGTTGGGACTTCATCAAGATAAAAACCTTCTGCATAAGGAAGGAAACAGTCAGCAGAACTAAAAAAACCTATGGAATGGTAGAAGATATCTGCAAATGACATATCTGACAAAGGGTTAGGATCCAAAATATATGAAGAACTTATCAAACTCAACAACCCCCCCAAACAAATAATCCACTTAAAAATGGACAGAAGACATAAATAGACATTTATCTAAAGAAGACATAGAGATGGCCAACAGACACATGAAAAAATGCTCCACATCACTTGACATCAGGGAAATACAAATCAAAACTACAATGAGATCACCTCACACCTGTCAGAATGGCTAAAATAAAAAACACAAGAAACAGTAAGTATTGGTGAGGATGTGGAGTAAAAGGAACACTTGCGCACTGTTGGTGGGAATGCAAACTGGTGTAGCCACTATGGAAAAGAGTATGGAGTTTCCTCAAAAAATTAAAAATAGAGGTACCTTATGATCCAGCAATTGCACTACTGGGTATTTACCCAAAGAATAAAAGAGCATTAATTCAAAGGGATACATGCGCCCTTATGTTTATAGCAGCATTATTTACAATAGCCACAATATGGAAGCAGCCCAAGTGTCTGTTGACTGATGAATAGATAAAAAAGATGTGGTATATATATGATAGAATATTACTCAGCCATAAAAAAAAGAATGAAATTGCTGCCATTTGCAATGACATGGATGGAGCTAGAGAGTATAAAATAAGCAAAATAGGTCAATCAGAGGAAGACAAATACTGTATGATTTTACTCATATGTAGAATTTAAGAAACAAAACAAACAAGCAGACAGAAAAAATAAGAGAGAGAGAGAGAGACAAACCAAGAAACAGACTCTTAACTATAGAAAACACACTGATGGGGGCACCTGGGTGGCTGAGTCAGTTAAGCATCTTCCTTGGGCTCAGGTTGTGACCCTGGGATCCTGGAATAGAGCCCCGTGCTGGGCTCCCTGATCAGCAGGGAGCCTGCTTCTCTCTCTTCCTCTGCCCTTCCCCCCAACTTCTGCTCTCTCTCTCTCAAATAAATAAATAAAATATTAAAAGAAAGAAAGAAAGAAAACACTCTGATGGTTATCAGTGGGGAAGTGGGTGGGGGATGGGTGAAATAGGTGATGGGGATTAAGGAGGCCATTTACTGTGATGAGCACTGGGTGATGTATGCAAGTGTTGAATCACGATATTGCACACCCAAAACTCATATAACACTGTATGTTCACTAACTGGAATTAAAATAAAAACTTTAAAAAATAAATAAAAAGAGAAAAAGGAAAATTGTAAAGTGAACATAGAAGGTGATATAATTTTGAAGACTGGCTTCTCTTTCACAAGTGAGGTTTTGTGTGTATTTTGTTTTTTGATAATCAGGGATGTAATAAAGTCAACATAAAGCACAGCAATTTTTATGGTAGGACACAAACTATCCGCGATGGGGGCAGATTACATACAAGTGAAGAATCGCTTCCGCATGGTAGACAAAGGCACTTACCCATGAAGCAAGGCAGCAAACCCATCAACAATGAATGAGTTTTGCTAAATCTTTAACATATTTCATGGTTTCATTTCAGACTCAGGTATTATAAACCAGGACAAATAAACCGTACTTTTTCAGTTTTGTCCTTCACTGTTCTCTTTTACATTCGGGAAGGAAACTGCTCTTTACTGCCTCACAGAACAAAAGCACATACACAGTTGTATTTCTTTGTTACTATTGCTTAGTGTATAGCATCAACTACCCATATTAAAGATAACTTTTATTCAAAGTAACCAACTTCTTTTATCCAGAAAAAATCCAGGAGGTGGGTGGAAAATTGAGAACCATCTCTGGCCAGCCTGTGTGCAGATGAGCATGAGCGCAGATGAGCAATGTGTTTGAGTACACACGCACACATTTCTGCAGCCACGTGAATCCATTTTACCTTCTCTTAAAGTGGCATCAATTAGCTCCATTCAACATTAGTTTAGGGTTTTAAGTTATCCGAAGATACTGGAAATTTACTCAATCAGATACATTACATGATAAGTTTGTCTGAATAACCATTCAATTTAGAAGAACGTCAATTTACAGTTTTCATTGTACCATGTAAGAGTAAGGCTAGCTTTTTGATCTTTGATCAGTAAACTATTTGGGAAGTTCAGATGAACTATTTTCTTCATGATAAAGCAAACCAAAAGAAATGTGTACTTGCATTATACTTGACAATGACGAATTGAAGAAAAGACATACCTCTTTCTTTAAAACCAAAATTATTAAGCTAATGTGATTTACTGTATGTGGATTTAGAAAACGTTTTTTAAGTTAGCAGTTTTTTTATGATGGCTATTTTTTCAAAGCCTAACACTTGAAAGTATTACAGGTTAGGAATATTAGATTTAGTAAGTGCTTATTTTTTTTTCTATAAACTAATCAGAATAGGGCTCCTTTGATTTAAGAGACATAATATCCTAATGTATTGTACACTCATACACCAAGAGGTCAAGTCCTTTCTCACAGTAGGCTCATAGACACAGGGATGGACAGCTACATTGAGAGATTTTGACTTCGGTTCCACAGTTTCAGCCACAGGCCAAAAATAAACACAAAATTTGACCAATCCTAGATCTCAAAGAGATATTCTCCCCAGTGGGCACTAAATTCTTAATGGACTTGAGCCCCAAATAGACAAACAAAGACTAACAAGCTGTATTTTCTGTTGTTTCTCATGAAAAGGGGGATAGATTTCTATCATCTGTCTACAGAGATCACCAAATGGTCAAACCATAAAACCAAATTTTAAACCACCATTGCCAAGAATGGAGAATTACTTAGCAGTCATGCAAGGACCAGAACTAAAAACACAAACACAAATTCAGTAAAGATTAAAACAGAACCAGAGAAGCAGAGGGTGAGCAAAGCCAAAATTCTGTTACTGGTCGGAACTCACTCTGGGTGCCTAGAAGGGCTATGTCAGAGCTCAGCATCCTGGGAAATGTCCTCTCCAGCATGTATTTTACTTGGCTGTCCAGTGAGTCCATTGGGTATCTCATGGGACCTCTGAAACTACTACAGGATAATTTTCAAAGAGCTGATATTATGACTCTCATACAGATATAAACACATTGAAGATTTTATTTAACTACTAGTGAACAAGGGAGCCCTAGTTCAAATGATAATTGGATTTACAGAGATTACAGTCTCCACTGGATTCAATCCATTTGCATTGCTATGGACAAAAAAATCTTCATCACCATCAGCCCTCCGAAAGTTAATTTCTCTCTCTACAGGCTTGCCAAACAACCCCACTAAAAACAACCAAAGGCACACATCCTCATAGAATCAGACAGTTCCTGGAGGGTCTGCTAGCCAGCATTCCATTGAAAGGATACCCTGTAATCTTTTTTCCCTTCCAGTATGTTTCCTGACAGAAGGATGCAGAAGTGCACCTGTCACAGAAGAGAGGCCAGGTAAATGACAACTGTTGGTCAAATCCAGTGGCTAGGAGTCATCAGGTGCTCCACAAATTTTTCAGGCGGGAAGGAGCTATACTCCAGGGCATTGTCCACACTTGGCTCATGCCCTGGCTTCTCTGAATTGATTTCTTTTCTTCCTGGGAAAGAGAGGTAAGTGCTGGTGAGGGTGGGGAAAGAAAGGGGGTGAGAGGGGAGGGGGACATCAGCTAAGGACATGGGCTTGCTGGCTTCCTGAAGGAAGGTACAGTTGTCCCCCTAGTCCCTCTGTTTTTCTGGAAAATTGAACAGACTGTTCACAAATAAACATTTATCTTGAATGTATTAGAGTTTACACAGAGTTGAACATTATAATAGTTCAAAAATAAATATACTATTTTTCTTACAGAAGTGATTTAAAAAGTTTTGAACAACCAAATGGCACAGACAGTGACAATTAAGTCCCTGTGCTGACTGATGAGAATGGATGTGGGTTCTGGACCCATTAGATCATTTTGGCCTACCCAGTTCCTTCCTGGAAATTTCAACTTGCTCATTATAGAAAAAAATCAGAAAATGCTCCAAAGGAATACAGTTTCAGTTAATATTTTGTGCATATTCTTTGAGGTTTTTCTATTTATCTGTATTTCACTACATCTCTACTTTCAAATATGGATTAATACTATCTGTTATTTTGCAATTAAAATGAAATATGGAGAATATCAGCTACATGTGTATCTGAAACACCCTCCATATGTCTGACAACTGTCTATAGGTAGTGTTTGTTAGGTTTCTCCACTGTAAAGTTACTCTCTTTTTACTCTTCTTTTCATGGTCTCTGGAAGGAAGTCATTATGCACAACCTGCATTTAAGAGATGGGGAATTATGGGGCACCTGGGTGGCTAGTCAGGTAAGTGACAGACTCTTGGTTTCAGCTCAGGTCGTGATCTCAGGGTCGTGGGATTGAGCCGTGCAAGGGGCTTTGCACTCAGCTTGGAGTCTACTTGAGATTCTTCCCCCCTCCCGCTGCTTCTCCCCCTCTGCTCTTCCCCTTATTTCTCTCCCCTTATCTTGCGTGCTCTCTCTCTCTCAAATAAATAAATAAGCAAACAAACAAACAAATAAGTAAATAAAATCTTAAGGAAAAAAGAGATGGGGAATTATGCTCTACCTCCTTGAGGGGGGAGTACAATACAAGTTATTTGGAATGCATGGGATATTTGCCTGTTCGCCCCATTAATTTAATTACTTACGCATTCAATTGTTCATTTATATCAGAATGGACTCATGGTTATTGATTTTATCCTCTGGGTTACTATCCAATGCTACTTTATTTTGTTGCTAAGATTGTTCAAGCTTTGGTCATTTGGATCTCTTTCAGTTGACTCTTGTGTCCCTTTGACATAACCCCATCATTGTGGGTTTTTTGTTTTTCCCTCCTTCACTTTGCTCCAGGCTCATCTTGAATATTTCCTGCCCCTGTTATAGAAGCAGCCATTTCTCTGAGGTGCCCAGGGCACACATTTTTAAGGGTCTTTAATACATGTTGCCAAATTATCTGCCAGAAAGTTTACACAATTTATAATCTACCCAGCAGCATGTGTGTGTATTTGTCATCACACTGTGATGATTAAAAAAAATTGAAAAATAATATTTCATCACTTTTAATTGGATTCCTTTGATAATTAGTGACTTTCTCTAATTTTTGTAAGTTTATCAGCCATTTGTTGTCTTTTTAATGATGATAAGATTGATCATAGGTTAAAGTGGGGTCAACCTGTTCCTTCTGTTATAAAGCTCTCCATCAAAATTTCACCTAATAGATTCTTTGGTTCCTCTGAAATATAGTTCATAAAGGAAGGTGGAATGAATGCTTGATTTTGTCCCTTTATCATTTGTCAATTTTCAGAGTAATGAGTCAATGTCCTAACAATTTCCCATGATGACTTAAGAGTTTTTATTTGTATTTTTTATTTTTTTTAAAGATTTTATTATTTATTTGAGAGAGAGGGTGAGTGAGAGAGAGTGCACAAGCCAGGGGCAGGAGTGGAGAGGCAGAGGCAGAAGCAGACTCCCTGCTGAACAGGGAGCCCGATGTGGGGCTCAATCACAGGACTCTGGGATCATGACCTGAGCTGAAGGCAGATGCTTAATGGACTGAGCCACCCAGGCTCCCCAACTGAAGAGTTTTTAAAAATGTTTTATGAACTCATGAACTTTTATATATTTGTTGTGTTTCATTCCATGTCAATCGCTTCACTTTTTGGTGCTCAAATGGTCCCAACTTAAGCCAGTGTAGTCTTTTCAAATTGACTCCTGTATCTCTTTTTTCTTTTCAAATTATAACATTTGGCTCTGTCGGTTAAGTGTCTGACTCTTGATCTCAGCTCAGGTCTTGATCTCTCCAGGGTCGTGAGTTCAAGTCCTACATTGGGCTCCACGCTGGGTGTGGAACCTACTTAAAAAAAAAAAAAGACCTAAATGAATGAAGAGATAAACTATGTTCAGGATTGGAAGACTCGGTCAGTAGTATTAAATGTGCCATTTTCTCCAAATGCATTTATAGATTTAATGCAATTGTAATTAAAATTCCAATAAACTTCTTGGGAGAACTGGCCAGATTCACTTAAAAATTTATATGGAAATGCAAAGGCCAAACAAAGACACTATTTAAAAAGAACAGGGTAGGAGGACTTCAGCTGCCAGATACCAAGACCTACTGTAAAGCTATAGTACTTGAGGCAGCATGTTATTGGTGCAAGAATAGAAATATAGACCATTAAAAAAAAAAAAAGGAAAAAAAAGAAGAAGAAGATAGCAGGAGGGAAGAATGAAGGGGGGGAAATCGGAGGGGGAGATGAACCATGAGAGATGATGGACTCTGAAAAACAAACTGAGGGTTCTAGAGGGGAGAGGGGTGGGAGGATGGGTTAGCCTGGTGATGGGTATTAAAGAGGGCACGTTCTGCATGGAGCACTGGGTGTTATACACAAATAATGAAGTGGAACACTTCCATATCATGGAACACTACATAAAAAACTAATGATGTAATGTATGGTGATTAACATAACATAATAATAAAAAAAAAGAAATATAGACCATTGACCCAAAATATAGTTTAGATACAGACCCATACTTTCATAGACCTTTGATTTATGATAATATGAATTATAAACTTCTCAATAAAGTGACAAGTGGAAATCCATGAGAAAAAAAATGAAATGGAATCTCTACCTTGCACAATACATAATCCCTTCTAGATGTCTTAAATACCTAAATATGGAGGGTAAAGCTATAAAAAATTTTAGAAACTAAAACTTCATGACCTTGAGATAGTGAAAGATTTCTTTCTTTTTTTAAAGATTCTATTTATGTATTTTTCAGGGAGAGAGAGTGAGCATGAGCAGTGGGGAAGGGCAGAGGCAGAAGGAGAAGGAGGCTGAGCAAGGAGCTCGATGAGGGGCTGGATCCCAGGACCCTGGGATCATGACCTGAGCCGAAGGCAGACACTTAACCAACTGAGCCACCCAGGTGCTCCTGAAAGATTTCTTAAACAAGAAAGAAGCATTAATGCTAGGGGGGAAACATAAGGTAAACTGTGCTATTTTCAATGTAGTATGTGGAAAATCTCAGACTGCTGGCATTTGTAAACTCTGGTTTTAGTTTGTCATTGGGCAAGTAGACACACTGGAAGTCAGCTTTCAGAAACATTGATGTCATTTTGACAGTATATTTTATATCTGCCTCATCTGTAATTAAAAATTTAATTCTATTTTCTCTTTAATAAAAGTCTTTTCCTGCCATCCATTTTTTATGATTCTATTCTGTCTCATTGTATTGACTTAGAAACCCACTCTATCTATTTCTATCTATCATCTATCTATCTATCATCTATCTATCTATCTATCTATCTATCTATCTATCATCTATCTATCATCTATCTATCATCTATCTATTATCTATCATCTATCTATCATCTATCATCATCTATCATCTATCTATCTATCTATCATCTATCATCTATCTATCATCATCTATCTATCTATCTTAGATTGTGAATGTCATTTTAAAATTTGTATTAACTATTTTATTTTTTATTAGTCTGCCACTGTTGGAAATGAAAAAAAAAAAAAAGAAAAAGCAACTGATCTATCACCACAGATACTTGAAAGCACTGAAATAGATAACATAAAAATCAAGAAATCAAGAAATTCCACTAATGAAAAAAACCCCATAAATGGAAAAAGTTTTTACAACACTTTAGGTGCCAAGAGTCTATAAGAATCAATTCAAAAAATCAAGAAAGATGGGCAGAAGACCATGAACACACACTACATGAAGATTTTTAATGCAGGATCAACACGTGAGAACTGGCCAGCCTCTCTGTCTTCCTGGACGTGAACGCTAAAACCACCAGGAAGGCACAGTCAGCAGATCAGCAAAAGTTGAAAAGTCCCACAAAGGTGTCAGCGAGGAGGCTGAGGGTCATGCACCCTCTGAAAACCTGGTGGATGGGAGAGTGAGGCTGTCAAGCTCTCCTGAGAGCTCTGCAGCATCCCCTCCATCTAAATATCCGCACCCCTGGAGCAGCAGTTGCATGCTAGCCCTGGGTGCCAACACAAATGCTCATGCAGGACCCAAAAGACCCCAGATGATGAGACGGGACACGCCTAGTAGAACCACTTATGGCTGCGTAGTAAAAACAAGCAATGCGCCCCTCCCTCAGTTTGGATGGATAAAGGCAGGTGCTTTAATGCTGTGGAAGAGTAAAGAACGGGAAAGACCACCAACCACAGCCTCAGGCACTTGTGGGCATAGGTCGCAAGGGGAGCGCACCTGGTCCCCTGGGGCTCCCGGGACATCTGCAGGAGACTCTCCCAGAAATTCAGTAAAACGTCCTGCTGGGGGAGTCCTTCCATCCACTATAGCTTCCTCATAGTATCCAGATGTCCTGGGGGACAAGGAGGATCCCCCAAGGGGTCTTGGGTGGAGGAGCCCTGCCAGGTCAAGGAATGACACTGGGTCTGGCATGGGTCCCAAACAGAAGGGTCTGAGCCCAGGCTGGGGCTGGAGGCAATGGGTTCTGCTGCTGGGGAGCTGGCCCTGGGGTGGAAGGAGGGGTAGGAGAGGGGTGCTACAGACACCTGGGACCCTGGGGAATATGGGTCTGCAGAGACAGGGACTCGGACAATGTGTGTGCAGGAGTGGCTCCCACTGGCCTGGCTGCCCTGGTGCCCCTGCTTTTTAAGAGCATTTGGTCCTGTGGTTCTTTTTTTTTTTTTTTTTAAGATTTTATTTATTTATTTGAGAAGGAGAGAGCCCGGGGTGGGAGGGGCAAAGGGAGAGGAAGAAGCAGACTCCCCACTGAGCCCAGAGACACATGCAGGGCTCCATCTGAGGACCCTGGGATCATGACCTGAGCTGAAGGCAGACGCTCGGCCAACTGAGCCACCCAGGTGCCCAGGTCCTGCGGTCTTGAACCAAACCTGCTCTTGGTGTTCCTGCAGGTTGAGTCTGGTGCTCAGGCCTCCACCCCTTACCCCAGCTCCTCCTGGGTGGAGGGAGCTCTCTTTTTCAAATAGTTTCTCCAGTCCCTGCTGCTATTCCTTGCCTAGAGTCTGGGGTTGGTTGCGTCCCCTGAGATACTAAGGTTCTTGCATCCTCATTCTTGTTCTGTTCCTTGCTCAGAGCTTGTGCCCATTAGGGCTGGGTTTCTATCCGACCCTCCTTGCTGTGCCCACCCAGGCCCACCCTGCTGGTGCTGGGACTCCTCCTTGTCTCACCTCCACCCTGCAGTCCTCACCCCTGTCTCAGATGAGTCTTGCAGCCATGGATTCATCAATTCGTTCATTACTGAGCAGCTGCTACAGGCTGCCGGTGCTGTCCTGTATCACTTCAATATGACCTCATCAGTCTTTGATAGCTCCCTGGCTTTCTGGTGCAAGATGACTCAGTCTCATTTTGTACATTTTTTTAAAAAATTTTTTTATTGTTATGTTAATCCCCATACATTACATCATTAGTTTTAGATGTAGTGTTCCATGATTCATTGTTTGTGCGTAACACCCAGTGCTCCATGCAGAACGGACCCTCTTTAATACCCATCACCGGGCTAACCCATCCTCCCACCCCCCTTCCCTCTAGAACCCTCAGTTTGTTTTTCAGAGTCCATCATCTCTCATGGTTCGTCTACCCCTCCGATTTCCCCCCCTTCATTCTTCCCCTCCTGCTATTTTCTTCTTCTTCTTCTTTTTTTCTTAACATATATTGCATTATTTGTTTCAGAGGTACAGATCTGAGATTCAACAGTCTTGCACAATTCACAGCACTTACCAGAGCACATATCCTCCCCACTGTCTATCACCCAGTCACCCCATCCCTCCCACCCCACCCCCCACTCCAGCAACCCTCAGTTTGTTTCCTGAGATTAAGAATTCCTCATATCAGTGAGGTCATATGATACATGTCTTTCTCTGTTTGACTTATTTCACTCAGCATAATACCCTCCAGTTCCATCCATGTCGTTGCAAATGGCAAGATTTCATTCCTTTTGATGGCTGCATAATATTCCATTGTGTATATATATATACCACTTCTTCTTTATCCATTCATCTGTCGATGGACACTTGGCTCTTTCCACAGTTTGGCTATTGTGGACATTGCTGCTATAAACATCGGGGTGCACGTACACTTTCAGATCCCTACTTTTGTATCTTTGGGGTAAATACCCAGGAGTGCAATTGCTGGATCATATGGTAGCTCTATTTTCAACTTTTTGAGGAACCTCCATACTGTTTTCCAGAGTGGCTGCACCAGCTTGCATTCCCACCAACAGTGTAGGAGGGTTCCCCTTTCTCCGCATCCCCGCCAACATCTGTCATTTCCTGACTTGTTAATTTTAGCCACTCTGACTGGTGTGAGGTGGTATCTCATTGAGGTTTTGATTTGGATTTCCCTGATGCTGAGCGATATTGAGCACTTTTTCATGTGTCTGTTGGCCATTTGGATGTCTTCTTTGGAAAAATGTCTGTTCATGTCTTCTGCCCATTTCTTGAATGGATTCTTTGTTCTTTGGGTGTTGAGTTTGATAAATTCTTTATAGATTTTGGATACTAGCCCTTTATCTGATATGTCATTTGCAAATATCTTCTCCCATTCTGTCGGTTGTCTTTTGGTTTTGTTGACTGTTTCCTTTGCTTTGCAAAAGCTTTTTATCTTGATGAAGTCCCAATAGTTCATTTTTGCCCTTGCTTCCCTTGCCTTTGGCGATGTTTCTAGGAAGAAGTTGCTGCGGCTGAGGTCGAAGAGGTTGCTGCCTGTGTTCTCCTTTAGGATTTTGATGGACTCCTGTCTCACATTTAGGTCTTTCAACCATTTGGAGTCTATTTTTGTGTGTGGTGTAAGGAAATGGTCCAGTTTCATTCTTCTGCATGTGGCTATCCAATTTTCCCAACACCATTTGTTGAAGAGACTGTCTTTTTTCCATTGGACATTCTTTCCTGCTTTGTCGAAGATTAGTTGACCATAGAGTTGAGGGTCCATTTCTGGGCTCTCTATTCTGTTCCATTGATCTATGTGTCTGTTTTTGTGCCAGTACCATACTGTCTTGATGATGACAGCTTTGTAATAGAGCTGGAAGTGTGGAATTGTGATGCTGCCAGCTTTGCTTTTCTTTTTCAACATTCCTCTGGCTATGCGGGGTCTTTTCTGGTTCCATACAAATTTTAGGATTATTTGTTCCATTTCTTTGAAAAAAGTGGATGGTATTTTGATGGGGATTGCACTGACTGTGTAGATTGCTCTAGGTAGCATTGACATCTTCACAATATTTGTTCTTCCAATCCATGAGCATGGAACATTTTTCCATTTCTTTGTGTCTTCCTCAATGTCTTTCATGAGTATTTTATAGTTTTCTGAGTACAGATCCTTTGCCTCTTTGGTTAGATTTATTCCTAGGTATCTTATGGTGTTGGGTGCAATTGTAAATGGGATCGACTCCTTAATTTCTCTTTCTTCTGTCTTGTTGTTGGTGTATAGGAATGCCACTGACTTCTGTGCATTGATTTTATATCCTGGCACTTGACTGAATTCCTGTATGAGTTCTAGCAGTTTTGGGGTGGAGTCTTTTGGGTTTTCCACATAAAGTATCATATCATCTGCAAAGAGTGAGAGTTTGACTTCTTCTTTGCCAATTTGGATGCCTTTGATTTCTTTATGTTGTCTGATTGCTGTGGCTAGGACTTCTAATACTATGTTGAATAGCAGTGGTGATAGTGGACATCCCTGCCGTGTTCCTGACCTTAGGGGAAAAGCTCTCAGTTTTTCCCCATTGAGAATGATATTCGCTGTAGGTTTTTCATAGATGGCTTTTATGATATTGAGGTATGTACCCTCTATGCCTATACTCTGAAGAGTTTTGATCAAGAAAGGATGCTGTACTTTGTCAAATGCTTTTTCTGCATCTATTGAGAGGATCATATGATTCTTGTTCTTTCCTTTGTTAATGTATTGTATCACGTTGATTGATTTGTGGATGTTGAACTAACCTTGCAGCCCAGGGATAAATCCCACTTGGTCGTGGTGAATAATCCTTTTAATGTACTGTTGGATCCTATTGGCTAGTATTTTGGTGAGAATTTTTGCATCCATGTTCATCAGGGATATTGGTCTGTAATTCTCCTTTTTGATGGGGTCTTTGTCTGGTTTTGGGATCCAGGTAATGGTGGCCTCATAAAATGAGTTTGGAAGTTTTCCTTCCATTTCTATTTTTTGGAACGGTTTCAGAAGAATAGGTATTAATTCTTCTTTAAATGTTTGGTAGAATTCCCCTGGGAAGACATCTGGCCCTGGGCTTTTGTTTTTTGGGAGATTTTTGATGACTGCTTCAATTTCCTTAGTGGTTATAGGTCTGTTCAGGTTTTCTATGTCTTCCTGGTTCAGTTTTGGTAGTTGATACATCTCTCGGAATGCATCCATTTCTTCCAGGTTATCTAATTTGCTGGCATATAGTTGATCATAATATGTTCTTATAATTGTTTGTATTTCTTTGGTGTTGGTTGTGATCTCTCCTCTTTCATTCATGATTTTGTTTATTTGGGTCATTTCTCTTCTTTTTGATAAGTCTGGCCAGGGGTTTATCAATCTTGTTAATTCTTTCAAAGAACCAGCTCCTAGTTTCGTTGATCTGTTCTACTGTTCTTTTAGTTTCTATTTCATTGATTTCTGCTCTGATCTTTATTATTTCTCTTCTCCTGCTGGGTTTAGGCTTTATTTGCTGTTCTTTCTCCAGCTCCTTTAGGTGGAGGGTTAGGTTGTGTATTTGAGACCTTTCTTGTTTCTTGAGAAAGGCTTGTATTGCTATATACTTTCCTCTTAGGACTGCCTTTGCTGCATCCCAAAGATTTTGAATAGTTGTGCTTTCATTTTCATTTGTTTCCATGAATTTTTTAAATTCTTCTTTAGTTTCCTGGTTGACCCATTCATTCTTTAGTAGGATGCTCTTTAGCCTCCATGTATTTGAGTTCTTTCCGACTTTCCTCTTGTGATTGAGTTCTAGTTTCAAAGCATTGTGGTCTGAAAATACGCAGGGAATGATCCCAATCTTTTGGTACCAGTTGAGACCTGATTTATGACCTAGGATGTGATCGATTCTGGAGAATGTTCCATGAGCACTAGAGAAGAATGTGTATTCCGTTGCTTTGGGATGGAATGTTCTGAATATGTCTGTGAAGTCCATTTGGTCCAGTGTGTCATTTAAAGTCTTTATTTCCTTGTTGATCTTTTGCTTAGATGATCTGTCCATTTCAGTGAGGGGGATGTTAAAGTCTCCCACTATTATTGTATTGTTGTCGATGTGTTTCTTTGCTTTTGTTATCAATTGCCTTATATAATTGGCTGCTCCCATGTTAGGGGCATAGATATTTACAATTGTTAGGTCTTCTTGTTGGATAGACCCTTTAAGTAGGATATAGTGTCCTTCCTCATCTCTTATTACAGTCTTCGGTTTAAAATCTAATTTGTCTGATATAAGGATTGCCACCCCAGCTTTCTTTTGGTGTCCATTAGCATGGTAAATGGTTTTCCACCCCCTCACTTTCAATCTGGGGGTGTCTTTGGGTCTAAAATGAGTCTCTTGCAGACAGCATACTGATGGGTCTTGTTTTTTAATCCAATCTGATAGCCTGTGTCTTTTGATTGGGGCATTTAGCCCATTTACATTCAGGGTAACTATTGAAAGATAGGAATTTAGTGCCATTGTATTGCCTGTAAGGTGACTGTTACTGTATATTGTCTGTGTTCCTTTCTGGTCTATGCTGCTTTTAGGCTCTCTCTTTGCTTAGAGGACCCCTTTCAAGATTTCTTGTAGGGCTCATTTCGTGTTTGCAAATTCCTTTAGTTTTTGTTTGTCCTGGAAAATTTTTATCTCTCCTTCTATTTTCAATGACAGCCTAGCTGGATATAGTATTCTTGGCTGCATATTTTTCTCATTTAGTGCTCTGAATATATCATGCCAGTCCTTTCTGGCCTGCCAGGTCTCTGTGGATAGGTCTGTTGCCAATCTAATGTTTCTACCATTGTAGGTTACATATCTCTTCTCCTGAGCTGCTTTCAGGATTTTCTCTTTGTCTCTGAGACTGGTAAGTTTTACTATTAGATGTCGGGGTGCTGACCTATTTTTATTGATTTTGAGAGGGGTTCTCTGTGCTTCCTGGATTTTGATGCCTGTTTCCTTCCCCAAATTAGGGAAGTTCTCTGCTATAATTTGCTCCATTATATCTTCTGCCTCTCTCTCTCTTTCTTCTTCTTCTGGGATCCCAATTATTCTAATGCTGTTTCGTCTTATGGTATCGCTTATCTCTCGAATTCTGCCCTTGTGATCCAGTAGTTGTTTATCTCTCTTTTTCTCAGCTTCTTTATTTTCCATCATTTGGTCTTCTATATCACTGATTTTCTCTTCTGCCTCATTTATCCTAGCAGTTAGGGCCCCCATATTTGACTGCACCTCATTAATAGCCTTTTTGATTTCTACTTGGTTAGATTTTAGTTCTTTTACTTCTCCAGAAAGGGTTTCTCTAATAACTTCCATGCTTTTTTCAAGCCCAGCTAGTATCTTTAAAGTGATGATTCTGAACTCTAGTTCTGACATCCTACTAATGTCCGTATTGAGTAGGTCCCTGGCAGTCGGTACTACCTCTTGTTCTTTTTGTTGAGGTGACTTTTTCCATCTTGTCATTTTGTCCAGAGGAGAATAGATTAATGAGAGAACAAAATGCTAACAGGGTAACAACGTCCCCAGAAAATATACTCTAAACAAATCAGAAAAGACCTGAAGCAGTGGGAAAAGAAAGGGAAAGAGAGAAAAAAGAAAAAGAAAAAGAAAAAAAAAAGAAAAAGGAAAAGATAAAGATAAAAACAAACAAAAACAGAACAAAACAAAAAAAATACAGAATGTGATCAAATATGATCAGGCTGGTATATAGATCAGTGCCACACACTAGATTTTGGGTGTATTTTGGTCTGTTAGATGAAAGTGCCTCCCAAAATTTTAAAGAAAGGAAAACTTATATATGTACAAAAATAAGGGTTGATATGATGAAGGGATGGAATATGACTGTAAAGATGGAAATTTTAAAAAATTTTATAAAAGGAATTGATAAGTTGTTTGAAAAAAGAAAGAAGAGGATTAAAAAAAAAAGAAAAAAAAAGGGAGAGAATGTGATCAGGCAGGGGAGTAGAAAAAAACCATGCACTAGAGATTTAGGGTATATTTTGATCTGTTAGAAGAAACTATCTCAAAATTTTAAAGAGAGAACAACTTATATATACATGCCAAAAATACGGGTAACTACTATGAAGGGATAGAATATGACTCGAAAAATGAAAAATAAAAATGTTTTTTAAAAAAGGGATTGATAAGATGTTGGTTGAAAAAGGGAAAAAGAAAAATTCAAGAAAAAAAAAGACAGTTAAAAAAAAATTAACTTTGAAAGACTAAAGTATCATGGGAAAAAAGCTATGAATTCTATGTGCGTTATTCCCCTGGCGCTGGAGTTCTGCCATTCTCATTGATCGGTAAACTTGGTCTTGGCAGGCTGTTCTCGCTGATCTTCTGGGGGAGGGGCCTGTTGCTGTGGTTTCCAAATGTCTTTGCCAGAGGCGGAATTGCCCCGCCCTTGCCCTGACAGGGCTAAGTAATCTGCTCGGGTTTGCTCTCCGGAGCTTTTGTTCCCTGCAAACTTTCCGTACAGCTTTGGAGGCAGAGAGTGAAAATGGTGGCCTCCCAATCTCCGCCTCGGAGGACCCGAGAACTCGGGGCCCAGCTCCTCAGTGAGCCCCCAGAGAAAAGCAGTCAGTCACTCCCGTCTCCCCGGTCTCCGGCCGCACTCCGTGCTCACCCGGCCTGTGACCGTGCGTTTCTATCTCTGGCACCCAACCCCGTGTGGAGTCTCCAAACCCAGCAGATCCCCGCGGTGCGCTCCCACACCTCTCCTCCTGGGGGAAGAAGGTGAGTCTCCCCGGATCTGCCGCTTGTTGGGTCCCTGCTGGAGGAGCAGTGGCCCGACTGTGCCGTGGATCACAGTTTATGGCAACCCCGAGCTGAGAGCTCGCGCCTGGGCTCCGTCTCTGCAGCTGGTTTCCCCGCTCCGATACCTGGGAGCTCTGCGGCACTCAGGCACCTCCGGTCTTTCTTTGACCCCAAGGGTCCTGAGACCACACTGTCCCACGAGGGTTCCACCCCCCGCTTAGCCACCGGAGCGACGTCCCACAGCGGAGCAGACTTCTAAAAGTTCCGATTTTGTGCTCCGCTTCTCTATCACTTGCCAGAAGAGGCCGACAGAGGCCCCTCCCCTGCCGTCTATCCTCCCGAATATCGCCTCTGATTCACTTCTCCACACGTCCTACCTTCCAGAAAGTGGTCGCTTTTCTGTTCAGAGGGTTGTTGCTATTCTTTTCTTCGATCTCCTGTTGAGTTTGTAGGTGTTCAGAATGGTTTGATCCCTATCCAGCTGAATTCCTGAGAGGAGACGAAATCCAGGTCTCCACTCCTCTGCCATCTTCAAGACCTGTCTCATTTTGTACATTTTTCACCCTGCACCTGGAATTAGCCATTTCCCTGGTAAAGGGTATCTAGAGAGCCCAGCCTGGCTAGAAGTATTACTCATTGTTATTTTGTGGTCATTGCTTCTAGGCCTTTCAGTGAACAGAGCTAGGACATATGTATTTTTAAAGAGAAAAATATAACATGAGTTCATAATGTTATTCCTGATTGATTTTTAAGATTGTAGGATTTTTACTTAACTTCCTTGATTTTATACTGTATCATTTTTATGCTGAAAATTATGGTACCTAATGATGGCAACATAGTCGTTTAATACAAATATCAATACATGACTACTGAATGCAGTTTATCATTTATTTCCATTTTTATTATCCATAGAATATCTCCTACTTGGGATGTATAGTCAAAATGCCGTGTTTTAAAGCCACTTCAAGTAATTGCTTTTTTTATGTGGTTATGCCGCATACTTTATATGCAGTTAGGCTCCTTCATTTAGGTGTACTTTCAGATTTTAAGGGATTGTTTGTTTTTCTTTTGTGACTAAACTTTAAAAAATTATGTAGGACATTTACAGTCCAAAATAAAAAGCATTTAATAAATTGCATCCACAGGAGTCTTGTCTTTATAGCTATCCTCTTCACTTTTTTTTCCTCGATAACCATTTAAAAATATTGGTTTTTGGTTTATCCTTCCATTGTTTCTTATTATACTATAAGTAAATGATCTATGTATCTATCTAATTCCCCCCTTTTCTTACACAAAAGGTACTGTATTATAATCACTGCTCTGCTTGCTTACTTCTTTCATCTTATTTCTTCTCCCCATCAGTACATAGAGATATTTCCCATTTCTAGTTATAGCTGCTCAGTACTCCCTTGTGTGGCTGAAACATAGTTTATTCAGTCAGTCCCCTGCACTGGTTTAAGCCTTATAGTGACTTTTCACTTATGATTTCTACCTTTCAAGTCATTTTAATAAATTTTTAAAGTGAAGAATTCAAATAAAAAAAAATCCCTCCCATGGTTTATCTTAAAATTTTTTTTAAGTTTTCACTTAAATGCCAATTAGTTAACATACAGTGTAATATTAGTTTCAGATGTAGAAACACCTGGTGCTCATCACAACAAGTGCCATCCTTAATCCCCATCATCTATTTCCCCCATCCCCCCACCCACCTCCCCTCTGGTAACCATCAGTTTGTTCTCTACAGTTAAGAGTCTTTTTCATGGTTTGCTTCTCTCTCTTTTTCTTCTATGCTCATTTGTTTTGTTTGTTTGCTACCCTACGATCCAGCAATTGCCCTACTAGGTATTTACCCAAAGAATACAAAAATACTAATTCAAAGGGATACATGCACCCTGATATCCCTTTATAGCAGCATTATCTACAATAGCCAAATTATGGATAGAGCCCAAATGTTCACTGACTGATGAATGGGTAAAGAGTGGAGTGGAATATTACTCAGCCATAAAAAAGAGTGAAATCTTGCCATTTGCAACAACATGGATGGAGCTAGAGAGTATAATGCTAAGTGAAATAAGTCAGAGAAAGACAAATGCCATATGATTTCACTCATATGTGAAATTTAAGAAACCAAACAAATGAGTATTTTAAAATTTTTGATTTTTATTTGTCAGGGTTCCTTAAATAAGGTATTTAAAAAAAATCTGAGGGTGCACAGGGCATTTCAAGTTGCCATCACATGAGAACGCTCATTGCTGGGCTCGTTGTGTGTGACCCTAGCCCTCATGCAAGCATCTCTCACTGCTGTGGGGAGCCTGTCTCCTGGCGGTGGAGTCTCTTACTGCCCAGCCTTCCACTGATGGATGGATACAGGGCAAACACACTGCTGAGTCAAATTAGGATCTTGTAGAAGGTACAAAATTTTATGAAGCAGTCAAAATAACTATGTGCAACAGAATGAACAGGGGCACCTGGGTGGCTCAGATGGTTAAGCATCTGCTTTCGGCTCAGGTCGTGATCTCAGGGTCCTGGGATCAAGCCCCACATCAGGCTCTCAGCTCAGTGGGGAGTCTGCTTCTCCTTGTCTCTCTGCCTCTCCCCCTGCTTGTGCTCTCTCTGTCTCTCTCTCTCAAATGAATAAATAAAAAAATCTTAAAAAAAAATAAACAACTTGACTATTAAAACCATAAAGCCCGGATAGTGTATGATTTTACTGGACAAGTTCATTGTGAAGGCAAGAGCTCCTGAGTATCCCACAATTCTGCTAGCATGCATTTTAAGGAAAAACCACCCCTCCACCCCAAACAACACTTGTTGCTTTCTCTTGCTCTAATAATTAAGTTTAATCAAACCTTTAGCTCCAACTTAGAGTTTATAAGCAATGCAGGGGATAAAGGAACGAATTAAATGACACAACAAAGAAACAGTCAGATGAGTCCAGAAGTTGGGGCATTCTACGTAACAACTGGCCAGATCTCTTCAACAGGTCAATGTTAAATATAAAAAGAAGACAGAGTGAGGGTGCTCAAAGCAAGGGGAATGTTCTAGATTAGCACTGTGGAGTAGAATTTTCTGTGATGATGGAAATGTTCTATCATATAGGTGTGATTGTTAAGCACTAGAAGTGTGGTTAGTGAGACTGAGGAACTGCATTTTTAATATCACTTCAGTTTTGAAAATTTAAATTCAATTAGCCAACATATAGAACATCATTAGTTTCAGATGTAGAGTCCAATGATTCATCAGTTGCATATAACAACCAGTGCTCATCACATCATGTGCCCTCCTTAATGCCAGTCACCCAGTTATCCCCCCACCTCCCCTCCAGCAATCCTCAGTTTGTTTCCTATAGTTAAGTATCTCTCATGGTTTGTCTCCCTCTCTGATGACTTCCATTCCATTTTCCCTCCCTTCCCCTATGATCCTCTGAGCTGTTTCTTATATTCCACATATGAGTGAAACCATATAATTGTCTTTCTCTGATTGACTTATTTCACTTAACATAATACCCTCCAATTCCATTCACATCAGTGTAAATGGCAGGTATTCATCCTTTCCGAAGGCTGAGTAATATGCCATTGTATATATAAACCACATCTTCTTTATCTATTCATCTGTTGATGGACATCTAGGCTCTTTCCACAGTTTGGCTATTGTGGATATTGCTTCTATGAACATTGGGGTGCAGGTGGCCCTTCAGATCATTACATAGGGTAGCTCATTTTTAGCTTTTCTTGAGGAATCTCCATACTGGTTCCCAGAGTGGCTGTACCAGCTCGCATTCCCACCAATAGTGTAAGAAGGTTCCCCTTTCTCCACATCCTCGCCAACATTTGTTGTTTCCTGACTTGTTAATTTTAGCCAATTCTGACTGGTGTGAGGTGGTATCTCATTGTGGTTTTGATCAGTATTTCCCTGATGCCAAGTGATATGGAGCATTTTCTCATACGCCTGTTGGCCATTTGTATGTCTTCTTTGGAGAAGTGTCTGTTCATGTCTTCTGTCCATTTCTTGATTGGATTATTTGGTTTTTGGGTGTTGAGTTGGATAAGTTCTTTCTAGATCTTGGATACTAGCCCTTTATCTGATATGTCATTTGCAAATATCTTCTACCATTCCATAGGTTGCCTTTTAGTTCTGTTGACTGTTTCCTTCCTTATGCAGAAGGTTTTTATCTTGATGAAGTCCCAACAGTTCATTTTTGCTTTTATTTTCCTTGCCTTTGGAAATGTGTCTTGTAAGAAGTTGCTGCAGCTGAGGTCAAAGAGGTTGCTGCCTGGGTTCTCCTCTAGGATTTTGATGGATTCCTGCCTCACGTTTAGGTCTTTCATCCATTTTTAATTTATCTTTGTGTATGATGGAAGGGAATTGTCCAGTTTAATTCTTCTCCATGTGGCTGTCCAATTTCCCCAGCACCATTTACTGAAGAGACTTTTTTCCATTGGATATTTTTTCCTGCTTTGTTGAATATTAGTTGACCATAGAGTTGAGGGTCCATTTCTGGGTTCTCTATTCTGTTCCATTGATCTATGTGTCTGTTTTTGTGCCAGTACCATGCTGTCTTGAGGATCACAGCTTTGTAATATAGCTTGAAGTCAGGCATTGTGATGCCCCCAGCTTTGGTTTTCTTTTTCAACAGTCCCCTGGCTATTTGGGGTCTTTTTTGGTTCCATACAAATTTTAGGATTGTTTGTTCCAGCTCTGTGAAAAATGTCGATGGTATTTTGATAGGGATTGCATTGAATGTGTAGATTGCTCTGGGTAGCATAGACATTTTAGCAATATTTATTCTTCCAATCCATTAGCATGGAATGTTTTTCCGTCTCTTTGTGTCTTCCTCAATTTCTTTCATAAGTGTTCTGTAGTTTTTAGAGTATAGATCCTTTGCCTCTTTGGGTTAGGTTTATTCCTAGGTGCAATTGTAAATGGGATTGATTCCTTAATTTCTCTTTCTTCAGTCACATTGTTAGTGTACAGAAATACGACTGATTTCTGTGCATTGATCTTGTGTCCTGCCATGTTGCTGAATTTCTGTATGAGTTCTAGCAATTTTGGGTTGGAATCTTTTGGGTTTTCCACATAAAGTATCATGTCATCTGCAAAGAGAGAGAGAGTTTGACTTCTTTGCCGATTTGAATGCCTTTTATTTCTTTTTGTTGTTTGATTGCTGAGGCTAGGACTTCTAATACTATGTTGAACAACTGTGGTGAGAATGGGCATCCCTGTCGCGTTCCTGACCTTAGGGGAAAAGCTCTCAGTTTTTCCCTATTGAGAATGATATTTGCTGTGAGCTTTTCATAGATGGATTTTGTGATATTGAGGTATATTCTCTCTATTCCTACACTTTCAAAAGTTTTAATCAAGAAAGGATGCTGTATTTTGTCAAATGCTTCTTCTGCATCAATTGAGAGTATCATATGGTTCTTGTCTTTTCTTTTATTAATGTGATCTATCACATCAATTGATTTGCAGATGTTGAACCACGCTTGCATCCTAGAAATAAATCCCATTTGGTCATGGTGAATAATCCTTTAAATGTATTGTTGGATCCTATTAGCTAGTATCTTGGTGAATATTTTGGCAACCATGTTCATCAGGGATATTCGTCTACAATTCTCCTTTTTGATGGGGTCTTTGGTTTTGGGATCAGGGTAATGCTGGCCTCGTAGAACAAGTTTGGAAGTTTTCCTTCCATTTCTATTTTTTGAAACAGCTTCAGTAGAATAGGTATTATTTCTTCTTTAAATGTTTGGTAGAATTCCCCTGGGAGGCCATCTGGCACTGGACACTTGTTTTTTGGGAGGTTTTTGATTAGTGCTTCAAGATCCTTGTTGGTTATTGGTCTGTTCAGATTTTCTATTTCTTCCTGTTTCAGTTTTGGTAGTTTCTAAATGTCCAAGAATGCATCCTTTTCTTCCAGATTGCCTAATTTGTTGGCATATAGTTGCTTATAATATGTTCTTAAATTGTCTGTGTTTCCTTGGTGTTAGTTGTGATCTCTTCTTTTTCATTCATGATTTTATTAATTTGGGTCCTTTCTCTTTTCTTTTGGATAAGTCTTGCTAGAGGTTTATCGATCTTATTCTTTCAAAGAACCAGCTTCTAGTTTTCTTTATCTCTTCTACTGTTCTTCTGGTTTCTAGTTCATTGGTTTCTGCTCTAATCTTTATTATTTCTCTTCTCCTGCTTGGTTTAGGCTTTATTTGCTGTTCTTTCTCCAGCTCCTTTAGGTGTAAGGTTAGCTTGTGTATTTGATTTTTTCCTAATTTTTGAGAGAGGCTTGTTCTCTTAGGACTGCCTTTGCTGTATCCTAAAGGTTTTGAACAGTTGTGTTTTCATTCTAATTAGTTTCCATAAATTTTTGTTTCCATAAATAATTTCCTGTTTGACCCATTCATTCTTTAGTCGGATGCTCTTTAACCTCCAAGTGTTTGAGTTCCTTCCAAATTTCCTCTTGTGATTGAGTTCCAGTTTCAAAGCACTGTGGTCTGAAAATATGCAGGGAATAATCCTAATCTTTTGGTATCAGTTGAGACCTGATTTGTGACCCAGTATGTGATCTATTCTGAAGAAAGTTCTATGTGCACTCAAGAAGAATGAGTATTCTGTTGTTTTAATATGGAATGTTCTGTATATATCTGTGAAGTCCAATTGGTCCAGTGTGTCATTCAAAGCCCTTGTTTCTTTGTTGATAATCTGCTTAGATGAACTGTCCATTGCTATGAGTGGGGTGCTTGAAGTCCCGTTCTATTAATGTATTATTATCAATGTCTTTCTTTACTTTGGTTATTAATTGGTTTATATATTTGGCTGCTCCCATGTTGGGGGCATAAATATTTACAATTGTTAGATCTTCTTGTTGGATAGACCCTTTAAGTAGGATATAGTGTCCTTCCTCATCTCTTATTACAGTCTTTGGTTTAAAATCTAATTTTTCTGATATGAGGATTGTTACCCCAGCTTTCTTTTGGTGTCCATTAGCATGGTAAATAGTTCTCCACCCCCTCACTTTCAATCTGGAGGTGACTTTAGGTCGAAATTGAGTCTCTTGTAGACAGCATATGGATGGATCTTGC
Organism: Halichoerus grypus; assembly: GCF_964656455.1. Classification (NCBI taxonomy): domain Eukaryota; kingdom Metazoa; phylum Chordata; class Mammalia; order Carnivora; family Phocidae; genus Halichoerus; species Halichoerus grypus. The sequence goes on from NC_135715.1 coordinate 86,639,923, forward strand.
TTTTTTATTCAATCTGATGCCCTGTGTCTTTTGATTGAAGCATTCATCCCATTTAAATTCAGAGTAACTACTGAAAGATATGAATTTAGTGTCATTGTATTGTGTGTAAAGTCCCTGTTGCTGTAGATTGTCTCTGTTACTTTCTGAACTATGTGACTATTGGGGTCTCTCTTCACTTCCAGGATTCCCCTTAATATTTCTTGCAGGGCTGGCTTGGTGGGCACATATTCTTTCAGTTTCTGTCCTGGAAGCTCTTTGTCTCTTCTTCCATTCTGAATGAAGCCTTGCTGGATAAAGTATTCTTGGCTGTATGTTCTTCTCATTTTGTACCCTGAACATATCATGCCAGCTCTTTCTGGCCTGCCAGGTTTCTGTGGATAGATCTGAGGTTAGTCTGATGTTCCTCCCTCTGTAGGTAAGGAGCCTCTTGTGTCATGCTGCTCTCAGAATTCTCTCTTTTTCTCTAAAATTTGCAAGCTTCACTATTATATGTCAGGGTATTGATCTATTTTTATTGATTTTGGGAAGGGTCCTCTCAGTGTCTTAGACGTGAATGCTTGTTTCCTTCCCCAGATTAGGGAAGTTCTCAGCTATGATTTGCTCAAATATACTTTGTGGTCCCTCTCTCTCTTCACCCTCAGGCACCCCAATAATTCTGACATTGTTACATCTCATGGCACCATTAATTTCTCGAAGTCTTTCTTCATGGGCTATTAGTTGTTTTTCTCTCTTTTCCTCAACTTCCTTCCTTTCCATCTGCCTGTCTCCAAGTCACTTACTCTCTCTTCTGCCTCATTCACTCTAACTGTTAGAGCATCCAATTTAAACTGCATCTCAATTATAGCATTTTTAAGTTTGGCCTGATTACATCTCATTTCTGCACTAAGAAATTCTTTAGAGTCTTTTATGCTTTTTTCAAGCCCAGCTATTAACTTTATAATTGTTATCCTGAATTCCATCTCTGACATCTTACTTATATCCATATCGATTAGATCTGTGGTAGAGAACATTACTTTCGGTTCTTTCTTTTGTTATGAATTCCTCCTTCTAATCATTTTTCCCAGAGAAGAATGGGTGAGTGAGTGAGAAGAATCAAAAATGTCAACCAAGACCCAAGCAAAGTACACACTAGACAAATCCAAAGCAGTCAGAAACCAAAACAGAAAAGCAAACTAAAACAAAACAAAACAAAAATGGGAGGGAAAAGAGAATATAATTTCACAGGGTGGACAAAGCAGAGTGATCCACTTGTTCCTGAGTGAATTTTGGTCTGTGTGTTAGAAGACACTAAGTCCCAAAATTGCAAAGAAAGCAAAACTTATATATATGTACAAAAATAAAATTGAATGAAGTGAAAAAAGGCCAAAAATGAAGGCTATATTTATAAAATGTATTGCAAAAAATAAAAGTTAAAAAGCAGCTTCAAAACAAAGAATTGATAAAATAAGAAACTAGTTGAAATAGGAAAAAGAAAAAAAAAAGAAATGGAAAATTTTAGACTGAAAGATAAACTAATCATGAGAAAAAACCTCAAGTTCTATGCACTATTGTCCCTGGTGCTGGAGTTTTACAGTCTTCTGAGATCTGTAAACTAGTTGCTCACCTGTTCTTCTAGTTGGTCTTCTGGGGGAGGGGCCTGCTGTGCTGCTTCTCAAGTGTCTTTGCCTGGGTGGAGTTGCACCACCCCTTGCCATGAGGCTGGGCTCAGTGTAAGCTGGTCTTCTGTGTGGCTTTTTTTCTCTGAAGGCTTTCTGTGCCTCTTTAGAGGATCAGAATAAAAATGGCCATGCCCTGATCTCCAGCCCCAGAGCTGAAAGATCGAAAGATTGCAGTTCCCCCTCTGCAGTAAACACTCTGGGACAAACAGTCTTCACATTGCTAAACTCCACAGACTCCTGCGGTGTGTGCCCACAGCAATCCTCCTGGGGGAGTCCAAGGGTCTGGTGTTACTGCCCTTTGTAGTGCTCTGGGGCTGAGATCAGTTACTGGCTCATGCATGTACCTGCTCTGCCATTCCTGGGGGACTGCTGAGTGTCGCCTTATTGTCCTTTCTGGGGCTGCTGCCCTGAGAGCTGTTACCTGGTCGTGGGCACACCTGTTTCGCCCCTCCTGGGGGATGGCAGATGGTCCTCGAGTTCCAGTCCTTTTCAGGGTGCTCAGGCAGAAAGTGGTCACCCCATCTGCTGGGCTCTCGGTTTATGGTGACTGGAGCTGAGAGTCCCCTCCTGGGCTTGCTGACTGTAACCAGTTTCCCCACTCCATGGCTTGGGCACTCTACTGGCTCAGGCACCCTTGTTAGTTCTGTGACTCCTGGGATCCTGAGACCACACTGACCCACCTAGAATTCTGCTCTTTTCATCCCCTGAGCACCTTTCCAGACAGGGATGTCTCTCACTGGATCAGATTTCTGAGAGTTCTGATTTTGCCTTCTGGGGCTATATCACTTTCTGGTAACTGGCTTATGGAGGCTCCCTCCCCACTCCATTTATCTTCTGATATCTCCCCTTAGAGTTACGTCTCTGCACCTCTTACCTTGCAAAAGCAGTCACTTTTCTACTTGTAGAGTTCCAGACATTTTTTTCTTACATTTCAGGCTGAATTCGTGGGTATTCAGAATGGTTTGATAGTTATCCAGCTAAATTCAAGGGATGAAATGAAACAAGGTCCCCTACTCTTCCACCATCTTGCCTCCTCCCCCCAATATCACTTCATTTTTATTATTTATTTAATTTCGATTAATTTAGATAGCTACATGTGGCCAGTGTCCACTGTTTTGGACAGTGCAATATTTAGAGTAAAAGATATGTAGAATTTGTAGCAGCTGCATGCAATGAGTGCTTCTTGATTGGATCTTTTCTTTTTTATTATTGAAGTATAGTTGACATACAATGTTTTATTAGTTTCAGGTACAACATAGTGATTCAACAATTCTGTGCATTATGCAATGCTCACCACCATGAGTGTACTCACCTTCTGTCACCACACAATGGTATTACAATATTATCAACTATATTCTGTGTGCTGTACTTTTCAACTCTTTGACTTATTTATTTTATAACTGAAAGTTTGTGCCTCTTAATCCCGTTCACCTATTTCACCCATCACTGTCCCCCCTGCACCCAGGCAGGCAACCACCACTTTGTTCTCTGTATTTATGATTCTGTCTTTGTTTTTGTTTGTTTGTTTGTTTTGGTTCCATATATAAGCGAAATTATATGGTATTTCTTTCTCATTCTGACTTACTTCATTTAGCATAATACTCTCTAGGTCCACCCACGTTGTCACAAATGACAAGATTTCATTCTTTTTATGGCTGTGTAATATTCCATTGTATATATGACTGGATATTTGAACAAACTGACCATAAGACAGTTTTGGGAGGTTATTGGGGGAAATTTAAGTGTGGTCTGGGTATTAGATAACATTAGGAAATTTTTGTTGATTTTCTAAGGTGTGATGATGGCATTGTGTATATATAGGTTAATGTCATTTTAAAAAGATTCATGTTGAGGGGTGCCTGGGTGGCTCAGTCGTTAAGCATCTGCCTTTGGCTCAGGTCATGATTCTAAGGTCCTGGGATAGATCCCCACATCGGGCTCTCTGCTCAGTGGAAAGCCTGCTTCTCCCTCTCCCACTCCCTCTGCTTGTGTTCCCTCTCTTGCTGTGTCTTTCTCTGTCAAATAAATAAATAAAATCTTTAAAAAAAAAGATTCACATTGAAATGTCACAATACCTGTTAAAGCGCTTTAGCCAAAATATATTAAATATATATAAAATTAAGTATTAAATCTAGGTAATGGATATATGGAATTTTGTTACCATTCTCTTTCCTCTTTTGCTTAAAATTTTTTATAATATAAAGTAAAAAAAAAATCCACAAAAGTAAGGAGCCATTATACTTGTAAACCAGGTTTTATTTAAGATATGGTGAAATAATATTATTTTTATAATTTTTAGTTTTATTTTTCAAGTAAATTCTAAATATATGATTTTATCCCTATTATTTCAAATGAATTTCAGTTTCTGCTTTAAGCAGATACACCTTTAGCAGACCTTTCTTTTTTTTTTTTTTGTGCTAGTATCTTTGGTAACCTGAATGAAGTGCTCACAATCTTTACAAGTAAGAATTCTAAAAAAAATTCCCTTTGAAAATGAAAGTGGAAAAATTTCTTTTGAAATCAAAGCCAAAGCTGAAGGTCTACATTTGGGCATTTTTTAGTCACTGCTGCTGGCCATGCCAGGCCATTTCCCCTATGACTCACATGTGCCATCTCTTCTGCGGTGCTGGGTTCCAGTGTGAGGTCTGCTCCTGCTGGCTGTGCAATGGGCAGGGTTCCTTGACTTCCTGTCTGTTATCCAGGGGTAACCCCGGTCTCTCAGGAGGTAGTGAGGAGTAAATCAGCTGAAGTTGCCCACCCCAGTGCCTGAAGTGCCTCCAAAGCTTCCTGCACCTCCCAGGAGCACTTTGGAAATGAAGTCCACTGAAGGAATTTACAAAAGGAGATAAACTAGGGCTGGAGGGTTCTGGATGGTTAGGGGAGTGGCCAAGATGGTGGTCAGCATAGCCCAGGAAGAATAAATGGTCTGAGCAAAGAGAAGGGAATGGAGGGTTTGAAGAGGTTGTTTTGGTGAGTAAATATTTTAACTTCTAAGCAATTGATTGGCTACAATACATTGGGCCTGCTGTATTTTGGGCAAAGGAATGAACTGATTATAGCGTCACTCCAACCTCCATGGGAGATTGTGGCCTCAAGTGAACCCACTGCCTGGGAGCTGTTTTATGGTAAATTTACCATGTATATATGCAGATGGCTCTCCATTTCTTCTAATCTCTAGCTTAACCCTCTCCTCTGAGCTTTACATGGAAATACCCAGCTGCTCACCTGGCACTTACCACAGGTTTCTCAAAGACATCTTGGATCTGGCCCACCACATAAGACAAAATGCCTGGCTTGAGGTGCCCCCAAACCTGCTTATCCTTCAATGAGAAGTATCATCTTCCACCCAGAATCTGGGAGTCATTTGGACACTCCCCCTCCTCCTCTTCTCTCCCAGAGCCAATCCTAACCAGGTCTGATCAGTCTCACCTCTATCTCCAGATTGCATATACTCTTGCCCCATTTTGTAACAGAACCAATGTGAGCTCACTTCTTGGTGAGTCATAGATAGAAACTAGACCAGGTGAGTTGTTGTACAAAGGAAACTTAATTTGCAGCAAATAAGGAGCTCATGAGGAATAACTTCCAAAGCTATGACTCCCTAGGCAAGGGTGGAGAGGTTCCTTTTATTTAGGGTCAGGATGAATATTTAAAAAGGGGGTTTCTGTCATGATCTGTGGAGGAGGGCACAAGGTTGTGCATGCACCTTAAGGAAACATGCCTATACACACATAGTATGTTATGTAAATGAGGCTTGTGCTCCTCCTTGGGCAGAGATTTTAGTATTATAATGAGGTAAAGGTAGTTGTGGGGCATTCTAGAGGTCACTCCATTGTCCATCTGTGCAGGCATGAGTCAGGAGTTACTCAAATTGTCTGGGTGGTTTGAGCTGGAGGGAGGTCTTGGCAGTCGCTATCGCTCAGAGTCAGTTTTGCTTTCCATTTGCCTGAGTTAAGAGATAAGGTGGAAAGAAGAGCTTAAGGGAAAATGTGGGACAGAGGTGAGTACAAGCAGGTGGGCAGTAAATGTCAGGTCTTGGGGTCTAGCTGGTGACAATTTCAGTTCCCTGCAATCCTCCAAGGACACGGATCTCCTGATATCACCCCTTTGCTTGTAGTTCTTCAGTAGCTGTCCATTGCTCTTGGGATTAAAAACCACATTCAGTAATAGGGCCATCAGGGCTCACCATGTCTGACCCTTGCCCACCTCTCCTGCCTTCTCTTGTCCCACTCTCTGCTCTGACTCTAGTTTCACTGAAGAAAATGGGCTTGGCCAAGAAGGAGGTTATTTGGTACCAGTCTTGCGGAGCATAGACTTTGGAAGAGTCTGTCCTATCGATTATCACAAACCTACTACTTGGAAACAGGGCACCTGCTGTTAGTGGAAACAGTGGGTTTTAAGAAATGAAACTGACTCCTTTTAGCTGCCAATTTGCCTCCTTTTGGGTGCTATTCATAATTATAGAGGGACAACAGGTGCAAGGTGGGATGTCTGGCACTCTGCGTGTGGAGGGCCATCTTTCTCTACACTGTGGCTTTTGCTTTTACAGATAACCCAGCAGTGAAGGGCTAAGGGGCTGCCATGTAAAGGTGGGGTGAAAAATGCGTTTGTAAATTGATATGTGTTTTAGGTCCCTGTGGAAATTATATCAACTTCTTAGAGTATTCAAGATAAAAGTAGATTTGTTTTTGGAAGCCACTAAATTACACACTTTAGTCCTGCTACTATGTCTGCCAATTACAAATACTAGCTCTTTGAAGGGAAAGCCTTCAAACCCTGGAGGAAGGCTGCATCAGCCGGAAGAGGTCATTTGCATAAATCCTACAGTCACTGGCTTGGATCTGGTCCTTTCTCTTCTCTTTAATCTTTTGTGTTTTCTACTTCTCTCTTTCTGCTTTTGTGTCTTTGTCTTTCTTCTCCATTTCTCTCTGGTCCTGTCTGTTCTCCCATGGCTGACTTAATTACTTTGGGTTCCAGCTGATTTGCAGAATACCACTCAGCAGGAAACGCTTATCCGGAGCCACCTTCTGTTAGAGGGAAAAGCTTGCTTTGGAGCAGGGCTGGCACTAGAGTGAGGGGAATGAGGGCATTGCCATGGCTGTAAAATTTAGAAGGACACCAAAAACCCGGTAATCAAGATATATAATATTTTAATTCTATATTTAAGAAAAGAAAACGAAGGCAAAATTTCTTTTTTTTTTTAAGATTTTATTTATTTGAGAGAGAGTGAGCAAGAGAACAGAGTGAGAGAGAGAGCACAAGCTGGGGGGAGGGACAGAGGGAGAGGGAGAAACAGACTCTCCGCTGAGCAGGAAGCCTGATGTGGGGCTCGATCCCAGGACCCTGGGATCACAACCTGAGCTGAAGGCAGACGCTTAACTGACTGAGCCACCCAGGTGCCCCCCAAAATTTTAAAGACAGGATTGGTGCCGAATCATACTAGAATCTAAGGAAGAAAAATCAGTAATATCCTGTTTCTAATGAGAAATTTGATAATTTTGTCTATTATGATTTTTTTTTTTTTTTGCATTAAATCTGCCACAGGGAGGAGCTAGAGCTGACATTCCATGAGGGCTCCCATCTCATTACTATTGGATGTGTTTCTATAAAAGTCCTGGATCCCAGAATAAACCATCTATTTCACACTGCAAGGGCAGAGGAAGAACAAGGTCAAGACACAAGTGCTTGCTGGGATGGTGGCAGCAAGAGAAGACTGGCCTTTAAGGATGGACAGTGATAAGGGGGAGCTGAAGGTGGGCATCCTCCTGGAGGGTGTGTGTGTGGGGGGTGAGGGGGTGGGCTGGGTGGTGCTCGGCACTCGCTCAGGGCTAAGATGAGAGATGCAGACCATATGTGAAAAAACTTGGATTAAATTTCGTGAAAAAGGAGAGTGAACGTCTTGAGGCGTTTGGCTGTCATCGTTTTGGGAGCACCTGCTCTGTGCCAAGCCTCCTGGAGGGCCCTGAAGTCAGAGGACATGACCCACTGGTCTATCAGGAGCCCACAGGTAGCTGGGGAGGCAGGGTCTGGGGAGACATCCACTCCATACCTTCTTTTGGGCGGCTGGAGAGCAGTCCTCTCACACACTCTCCCTTAACCACTAAAATCTCTGTTGGCATTTTCTTCAGGTCTGAGGCTGGCAGTGAATCCTGGAGAGGGCCCCGAGAATGAAGCTGATGGTGGTGTGCTTCCTCCTACAGCACTCTTCTCCAGGGGCTCTTTCCCTCTGGAGCCCTCTCAGGTAAATGAGTGAGTCAGAACCTCTGCTGGTACGTGCAGGGTGGTTCTTTGAATTAAAATAGGATGCCCTCAGGTGGAAGGCTCAGGAAAGACCCCTATTACCCTGGCTGATGTTGAGCAGGGTGGGTATCCACCCCTCACACCTTCGAAGGCACTTTTGGACAGAATATGATCTACACACACAGGAAAACAGCCCTGACATGGGCTAGAGACTGCCCTGTAGATGGGTCTGGCAAAGGTCCCCAGGTCGTTAGGTCCAGTGAGGAGTGGTGTCCAATGGGCTCAAGACAGGGCAGCCTGCCCTGGGTCTAACTGGGGTCTACTCTCCCTATAGCCTTCCTTGGGCTGCTCCCGTGGAGTCCTTTTGTCCAGCCTGGCATTGTGCTGGGAGGGACTGAGGCAGCTCCCACTGTGTTTGTGACCTACTCAAAGACCCACAGGTCCTCAGAATTCCTTTGTTGTCCCTGGGAAGGCCACACCACCATTGTCTTTCCCTCCAGACTCTCGCAGCCTGGAGGCTGGCAGAGAGCTCTGGACCTCTCCAACCATACTACAGAGCACAGCACTGCAGAGACCAGCCTTCAGCTGTAGTTTGTGTTCTTTTGGAAATAGACTCTGAGGAAGTACGTGGGTACAGGAAGTTTATTTGGGAACTGGTCCCAAAGGGAAGCAGGACATAGAAGATGGGGCAGAGTGAGACAGGGAAGTAGACAAAACCAGTATCAGACAGGATTTTGAGGTTGTCACTGCATGTAATGGGTTCACTTCCAAGGATTATTCACTGGAAGATCAGGAGCTGGAACATTTTCTGCTTCTGTCTCCCACTGGTTGGGGTGGTCCCCAGAGGCATTCATAATGAACTTTGGTGAAGGTGGACAGACACACAGCTCCTGCTTACTCTTTTTTTCCTTTCTTTTTTTTAAATTGAAGTAAAATTGGTATAAAACATTATATAAATTTCAAGTGTACAACATTATAATTTGACATCTATATACACTACCAAGTGATCGCCACCAAAAGTCTAGTTACCATCCATTACCATACAGTTGACCCCCTTCACTCATTTTGCTCACCTCTAATCCCTTTCCCTTCTGGTAACTGTCAATCTGTTCTCTGTATCTATGGGTTTGTTTTCATATTGTTTAGTTTGTTTCATTAGATTCCACATATAAGTGAAATCATACAGCTTTTGTCTTTCTTTCTTTGACTTATTTTGCTTAGAACAACACCTTCAAGGTCATGATATCATGTAGCTCAAAGCCCCATCCCTCTGATCATGGTTGGTCTTTCTGGGGTGGCTGACCCCGATCCTGAAACTATCTCAGGGCTGCCAGGAGTTGCCTAGTCAGCATAAACTATCAGGGCCCACCATGAATAGCCAAGATGTTCCCGGTACTCAGGAAATCCCAAGGATTTAGAAGTGACCTCCCAGGAACCAAGGGCAAAGATCAGTCAAATTCTTTATTGTTCAACATATGCCAATTCTGATTTGTTAGTAGTGACTGCTTTGATAACTTTCCTAAGAAAGATTTTGAGGCAAGACTTAGGTTCAGTAGAGGAGAATGTCATGGTGGATGGAGGTGGTAGGAGCACTCATGTCCCTTCTTTGACATCCCTGCATAGAATTCTCAGAAAGGGAAGCAGTTTTGTAGACACTGGAATACTTTATAACTTATCTAAAGAACTGGTTAGTAAAGCCCAGAGAAAACACTTGGAATGTAGATTTTTGCAACAGAGAGGAAAGAAGCCCCTTTCAATGGTGACAGAAATATTGGTTTCCATCTATTAAGTGCCAGAAACTGTGGTAGGTGCCTTATATATGTTCCTTCATTTAATCTTCATAGTGTCCCCATAAACACATCTTTTTTTTTTTTTAAATTAAAGTATAGTTGACACACAATGTTACATTAGTTTCAGGTGTACAACATAGTGATTGGACAAGTCTATAGGTAATGCTATTCTCACCACAAGTGTGGCTGCCATCTTTCACCATAGAACGCTATTACATTATTATTGACTATATTCCTTATGCTATGCCTTTATTCCCTGTGACTTATTCATTCCATAACTGGAAACCTGTACCTCCCATGCCCCCTCACCCATTTTGTCCACACCCCTCCTCCCCACACCCCTCTTCTGGCAACCATCAGTTTGTTCCCTATATTTATGGGTCTATTTCTGCTTTTTGTTTTTTTGTTTGTTTGTTTGTTTTTTAGATTCCACATGTAGGTGAAATCATATGGTATTTGTCTTTGTTTGACTTATTTCCCTTAGCATAATACCCTCTAGTTCCATCCACATTGTTGCAAATGGCACGATCTCATTCTTTTTTATGGTGGAGTAATATATTCCATTGTACATAAGAACATTTTTTTAATTCCCATTTCTCTTGACAACCAACCTGAGACTGAGCGATGCTGAGTAGCTTACCCAAGGCCACACAGTTATGTGGTCTATAACTTCATTACATCACTGATCTGCCTTATTGGCAAACTTCTGCAAGCTACAAGCATGAGACTGGTCAAGAGTCTGAGGAGTGTAAGTGGAGAGGTTACTCTGTCATACACAGTGTTCTAAATATGAGAAGATAAACCAAAACTGTGCAGGGGCCAAGAGAAAGGAGAGCTCAGGTTGAGCTGGTTATCAGAGAGGGCTTCCTGGAGGAAGCAGAGCATGAGGAGAACCCTGGAAGGGAAAAGACGGTTGGTGTTTGGGTAGGAAGAGAGTGTAGGATAAGCATTCTGGGAGGGTTCCAGCCTGGATTAAGTAGAGGACACATGGGTGGCAGGGAGGGCCAGATCAGGGGTGGCCCAAAGGTGGTGAAGGGGCTTAGACTGGAAGCAGGAGCAGTAGAAGGCCACAGAAAGCTGCAGAGCAGGGAGTGATAGCAGAACAATTCAACAGGTTCTGGGGGCTGCCCTGCTCAGACGAGGGGCTTATAGATTGCAGACAAAATCTTGGTTCATGCCCCTTTCACAGTGGAGAAACCAAGACTCAGAGAAGTGTTGGGTTCATCTGGGGTCACTCAGGAGGAGATGAAGGAGCCAGAACTGGGGGTCAGATCTCTGAGCACAGAGTTGTGCTTTAACCACTAGTGAGCAGCCTCCCAAAAACCAGTTGCCATGTGACTGTGGAAAGACCCACCTTGCGGCAAGGTGCGTGTTGGGAGAGAGCCAGGGGGCCAGAGGAAGCCCAGGAGGCCTCTGTCAGAGTGGAGGAGAGGCACTGAAGAGGCTGAGGATGGACAGGCATGCTGAAGAGAGAACTGCTGGTAATGTGGGATGAAGAGGAGACAGGCCTCAGTGAGGCTTTCATGAAGACCCTAATGTTTTCATAGCATCCTCACACACTTGCCCATATCCCCAAGTGCCTGCCCACCCGCCTGTGCCCTTGCTCAAGAGGGAGCTGCATCCTCTGATGGCTGATACTTCTTGAACTGCAAGCATGGAGTTTACTTTAACTGGGATGAAAACGAATGAGGCCATTGTTTACATGGGATGATATTAGAATAAATTCCACATGGGACTTGCAGTGTGGCCAAAGGGATTAGTCAGCAGAAAGAATAACGAATTGGGGGTCTGCAGACTGATATGGTGGGCAAATCTGAGCCCCACCAGCCCACTCCCCTCACCCCACAAGCTGTCCATCACTGCTTTAACTCCTTACCACTGAGGAGTGATTTCTTAAAGTCTTCATAAACAACCGTCTAAACCCTCAGTCACAGGGGTGTATTAGCTGTTAGTAGCAAAGACGTCTGGTCAAGAAGCTTACCCAGCACAGGGGACTGATGGGCTGAGGCATCAGGCTCAGATCCTTGAGCTCCACATCCATCCTGTGCCATTTTCTTGGCTCTGCCTTCTTCTTTGTGTGGGAACCAATGTCAGGCTGGGAGCACATTTCAGACTTTGTGTATGTGCCTCACAGTGTCCAGAGGAAGAGAGACCATCTCATTCATTCATTCATTCATTCACTCATTCATTCAACAAATATTTATTGGGTACCTACTGCATGCACGATACTGTTCTAGGTGCTGGAGTTAAATCAGTGAACAGAACAGGTGGAGATGCCTTGCCCACGAAACTCATGCAGGGGGAAGCAGATGGGAGTAACTGGGGTAAGTCAGTCTTTTATGTGGGTGTCAGAAAGTGATAAGAGGAAGGCAGGAGAAAGGGATAATAGGGTGTGGGACTCCACAGGGTAGTTAGGCCTTGTTGAGAAGTTTTCAGGAGGAAGAAGGATGTTCTGGAAGCCAATGAAGAGAAGGTACAAAGGAGGGGGTTTACTTGCTGTGTCTGGTGCTATCCAGCAGGCATAGAGGAGGGGGACAGAGGTCAGATTTAGCACATCAGGTGTCATGACATTAACAAAGGCAGTGTGAGTGGGGTGGTGGGGAGAGAAACCCTAATGAGTGGGTGTGAGAGGGAAGGGAGAAACAATAGCTGGTATGAGTGATTCTAAGAGCTGTGCTGCCAAGGGAGCAGAGAAATGTGGGATAACTAGCAGGGAAAAGGAATCAAGAGAATTTAAGGTGAGAGGAGTAATAGTATGTTTCTTTGATGATGAGATTAATCAGAAGAGAGGGACATTTTTGGTCTAAGAGAGAAAGAATTACAGTGGCTCTTTCTTAAGGGTAAGAAAACTAGCCCAGAAAGCTCTAGCAGCCCTTCTCCCATGGTTGGGCCATGCATCTATGCCTTGTGGTGTGGAGGCTGTTTGGCTAGGACCAACCATAATTCCTAAGCCAGTTACTGAAGAGGGTGGTTGGATTACCTTTACACTCTACCCCTGGAACTACAGAGCAGGTCAACTTCCCTTGAATCATGGGAGGCTGGACGGTGGATATCTGAATGTGTCCTAATCAAGAAGGGTAAGATGGATACAGAGGAGGCAGCTGTCAGTGTCCACTGGGTCTATTTCCCTGGCTACCAATACCCCCCACACCTATGCCTTCAAAGACACTCACATACCCATGGGGAACTCCCCAAAAGGAGTCAAGACTGAGATAGGCACTCTGTGCCGGAATTTAGTATCTGGCCACTAATCCAATTAGCTTTAAATGGAATGCCTTCTAGTGCAGCCACCTATGGCTGAAAGACTTTCAATTCAGCCGCAGAACACCAGATGTGCAATGGTAGAGTAAGAACAGGATGGCTGTTAAGAACAAAAACTACCTGTTGGTGAAGGAGAGCATGGGAATGTGCTCACAGCTGTCATGGGCCTCTACAGTGCACACAAGACTGGAGAAGCATGGTAAGGCTCCTGTTCCAGGGCCAGCCACTGAGCAGCCCCTGCAGTACGCCCTGCACATCTCTGTAGCCATTAACTTCTGTGAAGTCCAGGATCCAGGCTCTGGGGGGCTCCATCAGCAGGCTATAGTGCTGCCCACTTCTTGCTGGTTTGGATATTGCATGGGGCATAAGGGTTCACAGGCTGTGGTCAGCCAGGCTCAGCCTCTCATCTATTTGCTTTGGGCTGTTCTCATAGTCAGAGATCTTATCTGGTTTTAATCTTTGAGTCCGGGAGTTTCTTCCTCTTTCTGACAAGCCATTGTCCTTGGGTCAGTGCTTTTCAGACTTGAGCCTGTACCAGAATTGTCTGGAGGGCTTATTAGAACATGGAGTACTAAATCCCCACCCTCATGTTTTGAATCCAGTAGGTCTGGAGTAAGAGCCTGAGAATTTGTATTTCTAATACATTTCCTGGAGCTGCTGATGCTGCTGGTCCAGGGACACACTTTGAGAACCAAGTTGGATCTAACGTTAAAGGCTTCTACCTTCATCTTGGCCTCTAAGTTGTGTGTGGGTGTGTGTTCTCTACCCCTCTGCTGCATCCCAGAGACAACTTTCTAGTGAAAGTTCCTGTAGTCAGGCTGGAAAATGCTCACTGGGGGTGTATGGAGGGGCACGGGGTGGTCTTTGCCCCAGCTTTGTCTCCAGCTAATAAGCCTTCCTCCATTTCCACTTGAGCCAAAAAATTCAGCTTTCCCAGTCCTGCAGGCTTCAAATTAGAGAACTTGGGTCCCATGCTGCCAGGGATGCTCTCCTCAGGGATCTCAGGCGGAGGTCATGACCAACCCCAGGTGAATCCCCCACTCAGAGACTGCTGCAAGGAAGGGCTTGGTCTCTCCCTGCCATCTCCTGCCCAGGATAGAGAGAAACAACTTCCCACTCCTGACAGGAGAAAGGAGGCCCTACCACGTGGTTCATAAAGAGACAAATATCTCTTCTGCAGAATTTATCTCACTTAGTATTCTCAAGTTCCAGGGCAAAGGTAGAATTGGGCTCCTGCTTTACACTCTGTAAAGGCAAACTGAAGTTCCAAGCAGTCATAAAACTTGTCCGGGGACATTCAGCTAGGCAGTGGGAAGCTGGGATATGAGTGCAGCCAGTTTTATTTTTAGCCTGCTCTTAATTACCATGCCTTACCAACTCTTAATCTTGTTGGATTGGGACTACTTGGTTTTCAGAACCAGAAACCAAGTCCAACCAGCTTCCCCACAAATGTAAGGGTTCAGGGGTGTTCCATAGAGCCATGGGGCAGGAATGTGCCCAAGCCTGGGTAATGCCTGGAACTGAGTCTGGATGTGGTCAGGTTTTAGGGGTACCCCAGCCCTGGGGCACATGGTCCTTCTCCCTCTGTCTCCCTCCCTCACATATATTGGCCTTCTCTGCTCCTCCAGACATAGAAAAACATGGCTGCTGAGCCCAAATTTGACTCTTCTCCTAGGAATATCCCTTGTGGAAACCAAGTAGAGGGGTCAAGCTGGGTAGATTAAATATTTGAATGAGAGAATTCTGGAACCACTCTGCCTGGATTTCAAACTCAGGGCTACCATTTACAAACTGTACCACTTGGGCATGTTACCTCACTTTTCCAACAAAATGATGAGAAGAGTAGCACTCACTCACAGGGTCAGTGTGAGGAGTAAGTTACTACATGAAGAACACTTAGAACAGAACCTGGCACATGGCAAATATTCAAATAGTATTAATGAATCTTCTTCCACTTCTTGCCATTGTTGTTGCTCTCTCTCAATTCCAATGAGAGTTTCTGGGAACCAGACTTTGACTGGCCCAGTTTATGTTGGCCTGTGTATTTGGTATAATTGGTCCAATCAGCTGTGCGAAAGCCTATGCTGGGGTGCCACCCATGAGGATGGGAAGGGGTGAGGGAGACAGGTGGACCTCTGGAAAGGCAGGGGTGTGTTGATGGGCATCCCAAAGGTGTCTGTCAGATCTAGAGTGGCTAATCATCCCTGTTTGCCTGGAACTGAGTGGTTTCCTGGGAAATGAGACTTTCAGTGCTAAAATTAAGAAAGTCCCAGGCAAACCAGGAAGGTCGGTCATCCCATAAGTCAGAACTGATTAGTGATTCCCAGGTAGGGACAATGTACGAGCATAATAGGTGTTGAGACTCTCTTCTGAAATCCTTGGAGGGAGAGTGAACAGATAGATGAAGCAGTTTTGGAAATATTTTGTGATTTGTCCTGGACTGCTCCAAAAGTTTGCCTCCATCATCCCTCTCTACTCCCACTTTCAGCCCTGACCCTTGCTGGCCACTGATGTCCCTAAGATTCTTCAGTGCTTCCAGTTTCTTAGGTGTTGTTCAATATCATGGCCATTACTAAGAAGGTATTTCCCACATCTCAAGCCTCTCCTTCCACCGACCTGCCATGGCAAATGAAACTTGATTATTTCCTCCTTTGGCTTAATGCACTCAGACTGAATTAAAATTCAAGTGTTTTATGGAAGACAGAGTCCATTAAGCTGTTATGGCTCATTAGAGTCTTAGCCTGGATAACTTCATTGGATTAGTCAGTCCCTGAAGCAGTGCCCCAGCCTGGGACACAGTAACTTGTACTTGGAGGAGAGAAGGGAAGACTGCAGTGTGAGGATGCACCAGGGTAGAAGAAGAGGACCCTGGCCATGCTGAGGGAAGAGTGAGCCCTGTGGAGGCAAGCTACTTTCTTCCCAGGTCAGCTGTCCAGTCTGTGCTGAATTAGAGGTGCTTCCTTTTCCTCTACACAGTGGAAACTGGCTCAGAATTGTGGGCAAATTTTCAAAGAACTAGAAAGAAAAATATAAGCCTGAGAATAGTCTCAGTTCCAGAGGTTGGTGTGGATATTCTGAATGGGTCTCTAAGAAAAACTGGCTTTTGGGATCTTATTCTTTTCTGAGCATCATTCTTTTTTTCCAATGTCCATACATGGTGGGTGGGGGGCACTGGGACATTAAGAAAGGAATTATATGATACATTCACTCACCCACTGTTGGAACAGAATTTAAGCAAATTCACACTTTGAAAATAAACTTATAAGATTAAATAAGGAAAAAAAAGAGGACTCAAATTACTAAATTACTAAAATCAGAAATGAAATTGGAATTATTACTGCCAAGGATTGTAAGAGAGTGTTATGCATAATGGTAAGCCAAAATATTGGATAACCTAGGTGAAACGGACAGATTCCTAGAAACACAGAACCTACCAAGATGGAATTATGAAGAAATAGAACATCTGAGTAGACCTATAACTCATAAAGACATTGTATCAGTAACCAAAACCCTCCTATCAGAGAAAAGGCTTGGATCTGATGGCTTTATTGGTGAATTCTACCAGACATTTAATGAAGAACTAATACCACCCTTCTCAAACTTTCCCAAAAAAATTGTAAAGGAGAAAACACTTCCTAATTATTCTGAGGCCAGCATTTCTTTGATGACAAAGTTGACAAAGACACAATGAATAAAGAAAACTATAGACCAATATCCTTATGAACATTGATGCAAAAATCCTCAACAAAATACTAACAAATTGAATTTAGCCACATATTGAAAGAAATATACACCATGATCAAATGGGATTTATGCCTGTAATGCAAGGATGTTTCAACAGATTAACTTGATCAGTATAATATACCACATTAACAGAATGGAGGAAAGAAAAACACATGACCATCTCAATTGATCAGAAAAAGCATTTGACAAAATCCAATATTCTTTCATGATAAAACACTCAAAAAACTAGGAATGGAAAAAACTGTCTCAACATAATAAAACCCGTATATGAAAACCCCTTAGCTAACATCATACTGAATGGGGGAAGACAGAAACTTTTCCTCTAAGATCAGGAATAAGACAAGTATGTCCACTATTACCACTTTTATTCAACATACTACTGAAAGTTCTAGCCAGAGTAATCAGGCAAGAAGAAAAAATAAAGGACATGGAAAGGAAGAAGTAAAATTATTTCTGTTCCCAGATTTTATGATCTTATAGTGGAAAATGCTAAAGATTTTATATAAAACTATTAGAACTAATAAACAAATGCAACAAAGTAAGAGGATACAAAATCAACATGCAAAAATCAGTTGCATTCCTATACACCAACAATGAACAATTCTAAAAGGAATTTAAGACAGTTCCATTTACAATAGCATCAAAAAGAATAAAATACTCAGGAATTAACAGGGAGGTGAAAACTTGTACAATGTAAATTATAAAACATTGCTGAAAGAAATTAAAGAAGACATAAATAAATGGAAAGACATCCTATGTTCATGGATTAGAAGACTTAATATTGCTAAGGTGTCAATACTTTCCAAAGAGCAAGATATAGAATCAAAACAATCTTTATCAAAATCTCCATGATGCTTTTGGCAGAAATTTAAAAAAATGCATCTTAAAATTCAAATGGAATCTCAAGGTACCATGAATAGCCAAAACAAATTTGAAAAAGGAACAAAATTGGAGTACTCACACTTTTTGATTTCAAAACCTATTACAAAGCAGCAATAATCAAAACTGTGTGGTACTGGCATAAAAGACAGACACATAGACCAATGGAATAAAACAGAGAGCCCAGAAATAAACACTTGCATATGATTTTTGACAAGGGTGTCAACAAATGATGGTGGGGAAACTTGATGTCCACATGCTGAAGAATGAAGCTTGTCCCTTACCTTATACCATATACAAAAATTAACTTAAAAATGGATCAAAGACCTAAATGTAAGGGCTAAAACTATAAAAGTCTTAGGAGAAAACATAGGACAAAATCTTCATGACATTGAATTTAGCAATGATTTCTTAGATATGACACCAGAGGACAGGAAACAGAACAAACAAAAAAATAGGTGAATTGGACTCTATCAAAATTAAAAACTATTGTTCATCAGAGAACATTGTCAATAGAATAAAAAGGCAATCCACAGAATGGCAGAAAATAATTGTAAATCACATTTCTAATAAGGGATTACTATCCAGAATATATAGAGAACTCCTACAACTCAACAACAACAACAACAAAAAACCAAGAAAACCAATTAAAATAAGAGCAAAGGACTTGAATAAACATTTCACCAAGGAAGATATACAAATGACCAATAAGCGCATGAAAAGATACTCAACATCACCCATCATTATAGAAATGCAAGCACTAATTTAAATGAGATTTACATTTTTTATGTAGATGAGAAATTCCATGGACTTAAAGATTTTATTTTATTTTATTTTTTTTATTTTTAAAGATTGTTATTTATTGGAGAGAGAAAGAGAGAGAGAACCCGAGCGGGGGGTGAGGCAGAGGAAGAGGGAGAAGCAGATTCCCTACTGAGCAGGGAGCCAGACATGGGGCTTGATCCCAGGATCCCGGGATCATGACCTGAACTGAAGGCAGATGCTTAACCAACTGAGCCACCCAGGTGCACCTTAAAGATTTTATTTTTAAAAAAATTTCTATGTAAGCAAGAGAAGAGGAAAGTAAAAATGGTCATTTTCTGCCTTAATTAAAAAATACCCCAAATATTTATCATTTAGAAATAAGGGTGTTGAATATTTAAATATTATTAACAAGGAAAATAAATTATTAAAAAAGAAAAGGGATCATAATCACATACTTAGGAGTCAAAATTAGTTTCATAGGCCATAGTGATAATTTCTGAAGTACAGGTATATACTTTGTTAAAAAGAAGAAAGAGTAAGGATATTTAATGATACTTTTCTAAACCTATTGGGAAAGAGGCAAAATTTGCTTCTTATCTCATTGAGATTTTTCCACCAGCATTTTATAAGATCCTATCATTCTAAGGCTAAGTACTAGAACTCCTTTGGTTAGAACAGAGGAGGGAAAGACAAACAGGACAGGGACCCAAAACTTGCAAAATGGGAAAGAAATGTAGACAGGATAATTACATAAATGGCATTATACTGTATGTCTATGATCCCTTGGAATTTTAGCTGAAACTGCAGTGAATTCATAGACTGATTTAGAGAACTGCCATCTTTTTGAGAGTCTTCCCATACACGAATGTGCTTTCTCTCTCCATTCATTTTAACCTTTCTCTTTTGATAGTTTTTGAAATTCTTACCTGTAAAGGCCTTGCACATGTTTTGTTACATTAATTCCCAGTACCTGACTGTTTTGTTGCTAAGGTAAAATCCGTCCTTTGTAGGATTTCATGTTCTAATTGATTGCTGCTCTTGGGTAGAAGAGCTTGGGCGACCTGCTGAGTGGTCTCATTTGTTACAATATTTGTTGTGTCAATCTCTTTGAGACATCTACAAATCATCATTGGCAAATTGTGTTTTTTTAAAAACTTCCTTTGGAATACTTATATTTATTCTTATGTTATTTTGACAGCCAGGAGCTCCAGGACAAGGATAAATAGAAGAGATGACAGCATTGAGTCCACAGATGCAATAGCCGGTCCCCTTTGTCTTGTTCCAGGCTTTGAAGGGATGGCCTACAGCTGCACTATTGACAACAATTGCTGCTACAGGTTTTTTGGTTTTTTTTTTGGTTTTCAAGGTTTTGTTTATTTGAGTAGTTTGTGGTGCTGCTATAGGTTTTTGAAATGCACTTTACCATGTTAAGGAAGTTTGTTTTTATTTCTAGTTTACTATGGAATTTTTTCTTAAATCATGAAAGAGCGTCGAATTTTCTAAGATGATTTTTTTGCATTTGCTGACATTATTTTTCTGTTTTTCTCCTTTATCATGAATGCGCACACACATGGGTATATATCTGAATTTGAATGTTTATAATATTTATTCCTGGATTGATGTGGGCTTTTTTTTTGTACTTTTCTCTGCATATTCAAGGGTAAGATTGGCTATAATTTTCCTTTCTTATACTGTTATTTTCCTGTCTTGTATTTGAGGTTTTGCTAGTCTATAAAATGAATCTAATGGAACTCACTAGTAAAACTTTCTGGACTTAGTTTATTTTGTGGATTGAATTTTAAATATGAGTTCAATGTCTTTAATAGCGAGAAACTCATTCAGGCTTTTTTTTTATTGAAGTGTATTTGACATATGACATTGTATAAATCTAAGGTATACAACATGTTGATTTAGTACATTGATATAAAATGATTGCCATTATAGTGATAACTGACGCCTCTATCATGGCACATAATTATCATTTCTTTTCTGTGGTGGGAATAATTAAGATCTATTCTCTTAGCAAGTTTGATGATTATATAATAAAATATGGTTGTCTATATTCACTATGCTATGCATTAGATCTCTTTTAGACTTAGCTCATTTAGTATAATTTCCTCAAAGTCCATCCATGTTGTTGCAAATGGCAGGATTTCCTTATTTCTCACATACAAAATTTCTTGTGTACAATAGTCCATCGTATATGTATATATACCACATCTTCTTTATCCATTCATCCACAGACAGTTTGGTTGTTTTCGTATCTTGGCTATGGTGACTAATGCTGCAAGGAAGGTGGGGGTGCACTTAACTCTTCGATATCCTGTTTTTGTGTCCTTTGGGTACATACCCAGAAGTGGGAGTGCTAGATCCCTTTCAGGGTTTTAATTTTCTTCTTGAGCCACATTTGGTGATTTATATTATTTCTGGAGAATTTCCCATTATACCTAAATTTCAAATTTTTTGATGTAAAGTTGTACATAATCTCTTAGGATTTAAACATTATTTCTATCATATTTGTAATTAAGTCCCTTCCTCTTTCCCAACCCAGTGTTACTTATTTTGCACTTGCTTTTTTTCCTTCTTAATCATTCTTGTCAGGGATTTTTCTATTTTATTGGTCTCTTCAATGATCAGGTTTTGAAAAGAATATGTATTCTGTAATTTTTGAGTAAAAGGATTTATGTGACTATATTCATTAAATCAAAATCATTTATTATGTTGTTTATTATTCTATATCCTTCTCTCCCTGTATTGGCTTGACTTATTTTCCAGCAGAGGCCTGTTAAAACCTCCCATTATGATTATGACTCTGTTCTTCTTTTCTCGTAATTCGGCCAACTTTTGCTTTGTATGGTTAAAGCATACTGTTAAAGTTGTTATCTTCTGTGCTGTTAAAGTTGTTATCTTCTAGGGCAAAATATTTTGCAATGACCTTCCAAATCTATTCTTAACTGAATCTGAAGGTGGGGTGCTATAAGAAATGGAATCTAAAAGTGGAGGAAGTGTGGCTTCTGGCGCTGGGCACACAAGACATTGCAGGTGGGAGAGCTGATTGCTCTGTTCTGCAGCAGACGGCACACCGGGGCCAACTGTCTCCTGAGGACCTCAGCATGCAGGTCTGCGCACCGCTAGTGAGATGTTGGCATGTGAGGCTTTCAGTAATGAGCGGAAGAAGAAGGATAAACTCAGACTGGAGGTAGCCAGTCCACCGGCAGATGTGAGGGACTATGTTGTACTGAGAGAACATTCTTTGCTCACAGCCTGAACTGTAAATTGGCTAAGTGTCCTACAAGTTGCAGTGTTGCAAGGTTGCAAGTTTCAAACAGACATGGCTGTTTGAAACAGCCTTAGCAGAAAGTGAACTGTGGGCCCTGGACTTTCTCACACAGCTCAGATTCAGTTGTCTCTGGCAAGATGAGTGTACGGTCAAAGCAGATTAGAGGTAGCTCCCTCTCACGGCTGTCTGTTGGTGGCTTCAAAGGTAAGGGCACCAGAACACATCAAAGGTAAGAGGATGTGGACACACTGCTGTTCGTCTTCCCCGACATCCACTTTACCCCTTCTCTTTGCTAACAAAGAAATTTGGGGCATAAGGTGCCCACTTATAAATTACATTTCTCAATTTTCCTTGCTCACTGTGTGAGAGCTTGGAAAAGTTCTGGATAATGAAATGTACCAGGACATTTTGTGGTCCTTTCAGGAAATCTCTTTAAAAGTATGGCCATACTTGTTTTCTTTCCTTTGCTCCATCTTGCTTCTGGGATGGCTGAAGCTCTAGCTGCTATATGCCGTTGTTTGGCAGTATTTTTTTTTTTTTATCTCTCTTGCTTTTTTTAAAAACAACTTTATCAGGATATAGTTTACATACTGTAGAGTTCACTCATTTAAAATGCCTATTTCCTTAGCTTTTACTATATTTACAGAGTTGTGCAATCGTCTCTGTAATCGAATTGTGCAATGTTTTCATCATCCCCCAAAGAAACCCCGTTCTCATTAGCAGTCACTCCTTATTCTTCCCTTCTAGTTCCTGGCAAGCATTAACTGCCTATTACGGACATTTCATGGAAATGAAATCATACGTGTGATCTTTTGTGCCTGGCTTCTTTCAATTAATGTCATGTTTACAAAGTTTATCCATGCTGTAGCATGTGTTCGTACTTCATTCATTTTAATTGCCAGATAATCTGTTGTATGGCTATCCCACATTTCATTTATCCACATATTTAAAAATTTTATGTCCTCAGTATTTGTTCTTATATCTACTGCGTTATATTTGTAATCATTCTACTCCTGTAGGAGGTACCTCCTTTAGAATTTCTTTCTGTAAAGGTAAACTTTCTCAGTTTTTGGTCTGAAAATTTCTGAATTTCTCTCTCAGTGTTGGAAGATAGTTTTATCAGGTGCTGTGAGTTGAACTGTGGCTCCCCAAAGATATGTTCAAGTCCTAATCCTTGGTACCTATGAATGAGACCTCATTTGGAAATGGGATCTTTGCAGAAGTAATCAAGATAAGATGAGGTCATACTGGATTAGTATGGGTCCTAATGCAGCGAGAGTGTCCTTATAAGAAGAGGGAAAAGGGATACGGACACAGGGAAGAAGCCCTTAATGACAGAGGCAGACAAAGCAGTGATATAGCCACCAGCCAAGGAACTCCAAGGGCTGTTGGCAAGTGCCAGAAACTGGGACAAGATACGGACGTATTCATCCCTGGAGCTTTCGAGGAAACACGGCTCTGTTGACACCTTGACTTCGAACCTCCAGAATTGTGAAAAGAATCAGCCCCCCAGTTTGTGCTAATTTGTACAGCAGCCCTAGGAAATGAGTGCACTGAGTATACCACTCCATGTTGATGGTTATTTTGCTCTGAACGTAAGAAGCATGTTATTCCAGTCTTCCTGATTGCCTTTGCTCAAAGTTCACTGTTGATCTAACTGTTGTTCCTTGGTAACCAATCTCTATTTTCTTCTTCATTGGTTTTAAAATCTTCTCTGTTTCCAGCTACCTGCACTTTTACTATCAAATATCTGGGTTTGGATTTCTTTTTATTTATTCTGTTTGGGATTTATTGGGCTTCTGAATCTGAGAATGTGTGCCTTTCATCAATTCTGGAAAAACTCTATGCCATTATCTGTTTGAACATCCTTTCTTAAACTTTTTCTCTACTGTCTCATCCTGGAAAGCTGATTATGTGTAAGTTAGTCCCTTCCCCTCTAATCTCTATCTTAACCTCCCTTTTCTGAGAGGCCATGTCTTTGGTTCTCAGTGCTGTGTTCTGACTTATTTTTTTCAAATCTTTCTTCCGGTGTACCAATTCTCCAGTTGTGTATAATATGCTGTTGAACCCATCCATTGAGTGTTTTTTTTATGGTGCAATACAAATAAACTTTTATATTGTTAATGATTGTAAACATAGGGCACCTGGGTGGCTCAGTCAGTTAATCGTCTGCCTTCGGCTCAGGTCATGATCCCAGGGTCCTGGGATCGAGTCCCACATTGGGCTCCCAGCTCAGTGGGAAGTCTGCTTCTCCCTCTCCCTCTGCCTGCCACTCCTCCTGCTTGTGCTCTCTCTCTGTCTCTGTCTAATAAATAAATAAAATCTTCAAAAAAAAGATTGTAAACATAGAGAAAAGTGTGTAAAACACAAACATATCAGCTTAACAAACTGTGGCGAACACTTGTGTAATTGCATGAATGGAAGAAATAGAGTTCTGCCAGCCCCTGGCAGTCTCTGCACGGCCCTTCTTAATCAGGCCCTCTCCCGTCCTCAGCAGTAACCACAATCTCAGCTCCCATGGGATTCTTTTTCTTGGCTTGTTTAGGTTTGGTTTTGGTTTTGGTTTGTTCTACAACCTAAGTAGTCATCCCTAAACCTATAATTTAATTTTGCTATTCTTCAATGTGATACAATGAAATTGCACAGTGACATTCTGTTGTATCTGATTTCTTTTTGTTTAATATGTTTTGAAGATGAATCTATGTTGTGTGTATCTGTGTATCTGAGACTTATTCATTTTCATTGCTGTATGGTATTCCTTTGCATGAGTATACCTCAGTTTATCATTTCTGCCATTGATGGACATTTGAGTTGCTGCCACTGTGGCTCTTTTGGCATTTTTCAAAATGTATTCTAGTGCACATAATCAAGTGTTTCCATAAGGTATATATCCAATAGTAAAATTGTTGGGTGAGATTGGCTGAACATTACCAACATTTTCCCCAGTGTGGCAGCATCATTTTACACTCGTACCAGCAATGTATAATAGGCCTTATTGCTTCACATCCTCACTGACACCTGGTATAGTCGGACTTTAAAATTTTTGCCTATCTGGTTGGTGTGTAACATTATTCATTGTGGTCTTAATTTGCATTTTCCTGATTACCAGTGAGGATGAACCTATATTTATATTTTTATTGTTGATTTGGATATTCTTTTTCATGCAGTGCCTGTTCTAATTTTTTTAATTAAAAAATTTCTAATTGAAGTATTATCATTGACATATAATATTAGTTTTAGGTGTACAAATAGTGATTCAACAATTATGTACATTATAAAATGCTCCCTGTGATAAGTGTAGTCATCATCTGTCACCATTCAAAGTTGTTACAATATTATTGACTATATTCTTTATGTTGTACTCTTCATCCTTGTGGCTTATTTATTTTATAACTGGAAGTTTGTACCTCTTAATTCCCTTTACTTATTTTGCCTGCTCTTCTAGTCTTTTGCTTATTTTTCTACTTGGTCTTTGCCTTTTTCTTATTGATTTGGGATAATTTTTTTTTGCCTTTTATATTTACTTATCTTATTAAGTTTTCAATTTCAATTCCAGTTAGTTAACATACAATGTTGTATTAGTTTCAGGTGTACAATATAGTGAGTCAAGACTTCCATACATCACCCAGTGCTCATTATGACAAGTGCCCTCCTTAATCCCCTTTACCTGTTTCACCCATCTCTCTACGCACCTCCCCTCTGGTAACCATCTGTTTGTTCTCTATAGTTAAGAGTCTGTTTCTTGGTTTAACTCTCTTTTTTGCAACATGGATGGAGCTAGAGAGTGTAATTCTAAATGAAATAAGTCAGTCAGGAAAGACAAATACCATATGATTTGGGGTATTCTTTACATTTGCTGGTAACAGGCTTTTTGACATTCATCACCTTCTTTCACTCAGTGGCTTGCTTTTCACACTATTATAGTGTCTTTTTATAAAACAGTGTTCTTAATTTTAATGTAGCTAAATTTATGAGTCCTTTCTTCTATGTCTAGTGCCTACTGTGTCCTGTTTAAGAAATCTTTCTCTACCTTGAAGTCATGGAAGATATTCTCCTGGATTGTCTTCTTAAATATTTATTGTTTTGCTTTTCTCTTTTAGATTTATGATCTAATTGGTATTGATATTTGGGAATGGGCTGATGTAAAGATCAAAGTTTTTTTCATATGGATTTCTAGTTGTTCTAGCACCATTTGTTGCAAAGCTAACCTTTCTTTAATGCTCTGCAGTGTCACATTGTTAATTTATCAAGTGTTTATATATTTTTGGGATTTTTTCCTAGAATTTTGAATATTTTCCACTGGCCTGTTGGTCTGTCTTTGTGCCAATGCCATGCTTTCTTAATTCCCATTTGTGATGGTTAATTTAACGTGGCTGGGCCATGGTGCCCAAATATTTGCTCAAACATTATTCTGGAGGTTTCTGTGAAAGTACTTTTGGGATGAGATTAACATTTAAATTGGGGGACTTTGAGTAAAGCAGATTGTCCTCCATAATATGGGTGAATCTCATCCAATCAGTTAAGGCCTTAATAGAGCAAGGACTGGCTTTCTCTAAGCAGGTAGGAATTCTGCCAGCAGGCAGTCTTTGTTTTTTTTTTTTTTTAATTAAGTTTTTATTTTGATTCCAGTATAATTAACATACAGTATTAAAATAATTTCAGGTGTACAATATAGTGATTCAACCCTTCCATACATTACCCGAGCAGACCGTCTTTGGATTCAAACTGCAGCTCTTCTCTGGGTCTCCAGCCTGCCAATCTACTCTGTAGATTTAGGACTTACCAAATCCATAATCATGTGGGACAATTCCTTAAAATAAGTCTCTGCACATGTACACGTCCTGTTGATTCTGTCTGAAGAAACCTTACGAATACACCATGATATTATAATATTTTGATAGTCAATAGAGCAAGTGGATTCACTTTTTAAATTCTTTTTTAAAATTGAGGTATAATTAACATGGTGCTATATTAGTTTCAGGTGTACAATTTAATGATTCAACAATTTTTTTTTTCAAGATTTATTTATTTATTTATTTATTTATTTATTTATTTATTTATTATTTATTTATTGAGAGAGAGTGTGTGAGCAGGGGAGGAGCAGAGCGGGAGGGAGACAAGCAGACTCCCTTCTGAGCAGGCAGCCTGGCATGGGGTTGATCCCAGGACCCTGAGTTCATGGCCTGAGTCAAAATCAAGAGTCCCATGGTTAACCGACTGAGCTACCCAGGGGCCCTGATCCAACAATTCTATACATTTTTCTGTGGTCATCAAGATAAGTGTATTCTTTTTTTAAAAAATATTTTATTTATTTATATGAGAGAGAGAGCAAGCATGAGCGAAGGGGAGGGGCCGAGGGAGAGGGAAAAACTCCCCGCTGAGCAGGGACCCCAATGTGGGGCTCGATCCCAGGACCCTGAGATCATGACTTGAGCTGAAGGCACATGCCCAGCTGATGAAGCCACCCAGGCACCCCAAAATAAGTGTATTTTTAATTCTCTTAATCCTCTTCGCCTATTTCACCCCCCCCCCCACCTCCCCTCTGGCAACCGCTAGTTTGTTCTCTGTATTTAAGAACCTGTTTTTTGTTTGTCTTTTTTTCTTTGTTCATTTGTTTTGTTTCTTAAATTCCACACTCAAGTAACCTTATATGGTGTTTGTCTTCCTCTGTCTGACTTATTTCACTTAGCATTATACCCTCTAGACCCATCCATGTTATTGCAAATGGGAAGATCTCATTTTTAATGTCTGAATAATGTTCCATGGTAAACTTCTATTATTGTTTTTTTTAAAGGATGCCCTGGTTAATCTGGGTCCTTTGCATTTCCATATATGCAGGTGTTCATTTTTCCTCAACAATGCTGTGTGTTTTTCAATGGAAGGAAGGAGTCTTACAAATCTTTCCTCCTTAATAACACCCTTAGGCATTCTACAGGTCTTTTGAGGTCTCAGCACAGACAGTGAGCTCCCTGAGGGTGTAAATGCTGATTTCGCCTCTGTATCCCTGGCACCTAACACAGGCTGGCCCAGAGTAGCTGTGTAACAAATATTTCTTGCATAATTTAATAAATTTTATTACTCATACAGAGGGTAACTTTTTCAGTGGTCTGCCAAAAGATTAATAATGCAGCAGTGAGTCATCAAACATTTATTGGACACCATAACAGGCAAGGATGCATATAAAGCACATCCTTTTTATTTTGTTATGTAACTGTCTCCAGCTGAGAGAGCATCTCTGGGGTCTCTCCAGCATCAGGCATCTCTCTGTTTCCAGCATAAGGAGCACGATGTGATGAAGCTGGTACACAATGTGCACTTCGAGCATGCTTCTCCTCTATTTCAGTGTCTCCTCCCAGGGGGGGATATTTCATGTAGAAGGCAAGCTAGCTGGCCCTGAGTCTCTCCTACCAAAGCTGTAGCTCAGAATTCCTATGGTTTCAGCACCACCTGGGTCCCAGATTTTCCTTCAACACAGGCCTGCCCACCACACCCCACCATTCCCCTCTGGCCTCCCCCTAGTTCTCTTTGTGCAAAACTCAATTTGCATCTTGATGGAGATGAATAATTAGAACCCTCCAGCATGAATAATTCTAAGCAAATTAATTTTCATGCCAATCAGGGAAAATTAATTGGCTTCATGATGTGTCACATTTTCCAGGTAGGGCTCCCCAGGCATGGCCCCCACATCTTCCCAGCCTCAGGCTCTTTTGTCCCCAGTACTTTGGAGAAGATTGCTTGTTTGTTTTATTTATTTGTTTATTTTCAATGCTACCACAGGCAACAATGCTACCCCTCCTTTCAGCTAAATGACCCATTTAACAAGCATGATGAAAACCTCCTTAGGGCCACTACTGGCTGAGTCAAATCCACCTGGTCCAAATACAAAAACCATATGGAGAAGTACATAAAAGATACATATATGCAGGCGAATGAGTTATTCTAAAGCAGCACTCCTGAATATCTTCTCCCATTCTGTGGCTTATCCTTTCTCTTTCTCTTTCTTTTCTTTTTCTAAGATTTTATTTATCTATTTGACAGAGAGAAACAGAGAGAGAGCACAAGCAGGGGGAGTGGCAGGCAGAAGGAGAAGCTGACTCCCTGCTGAGCAGGGAGCCCAATGTGGGACTCGATCCCAGAACCCTGGGATCATGACCTGAGCTGAAGACAGATGCTTAACCAACTGAGCCACAAAGGTGCCCTATCCTTTCTCTTTCTTAACTGTATCTTTAGATGAAAGAAGTTCTTAATTCTAAAATAGTCAGATATATCAATCTTTCCCTTTATGGCCTGATTAAAAATTTATTTCAAAATAAAGTGTTTATATTGTATTTTTATGAGAAAATTGTAGTTCTTTTCCATTTTTTCCCCAAATGTAATAGTTTTACTTTTTTCTGATAATAAAAATAATAGGTGGTTCTAGTAGTTGCTTTGCACACACACACACACACACACACACTCACAAGAACTATTTAAAAGTAGGTTCCAAATGTCATGACACTTTACTCTTAATTATTTCAGATGAAAGGTAACAATACCTTCATCACACCTAAGAAAATTAATAAATAAATATCTAATACTGCCAGATATCCAGAACTTATTTATATTTCCCTAATTATCCCCAAAATGCTTTTGATATGTAGGATTACTTTGCTTCTTCTTAAATTTCATATAAATGGGATCATATTTATATACTCTTTTGTGTCTGCTTTCACTTATTGTTTTATTTGAATAATTCACTTATGTGTGGCTGTAGTTTGTTTTTGTTCATTGCTATGAAGTATTTCATTGTATGAACACACTATAAATTATATATCCAGCCTACTGCTGATAGATAATTGAGTTGTCTTCCATTTATAAGTAAAGCTATGATCAAGATTCTATTATTTTACTATTTTTAAAAAAAAATCATTGTCCACAAACATTTTCAGGACTTTGGAGTTTAGGGGAAAAAAAAATCAACAAAACTTAATTTGTGTTTTTTTTACACTTCCAGCAGTTAAAAATGAAGAACACATATTTAGAATCATTTGTGGACACCCATTATAATAAATGGAAGGACCAAAAAAAGAAAAAAAAAAAACCCTTCTAAGAACCATCATATATACAAACTTCTGTATAGAATGACATATCCTTGCCAGTATTTGCTTTTGTCAACAAGTACCTTGAATTTTAGCTTTTCAAGGCATATAGTGGTATCTTGTGATGGTTTTAATTTGTTTTTCTGAGAAGTAAAGGTGTTCACACCTTTTTATAAACCTATTGGTCATTCAGATGTTCTCTTTTATAAAGTACAAGTCTTTTGCTTATTTTCCTCTGGGGTTGATTGTCTTAAAAAACAATCAATTTTTAAGAGTTCTTTATACATTCTGGATACAAGTCCTATGCTGAATTTATTTAATGCAAATATCTTCTAGTGGTTCATATTCTTACTGTTTTAATGATGTCTTTTGGTGAAGAGAAGCTCTTAATTTTAACCAATTTTAACTTTCATTTTTTAAATGTGTTCTGTTTAAGAAATTTTCCTACCCTAAGTTCATAAAGATATTCTCTTGTATTTTTCTTGAGAATCTTTAGTGTTTTTACTTTTCATATTTTGGTCTATTATCTTTCACAAATTCATTTTTGTAGGGGAAAAGGTTGAGGTTTATTTTTTCCTATGAGTATTGAACTGCTCCAGTATCATTTATTGAAAAGATCATTCTTTCTCCTACTGAACTGTACCTGCCTCTGCCATGAATAAAATGACTATATATATGTGTGTGGGTCTTTTTCTGGGATTTAAAAAATTCTATTCTATTGGTTTATATCTTTACCCTATGACAGTGTTACATTGTCTTTACTGTGGTTTTATAGTACGCCTTGACATTTGGTAGTCTCTTCACTTTTTTTTTTTTTAATTGAAGTAGAGTTGACATACAATGTTATATTAGTTTCAGGCATACAACATAGTGATTTGACAATTCTATACATTATACAGTCCTCATCACAATAAGTGTAGTTACTGTTTGTCACCATAGAACGTTATATATTATTGACTATATTCTCTATGTTGTACTTTTCATTTCTGTGACTTACTTATTTTATAACTGGAATTTTGTACCTCTTGATCCCCTTCACCTATTTTGCCCATCTCTCCACCAACCTCTCTTCTGGCAGCCACCAGTTTGTTCCCTGTATTTATGAGTTTCTTTTTGTTTGTTTATTTGTTTGTTTTGTTTTTCAGATTTCTTACTTTAAAATTGTCATGGCTATTCTAGGTTTTTGCATTTCTTTATTAATTTTAGAATCACATAATAATTTACACACAAATGACTAGTAGATTTTGACTGAGATCGGTTTGTATCTATAGATCATCTGTGGAGAACTGCTAGCTTAACAATATCAACTCTCCCAATCCACTGACAAGGTATATTGCCTCCATTTATTTAGGTCATCTTTATTTTCCTTTAACCATGCTTTGTAGTTTTCAGTGATAAAGGTCTTGCACAACTTTTATTAGATTTATTCAGTATGTGTTGGTAAACCTGCTCTCTGGGATGGAGGTGGGAGGGGGAAGCCCTGACTTAACAGCATTCACTAACTTTCATGGTGTAAATACTCCCAACATGGTTAATTTCAAGCTAACAATAGAATGTCAAAGAACTTGGTGTTGGAGAGAGATACCGTGATAAGCATGAGCCCCCAGGCTCCTATGTTCCCTAAGATTTTCTGCACCCCTGGTGTACACACACTATATCATTCCCACAGTTGTAAAGATAATGGATTTTACTCCTGTGATCAGATTATCAAATGGCACAGCTGACCTTAAGATGGGGAGATTATCTAAGTGGGCCTAACCGAATCACATGAGTCCTTTAAAAGCAAGACATTTTCTCTACCTGGTTGAAAAGGGATAAACTAGAGAGATTCAAAGCATGAGATGTATTCAACCTGAAGGAAGCTCTCTGTTGATGATGTGGAAAGAGATACATGGTGAGGACCTGAAAGCAACCTGTAGGAACTGGCCCACAGCTAGCAAGATAATGGGACCTCAGTCTTATAGCAGCAAGAAAATGAATTGTGCCAACAACTAGTGAGCTTGGAAGAGGAACCTGAGCTTCAGATGAGACCTGCATCCCAGTGAGACCCTGAGCTGAGAATCCAGTCATGTTGTGCCTGGACTTCTGATCTGTAGAAACTGTGAGGTAATAAAGTAGTACTGTTTTAAGGCAATTGAGAAACAGAGGACACGGGAAAAACTCTCTACCTTTCTTTTTTTGCCTAACTGCAGGGTACAAATTTCCTTTGTGAAAGTGTTCTTCCTCTTCTATACTAGCAGGAAGAAAACAACCACTGTCACTGGAGACAGAAAGCCAGCACTGAGATGGGTCTGAACAAACAAACCTGACTAAAATAACACTTATTTTCTATAAGTTTTCCCCATATATTCACCTTTACATAATTAATTTACTGCCCCTAGAAGTTCAAACTCCTTTTCGTTTGTCTTACCACTTCTTCTCTCTCTCTTTTTTTAAGATTTTATTTATTTATTTGAGAGAGAGAGAGAGGTAGTGAGAGAGAGCATGAGCAGGGAGGAGAGGGAGAAGCAGGTTCCCTGCGAGCAGGGAGCCTGATGCAGGGCTTGATCCCAGGACCCTGAGACCATGACCCAAGCCAAAGACAAATGCCCGACCAACTGAGCCACCCAGTCGCCCCTGTCTTACCACTTCTTCATAAATTTATTACTCTTTGTAAGATGGTATATAAGCTGCAAATTCTAATCACCCATTTGAGTTACTCATCACTTAGTTCTCTTGCATGAATGCACATTACACACATAAATAAACTGCATTTTTTCTCTTGTTAATTTTTCTTTTATTAGTTTGATTTTGGACCCCTGTCACTAAACCTAAGACAGTAGAGGAACTTTTTCCTTCCCTACAAAAATTAATGAGGCAATAGGAACAAGACTAGCTTTCACTCTTACCTGGCATCAAAGAAGTGGAACAAGGTGGTAAAAATGGGGATTGTCTGTGGTCAGCTTCCCTGTCCCTTCCCAGGTGTCAGCAGGCTCACCAGAGCTTCTGATTTCATCCTGCAACAGAAAGCAGTATGAGTTAGCCCTTCCCTCCTCCTCTTTCTGGGGGCAGTGGGGCCCAGCAGAGAGCTGATCTTACATCCCCACTTGGAAGCAATGACTCTGTACCAGTTGGTGCCTCATTTCCCAGGAAGGTGTTAGTGGGAATTGAGGGAGCAGCAAAACTGCCACCCCACTCACCTGCAAGGATGCAGTATGAGTCACTGCCCTGTTTTTGTAAGAGTGCTGTCAGTGAGCCCAGTGAGAAGCCAAACATATAGAACCACTGGCTCTTGTGCTACATCTCAACAGGGAAATTGCCTGCTTAACAAAGGGAAGATTAAATAGGATCCAGAATCTTATAATATAATTTCAAAAATGTCCAGATTACAATTGAAAATCACTCATCATACCAAGAAGCATGAAATTCACAACAGGAATGAGAATAAGCAATGAACAGATGGCAGCACTGAGACAGATCAGGTGTTGGATTATCTGACATGGATTTTAGAAT
Organism: Halichoerus grypus; assembly: GCF_964656455.1. NCBI lineage: Eukaryota > Metazoa > Chordata > Mammalia > Carnivora > Phocidae > Halichoerus > Halichoerus grypus. The sequence goes on from NC_135715.1 coordinate 86,673,110, forward strand.
AGCCATCATAAAAATGCTTCAACAAACAATCACAATTTCTCTGGAAACAAATGAAAGAACAGAAAATATCAGTAAAGAGAAAGAAGTTATAAAAAAAAGAGTCAATAGATAGGTATAGAACTCTCCACCCAACAGCAAAATAAACATTTCTTTAAGTACCTATAGATCTTTTCACCAATATAGATCATATTCTGGGTTATAAAACAATCTCAACAAATTTAAGAGTTAAAATCAGAGTTTTTTTCTGACCCTAGTGGAATCAAACTGCAAATCAATAATAGAGGACCACAGAAAAATTTCTAAACACTTGGAAATTAAAATCACACTTCTAAATAATACATAAGTCAAAGGATAAGTTCAAATATATAAATATAAAAAAATAAAATTAAATGAAAATAGAAGATATTAAAATATGTGGGACACAGCTAAGGCGATTCTGAGAGGAAAATTTATAGCTTACTCTACATAAGTGCTTACATGAGAAAAGAGAAACAGTTTTAAATCAATAATTTAAGCACCTACCTCAAAAAAATAGAAAAAGAAGAGCAAAATAAATGTCAAATGAACAGTAGGAAGGAAATAATAAAGATAAGAGCAGAAAAAAAACCCGGGAAACCAACAGAGAAAATCAGTGAAACAACAAAAGCTGTTTTTTAAAAAGATGTATTTATAAATTAATAAATCTGTGGCAAGACTGACAAGGATTAACAGAGTGAAGACACAAGTAATCAATCTCAAGAATGAAATGAGATATAAATACAGAGGCTGTAACCAATAAAAGGATAATAAGGGAAACACTATGAACATCTTTACACTCATAAATTCAACAGTTTAGAACAAATGGAGCAATTTTTCAAAAACTGCAAGCTACCAAAACTCAATCAAGGTGAAACAATTTAATGAAATTGAATTTGTAATTAAAAGGCCAGATATTTTCAAGTCTAAATGGTTTCGCCAGTGAATTCTACTGAACATTTAAGGAAAAATTGACACCAGTTTTACACAATCTCTACTAGACAGTAGAAAAAGAGGAAACAGTTTCCAACTTATTTTATGAGGCCAGTATTATCCTAATATGAAATCAGACGAAGACACTACAACAATAATGACAGAAGACCAAAAAACCTACAGACCAATATTTTCATTAAGTTAGATGCAAAAAATGCTCAAAAATGTTAGCAAACCAAATCCAACAATGTGTAAAAATTATCATACACCATGATTAAGTGGAATTTATTTCAGATGGGCAAGACTGGCTCAACATTCTAAAATCAATGTAATTTACCATATTAACAATCGAATATGCAGAAAGAGCATTTAACAAAACCCAACACCATTTATAATAGAAGTACTCAGCAAATTAGGAATAGATGGGAACTATCTCAACTTGATAAAGAGTGTCTAAGAAAATACAGCTAATATCAAGTGATACTTCATGGTGAAAGACTGAATGCTTTTCCTCTAAGACAGGAAGCAAGGCAAGGATGTCAGCTTTCACCACTCTTACTCAATATAGTACTGGAAGTTATAACCACTGCAATAAGGCAAGAAAAAGAACTAAAAAACATACAGATTGCAAAGGAAGAAATAAAACTGTCTAGATTTGCAGGTATCATGATATTTATTTAGAAAATCCCAAGGCATATATGAAAAAAAAACCCCTCCTAGAACTAACAAGTGAGTTCAGCAAGGTCACAGGATACATCAGTGTGAATATCAATTGCATTTCTATGTACTAACACTACAGAAGCTAAAATTAAAAATACAGTGCCACTTATAATCAATCCAAAGGAAATGAAAATTTTAGGTGTAAACTTTAAATATGTATAAGATCGGTGTGCTGAAAATGATCAAATCCTGATGAAAATAATCTAAGTTTTAGATAAATAGACAGACACATCATGTTCATGGATTGGGAAATTCAATAAAGTAAAAATGCTAACTCTCCTCAATTTGATATACAGGTTTAGTGCAATTTCTATCAAAATCCCAGCAAGTTATTTTTGTAGACAAGGATAAGCTTATTCTAAAATTTGTATGGAAATATAAAAGAACTAGAATAACTAAAATATCTTTACAAAGAATTATGAAGTGGGATGAATCACTTTACCCCAAATTAAAACTTAGCATATGGGGTGCCTGGGTGGCTCAGTTGGTTGATTCTGACTCAGGTCATGACCTCAGCGTCATGAAACAGAGCCCCACACTGGGCTCTGCAATCAGCATGGAGTATGCTTGAGATTCTTTCTCCCTCTCCCTCTGACCCTCCCCCTGCTCATGCTCTCTCTCTAAATAAATAAATAAAATTTAAAAAACCCCAAAAAATCAAACAAAAAAACTTTATATATAGTTATAGTAATCAAAACATTATGGTAGGGGAAGGGATAGACTCACAGATCAATGCAACATATTAGAGATCCACATATAGACATGTACAAATATACTCAACTCATTTTTGATAAAGGCACAAAAACAATTCATTAGAGGAAGGATAGCCTTTTCAACAAATGGTGCTAAAGAAGTCCGATATGGATAGGCAAAAAAAAAGAACCTTCATCTAAACCTCATACCTTATACAAAAAATTACTCATATGGATCATAAATTTACATGTAAAATGTAAAACTTTTAGACGATAACAATAGGGGATTTTTTTTTTTTTTAAATCTAAGGCTAGATAAGGGTTCTTAGATCTGACATCAAAATACCAAAAAAGTGGTGCCTGGCTGGCTCAGTCAGTAGAGCATGTGATTCTTGATCTTGGGATTGTGAGTTCAAGCCCATGTTGGGTGTAGAGATTACTTAAAAATAAAATCTTAAAAAAAAAAAACCACACACACACCAAAAAAGGAAAAATTGATATATTTGACTTCATCAAAATAAAACATTTGCTCTGTGATAGATCCTGTTAAGATGGAAATATGAAAAGGAAATATTTGCAAACCACATATCTGACAAAGTATTAGTATCTAGAATATATAATGGATTTTCAAAACTCAACAGTAAACAATCTAGTTAGAAAATGGACAAACATCATAAACAGACTTTCCACCAATCAGATATACAGATGGCAAACCAGCATATGTAAAGATGTTCAATGCAAATCATAACACAAAGAGATAATATTACAAAGCTCTCAGAATGGCTAAAATAAAAAATAGTGCCACCAAATGCTAGCAAGGATACAGGGAAACTAGATCACTCATCTTGCATATGGGAATGTAAAATGGTATGACCACTCTGAAAAATAGTTTGGCAGTGTCTTAAAAAACTAAACATACATGCCATACAATACAGTGTTGTACTCTAGCATTTATCTCAAAGGAATGAAAAATATTCACAAAAAACTATACACAAATATTCATAGTAACTTTAATTAGCCCCCAAATGGAAACAACCCACATGTTCTTTAATGGGTAAATGGTTAACAGACTGTGGTTCATCCATCTTGTAGAATACTACTCTGCAATTAAAGGAATGAACTATGGGGCACCTGGGTGGCTCAGTTGGTTAAGCAACTGCCTTCGGCTCAGGTCATGATCCTGGAGTCCCAGGATCGAGTCCTGCATCGGGCTCCCTGCTGAGCAGGGAGTCTGCTTCTCCCTCTGACCCTCCCCCCTCTCATGCTCTCTCTCTGTCTCATTCTCTCTCAAGTAAATAAAATAAAAATCTTTAAAAAAAAAAAAAGGAATGAACTATGATACATGCCAAACTTAGATGAACTCCCAGGGAATTATGCTACATGAAAAATAGTCTATTTTAAAATGTTCAATATTGTATGACTCTATTTATATAACATTCTTGAAATGGCAATATTATAGAAATTGAGAACAGGTTAGTAGTTCCAAGGGATCAGGGAGGAAGGAGCTGGATGTGGGTATAAAAAGGTGACCTGAGGGGCGCCTGGGTGGCTCAGTCATTAAGCATCTGCCTTTGGCTCAGGTCATGATTCTAGGGTCCTGGGATCGATCCCCACATTGGGCTCTCTGCTCAGTGGAAAGCCTGCTTCTCCCTCTCCCACTCCCCCTGCTTGTGTTCCCTCTCTCACTGTGTCTCTCTCTGTCAAATAAATAAATAAAATCTTAAAAAAAAAAAAAGGTGACATGAGGAGCATTTTGGTGATGGAACTGTTCTGCATCTTGACTATATCAATGTCAATATCCAGTTGTGATATTTTGCAAGATATAACCATCGGGAAACTGGGTACAAGTCGCATGGGATCTCTTTGTATTATTCCTTACATGTGAACGTTTACTGATCTCAAAAAGTCTGAATAAAAATGTTGAAGTGACTTTGGAATCAGTCCGTTGGCAGAAGGTGGAAGAATTTTGAGGATTAAGATAATAAAAAAATCCCTTAATTGCCTTGAACAAACTGATAATAGAAATATGGACATTAAAGGTTCTGCTAGTGAGAGCTCAGAAGGAAATAAGAAGCATTATAGAGATATCCTAAATTGCCTTAGAGAAAACCTAAATTAGCTGTGAACAGACTATTAATAGAAATCTGGAATTTGAGAACACTCTTGGTAAGGGCCCAGAATTAAGTAAGGAATATATTATTGAAAATTGGAGGAAGAATTATCCTTGTTAAGAAATCTTAACAAAATTTTGTCTGCAGTTATGTGGAAAGCAGAATCTGTAAGGGGTGAATTTGCATATATGGCAAAGGAGACTTCAAAGCAAAGTGCTAAAGGTACTCCTTGGTTTCTTCTTATTGCTTATGGTAAAATGAGAGAGGTGAGAGAGAAATTGAGGGAAGAACTGTAAACAAAAAGGAACCAGGACTGGATGATTTTGAAAATTCTCACCTTCTCCAGATGGTAAAAGATGTTGAGTCATGGTGACTGCTATCTATTAGTGTGGCTCAGAGAAAGGGCTGAGCATGTGATTGGACCCCTTTGCTGAAACCCTAGGAAGATAAAGGTCAGAGTATTCAGCCACACACAATCTAAGGGATAAGGGAGCTCCTCATAGGTCTTCTCAATCCAGCCAGAGGGCTTCTAGGAAGCTTAGAAGTCTTGTCCCTCAGTCATCTCAGAGGAAGTCCAAGATAGAGAAGTGATTGTCTTGAAATGATATGTGAATGTGGCTTTTGTCTAAAGGACCCACCACCTCTTACAAACACATGCTATGTTTCATGAAGGATAACTTGGAGGGTGGAGCCAAGAGCCACAGAGGGTCATTCTCAGGTCATGAAGCCTACCCAAGGACCTCTGGCTGGTGCTTGCCTGGCTGGATCTCAAAACAGTTTTGGATTGGTGACTATATTTTACTTTCCATTTCTCCCTTCGTTGAACCAAAATGCATGTAACTATTATGCTATACTTGTCCCACAATTGTATGATGGGAATGTTGGGGCAGATAATGGTTTCTAATTTCACAGGTCTACAGATGGAGAGTAAATAAACCTCCAAGCTATACTGAAGGATTACACTCAGAAGCGTCATCACACATGATTACATATTTTATATGATGCAATTTTGGACTTTTTAATTTATTTATTTTATTTATTTTTTATTTTTTTAAAGATTTTATTTATTTATTTGACAGAGAGAGAGAGATCACAAGTAGGCAGACAGGCAGGCAGGAAGGCAGGCAGAGGGAGAAGGAGAAGCAGGCTCCCTGCCAGGCATGGAGCCCGATGCGGGGTTCGATCCCAGGACCCTGGATAATGACCTGAGCCAAAGGCAGACACCCAACTGACTGAACCACCCAGGTGCCCCAAAATTTTGGACTTTTGAGCTGATAAGATTTACACGAGAATTTGGACTTTGAGTACTAGAATGAGGTGAGAACATTGTCAACTTGGGAAGAAGTAAATATATTTTTGCATTTGAGGGTTTGTAGTTATTTAGGGGCCAGAGGGGCCAGATTGTTGGGCAGGATTCTAAAATGTTTCCCAAGATTACCCTCTTTCTTGTTTACATGCCCTGCAGAGCCCCAGGACCATGAAGATGTTGGATCTTTCTGTGACTAATCTGACCTTAGATTGGGACATTATCTGGAGGAGTGTGACTATGTCACATGAGCACTTTAAGAGTAGAGAGTTTTCTCTGCCTGGTTGCTAGAAAGTTAGATATTTGAAGCACTAGAGAAATTTGATGTGCAAGAAATTCTATGTTGCTGGAAGGGGCCATGTGGCAAGGAATGCATGTGACCTTGAGTTGCTTAGAGTGCCCCCTGACTGACAGCCAGCAAGAAAATGGGAACTTCAGTCTGAATTCTGCCAACAACAAAATAAGGTTGGAAGTACATTTTTCTCCAGAGCCTCCAGATGAGAGCTTAGCCCAGTGACAGCTTGGTTTCAGCCTTGTGAGACCATGAGCAGAGAACCCAGCCACACTGTGCAAAGTTCTGACCTTCAGGACTATGTAATACACAGGTGTTGTGTATGCAGTAGTTTGTTATGCTACAATAGAATATGAATGTAAATGTGCTCTATTGGCTGTCATGAGCAGGTACAAGTTGGCTCCAACATGGTACTGGATTACCTCCTATATACTTGATATTTTTTGATGCTATCATAAATGGCATTATCTCTTTTTTCCTTTCCAGCCATTCTCGTCACTTCTGTCCAATATTGTGCTGGAGATCTTAGCCAGGCAAAGAAAAAGAAGACTGGAAAGGACAAAATGAAACTCTATAAATCATATTAAGTGTAAGTATTGACAGTACAAAAGAAAAAAGCTAATAGTTGAATTTTGCAGGGATGCAGGTAAATATACAAATACAAAAATCAATTATACTTCTTTTTACTAGCAATAGACACAAATAAAATTTAAGAGATAATGCCACTTATGATAGCCATTCTGACTGGTCTCATTGTGGTTCTGATTTGTGTTTCCCTGATGATTAGTGAGCACATCTTTTCATGTGTCTGTTGGCCATCTGGATGTCTTCTGGGGCAAAATGTCTATTTAGGTCCTCTGTCCATTTTTTAATCAACTTGTTTCCTTTTTTTTGGTGTTGAGTTATATAAGTTCTTTATATATTCTGAGTATTAACGCCTTATCAGATATGTCATTTACAAATATCTTCTCCCATTTTCTTTTTTTTTTTTTAAAGATTTTATTTATTTATTTATTTATTTATTTATTTTTATTTATTTATTTGAGAGAGAGAATGAGAGAGAGAGAGCATGAGAGGGGGGAGGGTCCGAGGGAGAAGCAGACTCCCTGCCGAGCAGGGAGCCCGATGTGGGACTCGATCCCGGGACTCCAGGATCATGACCTGAGCCGAAGGCAGTCGCTTAACCAAGGATTTTATTTATTTATTTGACAGAGAGAAAGACAGCGAGAGAGGGAACACAAGCAGGGGGAGCGGAAGAGGGAGAAGCAGGCTTCCTGCCGAGCAGGGAGCCCGATGTGGGGCTCGATCCCAGGACACCGGGATCATGACCTGAGCCGAAGGCAGACGCTTAACCGACTGAGCCACCCAGGTGCCCCTCTTCTCCCATTTTCATTTTGTTGATGCCTTTTCATTTTGTTGGTGGTTGCCTTTTCATTTTGTTGATGGTTGCCTTTTCATTTTGTTGATGGTTTCCTTTGCTGTGCAAAAGCTTTTTATTTTGATGAAGTTCCAATAGTTTATTTTTGCTTTTGTTTCCTTTGCCTCAGCAGACAGATCCAGAAAAATGTTAGTAAGCCCCATGTCCAAGAGATTATTGCCCATATTTTCTTTTAGGAGTTTCAGGTGTCACATTCAAGTGTCACATTCAGGTGTCACATAGTTCTTTAATCCATTTTGAGTTTACTTTTGTGTATGGTGTAAGAAAGTGGTCTAGTTTCATTATTTTGCATATAGCTGTCCAGTTTTCCCAACACCATTTATTGGAAAGGCTTGTCCTTTCCCCATTGTATCTTCTTGCTTTTTTTGTTGTAGATTAATTGACCATATAAATGTGAGTTTATTTCTGGACTTTCTGTTCTGTTCCACTGATCTATGTGTCTATTTTTGTGCCAGTACCATACTGTTTTGATTACTATAGCTTTGTAGTATAACTTGAAATCTGGGATTGTGATAGCTCCAGCTTTGTTCTTCTTTCTCAAGATTGCTTTGGTTATTTTGTAGTTCCATACAAATTTTAGGATTATTTGTTTTAGTTCTGTGAAAAATGCTATTGGTATTTTGATAGGGGTTGCATTGAATCTATAGATTGTTTTGGATAGAATAGACGTTTTAACAATATTAGTTCTTCCAGTCCATAAGCATGGCATACTTTTCCATTTGTTTTGGTCATCTTCAATTTCTTTCATCAATGTCTTATGGTTTTCAGAGTAGAAGTCTGATTTTTTTGGTTTAATTTATTCCTAGGTATTTTATTACTTTTGGTGCAGTTGTTAAGGGGACTGTTTTCCTAATTTCTCTTTTTGTTACTTTGTCATTAGTGTATAGAAATGCAACAGATTTCTGTATATTAATTTTGTATCCAGAAACATTACTAAATTCATTTAACAGTTCTAATAGTTTCTTGGTGGAATCTTGAAGGTTTTCTATATACAGTATCTTGTCATCTGCCAAATAGTGGTAGTTTTACTTCTTTACCAATTTCCTTCCTTCCTTCCTGCAGCTAGGACTTTAAGTACTATGTTAAATAAAAGTGCTGATAGTTGACATTTTTGTCTTTTTCCTAATCATAGAGGGAAAGCTTTCAGTTTTTCCTCATTAAGGATGATGTTAGCTGTGGGTTTGTCATATATGGCTTTTATTATGTTGAGGTATGTTTCCTCTAAGTCCACTTTGTTGAGAGTTTTTATTATGAATGGGTGTTGTACTTTGTCAAATGCCTTTTCTGCATCTATTGAGGTGATCAAATGGTTTTTATCCATTCTTTTGTTAGTGTGGTATATTACATTGATTGATTTGTGATTATTGAACCACCTTTGCATCTCTGGGATAAATCCTACTTGATTGTGGTAAATAATTTTTAAAATTTATTGTTGAATTCAGTTTGCTAATATTTTGTTGAGGATTTTTGTATTTATGTTCATCAGAGATATTGGTCTATAGTTTTCTTTTTTCATAGTATCTTTGTCTGGTTTTGGTATCAGGGTAATGTTGACCTCATAGAATGAATTTGGAACTTATCCTTCCTCTTATATTTTTTGGAATAGTTTGAGAAGAATAGGTATTAACTCTTCTTTAAATGTTTGGTGGAATTCACCTATGAAGCCATGTGGCCTTTGTTTGTTGGGAGTTTTTTGATTATTATTTTGATTTCATTGCTAGTAATTGGAGTGTTCAAATTTTCTATTTCTTCCTGATTTTGTTTTGGAAGATTATAAATTTCTAGGAAATTATCCATTTCTTCTACGTTGTCCAATTTGTTGGCAGATAATTATTCATAGTAGTCTTTTATGATCTTTTGTATTTCTGTGGTGTTGATTGTTATTTCTTCTTCATTTCTAATTTTGTTGATTTGAGTCTTCTCTTTTTTTCTTTTTGAGTCTGGCTAAAAGTTTATCAATTTTATTTATCTTTTTGAATAACCAACTCTTTGTTCTATTGATCTTTTCTATTTTTTTGGTCTCTATTTAATTTTTTTTTCTGTATTCTTTATTATTTACATCCTTCTAGCTATGGGCTTTGTTCTTCTTTTTCTAGCTCCTTCTGAGGTAAGGTTAGGTTGCTTATTTGAGATTTTCCCCTTACTTCTTGAGGTAGGCCTATATTGCTGTAAACTTCCCTCTTAGAACTGCTTTTGATGTGTCCCAAAGATTTTGGATCATTATGTTTCCATTTTCACTTTCATTCTGTATGTGTCTTTAGGTCTGAAGTGAACCTCTTGTAGATAGCATATAGATGGGTCTTTTTTTTTTTTTTTTAATCCATTCAGTCATCCTATCTCTTTTGATTGGAGCATTTAGTCCATTTAGATTTAAAGTAAATATTGATACATACTGTCATTTTGTTAATTGTTTTCTGGTTATTTTTGTAGTTCTTCTCTGATTCTTTCTTCTCTTTCTCTCTTCCCTTGTGGTTTGATAACTTTCTTTAGTGTTATGTTTAAATTCCTTTTTCATTTTCTTTTGTGTATTTACTATAAATTTTCACTTTGTGGTTACTATGAGGTTCATGTGTAAGAACCTACGCATTAAAAAGTCTATAAAATAAAGTCGATGGCCTTATGAGGTTTCCTATGTACATAACAAGTTATATTTTCTTGCCACTTTTAAGATTCTGTCTTTATCTTGAAAACTTGATGTTTTATTTATTTATTTATTTATTTATTTATTCATTCATTCATATTTTTAGAGAGGGTGAAGGGCAGAGGGAGAGGAAGAGAAAGAATCCTTAGCAGGCTCCATGCCCAGCATGAGCCTGAAGCAGGGCTCAATCTCACAACTCTGAGATCATGACCTGAGCCAGAAGCTTAACTGACTGAGCCACCCAGACTCCCCAAACATTTGACATTTTATTTTTCTATTTATCTTTTTAATTCATTCTTTTTTTTAAATTTAAATTCAATTAGCCAACATATAGTACATACTTAGTTTCCAATGTAGTATTCAATAATTTATCAGTTGCATATAACATTTGACATTTTAATTATAGTGTGTCTTGGTGTGGCTCTGTTTAGATTCATCTTATGTGGAACTCTGTGGTCTTCCTAGACCAGGATGTCTATTTGTTTTTCTAGATTAAGGAAATTATCAGTCAGTGTTTCTTTAAATTAGTTTTCTGCCCCTTTCTCTATCTCTCTCTCTTCTTCTGGGACCTCTATAATGTGTATGTTTTTCCACTTGATGTTGTCATATAAGTCCCTTAAGTTATCTTCACTTTTTAAAACTCCTTTTTTCTTTTTTTTTGCTGCTCTGTCTGTGTGAGTTCCACTGCTTTGTCTCCCAGCTTGCTGATCCTTTCTTCTGCTTCATCCAATCTGCTGTTAAACCCTCTAGTGTATTTTTCATTTCAGTCACTGTGTTCTTCAGCCCTGTGACTTCTGTTTGGTACTTTCTTTTATTTTCTATTTCTCTGCTGAAGTTTTCACTGTGTTCCTCTATTCTTCTCCCTAATTTGGTGAACATCTTTATGACTATTACTTTGAACTCTTTACCAGGTAGATTACTTATCTCTGTTCTTTTGCTTAGAACACATTCCTCTGTCTCCTCACTGCCTGATTCTCTGTGTTTTTTTTCTATGTATTAGGTGAAACAGCTACCTCTCCCAGTATTGAAGGAGTGGTCTTGTGTGGGAGATGACCTATGGAGCCCAGAAACTCACTCCTCCTGGCCACCAGAGCCAGGCACTCCAGGGCCATCTCCTGTGTGGGCTGCATGAGTCCACTCTCTGTGGTAAGGTTGGAGTGTAGGGGGGTGCCTGGGCATTTGCCTCACCAGCTGTGGTCCAGCTGCCATGTGTGTGGGAGGAAGATACTGTACAGGCTGGCTGTGATGCAGCTGGCTGTGGTGTCGCTACGGTGTGTGTGTGCATATGGGCAGGACTGTTGCCTGGCTGGATATAGTGTGACTCAGGTATGGGCATGGGGGAAGGATGCTTGTCTGGCTGACTGTGACATGGCTGTGGCACATGGGTTGCAGGGTACTCACCCAGCTGGCTGTGGTGTGGGTGTGGTATAGATGGGGGGGAAGGACCCACCTGCACCAGCAGGTTAGAGTGAGATTGCCAAAATGATGTTTGCTAGTGCAGGTATTAGTAAGGTAGAGTGAGATGACAAAAATGGCACTTGCCAGTGCTTTTCTCTTGGGAGGGAGTCCCAACAGGTTCCTGCCTCTTCAGCAGGTGCTTTAAGATTAGTGAGTGTGTCTCCTTCACATATGGTCTAGGTGCTTTTCAAAATTCTTCTTTTGCCTGGGTGCTGGGGCAAATGAGTCTGTATATGAGCCCTTCAAGGGTGGGAGCTCCATCCCCTACAGTTCTATGGTCCTCCTGGATGTAATCCTCATTGGTTTTACATTTTGGGAGCTTGTCTTTCTGGTGCAGCATCCAAGGGTTGGGGTGCCTGCTGTGGGACACAAGCCCCTTACTCCTAAGGGAAAAATTCTACTTTCTTTAGGTCCCTCCCAGTTGTAAGTCACCGTGCCTGGGGTGGGGTTTTTGGTGAGAGTGTGTTTCTGCCTCTCCTACCTTCTTGATGTGGCTTTTTAATCCTTTGTTGTAGAGGTGCTGTTTAGCTAGTTTTTAGGACTTTTTCAGAGGAAATTTTCCAAAAGCTGTTGATTTGTTATGTTTATTGGAGAAGTTGAGTTCAGAATCTTCCTATGCTGCCATCTTGAACCTCCTCCCCTATCATTTCTTTTCCAATTTTGCTCATTTTATTTTATTTATTTATTTTTTTTCAATTTTGCTCATTTTAAAAGATTTTTTGCACACTCTTTATGAATGAGTTCGTCTAGTATTTTTCTTTCTTCTTACTGTCCTTGTCAGATATTGGAAGTAAGGTTATGCTGCTGGTCTGGTGGCAATGTTTCTTCTTTTTATGTCTATGGAAGGCTATGTATAATATTGGCTTTATTTCTTTTTTAAATGCTTCTTAGAGTTTTCTGGCATAGTCATCTTGGCCTACCTATTTGTGGAAATAGTTTTGTTTAATTTACAGTTCTAGTTTCTTTAATCATTATAGAATTATTCAGATTTTATATTTCTTGTGTTTTTCTAGAAATTTATTCATTTTTAATAGTTCAATTCTTTTTTTTTAAGATTTTATTTATTTATTTGAGAGAGAGAGACTGAGAGAGAGAGCACATGAGAGGGGGGAGGGTCGGGAGGGTCAGAGGGAGAAGCAGACTCCCTGCCGAGCAGGGAGCCCGATGCGGGACTCGATCCAGGGACTCCAGGATCATGACCTGAGCCGAAGGCAGTCGCTTAACCAACTGAGCCACCCAGGCGCCCTAATAGTTCAATTCTAAAAGAAAATTAACTCCATGTTATTCTCGCAGGCTTCCTGTTATCCTGCATCATCTTGCTGTTTCCTAGAAGTTAGGTGATATGAAGACATTACCTTAAAGCTGTCACTCCATCTTGGGCATTATCACTCACAGCTGCTAGTCTAGGGATAAATTTAAAATAGATATTTAATATTTGGTTATTGGTTTTTCTATTTTCTTTTTTATTCCCAACTCTGTGGAATTTCTCTCTCTGTGTCACTCCAAAAGTAGACTTTTATGAGGAACACCTATAGATAGTTGGGAGTTTTGTTTTCCTCCAGATCAGAAAGGTTGCTATTCATAATGTTAACTTGGCTTTCACAAAGGATCTTAATATCCAAGATTTCCATATATTTCAGGAATTTCTTGGCTATTGAATAAGTAAGACTTGTCTCCCTGCTGGCATGCTGGTCAGGGAACAGGGTACCAGTGTGCTTGCCTCCTTATAGAAAAGAATCCAAATAAGACAAGAAGCCACTTTTGGCTACTTCATAGATACCAGCTTGCTAGACCAGCAATAGGACCCTCTCCAGTCCCCTTTGCCAATGGTTGTTGACTCAGAGATATGCCGAACAAGAGTTTGATTGGAAAGGAGTCGTGTATGTAGGTGTTGAATCACTAAATTCTACACCTGAAACTAACTTACTGGAATTTAAATAAAAACTTGGAGAAACAAATAAACAAAAAGACAACAAATACCTAAAGAATAACTATGAAAAGCATAAAATATCATTGAATAACTGCAATAAAAGTACTATTTTGGCAAAAAAAAAAAAAAAAAAGAAAAGAAAAAAAAAAGAAAAGAAAGAAAAGGAGCCATCTATTCATGGAGAAAGGATGCACCAGGAGAACACATTCAGTGCAGCAGCTTGGTGGACTTTAAGACTAGTGAAGGAAACCTTTCCTTCCTATGGTCCATCAGAACTGTAAGACCTTAGACATGACTTTATCCAACCCTCTTATTAAACAGTTGAAGAGACTACTGCTCAGAGAAGTGGCATGATTTATCCTTATTCATGCAGTGAGTGAAGGTGTGGCTAAGACCAGCAGCTCAGTCTTCTGATAACCACAGCTGATTTCTTTCTGAAGCTACAGGCAGTTTCCCTTACTTCTTCACTATGGGCCTTAATTTTCATGTTTTGTAATCTACTCAAATCACTAGCTTTAAAAAGTGATGCTCCTGTTCCTCTTCATGGCAGACCCCATCTCTTTGTCTCCTTACATTCTTACCCAGGGGAAGAGCCTGACACATTCACTGTGCCATGTTTTAAGAGCAATGTGGTTTTCAGGCCTTAATATCAAGAACCATGTGTAATTTCTCTCTATTTCTGTGTGTTGCTTTCATAAGGTAGGAGCTACAAGTAGGCTGGACATACTCTATCAAGTAGGTGGTTAGGTAGATATATTCAGGGGTCTTCTTGGGCCAAATTACCTACTTAACTCTTTTCAGGCATGATGATGAATACTGATTGATAGAGTTACTCTTGGAGAGGAAGGAGGAGGTCTTGGAAACTGTTATTTGACAAATATTTATTGAATCTCTACACATCCTAGGTATAGGGATTCAATATATTTTTTTATTATTCTGTTATGTTAATCACCATACATTACATCATTAGTTTTTGATGTAGGGTTCCATGATTCATTGTTTGCATATAACACCCAGTGCTCCATGCAGTACATGCCCTCTTTAATACCCATCACCAGGCTAACCCATCCCCCCACCCCCCTCCCCTCTAGAACCCTCAGTTTGTTTCTCAGAGTCCATCATCTCTCATGGTTCATCTCCCCCTCCGATTTCCCCCCTTCATTCTTCCCTTCCTGCTATCTTCTTTTTCGTCTTCTTCTTCTTCTTCTTTTTTTTTTAACATATAATGTATTATCTGTTTCAGAGGTACAGGTCTGTGATTCAACAGTCTTACACAATTCACAGTGCTCACCATAGCACATACCCTCCCCAATGTCTATCACCCAGCCACCCCATCCCTCCCACCCACCCCCCACCACTCCAGCAACCCTCAGTTTGTTTCCTGAGATTAAGAATTCCTCATATCAGTGAGGTCATATGATACATGTCTTTCTCTGATCAACTTATTTCGCTCAGCATAACACCCTCCAGTTCCATCCACGTTGTTGCAAATGGCAAGATCTCATTTCTTTTGATGGCTGCATAATATTCCATTGTATATATATACCACCTCTTCTTTATCCATTCATCTGTCGATGGACATCTTGTCTCTTTCCATGGTTTGGCTATTGTGGACATTGCTGCTATAAACATTGGGGTGCACGTACCCCTTCAGATCCCTACATTTGTATCTTTGGGGTAAATACCCAGTAGTGCAATTGCTGGGTCATATGGTAGCTCTATTTTCAACTTTTTGAGGAACCTCCATACTGTTTTCCAGAGTGGCTGCACCAGCTTGCATTCCCACCAACAGTGTAGGAGGGTTCCCCTTTCTCCGCATCCCCGCCAACATCTGTCATTTCCTGACTTGTTAATTTTAGCCATTCTGACTGGTATGAGGTGGTATCTCATTGAGGTTTTGATTTGGATTTCCCTGATGCTGAGCGATGTTGAGCACTTTTTCGTGTGTCTGTTGGCCATTTGGATGTCTTCTTTGGAAAAATGTCTGTTCATGTCTTCTGCCCATTTCTTGATTGGATCATTTGTTCTTTGGGTGTTGATTTAAGAAGTTCTTTATAGATTTTGGATACTAGCCCTTTATCTGATATGTCATTTGCAAATATCTTCTCCCATTCTGTCGGTTGTCTTTTGGTTTTGTTGACTGTTTCTTTTGCTGTGCAAAAGCTTTTTATCTTGATGAAGTCCAAATAGTTCATTTTTGCCCTTGCTTCCCTTGCCTTTAGCGATGTTTCTAGGAAGAAGTTGCTGTGGCTGAGGTCGAAGAGGTTGCTGCCTGTGTTCTCCTTTAGGATTTTGATGGACTCCTGTCTCACATTGAGGTCTTTCAACCATTTGGAGTCTATTTTTGTGTGTGGTGTAAGGAAATGGTCCAGTTTCATTCTTCTGCATGTGGCTGTCCAATTTTCCCAACACCATTTGTTGAAGAGACTGTCTTTTTTCCATTGGACATTCTTTCCTGCTTTGTCGAAGATTCGTTGAAATAGAGTTGAGGGTCCATTTCTGGGCTCTCTATTCTGTTCCATTGATCTATGTGTCTGTTTTTGTGCCAGTACCGTACTGTCTTGATGATGACAGCTTTGTAATAGAGCTGGAAGTCCGAAATTGTGATGCCACCAGCTTTGCTTTTCTTTTTCAACATTCCTCTGGCTATTCAGGGTCTTTTCTGGTTCCATACACATTTTAGGATTATTTGTTCCATTTCTTTGAAAAAAGTGGATGGTATTTTGATGGGGATTGCATTGAATGTGTAGACTGCTCTAGGTAGCATTGACATCTTCACAATATTTGTTCTTCCAATCCATGAGCATGGAACATTTTTCCATTTCTTTGTGTCTTCCTCAATGTCTTTCATGAGTATTTTATAGTTTTCTGAGTACAGATCCTTTGCCTCTTTGGTTAGATTTATTCCTAGGTATCTTATGGTTTTGGGTGCAATTGTAAATGGGATCGACTCCTTAATTTCTCTTTCTTCTGTCTTGTTGTTGGTGTATAGGAATGCCACTGACTTCTGTGCATTGATTTTATATCCTGCCACTTTACTGAATTCCTGTATGAGTTTTAACAGTTTTGGGATGGAGTCTTTTGGGTTTTCCACATAAAGTATCATATCATCTGCAAAGAGTGAGAGTTTGACTTCTTCTTTGCCGATTTGGATGCCTTTTATTTCTTTTTGTTGTCTGATTGCTGTGGCTAGGACTTCTAATACTATGTTGAATAGCAGTGGTGATAGTGGACATCCCTGCCGTGTTCCTGACCTTAGGGGGTCGGGATTCAATATTGAATATACCAGACAGGGTTCCTGACTTCAGGGAGCTAACATTCTTGTGGGGAAAAGTGCAATAAATAAGAAAACAAAGAAATAAGCAAGATATTATAAGTGGTGATGAGACTCCTGAGATGCCTGAAGTGACATAGTAGAGAGTACCTTGGTGGGTAGGTGGGGGTCTAGCTTACATATAGTGGTCAAAGAAGGCCAGTGTGAGAAGCCTGAATTTATTCTGGACTTGCAAGATGAGGGAGAGCCAGCTATGAAGCAGAGCTGAGAGAAGAGCATTCTTGGCAGAGAGAACAGAAAACCTGAAGGTCCCCAACATGGCAGGGAACTTGGATGTTATAGGAATCTCACAGAATGTAGCCAAAGTGGTTAGAGGATTATGAGTAAGGAAGAGAGAGGTACAAGATGAGGCTTGAGAGAGGACAAGTGCCCTCAGCTCTTACAGGGCCTTGTGGGCCATAGCAGGGGAATTGGATTTTATTCTAAGGGAATAAAAAGATTTTAATTTGGGGCAGGGTGACAGGACCCAATTTATATTTTTTAAAAGATCCTTTTGGCTAATGGAGCCACTGCTGTATGGCCAAGGCTGCTAGCTATTCCCCAGTAGCCATCTCTCCTTTTATTTTTTTAATTTAAAATTTGTTTTTATTTATTTGTTTTTTATTAACATATAATGTATTATTTGTTTCAGGGGTACAGGTCTGTGATTCCTCAGCCATCTCTCCTTTTTACATAGTAATGGAATTTCCCACTGGTCATGGGATGACATTCCAGCCTCCCTGGCAGTGGGTGTGGCCGTGTGTTCAGGTTATACCTAGTGGAATCTGAATGCAAGTGACACCTGTAGTTTTGGGGCCATGCTCTTTAAAGGAAGGTTCATGGCATCCCCTTTCCCTTCCTCCTTCCAAGGGATTGGATGTGACCTGAGACTGGGAGCTGCCCTTGAGATGGAAGCCACATAATGAAGATGGTAGAGCCATGGGTAGACAAACTAATGAGGTGAGGCTGCCTTGCCAACCCTAGGTCACTGAGCTGGATGTTTTCGTGGGTGAGCAGTAAACATCTACTTTGCTTAATCTTTATTGAATTGGGTTTCCATTATAGTGGGCACACCAGTATCCTAACAGATATGCCTGATTACAGTGGGAGATGGCCTGGGGGCAGAGGGAACTCAGATTCTCCCGGGCATCTTAGTGAAACCCTCAAGACCTATTATCATTTTCATCATGGTGGTCACTGTCAGCATTATTTCCCTCAACATGTGGCTTGGAATTTGGTAGATACTTGGTAAACGTTTTGTAAGAAAATTAATGAATCACCTCTGTTCCCATTCCAGAATATGGAAGACTCAAATGGGTGGGGTAGCAGTATAAAAAGGTTATATCTCCCCCCAAAAGGAAATATTAATTTAAATAGAGAGAACTTAGTGATTATTTTTCTTCAGCTTTGGGCCCTACTTCTGTGATAACAGGGAACGTCTTTATCAGCAGCCTATTAAATTACTATTGCCTTAGTAGTATCACAGTCATTAATGATATCAGCCACATCATTATAATCATTAAAATTGTCACTGTCACCATCACTACCACCTTCACTGACATTCCCACTATTACCACAGCCCTGTAACCATGCCATCTTCACAATCATCACCACTGCAGACACCATTACCTTCTCCAGCATCATTGCGATCACCATCTATAATAGGTAGTAGTACTAGATGCTCTAACAAATGGATCACAAAATGTATGATGGCTCAAATACAATAGAAATTTATTTCTCATTTATGTAATTGTCTGGAGCAGGTGTTCTTGGTTGGCAGGAGACTGCCACACAATGATTTAGAACTGGGGGATTCATTGTTGTCTGCATGTAGCCAAAGGAAGGGGAAGGAGGGTGTGGGTGGGCACATCTGCTCCTTAAAGCCTTGGGCTGGAAGTGCACACTTCATTTTTGCTCATATTCCATTGGCTGAAACATGGTCATATGTCCATGCCTGAATGCGAGGGGTCTGGGATGTGTAGTGTGGCTGCAAAATGAAATAGTTTTTGAGCAAGTGGTAGCAGTTTCTGCCAAGCCATCCTTACAAGCAGTTCAGTGTATCTGCTCTGTTCCCAGCCTGTGTTAGACCCTCTCTGTTGTACAACACCACGACAATGTGAGATTTCTATGATCGGAAGCCTTATGAACCAAGTAAATAGCAATTGAAAGCAACATATTGCGTTTGATTATCATTTTGGATTAATATTGCAGTTGTTCTGAGTATGCTGAGGTGGTTGAGTTGAATCTTGGAGAATGGATAGAATTTCTTTGCTTGGAGGAAAAGTGGAGTTTGAAGTAGGGAGGATACTTTATGCAGAAAAATGTCCTGGGCACAGGCCCAGATGGGCTCAGCTTGAGCAGAGGAGACTGGCCTGGCTGGAACAAGTGAATATTGAGGATGGGGAAGAATAAGCTTTGACCAGTTGAGTGGGGCAAAAATGCCAGACACCATTTCAGAACTCTTTTAGAGGCATATTAAAGTTCTTTGGTTGCAAGCAACAGAAATCTACTTTGTCTGAATGAAGCAAGTAAACAAACAAAACCCCTCTAAAATCCCAAAATATTTTGGAAGAATAAGGGGGTGTTCTACAGAAGCAAAGGGGGCACTGAGGGGTCAACTCCTAGGTTTTGGCAGCTGCTGGTGGTGGAATCTGAGCTACTGCCAGTAACAATGCCCAGCTTCTGTATTTGTCCTCTCAAAATTCATATTCCAGGGACAGATCCTTGTCCATCCTTGCTTGGGTCAGGTGTCTTCTGGATCAATCTGCCATTGTTGGGGAGCTATTTTACTGAAGACAGTGCTCTCCCCTCACCTGGCCCCAAGAAGTGTGTCCTACTGAGGATACAGTGTGTGGGGCATAAGAGCAGTGGAAGGAAGTTTGTTACCTGATTTATAGGTAGTGATTTCCATGTTCAAATCATAGCTCCTCCAGTGACCAGCTGGGTGACCAAGGCAAACAGATGAGTGGTCTAGCTTCTGAGCCTCATTGTTCTCACCTATAGGGATATGAAAGAGTAGAAACCATCTGAGGATCAATTGTGAGAATGTATGTAGTGAGGGCTCCCCATGGTTTCATTTCCTCCTGCTTCTGGTACTCGACATGCCTACAGTGAAGAAGAGGCTGTGTGACCTGGGAAGAGCAGAGGAAAACTGGAGAGTCTCAGCTAAGGTGTTCCCTAGTGACTGATGTCCCTACAGGGACTGCCTGCAGCCCTGCAGCATGGGACAGGGTGCTGACTGCTGACTGGAGAGGGGACTTGGGGACCTGCCCTGCAGGGTGCTGGCCATGTATACATAAGCTCTGATAGCATCAGGGCTGTGAGCCGTGATGGAGTTGGAAATGTAATTTTCAATTAAGAGTCCTCTCTCATTCCTACTTACATTACATTCTAATTAAATTTCAGTCAAACATGACACAGTGCTGCCGGAGGAGGGCAGGGAAGCAGGCAGCAACTCCTTCTTCTTTAAATGTGAGACATCCCTTTGTCTCAGTCCTGAGTGGTCCCAGCTTTCTACCCCTTGGCCTTCCTCAGGACTCCCTGGAGCCAGTGTCCTTATTCAGTGGGCCCAGCTAGCCTCCAAAGGTCATCCAGAGCCACACAAATGCAAGGACACTAGCTCAAAGAGACCCCTCCTCAGAACTGAATTAAAATGGCTACTAATGTCAGAACCCTCAGCCAACAGGGTATGGTCTTTCTATTAGTCATTCCTCAATAAAACGTGAAGTGCAGGCATGGGGAAGCCAACTAGTTTCTGATCAGCTGGGGCTTGTGCCTCCCAGAGGGAGATCCTGGGCATCTCTCTCTTCCTGTTCTCCCCGGAGTTTTAGCTAGCAAGTCTGAGGCTCTGGGGAAATCACTCAAAAATCTCCTTTAAAGCAGACAAAGTCGTGTATAGGTGGAGGTGGAAGGGAGGGGATGAGGGGGAATTGTGCCTTTGAAAGAGGCTTGGGGCCCAGGACAGGCCATCACCCCAGCCATTGGTGGGCTCCTGGAGGCTAGCTGGAGCAGAGAAGAGCTTCTCCCAACTTCTTCCATTCTCAGCAGCAGGAGTGGTTTCACATGCTCACTGGGTGCCGTGGGTTGTTGAAAACAGAAGCAGTTACTTGAAAGTGACCTTGGGTATCTCCTTCATGTACAGGGGAAGCCCTGAGGCCAGAGCAGGCCTGACTTTTGGCTGGTCTCGCAAGTCAAGGGTAGAGCAGGACTCTCCCTCCTGAACGCCTCCTGGCCTTCCTTCCGCTGTCCTCTGGCTAAGTCCCGTCTCTTCTCCTTTTCTTTCAGTGGAGACAAAGCAGTGCCTCTCCCACTTGGGAATAACCATTTTCTTGATGACTGGGTTAATGTTCCCTATGTTTTAGGTTTTCTCTTTCACTTTAAATGGTGTTCTTTCCAGGAGGAAAGTGAATTCTCTCCCTCTTGCTCCATTCCTATTGGAGATGGGGGTTGTTGAGCCCTTCTTCCCGCCATCCCCCGTGTTTCCTCTTCTGTTTCCTCTCCCTTCTGGCCTGTGGAGAGATCCCAGAGCCACCCCAAGGGCAGGCTATGTGGGCACCAGATTCATCTCTATTGTGGAGTGTGTTGTGTTTCTGTGGACATGCCCTTTTCCTTCCCTGGTGCCCAATTTTTTATTGGTAACATGGAGGGGGTGTTGGACTAGACCAGCACCTCTGAACATGTCCTGCATCTTGACTCACTCTGCTGGTTCATGACAAAACTCTCTACAGACTTTGCCCAGAAAAATCCCTAGAGTACTTCATTTTGTTTGGGTTTAAGGGTTCATGGACTCCCTGAGATCATCCAGTGAAAGACCTGTGACTTCAGGGTTGATGCTTCAGAGGTTCTATGTTCTTCATGATGTTAAGACTTGAGGTTGCATGAGACAGGGCAGATAGCACCCACATCCATCTCTTTAGGACCCTGCAGGGATTTGCCCCCAACTCTGGTTATCCCACCTCTCTCAGCACCAGGGCACTAAATACCTCCTTTGCAGTGGGAATTCTGGCTTTTGCCACAGGGCCTTGTTGGGTGACCTGATGATGGTGTCTGGAGTCAATCCAGCTCTTCCCCCACACCCACTTCCTTCCTCACAGTATGAAGTCCAGCCATTCTCTCAGGTGAATTTTCTCCTCCCTGGTGGAGATTCAGAGTGGCTGGATACCTTCACCATCCACTCCACCCCCCACTCTCTTCTCACCAGGGTTCTGGCCAAGAGAAGCTGAACACAAAGAGCTGAATCAAGTGGAACAAAGTGCCTGTGTCACCAGAAGACTGTGATAGTTGTTTGTTCTGACTCCTTGGAGCTAGGCCTTGGGACCCACCTGACCCTCTCTGGGAGCACAGGGCAGGGCCAGGGGCCTGGGCCACCCACAGGTAATTGTTGGGGCTCTGTCTCTTAGTAAAGGTCATCCATCAGGAGAGGCCTTCTTTTCTTTTATCCCATATCCCTGGAAGCTGCTGTCAGGGCCATTACCCCACTGTTATCATGAGCTTGGGCTAGGGTGAGCTGTGTGGGGCACAGCCTTGGCTACAAGGATACCTTGGGCTGGCTCAGGGCTGGCACTTACCTGGGAGGGACAGTCATGCACCACAAAGTCCCCTCTCAGGGGGAAGAACTACTTGAGTTTGAGCCCAGGAGGAAAGGAGAAAGAGTATTAAGGTTCTGGTTTGGGGGGCAAGAGTGAGCCCCAGCAGATGGGCTTCTTTACATCAGGTAGATTCAGCAGCTGTAAGGTGTGGAATTTGGAGTCAAACGGCCCTGACTTTAAGTCCACTAACAGCTAGCAAGTGACCTTAGCAAAGCTCATGCCCTCTCTGGTACTTGTTGGGAAGACAATACCTACCTCACAGGGTTGTTGTGGAATGAAAGTATTTGTAAAGCAGTGAAGGTGATAATGTTTATTATTATTACCTGCTGGGTCAGGAGAAGAGGTTTAAGAGTGAGGCCTCTTAATCTTAAGCTCCAGCCAGGTAGGCAGGTAGGAAAGATTACATCTCTAAATCTTATAGTGAACGCAACATTATTCATAATAGCCAAAAACTTGAAGCAAGTACGGTGTCCATCGATGGACGAATAGATAAACAAAATGTGGTGTACCCATTCAGCCTGAAAAAGGAGGGAAATTTTAACACATGTACAACATGGATGAACTTTGAAGATATTATGCTAAGTGAAATAAGCCAGCCACAAAAGGACGAATACTGTAGGGTTTCACTTAGGAGGCACTAAGAGTAGTCCAATTCATAGAGACACAGAGTAGAAAGGTGGGTGCTGGGGGCTGGGGAGTTACTGTTAAGTGGGCAAGTAGTTTCAGTTTGGGAAGATGAGAAGAGTTCTGGAGATAGATGGCGGTGATGGTTGCACAGCATTATGAGTGAACTAAATACCACTCAAATGTACTATTGAAAATGGTTAAAATTGTAAATGGTATGTTATGCACACTTTATCACAGTAAAAAAATTCCAAAATTTTCACTGGGAGTGGCATTCCCTATGGGAAGAGGGTAAGGGGCTGACTGATGCTCTCAGCTTCCTGAACCCCACTACTGTTCCCTGACTATCCCCACCCAGTTGTGTGGGGTCTCATCCTGAAGTGGGAAAGGCCATTCTGTTGGCCAAACCTTACTTGACAGGCTTACTTAGGGCAGGCTTTCAGATTGAGGGCTTCCCCTCCACTGCCAGCCCTGCTTTCCATCTCTCTGATTTATTAGGAAGAGGCCTCTTGTTGTTCTCTCAGATCTCTCAGATCCTACTGTGAGCACAAGGGGCTTGCTGCTCTGACAGTGGCCCTGGCAGCTAGGGCTGGTACAGCCGCAGGCCCCTGCTTCACAGAGAAGCATTCCTGGCAGGGAGAAGCCTCTGGGGTGGACTGCCTGTCTAGCAGGAGGGAGGGCAGATAGCAGCCTGGAGGCCTGCTGGGCAAGGAACTGTGCAGTGTTGGCTCTGCTTAGCAAGGGTGAGATAGAGCCCCGTTTGGCTCTGTGGCCCATGGAAGGCAAGGCACCAAAGTGCTGGCATGCTGCTGGGGAGGGAGGCTTGTCAGCCCTGTCAAACTCCCCACACAGCTTGGACAGGGCTCAGGGGTCCAGACCTGAGCTGTATGTGACCCTTGTCACCCATGCATTTGTTTTGGGTACCTATTTTCTATGTAACAAACCACTCCAATACTCAGTGGCTTAAAACAATTAAAACAACCATTGTATCATCTCACAATTTTGTGAGTTCTTCTGACTCACATGGCATTGGCTGGGGCTGCCCTGAGGGCTTGGCTGGCTGGGATGTTTAAGATGGCACATCCATGTGGCCTGCAGTTGGTGCCAGCTGTCGACTGGGAGTGCAACTGGGGCTGTTGACTGTAGTTAGTGACCATATGTGGCCACTCCAGGTGGCTGTCTTCCCAGAAGGAGTCTCTGCAGAGGAAGTGTTCCAAGAAGGAAGAAGTAGAAGTTTCCACTTCCTGTCTACTTTCTGGGCAGGCACAGCATTATGGCTGCTAACTTCTAATTAAATAGTCCCAGGACCAGCCTGAGCTCAAGGTGAGGGAAACCAAAGAGAATGTCAAAGAATTCATGGCCTTAGTGCTTGATATCCCAGCCTCAGTTTCCCTTGTCAAATGGAACCAAATAGTATAGTAAGAGTTACCACCTTGCTTCACAAGACTTTAACAGACCTTTAAAATCCCACAGTCTTTTTTTTATAAAGATTTTTATTTATTTATTTAACAGAGATAGAGAGAGAGAGCACAAGTAGGCAGAGCGGCAGACAGAGGGAGAGGGAGAAGCAGGCTCTCCGCCGAGCAGGGAGCCCAATGCGGGGATCGATCCCAGGACCCTGGGATCATGACCTGAGCTGAAGGCAGCCGCTTAACCAACTGAGCCACTCAGGCGCCCCTCCCACAGACAGTCTTAAGAGCAGAGAGTGGGCTGATGGAGTGGTTGAGGCAAGGAAGGCAGAGAAGGCTAGGGAGTTGTTCAGTGGGTTAGTAGTCAGCTAGAGAGGACTTACTTTTGCAAGAGAAGGAAACACATTATTGAAAGCTTACTACATACCAGATCATGTATTCTACTTTCATTTTCTCTAATCTTCAGAATAACCTTGTGAGAAGATAAAATTGCCCTCATTTTGTAGATGAGAAAACTGAAATCTTGCTAGTGAACTGCAGGATTCACCCAGCAAGAGAGGCAGAAAGGTAGACTCTGAACCCAAAGGTGTCTTTTTCTCTGGAAAGATTGTGCTTCTGCCACCACACTGTGCTCCACAGAAAGCAAAGTCATGCTTTGTTTGCAGCTCAGGAATCTTCAGAGAAGAAGGACAAGGATAACTCTGACATCCAAGGGCCCTTCAGAGCCATTTATGGCAGGGAGTGGAGATGAGCAGGAGCTGGCTGTCCATGAGGCTTCAGGAAGGAAGGAAGCCAAATTGACAGTGTGTCCTGGCTGGAACAGCCCCACCTGGGAAGAAGCTCCTGAGTGTCAGAAGGGAGAACCTAAAGCCACGAGCGATGCTGGGTCCTACCAGGCAATATTTTACCAGTAGCCAGGAAGCAGAGAGAGGATGCTTGAGAACAAACTGAAGGAACTGGCAGGCAGTAGGATAGAACCTGGGAACTGGAACATAAAAGCCATCCATCCATCCATCCATCTATCCATCCATCCATCCACTCATTAATTCATTACTGCTTTCAACATCTGGGTCTCTATTATGTGTCTGGCCCTGGTTTGTTTATATAATTAAGATGCAGCCCCAGCTCTTGGGGAGCTTAGATTACTAGGGCAGGCAGACTTGTCACTAGAGGATGGCATTATTGTGTTGATCCTGGGATGGGATGCACAGAAGAGCAGTTATGAGAGACCAGAGAAAGGAGAGAAGACTCTGCAAACCAGTGACCCACTGTGGGAAGCAGGGGAACCAAGGTGTATCTGGGCCTGATTCTGGAGAGGATGGACCCCCCAGGCCCAGGGGCTCAGCCTCTGAGCCTGAGAGAGCAGTTGTTTCTGAAGAGGGTGTGTGTTTCCTCACATTGGCTGGGTGCAAAGGCAAGGCCTGGGGCCCTCCAGCCCTTCCTTAGAGGTGTGAGTATGCAGTAGGGGAGCTGAAGCCATCCATGTCTATGACATCTTAGAGGAAGGTGTCTGACTTCCCTCCCTCCAGGGTTGATTGGACATGAGGAAGACAGCACTGAATTTGTGGCATGAGGGATTTGGGTTCATTTAGGGTTTTCTCCTCTTGATGTGAAAAGAGGATACTTTTATTATATTGGGACATATATAATGCAGACATGGCCGACTATTTTGATATTGCAATAGAACTGGTTTATCCTTGCCCTTTACACTAAAATTGTCCCTTCTTTGGGCAACTGAACCATGAATATGACCATTGCCTGGAGCAAGGGGGCAGGACATTGTCATTACAGAATTCAAATTCTCAGGTAGGAGATTACAAATAGGAAGAAATTTGATCAGTCAGAAATGTTTTCTTCCCAAGACCCTTTGCTAGAAGACAACCTCTGCTGTCATTTTCATGGTTCTGATGTTTTCCATGTGCAGGTATTTTTCACAGGACTGTCTGCAACCTACCTAGATGTGTAATATTGGCTCTTGCTCTTTTCTCTTTAACATTATAAGTTTTTTTTTTTTTGTCATCATGTGATCCTTATGTTTACTTTGTGATGCAGATAATATTTCTTCCATTCTAGTGATAAAAAATTGAGTCTCAAAAAGGTTATATATATAGTCTGCTGAAGATCCCACAGCTAGTGAACAGAAGAATTGAGACTCAAATTCAGGTCTCTGAAGCTAAGCATGAACTCTTTTTGTTTTGCTGAGCTGCTTTGTCTAAGAATTGAGACACTTTCATTGGTTTGGTGTTTGAAGGTAAAAGGATAGAGGTTTGGACTCTCAGGGACTCTCCTTTTGCTCATATGCTGGAATTACAAGGGATAAGATATTGATTGGTTCCTTGTGTATTTAAGTAATTCATGGTAAATGGTGTACTGTTCCTGTGCTTCCAACTTAGCTTAGGAATGTGGTAGCTATTATATTAGGCTGCCCAGCAGGATTCTCTTTTTTTCCTTTTTTGGTTAACATTCCTGGTCGTCAAGTCTCCTCCAGATCACGGAGATTGACATGAGACCCATACCTGGCTAATTAGAGCACCCTAATTTCCTTGACCTCAGTGATTTTTTCAGGAATATTAATGTGGTCCATCTGATCAATTAGAGTCTTTCCCCAGGAATTTTTTCCTGTTGATGGTGGAAAGACTGTCTTTTACCTTGGAGTTGCAATGCTGGAAAAATGTAACTCTGGGCTACCAGAAGCATCTTCCCATCTTATGGAGGAAGCCCATTTGTTGGAGAGGAAGCTCAAAGAATAGAGGGTCAGGAGTTGTCAAGGGAGCTCACTAGGGACATGACTTGCAGTTGTGTGGAATGCCAGCTACCTCACTCCCACCCCATCCTTCTCAGTCATATGAGTGATCAGAACCCATTTATAATGGAGCCAGTTATTAGTGTTGGGTTTTTGTTACTTGCAATCAAGGGTCCTGACCAGTACTGGGATCATTTGTTGTAATGAATGAAAACCTAGTCAAACTAACTCATGTATAAAGGTAGTTTATTGTGAGTACTTAAGGAAATAAATTGGAATTGAGGAGAAGGATGTACAACTAGACTTTGTGAGGAACAGGAAGTTATGAAGAAGCTCGTCTAGCCATTTTTCCTTTTCTCTCCCTCTGGGAACTCATGGCTTCAACTCTGCTTCTCTCTAGGTCTCTGTTCCATTCTTCTGTTTTCCTCTGTAGACTAGTTTCTTCTGTGACTTATTAGATCCCTCCTATACCTAAACTGTCTTGTGGCTTTGGCTAACCCTGGTACCCACTGTGGCCCTGACCTACATGACTTTGCACCTCAGTCACTCTGTCTCCTGGTGTGATATGCTAATTATGTCACCTGGGAGGAAAACAAAAACACGTGTCCATTCCTGGGCCAATCATCTATGGTCAGAGGCATGAGGTCAATGGATATAATTATGGCTGCTTAGACTACCCTTTCAGCAGAGGCTGTAAGTAGAACAGTTCCTCTCAATGAGTGTGGTGGCATGGCTGGTGCAGGGTGGCTCACACTGGATGTCATGGTGATATTGGGACATTGGACCCTTGCTCCTCTCCCAGTATCCCTTGGGATCAGAGGTCCTGTAGCCTCCAATGGCTCAAGTCATTCTGTGTTGCTTCTTCTTGCCTTCAGGGAGAATTCCTTCATTATCTAGTTCCCATTCTAGCACTTTTGTCCTAGCAGTAGGAATCTGCTCCCATCTGTCACTCTTCCCACCCTTCCACTCCCATGACTGAGCAGGCTATAGTCCTTCACATGTGCCATGCTACATGGCTCTGCCACCTGCTGCACTTTCTGATCCTGGCATGCATCACTTTAGCACTGCCCTATTCCATGATCACTAGGAAGACCCCGCTCAATTGTCTGGTCCTAATTAAAGCCTTTCCTAAGTCCAAAACTTCCTTCTTTTTCTCCTCAGTCCCTCCTTGCTCCCTCCAGGATTTATTACATTGAGTTACAATTATATTTTTTATTTGTCTGCCTCCCACACTAGGCAGAAATTTAGCATGTAGTGGGAAGATCTTCGAATTAAAAAAACTTGGTTTCAGATTCTGACTCTACCACCCATCAGCTGTATGTCTATGAGGAGTGATTCAAACTTTCTGAGTGTTAATTCCTAATCTGTAAAATACAGACAATAATGGCACCCACCTCATGGCTTGTGAATATTAAATGAGATAACATATATAAAGTGAGTAGCATTGTGCCTTTATTAAAGGAAGGGACAGTGTATAATTCATCTTTGGTTCCTCATTGTCAAGCATGGGGACTGTCATATAGGAGACTTAATACTACTTTGTTGAATGCATGAATGTTTAATTCAAAGAATAAAGCTCTAAGGGTGGACTAGCAGGCACTATGATAGGAGGAGGTGACTTGAGGCTGGGAAGACTTTTCTAGTTGACTGAGAAATAATGAATAAGGCATCTCATCTCTTTTTTTTTATCAGGTCCCATATCATTTGCCTTCTTTCTCTGATTGACAACAAGGGATGACTTCTCGTTCTGGTCACAAAGAAGTTGGTGGTATCAGACTTACTTTCTGTATTAATTATCTTTTGCTGTATAACAATATTACCACAAACTTTTAAGCTTAAAACAAAACCCGTTTATTATCTCACAGTTTCCATGGGTCAGGATTCTGGGCACACCATAGCTGGGATCTCTGCAAAGCTGCAGTCAAGATGTTGGGCATAGCTGGGGTCTCATTGGTTTCTTTGCAGGCTATTGAACTAAGGGCTCTGGTTTTGGAGTGCCTTTTGGCCAGAGATGACCCCTGTTCCCTGCTACATGGCCTTCTCCATAGACAGCTTTAAACATGGCAGCTTACTTCTTCAAAGCCAGCGAAGAGAAAGGAGAAACTACAGTATAACAGGCACTACAATCATATGTAACATAGTCACATACAGTAATCATGTACACATGATAGTGTAAATCTCATCATCTTTGACACATTTTATATGGCCAGAAGCAGGTCCTCCCCATACTAAAAGGAAGGGGATCACAAAAGCATGTGAACATCAAGAAGGAGAGATAACTGGGGGCCATTTTAGAGTCTATTTGCTATACCATCTCACAGCAAACAACTATAAAATGGAACAAAGTATTTGAAACAACATTAAATAGAGAACAGCCCTGAATTGTGAGCCTTGAGAGAAGCACAAGAGAAAAGCTGTGAATTTACCCTGTCTTTCAGCCTGGGGGCAATTTTCAAACACCAGTACAAGGAAATAGAGCTCACGTAGATGGTATAATTCTTGTGAGCAAGAGGGGAAAGGAGATTGGAATTTGAGGCTGCTAGGTGGCTGCTATTTGAATGGTAAGGCACCAGAAAGAGTAAACTTCTCTGTAGAAGCCCCCCAAATCCCCTAAGAACTTGGTCAAATGTCAATTTGCTCATATATAGAGAAAGACTCTGAGAGACCACTAACAGCTGCTGGGGTACTATGGCAGATTGTATTTTGTAAAGATGGTCACATCCCACATGCTCCTATCCCACAAGCTTTTCTAAAATGTGACTTTGGCATGCTCCCATCAAGAGACGGAGTCTGTTTCTCTTCCTTTGAGACTGTGTTCATCATAGTCTGGATGGACTGGGCAACAAAAGACTATTCAGCTTTTATTTGTTCACTAGAATTCTTGTGCTTGGAGCTCTGGGTGGCTATATAAGCATTGTGGCAACCCCAAAGGCATATGGAAAGGTTACATCTAGATAAGCACTTGGTCAACAGTCCTGAACTACAGGTTTTCTGAGGCCAGGTACTAGACAGTTCAGGTGATTCAATCCTTTGAGTTGTCAAGGTAGACTCATCACTTGAATCTTCCCAGCTAAGGCCTGAGACATTGTAGAACAGAGACAAGTCAGTATTATGCTATTTTGCATAAATTCCCAACCCACAGAATCAGAGAGCATAACAAAATGGTTTTTAAATTGCTAAGTTTTGGGGATAATTTGTTAAATGGAAGCAGTAACTGGAACATGGAACTGGAGCTGAGCAGAGTTTTCTGAGGTTGCAAAGTACTGGGGTGACATTGGGGTTGTGGTCCATGCAGGATGACCTTGTTGAGCATACTATACATTTAATATAAACCCTAGATAATATAAAGACCACATCTAAGGTGAAAATTCTGCATCCTTTATGGCAACACTCTAAGATTAAGAATAATCTTGAAATAGACCCACCTTGCCAAGAACTGCCAAATGGAACAAAACAGCACATTTAGAGGTAGATAACATAACCTAGAATCTCTACAAAGTATCACTGAAAATTTCCAACATACAATAAAAAATAACCAAACATTCAAAGAAGCAGAAAAATATGATGTATATTAATGAGAATGAAATTAATATAAGTAGACTCACAGTTAATTCATAGGTTGGAATTAGAAGACAAGGCTATAAAAAACTATTATAAATACTTTAGAGAACTTATAGAAAAGGTGAACAAAATAGGTGAATGGATGGGAAATTTCATCAAAAGAATGGAAACTTAAAGTAGAAAATTTTAAAAATGGATATTCTAGTACTAACAAATGTCCTTGAAATTAACAATCCACTGGGTTTTTACAATCCAGCAATTGCATTATTAGGTATTTACCCAAAGGATACAAAAACACAGATTTGAAGGGGTACATGTGCCCCAATGTTTACAGCAGCAGCATCAACAATAGTCAAACTATGGAAAGAACCTAAATGTCCATAGACTGATGAATGGATAAATAAGATGTGGTATGTATGTCTGTGTGTGTGTGTGTGTGTGTGTGTGCACGTGCATATAATAAAATATTACTCAGCCATCAAAAATAATAAAATCTTGCCATTTCCAATGCTATAGATGGAGCTAGAGTGTATTATGTTAAGCGAAATAAATCAGTCACAGAAAGACAAATACCATCTGATTTCACTCATATGTGGAATTTAAGAAACAAAACAGATAAACATATTGGGGGGGAGAAGAAAAAAAGAGAGAGAGAAGGAAACAAACCATAAGAGACTCTTAAAAATAGAGCACAAACTGAGGGTTGAAGGAGGGAGGTGGGTGGGAAATGGACTAAATGGGTGATGGGTATTAAGGAGAGAACTTACTATGAGCACTACATATTGTATGTAAGTGATGAATCACTAATTTCTACTCCCGAAACCAATATTGCACTGCATGTTAACTAGCTAGAATTTAAATAAAAATTTGAAGAAAATAAAGAATCCTTTGGATTTACTGGACATAGTTGAGGAAAAGATCAGTGAATTAAAAGACAAATCAATAGAAATTACACAAATTGAAGAATAAAAAAGAAAAAAATAAAAGAACAAAACAACCAACCCCAAACAGATTGCTTAAGGCTTATCAGACAATGTCAAATAGTCAAATGTGTGAGCAATTGGAGTTTCAGAAGTAGAAGAGAGGGAAGAAGTGTTTAAACAGGTAATGGCTGAAAATTTCCAAAATTGTTGAAAGACATTAACTACAGATCCCAGAAGCTCAGCAAATACCAAGCAGAAAAATTATCTATGCACATCATAGTCAACTGTTGAAAACCAAAGATAATGAGAAAATATA
This sequence comes from Halichoerus grypus, assembly GCF_964656455.1. Classification (NCBI taxonomy): domain Eukaryota; kingdom Metazoa; phylum Chordata; class Mammalia; order Carnivora; family Phocidae; genus Halichoerus; species Halichoerus grypus. Next base: position 86,705,123 of record NC_135715.1, read on the forward strand.
AAAGTTGTTGGGGTAGATGTGTGTAATATTACATTAAAAGGAATAACAAGAAGAATGAAGGCTGACTTCTCATGTGAGGAACAACAAAAGTAGAAGCCAATGAAATGACATCTTTAAAATGTTGAAATAAAATAAGAAACTGGAAATGAAAGCTTTTATATCCACTGAAAATATTCTCCATAGATGAAGGGAAAAAAAGAAAAACTTTATAAGACAATCATATTTAAGACCATTTGTGGCCATCAGAATTATGCCACCAAAAATGTCAAATAAAGTTGTCTTTTTTTGGTAAAATATATAGGATCCCATTTGTCTTTTTTTTTTGTAAATATATAGGATCCAGATATAAGGTCAGATTAACAAGAAAGAAGAAAGAACACTGAAAATTGTAATATGTGGGTAAATATAAAAGGATGTTTTAATTTTTTGTCTAAAGGACTATTGACTGTTTAAAACAATAATAAAATATATGATGGGATCAATAATGCATATAAGAATAAAATATGACAATAAAAGCACAAAGGACAGAATGGGGGGAATAACTGGAACTGTGCTGTTATAAAGTCTTTATATTTTGTATGAATGCAATAATGTTAATTCAAGACAGATTGCTATAAATTGAGGATGACTATTGTAATCTCTGGAGAAACCACTTGAAATTACAAAGAATTATAGCTAAAATCCAATAAAGTAGGCAAAATAAAATATATAAAATCATTTGAATAATTCAGAAGAACGCAGGGAAAGTGGAACAAGGAAACAAAGTATTAAAAAACAGATGGAACAAATAGAAAGCAAACATAAGATGATAGAATTAAACCTAACCATGTTAGTAATTACATTAAGTGAAAATGACCTATAAATTTGCATGAATTATGTATTGCTAAAAAAACAAATTACCCCTAAACAACAAGGTTTAAAATAACAAATATTTAATTCTTCACACTTTCAGTAGATTAAGAATTCAGGAGAGGCTTGGCTGGGTGATTATGGCTCTGGATCTCTCATGAAATGACAATCATAATGTTGGCATAATGCATTTAGTATGTATCAAAAACAATAAAATACTTAGGAATAGATTTAAGAAAGGAGGTGAAATATCTATACACTAAAAACTGTAAGATATAGATGAAAGAAACTGAAGAAGGCACAAATAAATGGAAAAATATTCCATGTTCATGGATTGGAAGAATTAATATTGCTAAAATGTCCATACTACCCTAATCCATTTACACATTTAATATATTCCTTATCAAGATTCTAATGACATTTTCACAGAAATGGAAAAATAATCCGAAAAATTATATGGAACCACAAAAGACCCTGAATAGCTAAAGCATAGAACCCAGATCTGAGAAATAAACCCATACATACATGGTCAACTAATATTTCACAAGATAACCAAGAATACTCAATGGAAAAAGGGCAGCCTCTTCAATACATGGTGTTGGGAAAACTGGATATTCACATACAAAAGAATGAAAATGAACCCCTATCTTATACCGCTCATAAAAATTAACTCAAGTGGATTAAAGGCTTACGTGTAAGACCTGAAAACCATAAAACTCCTGGAAGAAAACATAGGGGAAAAGCTCCTTGACATTGGTCTTGGCAATGATTTTATGGATATAACACCAAAAGCATAAGCAACAGAAGCAAAAATAAACAACTGGAACTCATAAAATTGAAAGACTTCTGCACAGCAAAAGAAATGATCAACAAAATAAAATGGTAACATATGGTATGGGAGAAAATATTTGCAAACCACATATCTGGTAAGTGGCTGATATCCAAAATATATAAGGAATTCATACAACTCAATAATAAATAGACAAACAGACAAATATTCCAATTTAAAAATGGGCAAAGGACCTGAATGGATATTTTTCTAAAGAAGATATTCAAATGGTCAAGAGGTACATAAAAACACACTCAACATCATTTATCATGGATGTGTTCATCAGGGAAATGCAAGTCAAAACCACAATGAGATATCATCTTATCATCTCATACCTGTCAGAATGACTATTATCAAAAAGACAAAAGAATAACAAGTGTTGGAGTGGATGTGGAGAAAAGGGAACCCTCATGCACTATTGGGGGGCTGTGAATTGGTGTAACTACTGTGGAAAACAGACTGCAGACTCCTAAAAAAATTAAAAATAGAACTACTATATGATCTAACAATTCCACCTCTGGGTATATATATGAAGGAAATGAAATCATTATTGTGAAGAGATATCTGCACCCTCATAATCATAGCAGCTTTTTTGGTAATAGCCAAGAGAAAGAAACAACCTAAATGTCCACAGATGGATGAATGGATAAAGAAGATATGATATATATATATATATATATATATATAAATCTATCTATCTATCTATCTATCTATCTATCTATCTATCTATATCTTGTATGAATATTACTTAGCCTTAAAAAGAAGGAAATCCTGCCATTTGCAATGGGCATTGGGGGCATTATGCTAAGTGAAATAAGTCAGACAGAGAAAGACAAATACTGAATGATTTCACTTATATGTGGAATCTAAGCAATCCAAACTCATGGAAACAACCCTATGAGGTAGGTACCACACTATTAATTCCATTTTGCAGATGAGGAAACTGAGGCATAAAGAGATCAAACAACTTGCCCATGGTCACCAGTCTAGTAAGTGGCTGAGTGAGGACTAGAATCCAGGCAGTCTGACTCCACAGAACATGTTTTTAGAATGAGCATGTGCTGTTTATACAATTGGGGAAAGAAAACCAATAAAACTAATAAGAAAAAGAAAAGAAACCCCTCTGGTCAGTCAGTTTTCCATATACTAGATGGCTCAGCTGGTCTGGCCACTGCGGGCTTCAGAATCCTGGCCATGGTGGGCAGGTGGATGTGTCCATGATGCTTCCTGGAGGATTTGGTTAGCTTAGGACTTTAAAAACATGGTTAGGGATTAATTCAGAATGAAAAAAAAAATACAGTTCTCTGCATAGTTAACTTAGATATAATTATAAACCACAAACTGTGCATTGCTATTTAGGTACTTTGAATCCTTCCTCCCTCTGACAGGGAGTTCCTAGTCAAGTATAACTACAGGACTCTGCCTGGTCTTTATTTTCCTTTTTTCTTAGGCCAGTTTGCCGGAGCATTGTCAGCCAAGCCCCTAAGGATGTTTTTTGTGTTGGGTCATTGGGTTGGGTCATTTATGATGACTGTTCGTGCTGCCTATAATCAAGTAACCACACTGTAAGCTATGCATAGTATCAGAATTACATATAATAGAGCTTCAGAGCAAGTGGGTGCCAGTCAGAGAAGGAGTCATGGGGAATAAGTAGAGGTGGGGCAGGAATGATCCAGGCTGGGGGCAGTAGTTAACATGATGGGGGACAGAACCTGGGTTCTGGTGATGAGGCAGAGGGACTCCCAGCATTTCTGGTTTCTGGATTTATGTGGATGATGATGCCTTTCCCTGAGATGAGGTGTACAATGATGGGCAAGGTGGTGACTCAGGCTTGGGTGTGTCTGTGGGACATGCAACAAAGGTGTCCAAGTTGCCATGGAATACGCAAGTGTGGGACAGAGAGGCTGCTCCAGGCCCATCTGAAAAAATCATCGGCTAATAGGGGGTGATTGAAGCCAGAGGGCAGAAAAGCAGCTAGGCTGGTGTGGCTCACACAGGGGCTGGGGAGGGAAGCTGCGTGTATCCTAACCCTCAGGAATATGTAATCCTGGGGATCAGAGAGACTGCTGCTTTGGGTGGAATGGGACCAATCCATTATGCTCACTGGCATTTATTTGGCGGAAAGAGAAAGTAAAAGCTAGGTAGGGAGGGAGACCCCCTTTTAAGAGCATATCACTTGTGTCATTCCATTGATGGTATAGGAGAACAGAATATGCCATCTGAAATATACATCTATGGCACCATGATTCTTTTGAGCTGATTCTTTTGAGAAACTGTAGATATAGGAGAAGCTCTGCAAACAGAGTAGAAGTTATCCTTCTGTAAGGGAAATTTACATTTGCACAGGAAATCTCCATTTGGAAATAGTGTCTCTCTGTACTGGGAGGAGTTTGACTACAAATCACAAGAGAATCTTATCAGTGTAGGAGGCAGTAACAACAATCTGTGAAAACAAGGCTTACCCTTGTTTACCCTGCTTTTCCTGGTCTTCCCTTTACTTGCCCCCTACCCCAACTCTTTTCCTTGTTTGATTTAGCTGAAGATGGTATTTTAGCCTGAATTATGAGCCACCTCTTAGAGAGTTACTTGTTTTTCCCTCAGTATCTCCCATATATAAGATATACATGTTAATAAACTTCTGTTCATTTTTTTTCTCATTAATTTTTCTTTTCTTACAGGAGCCTGATAGGGAACAGATTTTGCTACCCCAAGATATGTCTTTTTGCATAAGGATTATTTTGAGCTCAAGGCAATCAAAACCCACCAGATTCAGGAAAAGCTCTTTACCTCCCCCTCAACTACCTAAATCTGCATTGGAAAGGGGGCCTGTACCAGAAAGAGAGCTATTGCCAGAGATACTTTTTAACCTAAGGAACTTATCTCCAGGACAAGGGCAACCCTTGTTTTCCAAACACTTCTGCTGACTTTCTGTGAATGGCCTTCCTTCCCTTTGTATCCCTGGGCCCCTACCCCTTTCCTTACCTCAATCACTTGCCCCCTTTTGGGTCTCATGTTTTTATGGGGCTCCCATATGTATGAAATTTATTTGTTCTTCTGTTAATCTGTTTCATATCAATTTAATTATTAGATCAGCTGAAGAACCTATAAGGGAAGAAAGGAAAATATTCCCTCCACAGGCCCCAGCTGACAACTTAGAAGGGTAGAGGGGAAATTATTTTTCTACTTCCATAGTGGGAAGAAGATACATGCCCCCCTTAGATGCATGAGTCTGAGTTTTGCAGTTCTGGCTGGGTGACTCTCTCCAGCCATATTTCAGTTTCTATAGAAGGGACAGCTGCCCCTTTGCTGCCTCAGTCGCCCATGTTGTGGTGTCAGTGCATTTGCATGTTGACATATTGCTGAAAGTTGTGGAAGCTCTGTTTTTGTCACTTTTCACTTCATCTCTCTCCCTTCACATCTACCCCTCCAACTTCCTCCCTTTGCTTCTCAGACCTCCTGCTCAGAGAAGGGAAAGTCTTAATGCCTTGCTTGTTATTAATCAGTTCTATTAGTTGATTACATTCAAATTACCTGCTCTGTAGCAGGTATTGTGTTTATTGAGCCTGTAGTGCAAATAGAGAACTTGATAACATTTTTTTTTCTTTTTGGTAAATATTGAATCCTCCCAATGTTCCTGTAAGGTGGGAATTATTTCCTCATTCTACTGTTGAATAATGGCTCCCTAAAATGTCACCAACATAACTTGTTTGTAAGACAAATGAGTTTATTATTTGTTGGGGTAAGGGAAATCCTGCCTTGACAGTTGAGTCTACTGAGGAGAAAGAGTGAAGTTGGTATACTTACTGAGATTTGAAATCTGGTTTAAGGAATGTCTTAATCAGGGACTTGGTTTGTGTAAGTAAGACAGGGAAATGGAATGAGAGAAAAAGCTGTTTTTTTTTTTTTTTTACTTTGCTTCTTTCCCTGCTTCTCTTCTTGCCAGGGCCTGCATCCACCTCCTCCCAACCCCCCTCACCACTACTTTACACATGCCTTGTAATGCAAATAGCCTATGTCCTCCTTATAAGGGACAAGGAGTTAATGATTTCTCTAGAATGGATAACATCTAAAGAAGGACCAGGTGAGAATTCATGTGATTTTGATGTGGGGCCCAGGAACGAGTGGTCAGGAATTCTTGAGATGTTTTCAGTGCAAAAAAGATGGTTTTATTAAAGCATGGGGACAGGACCCATGGGCAGGAAGAGCTGCACTGGGATTGCGAGGAGTGTTTGGTTATATACTTTTAAGTTAGAGGTGAGGTAGAGATAAAGAAGTTTCCAAAAGGATTTTCATAAGAAGACTTACAGGATCCTGGAGGCCTGGCTAATGTCAAGCTAAGGTTGTTTTTCCCTCTAGCAAAGTATTAACATTAGACAGTTGGGAGTTCCTGGAGGAATGTCTTACTCTGCTTGCCTCAAGTATTTGTCAATGGGTTGCAAGTTGTAAGGAAACTTAATTTTATCACATTTCCTTTTCAGTTTTTTAAAAAAAGATTTTATATATTTATTTGAGAGAGGGAGAGAGATCAGGAGCAGGGGGAGGGGTAGAGGGAGAAGCAGACTCCCTGCTGAGCAGGGAGCCTGATGTGGGACTCAATCCCAGGACCCTGGGAGCATGACCTGAGCTGAAGGCAGACATTTAACTGATTGAGCCACCCAGGTGCCCTCTACATTTCCTTTTGCCTTTGTTCTCCACATAATTCCCCCCTGAACAATTTTGACCCTTAAATCTTTAAGGTTGCTGAGGGTGAAAGGTCTCATTTTCTGTAACTTCTTCCTGCTGATAGGGGCATAGAGATGTCTCTACCTATGGGTCAACATTGGTCAGTTGAGGACTTTATATATAGAAGCTACCAAAGGCAGAGGCAGCTGATTCCAAAGTAGACAAAATATATGAACTTTCTTGAGTAGAAAGGATCATCTGTCAGCTGGAAGTTATGGCAGTGAAGGAGTCTTGGCACCAGGTGGAGAGACATGGGAGAAAACAGCAAAACATAATTAGAATAACAAGAAAAAAGATAAGCCTAAATAAGTGTTCTTTAGCAGTTGACAAAAATCTTCCTCCAGTTCAGGAGTTTAACCAACCATTAAAAGAGAGAGAGGGATCATTTAAAGCATCAGTCTGAGTATTCATGTCTTTTGGTAACCTTGTCATATTTTTGTGGTAGTCTGGAGTTTATACATAACACTCTTTTTAATAAAGCATAGGTTCCTCCTTGAGCTGCAGCCAGGGTATCAGGGGCCATTCAGTTTTGGAGGGCCACCTTTTGGATTTGTGGGTAACTGCATGTTGGGCTTGGTTAAAGATGGTATTGGTGTGGTTTTGGAATATAGGTGAGGTTTGGTGGAGTGGGGTCTGGAGCTGATGACCAAGAAAGAATTCTTGAGACATCTTTTGTGCAAAAAGGTGGGTTTATTGAAGCATGGGCATAGGACTTGTGGGCAGGAAGAGCTGCACTGGGGTTGTGAGGAGCAATTGATTATATACTATGGGGTTGGGGGAGGTAAGGAAAAAGGGAGGTTTTCAAAAGAACTTTTTTTTTTAAGATTTTATTTATTTGACAGAGAGAGAGCACAAGCAGGGGCAGCGGCCAGCAGAGAGAGAGGGAGAAGCAGGCTCCCTGCTGAGCAGACAGCCCCATATGGGGCTGTATCCCAGGACCCTGGGATCATGATCTGAGCCAAAGGCAGCTGTTTAACCAACTGAGCCACCCACGCCCCCCTCAAAAGAACTTTCTTATGCTAAAGAGGACCTACAAAATACCTGAGGCCTTGCCATTGTCAAGTTAAGGTTGTTTTCCCCTCTTAACATTAAGACAGTTGGGAGCTTCTTGGAAGAATATCACACATATCCCATCCAGGAGTTGGGGGGTGGGTGGAGGCTGCAGGGTGTCAGCTTATGCTTTGTCTTCAGCTAGCCTTCTGCTCCTTCATCAGTATGCTTGGCTAAAGCCTCTATTTGCAATTTTACATCAATAGAGGCAGCTCCTGGGACAAATAAGGCTAAGGGATAAAACCATCAAGAAGCCTTCTTTGTTTGAAAAGACCTCAAATAGCCAGAGGAATGTTGAAAGAGAAAAGCAAAGCTGGCAGCATCACAATTCCAGACTTCAAGCTCTATTACAAAGCTGTCATCATCAAGACAGTATGGTACTGGCACAAAAACAGACACATAGATCAATGGAACAGAATAGAGAGCCCAGAAATGGACCCTCAACTCTATGGTCAACTCATCTTCAACAAAGCAGGAAAGAATGTCCAATGGAAAAAAGACAATCTCTTCAACAAATGGTGTTGGGAAAATTGGACAGTCACATGCAGAAGAATGAAACTGGACCATTTCCTTACACCACACACAAAAATAGACTCAAAACGGTTGAAAGACCTAAATGTGAGACAGGAGTCCATCAAAATCCTAAAGGAGAACACAGGCAGCAACCTCTTCGACCTCAGCTGCAGCAACTTCTTCCTAGAAACATCACCAAAGGCAAGGGAAGCAAGGGCAAAAATGAACTATTGGGACTTCATCAAGATAAAAAGCTTCTGCACAGCAAAAGAAACAGTCAACAAAACCAAAAGACAACTGACAGAACGGGAGAAGATATTTGCAAATGACATATCAGATAAAGGGCTAGTATCCAAAATCTATAAAGAACTTCTTAAGCTCAACACCCAAAGAACAAATGATCCAATCAAGAAATGGGCAGAAGACATGAACAGACATTTTTCCAAAGAAGACATCCAAACAGTCAACAGACATGAAAAAGTGATCAACATCGCTCAGCATCAGGGAAATCCAAATCAAAACTTCAATGAGATGTCACCTCACACCAGCCAGAGTGGCTAAAATTAACAAGTCAGGAAATGACAGATGTTGGCGGGGATGCGGAGAAAGGGGAACCCTCCTACACCGTTGGTGGGAATGCAAGTTGGTGCAGCCACTCTGGAAAACAGTATGGAGGTTCCTCAAAAAGTTGAAAATAGAGCTACCATACGATCTAGCCATTGCACTACTGGGTATTTACCCCAAAGATACAAATGTAGGGATCCAAAGGGGTACGTGCACCCCGATGTTTATAGCAGCAATGTCCACAATAGCCAAACTGTGGAAAAAGCCAAGATGTCCATCGACAGATGAGTGGATAAAGAAGATGTGGTATATATATATATATATATATATACACACACACACACACACACACACACACACACACACACACACAATGGAATACTATGCAGCCATCAAAAAGAATGAAATCTTGCCATTTGCAATGACGTGGATGGAACTGGAGGGTATTATGCTGAGCGAAATAAGTCAATCAGAGAAAGATGTATCATATGACCTCACTGATATGAGGAATTCTTAATCTCAGGGAACAAACAGGTTGCTGGAGTGGTGGGGGTGGGAGGGATGGGGCGGCTGGGTGAGAGACATTGGGGAGGGTATGTGCTATGGTGAGCGCTGTGAAGTGTGCAAGACTGTTGAATCACAGATATGTACCTCTGAAGCAAATAATACATTATATGCTAAAAAAAAAAAAAAAAAGAAGAAGATAGCAGGAGGGGAAGAATGAAGGGGGGGAAATCGGAGGGGGAGACAAACCATGAGAGGCTATGGACTCTGAAAAACAAACTGAGGGTTCTAGAGGGGAGGGGGGTGGGAGGATGGGTTGGCCTGGTGATGGGTATTAAAGAGGGCATGTTCTGCATGGAGCACTGAGTGTTATATGCAAACAATGAATCATGGAACACTACATCAAAAACTAATGATGTAATGTATGGTGATTAACATAACATAATAAAAAGAAAAGAAAAAAGAAGGCTTCTTTGTTTGATGTCTAGCCTTAACAATATCTTAATTATGAGGAATCACTGGCAAGTGGGAGAAAACCAGCTGTCATCTGCATTATAAATATGAGAATCTTTTAAATCTATCTACTAGAATAAACAAGATCAATAACCTATGAACAGTTATGTTTGATAAGAGTATGATAGTCAGGTCCAGGCATAAGGGCAGTTTTGGTTTGCAATGACTTAAGTCAAGAGAATGGAAGAAGATTGGAAATCTTCGTTTGGAGAGCCATAGCTAGATATTTGAGGAAACCAGAAGGACTTAGGAAATAGTATAAATTCTAATATCTACAAAGATGTTATTGAAACATTTTTTCTCTCTATGATCATCTTCATTTTTAATCAGAAATAGCCAAATCAAGACTAATTCATTTGTAAAACAAGTCTAGTTTTAATAAGCTTAGCAAGAGGGGCTCCTGGGTGGCTCAGTCATTAAGCGTCTGCCTTCAGCTCAGGTCATGATCCCAGGGTCCTGGGATCGAGCCCTGCATCTGGCTCCCTGCTCAGCGGGAAGCCTGCTTTTCCCTCTCCCACTCCCCCTGCTTGTGTTCCCTCTCTCGTTGTCTCTCTCTCTGTCAAATAAATAAATAAAATCTTAAAAAAAAAAAAAAAGCTCAGTAAGAATAGTGATTGATCATATAGATCTTTCAAAGTCTTCTTTGCTGGAACATTTTATAAGAAATCTTGATTGTACTTTTTGTAGCCTATCTAGGCCAGAAGCCAAGCCAAATACTTGCTGTCAGTCATGCCTGCAATACCTATAGATTTGGGCAAATTCCTCTTCTTGAGATCTCCAAAATATCCTGAGATTCCTTCACCTGCCAGGAAATGACATTCTTTACTCACCTGGTAAGGCTGCTAGGAACTCTGTAAGCAAGGTGTCAGGCCAACATTTCCAAGGGGCTCTATTGGCTTCAAGCTTCATAAAGTCAACCTTAGTTCCTTAAAGCTGTCTGGTCATATCTGAGTCTATGTATGTGTCAAATATTACATCCCAGTCAAAAGCCTTGGTAAAATAACCAATGTTTTCAATGATGTCCTATTGCAAGGAGAACAGATTCTTATTGAACTTATGCAAATAATTGTAATTGCCATGGAAGAAAGAATATTCACTGAGAGTTTTCTGAATTCTGGAGGGTTCAGGTAGGGAGAAAAGTTAAATACTTCAAATTGTTCAAAAAGGATTATTTTATCATATTTCTGTATATCATGGATATTTTAAGAGAAAGTTTCCTTAATCTGGAAGAGAAAATATTAGAGAACCAGCAAGGTTTTAAATAAGAGTCATGAAAACTATAATCATCTTTCTCGGTTCATTTAGTGCCATGTTACTAATTCTTGCTCAGTTTGAAAGTTTGAATGCAGCCTTTTTTTTTTTTTAGTTCTGGAAATTCTTACCAATTTTAGTTTTATGATTTTAAAGATATCAAAAATGTGTATTTGTCAAAAGCCCTTTTTATGAATCTCCTTGAAGATGAAACGTATTTTACAAGAGAATAAGAACAATAACTATAAATGACAAAAGACTAAAAAATGGACATGGTTAAAGATCTGATGAGAGTTCATTATAATATAGCTGATGAGAGAATCCAGTTATTTCTGTGACATCTAACACTTCATTTTTTTAAAAGATTTTATTTATTTGAGAGAGAGAGAATGAGAGAGAGAGAGAGAGCATAAGAGAGGGGAGGGGCAGCGGGAGAAGCAGACTCCCTGCTGAGCAGGAAGCCCGACCTGGGACTCGATCCTGGGACTCGAGGATCATGACCTGAGCCGAAGGCAGTCGCTTAACCAACTGAGCCACCCAGGTGCCCCTCTAACACTTCAGATAATCAGATTATCACGTGATGGCCTTATACCAAAACATATTAAAACTTTAGGAATTGCATATAATCTCTAGAATAGTTAAAGCCTTTACCCAAACAGTATAACCTAAGGCTTATCATTTGTTTAACAATGTTTCCTGAATTACTTAATATACCAAATAAGGCCCAATTAGTCAAAGACTTCATTTACAATTCAGATTACAGGGAAGTTTGTTAAAAACCTTAGAAAGTTTTAAAGTGCATGCTTAAATAGGATTACAGATAATCAAGGACGTGATAAAGGTGAAACATAGAAACTTTGGTTTTTTTGGGTGGACAAAAGAGAAAAAACTTTTGTTTATATTTTCTTATCAAGAGCAGACCAACAATCAAAGAAACTTTGTCTTTTTAACAGAGAGAAAAGCAGAATTTTAATCTTATGCCAGTGTACTTTAAAAATCCTTCATTTCAATCCTACTTCTGACCACATATAAAATTCCTTTCCAAAGATTTCCCTTAATAAACATTCTATAACTTTTTCATTCTGAGTTGCTTCCCTTATTTCCATCAGTCTTAATTACTTTTAGCAGAATTTTAACTCTTAGAAACCTTAGACTCCAGTGAAAACTAAGTAGTAACCAATTGTGAACTGTCTGTTAAACCAGAATTCTTTAGATCTGGACGTTATAAATACATTTCATAATCTTAAAAAAAATATTTTTCCATAGTACAATCTTTCAGTAAAGCACAAAGCATGTTTACCGACAGACTCAAGTATCCTTAGCTTCTCTTCAGTAAGAGGTCAAAAGCAGACAAACCTTATGTTTAGTAATCAATGCTTCAGTATTTTATCTTATTTGGAAAAGACTTACATGTCCAATGAATTCAATCCAATTTATCATCCAAGCAAACCTTTAAAGTTTCAGGTTACAAAGACTTTGAAAGCTATCTTAACCGTTACCATGAAAACTCTGAGATGGGGTGCCTGGGTGACTCAGTCAGTTAAACATCTGCCTTTGGCTCAGGTCATGATCCCAGGGTCCTGGGATCATGCCCCATGTGGGGCACCCTGCTCAGCACACATCCTGCTTCTCCCTCTCCCTCTGCCACTCCCCTTGCTTGTGCTCTCTCTCTCTGTTAAATAAATAAATAACATCTTAAAAAAATAAAAAAAGGAAAACATTGAGACAGACAAAATTAACCATCATTTTAAGTCATCTTTTTGTTGACAGATTGCAACAGAGATAACAGGAGCTTATTTGACCTTCAGTAAGCCTAGGTAGAATAAAAGTTTCATGTTTAATGCTGATAACTCTAAAGACATGCTTATCTTAATTAAACCAACAAAGTTAAATTAGTTTAAATGCTAAATTTTTTCCACCTGAATCCACTTAGACGTCAATCAATTTGTTCCCCATTGTCAATTTTTACTTGGGGCACTGGTAGGGAAATCTGAAGTGGGTGGTGTAAGTTCAAGGGGTCCTCCTAGCTCCTTGACAGTGAGGGTAGGAACTGATGGTGCCAGAGGCCCCAAGGTTGGTATAGGAGCCAGTTATGCAGACCACACCCAAGGTGATGCAGAAAGAGGAGGAGGGGGAAGGGAAGGCAGAAGAGGTGAGGTGCCACCATCAAGGCTGAAGGCAGATAAAAACCCAGAGCACACAGAAAGAGGACTCCCAGTTCTAAAGCTCATCAGCTTGGATAGATGAAAAGACAGGATTTCTTTCTACCAACAAGTGGAAGTAGGGAGTCCATATTGGGCAGGAGAAGACAGAGAACTTCCCCAAAACAAAAGTTTTGGCAGCTGCTTGGCAATATTCTTTAAAGTCCCTGTCCTGAGTTAGACTAACCAAAGACAATTGGCTCCAATTATCATAGCCATTAACCAGGAAATGGATGAGGGAGAAGCCCCCACATACAACAAGAATAACCTAGGTCTATTAGGAGGAACAGTGAGAGAGAGAGAGTCAGTGCCCCCTTCATCAGGGATGGCAACCTGGGTTTATTTGGAGAAGGCCTGTTTAGACAATCATCCAATATATCAGGAGGGGGTTTACTAGCCTGGTTAGTGGCCAAACACATTCTGCAAGAACCCCTATTGTCAGGGTCCTGATTTAGGGACATGCAGGCCTGGATTTAGGTACCTTTGTCCATTTGCCCTGTTCCTGCAGAAGATATCTAACTGATTAATCAATATTGAAGTTTAATGTCCCATTAATGGGCCATTTTTTCTCATCTTCTAAGGCATACTGAGGTCATGCAGTGTTACAGAAGATCAGTCTTGTTTTCTAACTCTTGCAATGTGAATTGTTTCCAGTGGGTTAAAAGTCATCCCACAGGAGAGTCCCTGGGAACTGAAGAAGCCTAGAGAAGGTCCATTACCAAGAAAATCTCCCCCCCCACTGCACCACTCTGTGACTCCTGGGTGGCAGCCCAAGCAGGATGTGTCAGAGGTTCCTGGTGTCAAAGCTACTGCAGGCATCCCTCAAAAAAAAAAAAAAAATGTTGGTGTTCTGCTTCCCCATTGCATCATAGGCCATAGGCTACAAATGGGTGCTGGTGAATGGACCAAAATACCATGTCATGGTGTGCTTTGAAGAACCTGCTGTTTTTATTTACTTATTTATTTTTATTTATTTATTTATTTTTAAAGATTCTATTTATTTATTTGACAGAGAGAGAGAGTACAAGCAGGCGGAGCAGCAGACAGAGGGAGAGGGAGGAGCAGGCTCCCCATGGAGCAGGGAGCCCGATGTGGGGCTCAATCCCAGGACCCTGGGATCATGATCAGAGCTGAAGGCAGTCGCTCAACCAACTGAGCGACCCAGGTGCCCTGAACATGCTGTTTTTAACCCATGGAAAACACTAGAAAAGTTTTACGCAGAGGAAATTACCCAATTTTGTAATTTAAGTAGTTAATAAGGGACATTGATGGAAAACAGTAAAGATAAAAATCCATTATGATCTAAGCAGCATTTCAACACATGTAGTCCTTATACCTGACTTCCCAGGAAACAGTTCCCAGTTGGGTTTTAATTCCATCGGGTACTGGTTTCGGCCAGCTCTGAGCAGAGGTCTTGCAGCCAGAAGTGGCTATACCAGAGATGTGAAGGGTATCACATTAGACCAATGAGGAGGACACCTCACATGGGAGTCTTAAGGTTGGCAGTTGTCCTAACGACTTGGGTGGCTGTTCCATGCCCAAGAAAGACAACTTTGTGTAAGGACAGAAGTGAAGAGAGGGCATTGTTCCAGCCATGATACTAACTTCCAGCTAAAAGGCAGGCTTTTAATTCCTCCCTGTAAAGCAGCCATGGGTTAGAGGATTTCAGCCTGAACAGCGGACATGGAAGTATTTCAATAAGACCATACTCCATGAAAAGCCCCTGGAATGAAAGTAAAGGATGAGGGGGAGGAGCAAGATGGAGGAGGAGTAGAAGACCTAATTTCATCTGGTCCCAGGAATTCAGCTAGATAGGATAAAACCATTCTGAACACCTACGAACTCAACAGGAGATTGAAGGAAAGAATAGCAGCAACTCTGAAGAGAAAAGCGACCACTTTCTGGAAGGTAGGACATATGGAAAATTGAATCCGAGGTGATATTTGGGAAGATAGACAGCAGGAGAGGGGGCCTCCATCAGCTGCTACTGGCAAGTGATAGAGCAGCGGAGCACAAAATCGGAACTTTTAGAAGTTGGCTCTGCTGGCGCCTGGGTGGCTCAGTCGTTAAGTGTCTGCCTTCGGCTCGGGTCATGATCCCAGGGTCCCGGGATCGAGTCTCACATCGGGCTCCCTGCTTGACGGGAAGCCTGCTTCTCCCTCTCCCACTCCCCCTGCTTGTGTTCCTGCTCTCGCTATCTCTCTCTCTGTCAAATAAATAAATAAATAAATAAAATCTTAAAAAAAAAAAAAAAGAAGTTGGCTCTGCTGAGGGTTGTCGCTCCAGTGGCTAAGCAGGGGGTGGAACCCTCGCTGGGACAGTGTAGTCTCAGGACCCTCGGGGCCACAGAAAGACCGGGGGGTGCCTGAGTGCGGCAGAGCTCCCAGGTAAAGGAGCAGGGAAGCTGGCTGCAGAGACAGAGCCGAGGAGTGGACTCTCAGCTCAGGGTTGCCATAAACCATGATCCGTGGCACAGTCAGGCCACAGCTCTTCCAGCAGGGACCCAATAAGCCGCAGATCTGGGGAGACTCCCCTTCCTCCCCCAGGAGGAGCAGCATGGGAGCTCACCACAGGAATCTGCTGGGTTTGGAGACTCCATAAGGGGTTGGGTGCCAGAGATAGAAATGCTCGGTCACAGGCCGGGTGAGCACGGAGTGCGGCCGGAACTGGGGAGACAAGAGTGATTGACTGCTTTTCTCTGGGGGCTCACTGAGGAGTGGGGCCCCGAGTTCTCGGCTCCTCTAGGGCGGAGATTGGGAGGCCACCATTTTCACTCTCATCCTCCAAAGCTGTATGGAAAGCTTGCAGGGAACCAAAGCTCCCGAGAGCAAACCCGAGCAGATTACTTAGCTGGCCCCAACAAGGGCGGGGCAATTCCACCTCTGGCGAAGACATTTGAGAACCACTGCACCAGGCCCCTCGCCCAGAAGATCAACAAGAACAGCCATCCAAGACCAAGGTTACCGATCAATGAGAACGGCAGAACTTCAGCACTAAGGGAGTACTGCACATAGAATTCACGGCTTTTTCCCCATGATTCCTTAGTCTTTCAAAGTTAATTTTTTTAATTTTCTTTTTTCTTTTTGAATTTTTCTTTTTCCCTTTTTCAACCAACATCTTATCAATCCCTTTTTAAAAAAACCTTTTTTATTTTTCATTTTTGGAGTCATATTCTATCCCTTCATAGTAGTTAACCTTACTTTTGGTATATATATATATATATATATATATATATATATATATATATATATATATATATATAAGTTGTTCTCTCTTTAAAATTTTGGGATACAGTTTCTTCTAACAGATCAAAATATACCCTAAATCTCTAGTGTATGGCTTTGTTCTAGTCTCCTGCCTGATCACATTCTCTCTCCCCCCTTTTTTAATCCTCTTCTTTCTTTTTTCAACCAACTTCTTATCTTAACAATTCCTTTTATAAAATCTTTTATAATTTCCATCTTTACAGTCATATTCCATCCCTTCATCATATTTACCCTTATTTTTGTACATATATAAGCTTTTCTTTCTTTAAAATTTTGGGAGGCACTTTCTTCTAACAGAACAAAATACGCCCAAAATCTAGTGTGTGGCACTGATCTATGCACCAGCCTGATCATATCTGATCATACTCTGTTTTGTTTTGTTTTGTTTATCTTTTTCTTTTTCTTTTTTTCTTTTTTCTTTCTTTCTCTTTCTTTTCCCCGAGTTTCAGGTCTCTTCTGATTTTTTAGTGTATATTTTTCTGGGGTTGTTGTTACCCTGTTAGCATTTTGTTCTCTCATTCACCTATTCTCCTCTGGACAAAATGACAAGATGGAAAGTCACCTCAGCAAAAAGAACAGGAGGCCATACTGACTGCCAGGGACCTAATCAATATGGACATTTAGTAAGATGTCAGAACTAGAGTTCAGAATGACGATTTTAAAGATACTAGCTGGGCTTGAAAAAAGCGTGGAAGATATTAGAGAAACCGTTTCTGGAGAAATAAAAGAACTATAACGAAATCAAAATCAAAAAGGCTATTAAAGAGGTGCAATAAAAAATGGAGGCTCTAACTGCTAGGATAAGTGAGGCAGAAGAGAGAATTAGTGATATAGAAGAACAAATGATGGAAAATAAAGAAGCTGAGAAAAAGAGAGAGAAACAAGTACTGGATCAGGAGGGCAAAATTCGAGAGATAAGTGATACCATAAGATGAAACAATATTAGAATAATTGGGATCCCAGAAGAAGAAGAAAGAGAGAGAGGGACAGAAGGTGTATTGGAGCAAATTATAGCAGAGAACTTCCCTAATTTGGGGAAAGAAACAGGCAACAACATCCAGGAGGCACAGAGAACCCCCCTGAAAATCAATAAAAATATGTCAACACCCCAACATCTAATAGTAAAACGTACCAGTCTCAGAGACAAAGAGAAAATCCTGAAAGCAGCTTGGGATAAGAGATCTGTGACCTACATTGGTAGAAACATTAGATTGGCAACAGACTTATCCACAGAGACCTGGCAGACCAGAAAGGACTGGCATGATATATTCAGAGTGCTAAATGAGAAAAATACGCAGCCAAGAATACTATATCCAGCTAGGCTGTCATTGAAAATAGAAGGAGAGATAAAAAGCTTCCAGGACAAACAAAAACTAAAGGAATTTGCAAACACGAAACCAGCCCTACAAGAAATATTGAAAGGGGTACTCTAAGCAAAGAGAGAGCCTAAAAGTAACATAGACCAGAAAGGAACACAGACAATATACAGTAACAGTCACCTTACAGGCAATACAATAGCACTAAATTCATATCTTTCAATAGTTACCCTGAATGTAAATGGGTTAAATGCCCCAATCAAAAAACACAGGCTATCAAATTGGATAAAAAAACAAGACCCATCGATATGCTGTCTGCAAGAGACTCATTTTAGACCCAAAGACACCCCCAGATTGAAAGTGAGGGGGTGGAAAACATTTACCATGCTAGTGGACACCAGAAGAAAGCTGGGGTGACAATCCTTATATCACACAAATTAGATTTTAAACCAAAGACTGTAATAAGAGATGAGGAAGGACAGTATATCTTACTTAAAGGGTCTATCCAACAAGAAGATCCAACAATTGTAAATATCTATGCCCCTAACATGGGAGCGGCCAATTATATAAGCCAATTAATAACAAAAGCAAAGAAACACATCGACAACAATACAATAATAGTGGGGGACTTTAACACCCCCCTCACTGAAATGGACAGATCATCTAAGCAAAAGATCAACAAGAAAATAAAGACTTTAAATGACACACTGGACCAAATGGACTTCACAGATACATTCAGAACATTCCATTCCAAAGCAACAGAATACACATCCTTCTCTAGTGCCCATGGAACATTCTCCAGAATAGATCACATCCTAGGTCACAAATCAGGTCTCAACCAGTACCAAAAGATTGGGATCATTCCATGTATATTTTCAGACCACACTGCTTTGAAACTAGAACTCAATCACAAGAGGAAAGTAGTAAAGAACTCAAATTCATGGATGCTAAAGAGCATCTTACTAAAGAATGAATGGGTCAACCAGGAAATTAAAGAAGAATTTAAAAAATTTCATGGAAACCAATGAAAATGAAAACACAACTGTTCAAAATCTTTGGGATACAGCAAAGGCAGTCCTGAGAGGAAAGTATATAGCAATACATGCCTTTCTTAAGAAACAAGAAAGGTCTCAAATACACAACCTAACCCTCCACCAAAGAAGCTGAAGAAAGAACAGCAAATAAAGCCTAAACCCAGCAGAAGAAGAGAAATAATAAAGATCAGAGCAGAAATCAATGAAATAGAAACCAAAAGAACAGTAGAACAGATTAACGAAACTAGGAGCTAGTTCTTTGAAAGAATTAACAAGATTGATAAACCCCTGGCCAGACTTATCAAAAAGAAAAGAGAAATGACCCAAATCAACAAAATCATGAATGAAAGAGGAGAGATCACAACCAACACCAAAGAAATACAACAAATTATAAGAACATATGAACAACTATATGCCAGCAAATTAGATAATCTGGAAGAAATGGATGCATTCCTAGAGATGTATCAACTACCAAAACTGAACCAAGAAGAAAGAGAAAACATGAACAGACCTATAACCACTAAGGCAATTGAAGCAGTCATCAAAAATCTCCCAAAAACCAAAGCCCAATGCCAGATGGCTTCCCAGGGGAATTCCACCAAACATTTAAAGAAGAATTAATACCTATTCTTCTGAAACTGTTCCAAAAAATAGAAATGGAAGGAAAACGTCCAAACTCATTTTATGAGGCCACCATTACCTGGATCCCCAAACCAGACAAAGACCCCATCAAAAAGGAGAATTACAGACCAATATCCTTGATGAACATGGATGCCAAAATTCTTACCAAAATAGCAGCGAATAGGATCCAACAACATTAAAAGGATTATTCACCAGGACCAAGTGGGATTTATCCCTGGGCTGCAAGGTTGGTTCAACATCTGCAAGTTAATCAATGTGATACAATACATTAATAAAAAAAAGAATAAGAACCGTATGATCCTCTCAATGGATGCAGAAAAAGCATTTGATAAAGTACAGCATCCTTTCTTGATCAAAACTCTTCAGAGTATAGGGATAGAGGGTACATACTTCAAGATTATAAAAGCCATCTATGAAAAACCCACAGCGAATATCATTCTCAATGGGGAAAAACTGAGATCTTTCCCCCTAAGGTCAGGAACACGGCAGGGATGTCCACTATCACCAGTGCTATTCAACATAGTATTAGAAGTCCTAGCCACAGCAATCAGACAACAAAAAGAAATAAAAGGCATCCAAATCAGCAAAGAAGAAGTCAAACTCTCACTCTTTGCAGATGATATGATACTTTATGTGGAAAACCCAAAGCCCTCCACCCCAAAGCTGCTAGAACTCCTACAGGAATTCAGTAAAGTGGCAGGATATAAAATCAATACACAGATATCAGTGGTATTCCTATACACCAATAACAAGACAGAAGAAAGAGAAATTAAGGAGTCGATCCCACTTACAATTGCACCCAAAACCATAAGATACCTAGGAATAAATCTAACCAAAGAGGCAAAGAATCTGTACTCAGAAAACTATAAAATACTCATGAAAGAAATTGAGGAAGACAAAAAGAAATGGAAAAACCTTCCATGCTCATGGATTGGAAGATCAAATATTGTGAAGATGTCAATGCTATCTAGAGCAATCTACACATTTAATGCAATCCCTATCAAAATACCATCCACTTTTTTCAAAGAAATGGAACAAATAATCCTAAAATTTGTATGGAACCAGAAAAGACCCCGAATAGCCAGAGGAATGTTGAAAAAGAAAAGCAAAGCCAATGGCATCACAATTCCAGACTTCCAGCTCTGTTACAAAGCTGTCATCATCAAGACAGTATGGTACTGGCACAAAAAGAGACACACAGACAGAATAGAGAGCCCAGAAATGGACCATCAACTCTATGGTCAACTAATCTTCGACAAAGCAGGAAAGAATGTCCAGTGGAAAAAGGACAGTCTCTTCAACAAATGGTGTTGGGAAAATTGGACAGCCACATGCAGAAGAATGAAACTGGACTATTTCCTTACACCACACACAAAAATAGACTCAAAATATTTGAAATACCTAAATGTGAGACAGGAGTCCATCAAAAATCCTAAAGGAGGGCGCCTGGGTGGCTCAGTTGGTTGAGCGACTGCCTTCGGCTCAGGTCATGATCCTGGAGTCCCGGGATCGAGTCCCACATCGGGCTCCCTGCTCGGCAGGGAGTCTGCTTCTCCCTCTGACCCTCCTCCCTCTCATGCTCTCTGTCTCTCATTCTCTCTCTCGCAAATAAATAAAATCTTAAAAAACAAAACAAAACAAAACAAAACAAAAAAAACAAAAATCCTGAAGGAGAACACAGGCAGCAACCTCTTCGACCTCAACCACAGCAATTTCTTCCTGGAAACATTGCCAAAGGCAAGGGAAGCATGGGCAAAGATGAATTATTGGGACTTCATCATGATAAAAACTTTTGCACAGCAAAAGAAATAGTCAACAAAACCAAAGACAACCGACAGAATGGGAGAAGATATTTGCAAATGACATATCAGATAAAGGGCTAGTATCCAAAATCTATAAAGAACTTATCAAACTCAACACCCAAAGAACAAATGATCCAATCAAGAAATGGGCAGAAGACATGAACAGACATTTTTCCAAAGAAGACATGCAAATGGCCAACAGACACATGAAAAAGTGCCAACATCGCTCAGCATCAGGAAATCCAAATCAAAATCTCAATGAGATACCACCTCACACCAGCCAGAATGGCTAAAATTAACAAGTCAGGAAATGACAGATGTTGGTGGGGATGCGGAGAAAGGGGAACCCTCCTACACTGTTGGTGGGAATGCAAGTTGGTGGAGCCACTCTGGAAAACAGTATGGAGGTTTCTCAAAAAGTTGAAATAGAGCTACCACACGACCCAGCAATTGCACTACTGGGTATTTACCCCAAGTGTACAAGTGTAGGGATCCGAACGGGTACATGCACCCTGATGTTTATAGCAGCAATGTCCACAATAGCCAAACTATGGAAAGAGACAAGATGTCCGTCGACAGATGAATGGATAAACAAGAGGTGGTATATACATACAATGGAATATTATGCAGCCATCAAAAAGAATGAAATCTTGCCATTTGCAATGATGTGGTTGGAACTGGAGGGTATTATGCTGAGAGAAATGTCAATGAGAGAAAAACATGTATCATATGATCTCACTGATATGAAGAATTCTTAATCTCAGGAAACAAACAGGGTTGCTGGAGTGGTGGGGGGTGGGAGGGATGGGGTGGCTGGGTGATAGACAGTGGGGAGGGTATGTGCTATGGTGAGCACTGTGAATTGTGTAAGACTGTTGAATCACAGACCTGTACCTCTGAAGGAAATAATACATTATATGTTGAAAAAAAAAGTAGATAGCAGGAAGGGAAAAATGAAGGGGGGGAAATCAGAGGGGGAGTCAAACCATGAGAGACAATGGACTCTTAGAAACAAACTGAGGGTTCTAGAGGGGAGGGTGTGGGGTGATGTGTTAGCCTGGTGATGGGTATTAAAGAGGGCACGTACTGATTGGAGCACTGGGTGTTATATGCAAACAATGAATCATGGAACACTACATCAAAAACTAATGATGTAATGTATGGTGATTAATATAATAAAATAAAATACATTTAAATAAAATTAAAAAAATAACTTGTAGAAAAAAAAGTAAAGGATGAGATGAGGAAGTACTCACCATGTTTGCCTTGAGGCTCGGAGTCCCGATGAGAAGTTTCTAGCCCCACGTTGGATACCAAAATGATGTGATTTTGTTGTAGGTCTGGAAGCAAATGGTCAAGAAAGAATTCTTGAGACATTTTTGGTGCAAAAAAGATGGTTTTATTAAAGCATGTGGACATGTATGGTGACTAACATGATAAAATAAAATTAAAAAATAAAAAGCATGGGGACAGGACCTGTGGGCAGAAAGAACTGTACTGGGTTGTGAGGAGTGATTGGTTATATACTTTTAAGTGTGTTTGTGTGTGTGTGTGTGTGGGGGGGTGGTAGAGATAAAGAAGTTTCCAAAAGGGTTTTCATAAGAAGACTAACAGGATCCTGGAGGTCTGGCTATTGTCAAGTTAAGGTTGTTATTTTCCTTTAGCAAAGCATTAACTTTAAGACAGTTGGAAGTTCTTGGAGGAATATCATACTCTGCCTCAAGTATTTGTCTCAAGTATTTGTCAGTGGGTTGCAAGTTGTAAGGAAATTTAATTTTAATCTACTTTTCCTTTTGCTTTTGTTCTCCTCATCAAGGATGACTGGATGAAGCTATCATATGTGTATTATAGACCACCAACACTAGACATTTCAACTCCAAGATCCCTGGCTTCAAGGAATAAGTGACCTACGATGAACACCTGGACCTTGACCTCATTCTGACCAGTTCCTGGATGCCTGAGAAGACATGTGCACCTGAGCACAACCATCAGTAAAAACCCCCAGGCCCTGAACAAAGATGAGACTCATTCTCCTTTCCTTTCTAAGTCTCCTGGGTGGTCTGTCTGTATCTTTCTATATATCTTCAATAAACTTTGTTTTCACTTCCTACTGGCTCGTGTTTGATTTCCATCCTGTGTGAAGCCAAGGACCCTCTTGGCTGGTCCTGCAGGATCCCCCTCTGGGTCCTCAGACTGGACAGCCTACCTCATAAGGACCATGATACAATAATTTAGGATTGGTGTCACTGCAAGGAGAAGATTTAGGGGGCAAAGCCTCCAAAGAGTGTTAGCATGTAACATCATTTTCTGTTTTCTATTGAAGAATTGATATTTTATCTTTCTGGGAAAGAGTTTCCTGGAATAATAAAGTTACGGTGATGAAGGTATAGAATAGTAAAGACATGTTAAGTGGACAGCAAGCTGTGTGGAATGTTTTTCACCACATAGAGGGTATTGATCCCAATGCAGGAGAGACCAAAATCTGGGTAGGGTAGTTGATATGTTTATGTTAATATTTAGAACTCTCCATTTGCAAGGGTGTCTCCCTCTCTATATTGGGGAAGGGAAGGATGACTCGAAATCACAAGAAAATCTCATCAGTTGAAAAGGCACTGACTTGAATCTGCATAACAAAACTTACCCTTGTTTGCATACTTTTCTTGGGATTTTCCCATAACTGGCCTTCTTTCACCCCCTCCCCCCACCCCAAGACTTTTTTTTGGTCTTTAGTTGAAGATGGTATGTAAGTTTGTGGCTTGGGCCATGTCAGGGAATCGCTCAGTTTTCCTGGTTACCTCCTATGAATGAATAAAGTATACATGTTAATAAACTTCTGTTTGTTTTTCTCTTGTTCACCTGTCTTTTATTACAGGAGGTTTCAGCCAAGAATTCAGAAGGGTAGAGAGTTCCTTCCCTAAAGAACCCAGATTTCAAATAATATGGAAGGAGGAACTAAAGAAAAAAAAAATCAAAAGTAATGAGTAAAAGGTGTGCTGTTGGGTTTTGGAAACCAGAGGTACAACTTCAAGTTGATAGGAACTAGTGGAGATTGTGTGGATAATTTTAGGACCAGGTTCCTGGGGGAGGTTGGGACTGGCTTTGTGTAGTCTATTATGGATGCCTCCTAATGGGAGGAGCTGGCTCGTTCAAAAACCACAAGAAGGAGTGACCAGGATATCTGGGAGGAGACCCACTCAAGGCATGTCAGAGACAGAGGAAATAAATGAGGATGCTGGATAATAGTGAAAGTGAAGGGACTCTGTGACAGCTGCCCTGAGATGTCTGAAGGGTTGTCCCATAACAGAAAGCCTAGCTTAGCTTATCTTACTGTAACACATATAACCAGGATGGATGGGCAGATGTTTGCTAATGAGAGGGAAAATCCGTAGTGTTCCAACAACGGGGCAGTTGCCTCTTGAAGAATGAATTTCCCATCACCCAAGGGATGCACAGAGACTGAGAGACCATCTCATCAGCATATGACAGAAGGGGTCCTGCTGGATTCTGAGGTCTTTTCCAACTGTGAAACTGTGGTTTGTCAATATTTCTCAGTTCAATTTTTTTTTTGGACTTAAATAAAAACTTACTTCCTAGAAGCCTGAAAAACTCAGGTATAACTTTGAGAAAAATGAAAGTACTTTCTAAAAGCTCCTTTGATTTCTCTTTGAAATGCTAAAATATGATGTAAGCCTCTTGGCTTTGGAACTCACAGCTATTCAATTCCTTCTACAGGTGATAAAAAGCATCCAGCCTGGAGCAAAGATGTGTGAAAAGAGATTAGGCAGTGTGTGAAAACACTTCCCATCAGCCATTTGACAACTTTTTTGAAATGCTAATGTCAGTCCTACAGAGCTGTTACCTTGGTGTTCACACCTATTCATTCTACATCCAGGTAAATAAAGCATCCCCTGGTGAACACAGAAGTGTGAAGCCAAACTGGGGCAAACTGTGAAAATCCTGGACTCAGTCCATCCCAAGGAAAGAAGTAAAATACAATGATCTTCCTTCTTTATCCACTATCATTTATTTTTGTGCAAATTATGAGCTTGAAGCATTGCAGAGGAGATAGCTAACTACCATTAATTGAGCATCTATTACAAACCAGGAACAGTGTTTACTGTAATTATATGTAAATATCCCCACAACCCTATATTTAAAAATTTTTAGGCTCATTTTGCAATGTGTAAATCACAGTTGGCATAGGCTAAATAATTTGCTTCAAAGACATACAGCTTATAAGGAGTATAGCAGGGATGTTGACATAAAAATTGAACTTCAGTCACCCCAAATCTCAGAGACTTATTATATTTATTAGGGAAGTAATGGTTGTTGTAACAAAATGCCTCCAAATCTCAATAGCTTATGACATAAAATAGTATTAATTGGCCAATTATGATGTGGTT
Source organism: Halichoerus grypus (assembly GCF_964656455.1). NCBI lineage: Eukaryota > Metazoa > Chordata > Mammalia > Carnivora > Phocidae > Halichoerus > Halichoerus grypus. The sequence goes on from NC_135715.1 coordinate 86,730,582, forward strand.
GAGTGGTTGATAAGTGATCTGCTTGATGTAGGCTTTCAAGGGCCACATTCCTTCTATCTCATGGTGCTACCATCTTTAAAATGTGGTCACCAATGTTACCACAGAGGAATAGAATGGAGTGGAAGTTTTCAATGGGCCAGGCATAGAGGTGGTTTACACCATTTCAACCCTCACTCCCCAGTTGAATCTCACAGTCCCAGACTAACTTCCAGGGGGCTCAGAAATGTAGTTAACTGTGTTTCCAAAAGGAAAAATAAAGGATTTTGGAAACCTATAATATGGTGAATCTTTTCACTTTGTATGCTCAATAAGACATTGTGTTGCTCTTATAGTAGGCACTCTAATACGTATTTCCAGACTCAATATATGAATGAATACATGAAAGAATGATGACTCAATCTCACAGTAACAACAATCTAGTTGTAAACAAACCAAAAATCAAAGCTGGGTTTATTGGAGCCATTAAAGTCAATGTGGGTTTATTTGAATCAATGAAAGTGAGTAACAATTAGTTAGTACAAAGTAATACCAATAGTAATGCTAATAACAGCTCCCTCACAGAGGTGAGGTAAGGTTTAAATGATTTAATAAGTGTAAAGGGCTGGGAACAGTAACTGGCACATGGTAAGTTATACCGTGTTAGCTGTTTTAATAGCTAGCTGATGGGGGTTTCCCCCAGTGGTCTTCAGTGAGACACTTCCAATTTCCGCTGGCTCTGGTCTATTCTTCCTGTCTCTCCTTAACCAAATTCTGAACTTTTTAGTAATGATTGGTGTTTTCTCAGTGGAGAGGAGGTGCTCCCTTAAATATCTGGGAGATCTGAATCAGTCATCGTATTCTTATTAACATAGTCACTCAGAAAGACATTCTGGTTTTTTAATTGGAATTTAGCAAATTTGCAAAGGCAAAAGTAGAGATCCATTGACATGCTTATTAATGTCACTGTTTGAGCCCATTAAAATTAATAAATTTTGCCAACAATGGGGCAGCTTACAATGTGCTAAAATATTTTCTACAAAATCCTCTGTGATTTATGATTAAGCCATTTTCTCTTCTAAAACACTTATCCTCACTAGACTTGTGTCCTCAATATAGGATGTCTTAACCAGTCCCCCAATCTAACAGATTATCCTTTTCTCTGTAGACTTGATGTTGTCTAGTCAGGACAAAGGTATATGAATTTAGGGGTCTTGGGAAAAGAGGTTGAAACTCACTCAACCTTCCCATGGAGTTTTGTTTGATGAACATGAGAAGGAAGGTCTGAGATACAGAAATAAAGAGGGAACCTGAGAGAATGAGGTTTCATGGAGGAGGTGACATTTGAAATAGGAATGATGGGTCAGAAGGATTCTGCTGAGTGGGCACAGTGTACTCAGCAATGAGGTCTGGACTAAGAGTAACAGTAGATATCTCTTGGTCACAGAGAGATCATCTGATGGCCTTGTTGAGGAGTTTAAACTTGGCTGTATGGATGGGGAAGGTGTTCCAGAAGCAGAGTAAATAATCAGAGTTATGCCCTGAAAGCATAATCCAGCTTTTGAGAAACCTGGATATGAGCAAACTGCTGAGGAGAATGTCACAGTGGTTCAGTGAGTCAGTGGGAAGTTACTCTAGTTGATGCCATGGGTGGAATGAGGCCGAGAAGCTGAATGTCAGATCCAGGACCAGCCTTTCCTCTACAGTCCACCACACAACACAGGACAGAATTTGCTGATGTTGTTGGTTCAGGGACACATTCTGAGAACCACTGGGAAACAGATCAGCTTTGCAAACTTCTCTCAGTCTCATAGAGATGCAGTAATAAGTCTGGTTATTTGCACACATGCACATTTGTATACACATTTGTATACTCAGGGGTGGTCACAGGGTAGAATGGCCTGAACAGAAAAACATGGGGCCTTGAAGAACTTCAGTGGTGTTCTATTGCTCTGGGCCTCCCAGGTTTTTCAATTCAGATAGAAATATAAGTGACCTCTTTTTGGATTGGCTGAGAGCCAGCAGGTAGTACAGCCTCTGAGAAGGGGATATGATTAGGTGCTAGGGAAATGGTGGTAGCACAGAGAGAGAGAGAGAGAGGGTGTTGAGGGGGAAGAACCATGGTATTAAGGACTGCTTTTTCTGACTTGTTACAAATTCCTAAGATTCAGGCCCTGTGGAGTAATGGATGAGGTAAGGAGGAGAGGGAAGGGAAGGAGTATGGGGAAGAAGGAGGAAAAGGAGGACATGGATTTAGCAAGAAGGGAAGGCTAAGGAGAAGGGGAAGATGAGGAGGGAAAAAGGAAAAGGAGAAGGGCAGAGAGAGGTTAAAGGGGAAAACAAAACAAAACAAAACCAAACCCACAAAAAAACTCAGGTCTTGACCCGCTGCAGCCATATTTGTACTGAGTTTGTATTTGTACCAAGTTATATATTTTCTTCATCAAAGTCTCATACAACCCAGCAAAGTAGACTTTATTGTCTGCAATTTTATGGATGGGGAAACTGAAGCTCAGAGGCGTTAAACTTTGGATTACCTCGTAGTTCCCCTTGACCCTGTGCACTTTCTTTCCCACCTCTCACCCACACCAGCAGGGCTCTAGCCCAGAAGGCAAGTGAGGACTGATGAGCAGCACCATGGACAGCAGCTCTCATCCACGTTGAGGCGTGAGAGCTGGTGGCCTAGAAGTGGTGGGCAGGAGGAATTTATGTAGAATTACTTGTCGGAGTAACTACCTTACTTGTCCACTGAGTCAGGATTAGAATCCTGCAGGTTAGAGCCTGCAGTTCACAACCTTGATCACTTAGCCATGTCCTCCACACCACTCAGCTGTTTTTTTGTGGGTCAGCACTACTTCTGTCTCAGCAGAGGACCTCACCTTCATTTTCACTGAGCTACAAGCTCCCTTCATCCTTACCTACAAAGGAATGTTTCTTGGGCTCTTTCTAATCTGCCTTCCTGTCAGCTGTTATTTCCCAAGGTTCCAGACTCTATTGAGATGGACATGGAGATGCAGTGCCCAGATACCCCTTCAAGGAAGGACTTGTTGCCCAAGCTGTTGTGAGTGCTGTTGGCATAAAGCCTTCAGCTGTCTTTGGGGAGTTCCTCAGTTGCACGATCACTTTGCTTGGGGTAGCACACAGTCAGTGACTGACTGAGGAGGGGGATTAAGTCTCAGCTATTTGGCCTCATGCAGAGCACCTGTGGTCGATCACTTCAGCTCTGAGCGCTTCACAGTGTGGAACTGCACTGCCTCCTGACTTATCCCCTGCCACACCTGTTTTTATCCCCTCCTGTCCATAGGAGTAGATTTCAAAGGCAATCCCCTAGGAAACATCCTGAACCTTAGAATTTAACTCAGAGTTGGCTTCCTGGGGAACCCAACCTGCCATGTCCATCTACTGCCTGCTGCCCCCCCAACTCCTTTTTCTAACTCCTTCTTATTTTAGAAAATCTGAACACAAGTGTAATCTTGTCTCCTGCCACTTGTCTTCTCTTCTCTGATGACACTTTCCTTATATTTTATTTTTTCTGCTCTTAGGAAAAAATGCTGGCAAGTCTCTAGGGTGGTTTCTGGGAGATGGTAACACTCACCCAATCTTTTCACTTCTAGGGTGTTATCTCACAGATTTTTTCACACATGTGTGAGATGACACCTGAGCATAGTTATTAGCCACAACATTGTTGGCAATAGTAAAACAAGGGACACAAGCCAAATGCTCACCAAAAGAGAAGTATCTACACAAATTATGATATTAATACATGTTCATAACACATCTCTAAAAGCAATGAGAATGTTCTTGAAGTATTAATTTGAAATGATCTCCAAGATGGTTTGATTGTTAGATGAAAAAAATCAAGATGCAGACCAGGGTGTGCAATCTATTGCTGTTTGTGTGGGAATATGTGTATGTGCTTGTATAGCCAGAAAACACACCTGGAGCTATGCACAAGAAACTGATAACTGGCTGCCTGTGGGGTGGGAACTGGGAGGTCTGGGGTGCAGTGGTAGGAAGGAACACTTCTATGGCGTCCCTTTGTACTTCCCTTTGAATTTTGAATTATGTGGACTTTGTACTTTGTGGTTTATTAGCTTATTCAATAAATAAATCTAACTCATCCATAATAAGCCGTAGATGCAATTAAACTGTTTTTGAGAAAGGCAGGGGATGAGTGTTTCAAGTTGTTTGCAGACACTGGGAGGGAAGCTGGTGTGCATTTCAGGAATGGTGGGTGTCTGAGTGAGCTCTGACACAAGGGAGCTTTGGAAGAGCATGACTGAGAGAGTAGGTTGAGGGTCCAGATCAGGGGCCACTGGCATGGAAGCAAGGGATGGTCAGGTGCACTTCCCTCCCTAGAGAATTATGTTGATTTGGACACACATAGCTTTGTTATGGGCTGTTGTGCCATCTCTGTAGCCCAGAGCCATGTCTGGTCCATACACACGGGGAGAATAGTCCTTTCTGCAGCAGACCCAGCCTCCCAGGGCTCTTGCCCATGAAGTGGACTGTTTTTATTTTCATTGAATGGGTCACTGGGGTTCTTGGATGATTGAGGAAGTGGGAGAAGAGGGCCCAAGGGTGTGAGACTGGACATCTCGATGATCTGGCTGTTAGCACTATAGAACAACTTATACACACTTTATGCTGATGGCTGCCAGAGCTGTATGTGCAGTCCAGAGCTCTCCTGGGATTTGTGATTATACATCCAGTCATGTCTAGGATGCTCTGTGTGGATGTCTCACAGAAGCCACAAAGTCAACATGCCCTGAACCAAGCTCATCATCTTCTCCACCTCACACTGCCCCATCTGCTCCTCAGCTCATATTTTTTCTTGGTAATGGTAATAAATGGAGGGGTCATTACTGACTCCTCATTCTCTAGCACCTCAACTTCATTTGACTAAACTGCAAATCAGACCATATCATACCTCTGCCTTGAGCTATTTTGGGGCTCTCTTGCTTGTGGGACATATTCCAAGCACCTTAACACTTCGTGCAAATCCCTGTGACCTGACCCTCACCCTCACCTGTCTCTCTCACTCCACCATACCATTGCCTGTACTCCCTCTGCTTGAGTTCCCATCTACTCCCAACCTGCTGGCTCCTACTTTCCTTGAAATACTCAGCTCAGGGACCACACCTCTGGATACTTCCTGATCTCCTGTCTGTGTTAGCACTCCTTCCACGTGCCCCCACTGCCACATACCTCTGCATAGCATTGGTCACTCCGTGGGTCATCGGCAGGACACATGATAGTTCATTTCTGAGTCCTCAGAGCCTAACACTGTGCTGGACACCAGATGTGTCTCAACAAATTTAAGTGAATGAAGCAAACGATCCCTAACCTTGGGAGGAGACCGAGGTCTGTAGGGGAAGGAACACCCAAGATCATACAGTAAACTCGTGAGGAGCCTGAGTTAGATCTTGCATCATAAGCCTAAGCTCAGGGCTCCATACCCTGTAGGATGGGCTTTGTTTTGTTGACTCACAGCATACAAGGGAGTGGAAATACCTGGTAAAAGTACTGTATCGGGTAGCTGTTCCTGAGTTTTCCAAGCTTCTACTACTATAAAATTGAGGAAGAAAGTGAGTTTGAATTTACTGTGGTCCTTACCTTGAGAGTTTCCTCTCTCAACTTCACATTAAAAATAACAAACCTCTAGTGTGGAGACCTAGAATCCTGTTTCCTGGCCAAATAAATCCTGTCATATTTCTGGGACTGATTTCACAACTAATTAAGGATTTATTATAGCTGCCCTCCTCCCACACACCCCTCTTGTGCTGACAGGACTGTCCACGGGAGAAAAAAAGTGAGAAATTGTCTAAAAATAAAGCAAATCTGCAAGACCATCCTTAAGAAAGCTGTAGGCATCCCTTTGGACTTGAGTTGGAACAGATGGAATGTGGAGACAGAAGCTTCTGAGTGATGCAGGGGAAGCAGAGCTCCCTCAAGTGTTCTTTCCCAAAGCCATCTGGCTTCTCTATTGGCTCCAAGCTCCCATCATCAAGGGTCACAGGCCCCCACCTGACAGGGAAGAGACAATCTGATGAGTTGTCACATCTCTGCAGGCTCCTCCACCTCCTCAGCTAAGGCCAAATCTCCATATGGGTGGAGAGGGTTCAAGCTGGCCTATGGTAATTGATGTCGGGATAGAGCTTCTGTCTTAGTTTGGGCTGCCACAGTGAAGTGCTATAGACTGGGTGGTTTAAACAACAGAAATTTATTTCTCACAGTTCTGGAGGCTGGAAGTCTGAGATCAGAGTGCTGGCATGGTTGGGTTCTGATGAGGGCTCTCTTCCAGGCTTGTAGGTGGCTGCCTATCTTCTCACTGTGTCTTCCCATGGCAGAGAGCAAGGGAGACAGTGAGCAAGGGCACTAAGCCTTATGACCTCCTCTAACTCTAATTACTTCTGTAAAGGCCCTATGTCCAAATACAGGCACACTTGGGGTTAGAGCTTCAATATAGGAATTTTAGGGGAACACAATTCAGTCTATAGCAGGTTCCTTCTGGGGGTGGGAGTACGGACTGAGAAGGGCATAGGGGACTTACTGAATGCTGGGACATTCTCCATCTTGCTCTGGGGGCATATACCATGTAAAAAGCTCAAGATTTGTGCTGTTCATTGTATGTAAATTATAGCTTGATTAAAGCAAAACCATGTGAGGAAAAAGTCTTGAGTTACATTCCAAATAAATTGATTCATGATCAGCGTGTCCTGTAGACTTTTGAAGATCTATGAAGTCAAAAAACTAAATGTGCCTTATTGCTGACAAAGGCAATTATTTGTTAATAATCATATTGTTTAGTGATTAGAAAGCAATATATTAAGCATTTTTGCATCCTAACCTGTTATTTTTGTTGTGTTACTGCTTTAGGTACATTTTGGGAAATCGGGCTTTGAATAGACATGTCATACATAATTTCCATTTAAGTATCCTCCTTATCTCACACATTTCTTGCGTGAACTAGAATTCCATAATATGTGTAAAGAATCCAGTCCTGGGCCGGCATGTGGCAGGTGCTCAATAGATAACAGTCTTAATTTGTAACAGAAACCCACAGACAGATGTGGGACCTGGGGGCTGGTGGGGAAGTGGGGCATGGTTAGAGAGGAGAGAGGGTAGGGCAGGATGTGGTTGGGCCCAGTTAGTCGTGTGGGGACCCTAAGTCCAGAGCAGATCAGATGCGAGGTTGATGCCAAGTCCCCTCTTCTCTCTGGTGGCTGATTCTGGAAACTGGGGCCAGGGCTGAGCTTCAGTCAGGACCTAGATACCAGCCCTTAGGGAAGTGCTGGTGGGGCCAGCTGTCTCAGGTATAGGCTAGAGGGACGAGGACCGGCCACAGGTGTGATCTGTCAACCTTCATGAAGCAGCTTCCCCATTTGGGTGGCTTAGTCATTTCTTCATTTCTTCTTTATTTCACATATTTATTGGATGCCTGGGGTAGTTAGGTACCATTCTTGTGATTATATGTGAGTGACGTCCAAAGAGGAAAACACTATTTGCCCACAGCTTTGAGTACTACTTACAAATACAATACTATGGAACACTTTTGTGCCCCAGGCACTGAGCCAAGGGCTTGAAGTGCTTCCTCGCATTTCATCCCCATCACAGCCTTGTGGAGTAGATGCTGTTATAGGCTCATTCACAGATGAGGAAGCCAAAGCACAGAGAGTGTCAACTACTTCTTCAGACACACAGCTAGGTGGTGGAGCCCCGAGAGCTCACCTGTAGAGTGTGCACTTATAAGAACTACACTTTGTTGCCTCCACCTATATATGACACATAGTGATTGTAGGAAAAAAGTGTATAGCCAGAAAGTAAATTACATGAGATTCTAATATATAACAGTGGTGCCTGTTAGCATTATCAGTTGAGATTTGTAAGAATTTTCCCATATAAATATGTGATTTAATTAAAAATGCACCTAGGTGTACATAACTTTATAAGTCCTTGATTTTTATTGAATAAAATGAGCACAGCACTTTGTCATTTTATTTGCTAAATGATATTCCATTTTAGAGTCATGTCAAAAATGTGCATCACATGGTTGATTCCATCTCGCCATTTACTTAGCTCTTCTCTGAGACTGTCTGGAAGACACAGGACTGGGCTGTTAGATGCATCTCTGTTCTGTCCAGACCTAAGGGAGGAACACAATCATGGTTCCTGGGGTTTTCTCTCCTCAAGGGAAGATGATATGACCTCCAGAGAGATTTTGTCATCACCTGGGAGTTTGTTCGAAACACACATTCTCAGGCCTGAGCTGAAATTTGAAAGTCTTAGGTTGCGGCCAGCAGCCTGTGTTCTCTCAGTTTTCTGAGTGATGCTGAGGGTGCAGAGTTAAGAACCACTGATGAGGGGAAATGATTGCTTGCTGTTCTCAGCTCTGACCTGAGCAGGGCAGGGAAAGGAAAAGGTTACACCGCTGTATGAAGAGACCAGCTTTGGGTGACCCCTTTGAGATGCTGTGTGTACAGGTGAAGATGACTCATTCACTAGGGAGATCTGGGTGGGAACAGAGAGGTGCCTCGTGAGTGACAGCCACCTTCCAAATTTCTAGAACAGGAAGAGCTGAGAACTAAGGTCCTGGGCTAGCTCTGGGAGGAGTGCCAGGAGAATGGGCATGGAGTCCTGGTCATAACCATTATGTTTGGATCTGAGAGGACAACAGTCACTGTTGTCATAGTGGCAGCCACCTGGGGTATGCAGACCTGTCTCGGGAGGCTTAATGCACCTCTGTCCTTGCACCTCAGGGTTTCCTAGGGAGTAGCTCCTGAGTCCTAATCTGCCAGCACCTCCTTGGTTTTATCACTGAAAGTCCTGCATTCTGGGAATGCCCTCAGTCCCAGGCAAACCTGGATGGTTGATCACCCTGGATGCTGGGTAGGCCAGGGGCAATGTCTACCAATGGGGCAGCACCTGGACCCAAGGATCCAAATCTCCAGGAGGAACTGCATTTTGATGGCTCTCAGGGGCACCTGAGACAGTTTGAGATTTGTACTCTTCTTTTCCTGCTTGTGCAAATTCACTTCTTCCTTTCCTGGTATTAACATACAAAGCTCAAGTCCATTTATTAACCACCAGCCCATGCTGTATGCAGACACATTTGCAGCTGGACCATGAGTCCTTTTTCATGAAACTGGACATTGCAAGACTCCACTGAAACAGAACCTAACCAGACTCAAAGACTGGAATATGTGTTTATAGCAGGGTGATATGGAGAGGAAGGAGAAGGGGGTGTGGAAACAGGCAGACCTGTGTTGGAATCCCCATGGTGATATACTGGGTTACTTCCTCAGCCTCCATGAGCTTGGTAACACATATGAAAATGTGGGCTAAGGATCCTCAACAAGGCAAATGTGAGGATGCAGTGAGGTTGTGGATGAAGGCCTAGAGCATACAGTCAAGAACCTGGTAAATCCCCACCTACTCAGGGCCTTGGCCTGACGCTTGGCCAGACCTCTCAAAGTGTGGGCTGGCTTATTAGCCCTGGTGAAGTGTATTTAAGATGATGCAGGAAAGAAAATATTTATCTATATAAATATGCATCCATGTATTACTGAGGGTGACTGGGAGTGGATGCAAAATGTATGTTCTACTTCATTAAGAACTTTTTAACATTAATGATTTTCTTTCTTCCTCACACTAAAGCTAAAAATTAAGTCTATTCCACTTGTCAAAGGGCTCCTCACTGTAATGGGGATTAATGATGCCCACTGTAAACTGTACTCCAGAATGATAAATGAAAACCAGGAGGTGGGGGGATGGTGGAGGCAGGAGAAGCCCTGTCAGGGGCAGCTGTTCATGTGGTGAGGTGGGAGGAGGCTCTAGAAGTATTCCTAGCTCTGAAAATCTGCTTTCCTCCTGGATCAGTGAGGTCTCGACCCTCTCTATCCATCAGGCCAACCTGGGGATGTCTGGACTTTTATGGTGGTGAATGGCCAGGCTTTCCAGGGCAGGATTGCCCCAGCACAAGAAGCACATTTAGAAGATAGAGCTAAAAGCCAACCAATACTCTTATGCCTTAAATGTGCCATTTTGCCTAAATTCACAATGTTGTATTATGATTTGTGTCAGCCAGCTTCATGTTTCAGGGAGAACCCAGTTACCAAAGAAAACCATTCTGGATATAAAATGCCATTTATCTGGGAAATCCTAAAATGAAGTTGTTCTAGGGACCCTGACGAAGGCACACTATTAGAGTTTCATTCTTCTGGCAGGAGATTTTGTGTTCTGTTCAGATAAGGACAGGAGGAATTACAGAATTCTAAGATGATCCCCAATAGGTCATACCCATGTAGAAGCCCTTCCTTTTGATTGTGGGTGGGACCTGTAGCTATGGTTTCACCCCCATTATTAGATTATACTATAAGGCAAAGGTGAAGGTATTTCATAGATGTAATCAAAAGGAAGATTATTTCAGGTGGGCCTGGCTCAGTCAGGTGAGTCCTTCAAAAGAGGGTCAGAGATCGAAGGGACAACACTCTCCCATTGTTCTTGAAGAAGCAAGCTGCTATGTGTGGAGTGGGCAATGTGGCAGGGAATGGCAGAGCTTCTAGGATCCAATGACCTCAGTCCCATAGCAGCAAGGAACAGAATTCTGCCAGTGAGGTGGAAGAAGACTCTGAGCCTCAGATGGAATGCAGCCCCAGCCAACACCTTGACTGCAGCTTTGTGAAACCTTGAGCAGAGGATCCACCTAATCCATGCCTTAACTCAGGAACCACAGAAACTGTGAGATAACAAATTTGTGTTGTTTTAAGCCACCTAGTTTGCACACCATCAAAAATTCTTATAGGACAAGAGAAGCGACCCTAAGTCAACAGAACATAACAATAGCTACCATTTATTGACCTTCCACTCTATGGCAGGCATTTTTATCCATTATCTCATTTAATCTTTGTAACAGTTCATGGAGTTAGGGCGGCCCCCCTGGGAAAATGCTCTCTAGGACTTAGATTTCCTGACACTATATGGTGGTTTTTCTTCTCCCGGGAATTGGACGGAATTAACAGTTAGTAACTCTTGCCTACTGTGCGAGATGGGAAAGAAGTTGCACTTTGGTGGAAGATGTACCTGCCTTCAAATCCCATCTTTGCCATTTATTAGCCAGGTAACACAGGGTGGATCATCTAGAAAGTGTTTCCCAATCTAACAATGAATGGAGTTTGTACAAAGGGTACAAACTATTTTCCAGCCAGACCCACTGTGTGCAGGTCCCTCTGTTAGAAACATTCACAGAATTCTCTCATTTACTCCTGACAACAGCTCCATGAGATGGATAAAGTAGTCCTGATTTTCTGGATGAGAAAATGGTCTTTAGAAAAGTTGAATGAATAACATGGAGGACATTAGGAGAAGGAAGGGAAAAATGGGCGGGGGGAATTGGAGGGAGAGATGAACCATGAGAGACTATGGACCTGAGAAACAAACAGGGTTTTAGAGGGGAGGGGGGAGGGGGGATTGGTTAGCCCAGTGATGGGTATTAAGGAGGGCACGTACTGCATGGAGCACTGGGTGTTATACGAAAACAATGGATCGTGGATCACTACATCAAAAACTAATGATGTATTGTATGGTGACTAACATAACATAATAAAATTGAAAAAAAAAAAGTTGAATGACTTGCCCAATGTGAGTCGCTGGTGAGTGATGGAGCTTGGATGGAGACAGGTCTGTGGGATCTTTCAGAGAAGTCTTCTTGAGGCCCTTTGCATCATTCTGCCCTTATGTCAGGGTTTCCTGAGTGCCCAGTCTCCCATCTCCATGGATTCTCCTAACCCACCTGTGGTTGGAGGAGCTGAGCTGTCATCTTCAATATCATTCTGAAATGCCAAGAGAAAGCCCTGTGTCCAGTGGCTTCACGTATTCCCCACCCTCCTCTTCCCCGATTGCTGCCTCTTGCATGAGTGAATCCTAGTGATGTTAGCGCAATGAGATGATGTCTATCCTCGGAGCTTATTCTTGGACCTGAGATTCAAGAGGGGCACAGCCATTGTGGCAGGAAGTCCTGCCCACTTCTGGGGTGAGGGGAGGTTTGTCCCACAGGGTTGCAGGGTGGGATTGGCGTGGTTTGTGAAGTGCTGCCAGCTTGAAGCTTTGCTCCATTGCCAGGATCCTAGCCCACTTTTGAGAGTCGAGCTGGTTCTGTGCACTTTGCTGTCTGCTTATTTCCCCAGTGATCCCTGCTTAGGATTTAGCATCTTGTCAAGCATCTGGCCACTCCCAGCTGTGCTCTGGAAAGCAAAGCCCAGCTTGATGTGAAAGGAGGATGGAATCTCTAATGGATGGGAGTGCCAGTGCCAGGAATAGGGGAACTTGAGACCTCAGACAAGGGAGGCCAGGCACCTTTCATGGTTGGTTCAGTAACCAACCAAGAATATCTGGGATATTCTTCCAGAGAAAACTTTGGAGTTCTGAGTGCTTTTTTTTTTCTTTCTCACAGAGAGATTTGATTGCCTCCTTGTACTGCAATCAGTGATGTAGTTATTTTACACTAGACCCAATAGCCCTAAGTTTTGATAGGAAAGTAAACTCTAGTTGCTTTGTGTTCAGAGCTGAGGGCTCAGGCAGTCTAGTCATACTTTCCCGGGAAAGGGGCACTTTTTCTTCATTAAGTTGTGACTTAGGAAACATATCTGCCAGCATCTTAACATCTGAGGGCAGTACTGATGCCAGTTAGAATATCCTGTCATCCCTGTCCTGGTCCTTTTCTCCTGCTGGTTTGTGAGTATGAAGGGAGCACCTTCTTAATGAGGTCCTGAATGTATCCCTGTTGGCTTGTAGACAAAGTCCAGTCTCCAGGGCTTGACCTGGTCTTGCCCACCTCTGTCAATGCACACACATACAACTCACACGTCCACTCACACAGAGAGACACAACCACACACTCATATACAAAGATGCCAACACACACAGAGACCCACATGCATTTGCAAGCATACACAGACACACAGTCACACACATTTACACACTCACACACACACTGTTTGCTCATACCTACAGTGCACCTACACACTGAACCTCTCTGCCACACCAAGCAGGGCCACACCTCCAGACATTTGCCCATGCTGTTCCCACAGCCTGAAATGCCTTTCCTGCCTCCATTCTGCTTAGGTAACTTCTACACTTTCTCCATGACTTAGCTGAAGTGTGACTTCTTGTTGAGGAGCTGACCTAGGGCTGGGTCAACAATGTCAGGCTTGGCTGGTCATCCCTTTTCTGGACTCAAGCTACCCTTATGCTTCTCTCTATTAGAGCCCTGCCCCACTCAGTGGGAATGATTCCTTCATTACCCTCCCCAGTTGCCCAGTGGGCAACTGACTGAGGCAAAGGCTGACTTCTCCATTCTCCTGTAGTCCAGTGTGGTCTGGTCCTGCGTGAGTGTTTACTGAATTGACTTAAACTTGCTGACTGCTTCTCTGAATGTCCCATGTCTTTCCTAGCTGTTACATCTTTGCATATGTTGTGCCTTTCCCTTCCCTGTCCCCTTCATCAGACTGACTCTTGCTCATCTATGAAGATCCAACTTTGGTGTCACCTCCTTTGTCTGGGTCAGCTGTGCCACTCTGCTCTGTGCCTCCACCAACCCCCATGCTCACCTGTCTTTGTCGCTGTCAAACTGGAAGCTCCTAAAGAGCGGTTCTTCAGAGCAGAGTATAGAAGGATACTCAACTTTTTTTTTTTGGATTATTTATTTATCAGAGAGAGAGAGAGAGATAGTGAGAGAAAGCACAAACATGGGGAGTGAGAGAGGCGACTCCCCACTGAGCAGGAGCCCAACACGAGCTCAATCCCAGGACCCTGGGATCATGACCTGAGCCCAAGGCAGACATTTAACAGACTGAGCCACCCAGGCGCCCCAAGGATACTCATCTTTGTATATCCAGCTGCTGTGAGCTGCCCTTGATAGGCTGCCATAGGGAAGAGATAAACTCAGGAAAGATCGGCTGGTCTGTCAACAAGTGAGAGGGAATGTAGAGAGGCCATGAATTCTTGGGCTTTCTGGGTTTGAAAATAAAACTATTGTTCATTTTCAGCCTCTTCAGTCAGGAACACATTCTCAAAGTAAGCTACAGCCTTGTTAACATTTCTATGGTCATGAAGGTGGCACTTAGCCAGACAAAGGACTCTAGAATGATTGAAAGCACGGTTTCACAGAAGCCCTATGCTTCCAAAATCTGGAAAGCAAGGCATGCCAAAATGAAAAAAAAAGTTTGTGGATATGGTTGTTGGTAACCCATAGGGAAGTAACCAGAGTCAAATACATGGAAAATCTACATGCTTGAAAAAGCTCTATTAGCAAAAGTATGGCCAACCTGGCCTACAAGACGCTGTCTCTATGGACTGGCCCCATTACTGCACCATTAAAGCTGCAATCAGACAGTTATTGCCAGTGGTTCAAGATGTAAAGGATGTCTGGGTTCTCAGCTTCCCACAGGCAGGAAGCAGGCTGAGAAGCAGTTCAGGCATGTAAAGGAGAATCTTCTCCAAAACCCTCAACATGTTATACCATGGAGGATAATGGAAAAGGAAGGACCTTCCCAGGTGTGGATCCAAGAGTTGTAAAAAATGGTGAATGGAGATCTATTTCCAGGGTGCAAATCCAGGGCCTAATCAAAAGACAGTCCCTACTCACAGGGTAGAAGCCCTGGCATTATTTCTCTAGTAGTATTTCAAATTTCTGTGGGCCTCTTGTAGTCCTTGGTCTCTGGAGGAAGAGAGGACATGTAGATGTGATGTAGCCATGAGATCCTGGACCTCCAGCCTGATACTATGATTGCGGGAGGCTTTTGGGGTATCTTGGAATCTGTGCCAGTTTCAGTTATTATTCAGCAAATGTTTACGCCCTTCCCTCTCCTTATAGAGACAGAATATATTTTCCATCTCCATGACTGTATGTTGAGCTTGGCAATGGGGCTAGCATTAACCAATGGAATGTTAGCAGATCAAAGAGGAGCAAAAGCATGAAATGTGTTTGTGGTGTTGGGCTTGTCTTTTTGTCACTTTCATGCCGGGAGCTTCCACTTGGGAGCTCCTGACCCACATGGAGAGGTCAAACCCAACCAAACCCATCCCCTCTAACCAGCAGATATGTGAACAATGATAAGTGAGTATTGTTTTGGAGTGGTTTGTTATTCAGGAATAGTTAACTGATACACCTTCTTCCATGCGAGCACAGGTGGTAAAGAATAGCCAGGGTACTGGCCTATTTTCTTGGCTGGGTGGGAACAATAACTGGAGAGGCTCACAAAGTAAGATGCCAGAGAGAACTAACGCCTTTGTGCCTGGAGCTGTCCTCTTTCTCTTTTGGATTTTCACGTGGCCTCTCAAGGCTCCAGTCTGAGACCCTGCATGCTGCTCTGAGAGAATGAGGAAGGAAAAGGATGATGGGGCTATGGGTTCACATGCATATCCTAACAGGACCATTTTCCTTAAATGAAGATGGAATGTGGCTTGTTTTTTTCAATTATAGGAATAATAAACATTCTCCTCTTTTGATCAACTTTCTCAACTATAGGCGATGTTGTTAACTGTAAACTGCCTCATGCAGTCTCTATGGACTGACCCCATTACAGTACCATTAAAGCTGCAATCAGACAGTTATTGCCAGTGGTAGTTTTGAGTTACTGAAGGGAGATTTAATTTATTAAAAAAAAATCACATGTGTATGCAACAGATTTATTGGACCTCAACAAATGTTCTTTTAACAAAAATTATAATTTTAAATCTCCTCAAAAAGGGGCCTCATTAAATATTATGCCAGTCCAAGTATTTAAACAAAATTCAAGTTAAGTGAGTCTATTGTTTTCCGTTTTCTTATATAATTAATCAGATGAAAGCTCATCTTTAAAATGGAGTTAGCAATTGCCTCAAGAAATACTTATTCTTTGTTCTTTTTTCTGATCTATCTGTCCCTGTTTGCCTGTGGCTCCCTGATGAGATCCTTGTGGGGCCATGAAAGAGCTTGCTCATTTTTTTAGGGGAGGCTTTTTACATTACCACTGATCACACTGGCAGTGTAATTTGTTCTCATGTGTGTGCCCTACGAGGCTTGAGGAATGACGTGGTGCTTCAGATGCTACTTGGACAGATGGTCATTCAGTGCACAGAACTGAATCGCAGCAGGGAATCTTGAGGGCCTTCCCTGAAAGAAAGCCCCTGATAAGTGATTCCACCAAAATGGTACAAATTCAGGCACAGTTATTACTGATTCTCATTTGCCCTAACGCAGATGAGCATTAGAGTAAAACACCCATGTGGCAAGCCTTGGCCATGAACATGCAAGCAGAGCCCTCTCTGTGGCTATTACTCAGTGTTCCAACCTCTCTGGTGAAGATGTGGACCCATGGATGGGAAGACCATGCTGGGCTACCACCTCAGGGTGGGATGTGCTGCTGTAAGAACGTGCTTTTCCTGTGCCCCAAACACCCACTGGCCCACTCACCTTTCCACCCTCTGCTGTCCGACCCAGGTCCCCATGCTTACCTGAGGTGGTTCCCAACTACTTAGCCTTCTGACCTCATCCTTCCCTGAATCCTTATAGAACTCAAATTAGGTCTTAATTAAACACTGTTTTAAAAGTCATTTAAATGCTTGCTTTATATCTACCTTCCTTCTTCTGATTCAAATAGACTATGACAACTGTTTCTGGGAGTTTCTCTGCATCTTCTGTCAGTTGTCTGGGGAAGTGGGGTAGGCATGGGTCTTGGGGTTGGACAAGAGGCATTTGCTCCAGCTCTGCCACCTACCTATTCTCCATAGCTGCTAAGTCTCTGGCAGCTGGGACATTATGGGAAGGCTCTGAGTTGGATGGGTGGAGAATCCCTGGGTTTGGGGTAGCCCAGACAAGGTGAGGTTTCCCAAATGCTGGCACTGCAGGAGCCCCAAGGCTGGGTTGATGCGGCTTGTGGATGAGTGTTTCTGTGCACACTGAAGCTGGTGTGCAAGGCAGGTTGCAGTAGAGCTGTGCCCCACCCACCAGGCCAATGGAGCACTCTTTATGAACTGCCAGCCCATCCACCCACTGCATCATTATCTCAGGTGGGTCTTTGGGAATAAACCAACAGGGTGAGGGTGGCGTGGAGTGGGGTGCAATAAGCAAAAAATCCCCAAACTCTGCATGAGCCTGACTCCATCTTCCTTGTGCCCGATGCTGATGTGGTGAGCGGGCAAGACTCCACTGTGGACTTCTCAGGGCCCCAGTGGCCTCTTCTAGGAGGTGGCTGTGGTTGACACAATGGCTATTCCCCTTCCCTGCCACCAACTAGGATGGAAGATGGTGCTTCATTTCAGGGTTGAACTGGCCTTCCGAGAAGAGCTCTCAGAGCCTGGCTGGGTGTTTGTGTAGCCCAGAGCAGACATGAAGAGCCTCTGGCATTCATGCTGCCTGTTCCTGGGGGCCTGGAGAGGACATAGTTCAAAAGCAGGAAAGATGGGAGAGTATATAAAAGGAAAGAAAAGGCCTTGCATAATAATTCAATATGCTAACTCCACAATGAGAAGCTTTGCGTGTTTGGGGGCATTAGGAAGTGATTTGTCTTCCTATTGCCTTTGGTTAGGACTAAGAACTCAGGGCCCATCTGGGGCCTGGCAGGTGTATGAACAAGTGGGTAGGGTAGCCTGGGAAAGCTAACCTGGCTGCAGGGTCCTTAGCTCTGGCTGCCATTGCACCTTCAAATGTGGGCTTAGGAGGGCCTTATATTCAGTGTTTGGAAAAAAATTGAAAATCAGGATTTTAGTGTGAAATTTGAATTTTAAAAGTTGACAATCAATTAAAAAATAGTCTATGTCTGTGGTCCAAACAGAACCTATCTGCCAATTGGATTTGATTTTTGGTCTACAGGTGTATTCTGTACAGACCACTGCTTTTGAGGAGGGGTGAGAAAGAGAGAGAGAGAGAGTGGTTTACTCATACCCAGAAGAATAGAGGGGAATAGAGGCATATCTCAAACTGGCCTTCGTAGAGGGAGCTTAAAGGTTTGGCCTTGAGTGCTGAACTCCACCCTGGCCTCTCCAGCCAGAGTCCCTAGCGTGTATCTCAGACTTGAGGGTAGCGGACAGTTGGGGAAGGAGGTGGGGCTTTGTGGACATGGGCTGCAGTTTCCCCAAGTGTGGGTAGGTGGTTGATGATTTGCATTATAAAAAGAAGCAGGGGCCTGCATCAGGCGGGAGGAGACCCTAGGGAAGGTCTTCCTTTTGGGGTAAGAGGACAGCCATCAGTGAGAAACTGTTCCTATCCACAGCTTCCCTAAGGGAGGTGATCTTAAAAGGGATGGACAATCAGACCTGGGAGTGTAAGATCCATCTCAGGGTTGTTGTGAGGAATAAGTGTGATGAGGCTGGTGAGAGTGTCCCCCTTGGTCCCGCTGCTGGGTCATGCAGCAAGCTCTGGGTGGGGGCTGGGACATGGAGTGGCCCTCCAGCATCTCCCCCTCTAGGGTCAGTTTGCAGAAGACGGTCTCCTGCTTCACACTCAGCTTGCGAATGGAGCACCACCAAGCCAACCTCGCTGTATGGGAGTGGTCACCCCTCAGGGATGTCTGGTTTTTCAGTAAGACATGCAGCTGCGGGGTGTACAGCACAGTCAGCCAGTGCCTTTCTGTGACTAGAAGGACATGGGTAGGGCAGGGAGGAGCACGAGCAGCCTCTGGTGTGAGCGGCCACTATCTCATGAGATAGTCTCAGCCTGCTGCCCACAGCTGCCTGTCCATTCTTCATATCCATCCACCACGTAGGCCATGACAGCCTGTCACCACTACTTTGCACCTCTGCCCCTCCTGGCCAGGGAAAGAGCACATCTTGGGGGCAGGGCCATCCATGGTGTGGGGGTAGGCACAGGGGTCAAGAGTGTGGGTTACAGGGTCACACAGACCTGTCCTGTCTTTACTAGCTGTGTGACCTTGGGCAAGGTACCAAATCCCTCTGGGTCTCAGTTTCCTCATACAGTATCTCCAGCCTCCCAGGGTAGGTGAGCTGAGATCACGCATCTAGAGTGCAGGCTCCAAGAAAGTGTTTGTGGGAAGTCAGTTGTTGTCATTGGTGCCACCATTGTCCTGCTGGTGATTATTCCTTCCCAAGTCACCCATGCTGGGTGGCACAGTTGTCTGCCTCCTGGATTGGCCCCTTTTTCCTTTGCACACAACTGTCCAGGAGACAGGTATAGGGACAGCTGGAGAACCACCCCAAACTTGCCATCAGGTAGAGCACCCTTCATATCAGAGGAGGTGAGTGTGGCTGAAGGCAGAGGGCTTATTGGAGGAGGGATGCGGATTTCTTGGTTGGTCAAACTTAAGTCCCCTGGCAGTGTGTGTGGGTCCCTTGCCCTTTGTAATCGTGAGCTCTGCCCACTGAGCCTGCAGGGCCTGCAGGGCCCTGGATTCATGCTGGGTCACAGTGGTGAAGCCTGTGAGCGGTGTCCCCCAGCATCTGCCAACATCAGCAGATAGTGGGTGGGGGCAAAAGGGCTACACTGCTGCAACTTGGCTGTGAGATGCTTATATTCTCTTTCATGAGTTCAGCTACAAACTTGCCAACCAGAGAGTGTTTACCACTTAATTTTCTCCTAAACATTTACATTCATTTTAAAATAAGGAGACTGAGGGGCCCTTGGGTACCACCCTCCCTCAGCCGCAGGGGATCTAATCATTGCCAAAGATGAAGGCTGGTTGCCAAGTGCATGGGAAGACTTCATTGATTTCAGGGAAGGCCTGTTGCCAGAGTCTCCTTGGGTCCCCAGAGTGAGGCCACTGTCTACCCAATGAAGAGATAGGATTGGCTTAGAGGGTGTGCGGGTGTGGGACTCCCACCCCCTCCTGCCCTGTCCCCCTGTTGTCCAGATTGGGCCTCTCCTCTCCTAGCACAAATTAGTGCTGCACTCTGGTAGGGCAGTCCAGGGTATACCGCTTGCCTCTGTAGCCTGAACCAAAGGTTTGTCACTAATGATGAGAACTGTAGGCTGCATAGGCACAAAGGGTAATCATGGTAAGTTAGTGGACAAGATATTTTTGGTCAAGTGAGATCTCACAGTGGTTTTCAATTTTCTTTTTCTGCTACCCTTCCCTTCACCTAGCTCAACCCTGGTTGTATTCATCAGGCTCTCCAGAGAAACGGAATCAATAGAAGATATATATATATATATATATATATATATATATATATATATATATATATATATATATGGAGAGAGACTGGGAGAGAGAGATTGATTTATTGTAGGAATGGACTCACACAGTTATGGAGAACCAGGAGAATGTGGTATAATTATGTCCAAGTCCAAAGGCCTGTGAACCAGGAACTCTGATGTCTGAGGGCAAGAAAGATGGACCCTCCAGCTCCAGGAGAGAGAGAGAGAAAGAGAAGGAAAGAGAGGTACTTCCTTCCTCAGTTTTTTGTTCTACTTGGGCCCCCAATGGATTGGATGATGCCTGCCCACATTGATGAGGGTGGATCTCTTTACTTAGTCTACTGAATCAAGTATTAGCCCCTTCCAGAAACATGGTCACAGACATACCCAGAAATAATTACTAGCTATCTGGATATCCCTTATCTCAGTCAAGCTGACACGTAAAATTAACCATCATACCAGTGTTACCTCCTTTCAGAAGGCTTCTCGATCTCCATGCTGGGCAGGTGCATCTGTTCTGTGCTCTGAAGTCATCTTGTGCTATTTTCCATCAGGGAGTGATCACATGTGGGGAAATGTCAGCTTATTGACCGTCTCAGGCTTTAGACTGTGACCCCCCCAGGTCAGCGCCTTGTCCTGGTCACTCTGTGCTGCCAGTGCTTATCCTGGGGACTGGCACAGAGTGTGGGGGGAGGGGGATGTCTGCCTAGCTGCTGACCCTGTCTGGTGGTGGGGCAAGTCTGATGCCATGCCCTTCCTTTTCATGGGTTAACCATCTACCCATTTAGTTGTTCAGCTATTTATTGAGCACCAGTTGCATGTCAGGCACTAGGCTGAGCACTGAGCATGCAGTCAATAGCTTTCATGAAATCCCCAGTCTAATCAGTTAAAGAACAAAGGAATATATAATTACACAAGTTAAAGAACAAAGGAATATATAATTACAAAGTGAGGTATTTTTTTAAAGATTTTTATTTTTGACAGAGAGGGAGAGTGTACAAGCAAGGGAAGCAGCAGAAAGAGGGAGAGAGAGAAGCAGGCTCCCTGCTCAGCAGGGAGCCCAATGTGGGGCTCGATCCTAGGACCCTGGGATCATGACCTGAGCCAAAGGCAGACGCTTAACCATCTGAGCCACCCAGGTGCCCCTACAAGTTGAGGTAATTATTACCAAGGAAAAGTAACTGATCCCCATGAGTCAGAATAATTAAGGGAGAAAATAATTCTAATTTTTAAAATTATAATAAGTGTTGACAAAGATGTAGAGAAATTGGAAGCCATATACTGATGGTTGAAATGTAAATTGCAATCACCTTGGCAAACAATTTGTCTCACAAAGCTGAACATAGAGTTACCATATGACCCCACAATACCACTCCTAGATATAAACTCAAGGCAAGTGAGAACATATGTCTACACAAAAATTTTTACATAAATGTTCATAGCAGCATTATTAATAATAGCCAAAAAGGTGGAAACAATCCAAATGTCCATCAACTGATGTATAAATAAACAAATATGGTATATCCACAAATGGGTCATTCAGTCACAGAAAAGAATGTTCTATACATGCTACAACATATATGGGTTCATAGAAGATCCTTGAAAACATTACGCTAAGTGAAAGCAGCCAGACATAAAAGTCTACACATTGTATAATTTCATTTATGTGCAATTTCCAGAATAAGCAAATCCATAGAGGCAGAAAGCACATTAATCATTGCCTGGGGCTGAGATGGGCTGGGTAATGAGGAGCAACTGTGTAGTTTAACATGGTGATTTTTAATGTTATTTGACCGATTTCTCAATAAAAAATAATGAAACGCACACCCACATAGCCACTACCCAGGTCGAGAAATAGAAAGTTTCCAGCAGATGATAAGACACACAGAAAAGGAAATGATGGTCATGAAAGAAGTTTTTTATACTCAAAGACCCTGGGAACAAGAGGCACAGTGCAGCCCACAGGGCCACATGGAGAAGCACTGGGTCAGTCAGAAGACAGAGGTAGCAAGGGGAAAATGTGGGCAAGAGCCTTTACCGTGGTTTCTGTGGGAAAGAACAGGTGAGGAGGGTAAGGAGATTTAGGATTGGGTAGTTTGAATATCTCAGTTGGCTCTGGGGCACTGAGGCTGACCCCACTTCTGGCATCTGACCCTACAGTGATCAGGGCAGGTAGAGAGTGGTCTGGGGTGTGAGGGCCCCACCAAAGGAGTGGTTGGAGTATGGGCTCTGGATGGCTTGATTGGCATTTGAAAGGTGCACTCCAGGTGGGTTGTTTGCTATCTCTAGGAATTAACTGGCCCAGGGAAGAGCAGTCCCTCCAGAGTCAGCAAGACCTCCCATGTCAAAACATTAGAAATACAGATATGGGTAATACTAGGGTCAGAGTCCCACTGCCAGCTGTGGATACTGAGGGCTAGGGGCCTCTACATTAAGTGTTTCACATGCATACAACCACCTAACCACCTGTTTGGTCCTATTACCTGTGCCTGGCACCCCATCTCCAGGCTTCCAGGAGGTGGAGGAGGGGCAGTCTTCCGGAGCACAGAATGGGGAGGGGCTTCTTAACACTCTCACTGAGCTGCACCCTCACCCATTGGCAGAGGGCTTCAGCGCTGCCAGTGCCTGAGAAGCCTAAGCACTGGTGAATGAGGTTGGGAGCATGGTCAACCATGCAGGAGGAGCACTTACTAGTGATACTGTTTACAGTCACCAGTGCATGGCGATAAGAGTCAGCTTTAGTGTTCCCCACTCTGCACTCTCTCACTGCCTGCAGCAGAGGCCCATGGCTCCCCCTGCAAGCCCTCCTTTGGTGTGCTGCTGGCTCTCAGGATTCTGCGGACATTCAGGTGGGACTCCTTTTTCTCCTTTGCTGGCTTTGGCCCTGGTGTCTCGGTGGTGCTAGTTCCATCGCCTCCACACCTCTGCTCTCCAGCTACCAAAGCTTGATTACTGTTGTGCTCCCCCTTCTTCCCACCATCACTATAGGTTTATCATTAAAAAGCAAAAATCTTCACTATAGTTTTAATGGAGTTTCAGGAGGGAGCAAAGTTAGATAAATGCATTCAGTCCTCTAGCAGAAACCAGAAGACCTGTAGGAATGATTTCTTGTAAATACCCCAATATCTCTAATTTTTCTCCAGTGTATTCTGGAGCCACAGGACCTAAGCCACAAGGAATCCAGTACGTGAAGAGTTTCAATTTGCAGCAATTGATCCATCAGCTAGAACCCTGAATGATGTGCTTACCAGACAACCAGAGGTGGTCTACATGGGGCAGGGATCTCTTGGGACTCCAGGTCATGTGCTCAGAGCAGTGCGAATCTTGGGAGAAGGGGTGGTGGTCCCTCCTTACTGGTCCTCAGGGAGTCCTGCCAGACTCTCCTCCCCACCCTTAGCCCCCTGTTTCCATTCTCTACCATCTGTGAATCAGATCATATTGCTCCCCTGCTTGACTCTTCAGTGCCCCCTCATGTCACTCAAAATCCAAATATTCCACTACAAACCACACAGCTTTGTGTAATTTGGGCTATGGGCGCTGCTCCCCATCCTCCCTTTTACTTTTTTCTCCTCGCTATGCACCATCTGTCCTTGTTCTTCCCACAGGCCAAGGTCTCTTGCACTTCAGGTCTCCTGCACATGCTGCGCTCTTGGCCCCGGGGGCTCTGCTATACTCCCATCTTTGGCTGGCATCCCCACCCTCTGGTCACAGGTTGAAGGCCTTTCCTGGTCACCACTTCCATTCTGGCCCCAGCGCCTCTGTGGGTCACCTGTTCCACAGGGGGCCAAGCCTGGTCTGTGTGGGGGTATCCCAGGCAACATCTGCTCACACAGAAAGGAGGCTACTTTGGGAGTGCATCATCCCCATCTAGTGTGAGGGGTAGTTAACAAGAGTTCACATGTAATGGATTGGCTCAGTCTTCTATAAGGGGATCCGAGAATTGGCCTAGAAATATGTGGCTGCAAGGATTGGGGAATACCCTGGCGAGGCTCCTGGAAAGGCGGTGTGGTGAAATGGGTCAGGCAGGCAGACAGTTCTGGGCCAGAACCCAAGCTCTGCTACCTGCTTGTTGTATGATAGTGATCAAGTCATTTAACTTTTCTAAACCTCAGTTTCCTCACCTATAAAATGAGTATAAAAAGAGCAACTGTCTCATAGGGTGTTGTGGTGGGGATTAGATGCTGACGTTGTTGAAGGCTCTGTGACTATTCCCAGCACATAGAATGTGGATACACAAGCAGTCACCGCCCTCCCACCCCAGATGTTCTAGGGAAGTGCAGTTGATGAGCACAGAGCTTGTTGGTAGAAAATGTATGCAAAGCATCAATGGGGCTTGGGTGTGTAGGGGGTGCTCTGAATGCTCTAGAATAGATGTGCTCGGGATCAAGAGCTGTTTTAGTCTCCAGGACTGGATGGGGTTTCCAGAGAAGATGGGCTCAGGCATAGGTCCAGGCCACTATCTACCAGGGTCATTCAATCAGCCCCCCTTGCTGTGACATCAGTGTGCTGAGTGCTTGTGGCCAGACTTTGCTTCCCCACCTAGACTGGCCTTCTGAGAGGCTGCACTGTCAGGGCTGCTTGGCAGATAAGGTTCTTACTGTCCACGAGCAGTGGTGCTGGGTTTATGCAATCTCCCTGTGGGTTTGGTTAGTGTGCGTTAGCTGGGGCTCAGTCAGAGCAGCAGAACCAACTGCTGTCTGTTATGCTCTAGGTGACTGTGGGAGCTGGCTGAGCAGCCTCTGGAAGGCCTTGTCAGTGTCTGATGCTAGAGGCAGTGGCGGAGGGAAGATGGGTGTGAAGGAGGGGGAACCCATGAGGACAGGCCGAAACCTGTGTTGGTTCCCACGGCCTCCAACCTTGATGATGTGGGTGTCTTGCCAGAGAAGCTCATGGCCTTAGTCACAGAGCTAAGTCCACATCTGGACTGGAGGAGTAACAGGGAGGACCTGCAGCCCAGGCCCAGTCACGGATGCTGAGAAGGTGAGTCAGCAAGTTAGTGACAAAATGTTGCCTCATCCCTGCACCCCCACTCCCCTCAAGCCCTGTTTCTGAGCATAAGCAACAGTATGGCTACTGCTGTGCTTCTGCCTCCAAGTCTAGTGTAGAATAACTCCTGTGGTCCATCCTAACCAGAAGCAGCAGGGAAGGGAATTCTGTGAAACAAAGGTCAGCCAGCTGAGCTGACTGAGTCACCATGGTTAATGTGAAATGGCCCTTCAGGTGCATATTGCCTGCTCAGGAGATGGTATCTGCCCCTACCAAAGTGAGGGGCAGTTGTGAAGTCTGTGTGAAGCACCTGGGGCTGTTCCTCTGTGAGTGCTCTGGTAGGCAGCACCCCGCACCCAGGGCCTGCCTAGTGGGAGCCTGGAGCCACCACCAGTAACCAGGAGGGCAGGAGAAGGATCTTGGAGCTGGGATGCGCCAATGCTACCCCGATTTTCAGAAGGGGGGATATTATGGACTGACTTGTCCCTCTCCAGATTTATATGTTGAAATCCTTAACCCCTGATGTAATGGTGTTAGGAGGTGAAGCCTTTGGCAGGTGCTTCAGTCATGAATGGGATTAGTGACCTCACAAGAGTCATGGGAGAACTTTCTCTTTCCAACATGTGAGGAAACAATGAGAAGACAGCCATCTGCATACCAGACACAGAGTCTGTCAGCACCTTCGTCTGGGAATTCCAGCCTCCAGAACTGTGAGAAACAAATGTTTGCTGTTTAAGCAGCCCCCTCCCGACCATGGTACTGTGTGATAGCAGCCTGAGCCTACTAAGACAGAAAAAAGCAGATTTCATACACACAGACCAGTGAGCTAAGGTCCATCCTGCATGAGGCTACACAGTGGACAATTCAAATATTGGTTCATTTTGAGGGCTCTGGGTAGAAAGAAGGAGGTGTAAGGTGAGGGTGGGGAGGGGGACTGGCAGCTAGCAGGGCAATGAAAGGACCCAGTGGTATTTAGCAGACCCAGGTTAGCGTGCAGCCCAAGAGCTTGAGGTAGGAGTGGGTACTTGATTGCAGCAGCCACTCCAAACCTTGGAGTCCCCGCCTGGTTGGGTGTAGGGTCTATTCCCTGGGAAATCTGGTAACAGGGTGGTTGGGACAACAGGAATTGGGGGAGACAAGGGAGTGGCAGACAGGAAAGTTCCTATGGCACAGAGCCAGAATTCTATGTTCTGCAGGGCAGAGAGACAACAGCAGCAGACCCACCCTTGATGCATTTCAGCGACAGTAAGTGCTGGAGTGGAAGGGGACTGAGAAAGATTGTATTGCAGGAGTCTGCCCTGCTCTGAGCGCCCAGGGGAGGGCTTCCTAGAGAAAAGAAGGGTTGAGTGGAGTTCTTAGTGTTAAGTAGGAATTGCCCAGCTGAAGGGGGCAGAGAAGAAATGTGTGGTGAGGAAAATAGCACATTTGGAGAATTAAAAATAGCCCAGCATAGCCAGAGTGTAGTCTAGCTCTTTGGAAACATGATAGCAGAGGCATCAGTAAATTCCTACTGTTATGGGATGAATCATGTCCCCTCCCTGCAAAATTCATACATTGAAGCCCTAACCACCAGTATCTCAGGTTGCAACTGTATATGGAGATAGGGTCTTTAAAAATATAATTAAGTAAAATGAGATCAGTAGGGTAGGTCTCACTCCAATATGACTGGTGACTTTATAAAAAGGGGGATTAGGAAACACACACACAAACACACACACACACACACACACACACACACACAGATGTAAGACCGTGTAGGCACAGAGAGAAGAGGGACACCTACGCACCAAGGAGAGAGGCCTCCCTGGCAGCATCTTAGTCTTGGACTTCTAAGTTCCAGAACTGTGAGGAAATAAATGTCTGTTGTTTGAGTCACCCAGGGGTGCTTTGTTATGACAGGCCTGGCAGACTACTATGCTTACTAAGTACCAGGTATTGGCCTAAGTCCTTTATACATAGGAACTTATATCACATGCCAACCCTAGCAAGTGAGTGCCATCACTCTCCCCATTGTGCTGATGAGGTCATTGAGGAATGGGGACAAGAACTGAAACCATTCACACCCCAGAGCTTACTGTCTGCATTAATATGACTTCACTGTTGGACATTCAGCACTGACATGACTTTACAACTGCATGACTTTCTTGCCCAGGAAGACAAAGTTGCAAATAACTTTATGGTTTGTTTCAGAAACTTCCTAAAAATCCATTTATCTGGGTAATGGACCACTCAACTTTCTCTCAAAAGGGTAAGTAATCTTTTCTAAAAAAATCAGTTGGTTGGTTGGGCTCATCAACTGACTATATGCACGTCAAGCATGGTTCCACAATCCCTCTTTGCTGTGTCCACAAATCCTACCGTATTGTGAATTTTGCCCAGTGCCAATTAGGGCCCCTATATAGAAAGATCTACCTTGAAACAGACCATCTAGACCTCATAAATATCCCACATTTGCCTTTTCTCCTCTGACACAAGTCTATGAGGCTGTGGCTCTTCTCATTGCAGGGAGCAGCAAGCCTGGCTTTGCTTGATCAATAGATTATTTTGGTCATCTTTCTGGGGAGTTGGCCGTCAGCAGAGGTTAAGTAACCTGTCTTGGATCACATAGCTGGTGAGTAATGGACCAGGCTGGGACCCTTGTAATCTGGCTGCAGCGTCTGTGCTTCTAACTGAAGTGCCTGAGGGTCAGAGGGAGCTTACAGTCTCTGAGTCCATCCCACCTCTGCCTGACTTTTCCTGGGAGGTTGGGCAGCCTCTTGGAGGCAGCTGTCCCATTGTTGGGGAGTCATTGTTGGAGGCAATGTGGTGCAGGAGAAGGAACGAGGGCTCTGGGTTGGCACAGACCCAGCCCATTCATTGGTTAACTGCAGGTGACCCGACCTCCCTGAACTTTGAATTTCCCATCATCAAAATAGGAATAATGGACCACAGCTCATATGGTCATGGTGAAGATGAAAAGGGGCTACTGTTGATAAATGCCTGGCACATGGAAATTGCCCAATAAATGACATTTTCAGTACTGCTTGTGTATATGGAGCTGATGTTTGCTTCCCAGATTGCCTCCTCCCTCCCCCACCATTCAGCTTGCTGTTTCAACAAGCATAGACTGGTCCCCTGATGTTAGAAAGTTCTAGGACTTCAAGCAAATCTGTCTCCCCAGAGCCTTTTCATTCCTTTCACTTTTGTCCTAGAGTCGGTGGAGTTGGGGCAGTAACTCCAGAGAGGAGCACCCCCTGAGCCCTTCTAGACCTAGGACTCTTTGTTTCTGTAGCTTAGAGATGGAAATGGACACTCCAGAAAAAGGGCATATAGCTCAGTGAAAAGAGCACTGGACTAGGTATTTGTTACCACCCAGCTGTGTGCTGACCCCTTCTCCACAACTTGGTTCCTTCCTTCCTTCCTTCCTTCCTACCTTCCTTCCTTCCTTCCTTTCTTCTTTGAATATTTTTAAAAAAATTTTTAAAAATATTTTATTTATTCATTCGAGACACAGAGATACAGAGAGAGAGAGAGAGAGAGAGCATGAGCAGGGGGAGAGGCAGAGGGAGAAGCAGGCTCCCCGCTGAGCCAGGAGCTGGACATGGGGCTCGATCCCAGGACCCTGGGATCATGACCCGAGTCAAAGGCAGATGCTTAACCATCTGAGCCACCCAGGCACCCCTCTTCTTTGAATATTGAAAACAAAATAAGGTCGTGAGGATGACAGTGATGTGAAGCAAGTGGGTGATGTGTGGGACACTGTTCCCGTGGCCAGCAACAGGGAGGGGAGTCAGTGATCCATTTCTCCTGAGTGCCATAGCCTCTCCCTCTATGGAGTGGCCCAGACAGCTCGCATCTTCTGGCAGATGTTATATACTTGCCGAATATGGGCTCAGTGTCCAGAAGTGTCTGTTGGTCTTCTTTGCCACACAAGCATTTTGAAAGCCTTCTGGATTTCCTGAGGAAAAGAATATTGATCCTTAACTTCAAACAAATGTGAGGATATGCTCTTTTCTGTTTAGACGTCTCTTTCATAAAGGAGATGGGGTCCTTGTCAAACACCTGCTATCGGTTAACACTGTAGTGTGCTAATGGCTTTCCTCTGACAGGATGGGCCCTACATTTTCATTTCTCAGTAACCCACCTCCTTTCTTTTAAGATTCTCTTCTTTCAAATTGCCTCTGTGTCTTTTTTTAGGTGCTCCTCCTGGCCTCCCTGCATGCCAGCTATTTTACCCTGAAGTCAGGATAGGAGGAAGAAAATTTTGTATGGGGCCTTTGAAGGTGGATGGACTCATGAACTAACTGGGACACCTTTGGATTTTTAACCTCTCTGGGCCTTGGCCTGAGATATGACATCTTTGAATTTTGTGCATTCCAAGGGTGTAT
Organism: Halichoerus grypus; assembly: GCF_964656455.1. Taxonomy (NCBI): domain Eukaryota; kingdom Metazoa; phylum Chordata; class Mammalia; order Carnivora; family Phocidae; genus Halichoerus; species Halichoerus grypus. Next base: position 86,760,041 of record NC_135715.1, read on the forward strand.
ATGCCAGTGTATACCACCCATACACGTCCATACTTTATAGTGTGCCTGCTGACAGGAACAAAGCTGGGGTCTGACATCCAATGGAAAAACAACCTTTTCTATGGGGTTATGTTGAAGGCCAGAATGTTTATATAATGCAATTAGCACAGTGCCTGGCAATTGAAGGTACTCAATAAATGTTTAAAAAATATGTGGGAAAATTGATTTAGAAGAGCATAACATAATAAAATAAAATTAAAAAAAGATAGAAGAGCAAATGATATGCTCAAGTGGCATTTTTCATTGCAGACCAAGCAGTGACAGAAGAAAGGAAACATAGGGGATAGGGCCAGATTTCATTCTTATGATAGTGTTGATAAAAATGACAACCTACAGAGGCAATACACTATGACCGCTGCAGTGGGAATGTGGGGGTGGAGGGTAAGACTTCTCCTTAGTCCTCAGGTTCCAGATTTACTTCTCAGTTTCCAGACTATGGAAAAGTCTGAAATGTTCTTTGGAAAAAAGATGTACATGGGTAAGTAACAACCTCACTGAATCTCAATTTCTTATCTGTAAAAAGAGGATTAAAATACTCCATGTTGGTACCGTTAAATGAGATAAAGTGATAAGCATTGTATAGAATAGAAATGAGAAAAGTGTCAGACAACTTCCTCCTGCCCAGCAGTCTCTCGCTGGTGTGTGGTAGAGCCAGCTCATACGGGAGACATGTTTCCTTGAAGGAGAGGGTCAAGGTGACCACAGATAGAAGGTAAGGGAGCATGTGGCAAATTTGGAAAACAAAGACTGGGAGATTCAGCCAGGGCTGTGATGGGAGCTGCTGCTGGTGACTGGGAGGGGAGAGTCGAGGGTACCCTTGCTGGGAGCTTGGGCTCTTGTCTTGGTTGCTCCAGACTGACCAGTCAGACTCTGAAGTACATAAAAACACTGCCAGATTCTGAAAAAGGCCTTGTACCATGACTCTCTTACTCACTGGCAGGAACACTGGTAGATTCTGCCCACTGGCCAAGAGGAATGCCACCCTGGAGCCCTGACAGTGGAATAGCTCAGAAACCTGTGGGTTCTGGGGGCGTGTGTGCACACCTCTGTCCCCCCAACACCCCATGTGGAGTGGTGGCATTGTCACACCTCCCCTCCTGGATCGTTTGAGATCCACTTGCCCCATGTCCCCAGTGGCACCTGGTACCATCATTGTTAGAGGCCAGTGTGTCCCCTGATATCCCACTGCGGCTTTTGCAGGTGTTTTCTTTGTGCTAAATGATGCTGAGTATCTTTTCATGTGCTTATCTAGCCTTTGTATATCCTCCATGGTGAAATGTCTTTCCATGTCTTTTGGACATTTTCTAGTGGGATTGTTTGACTTTTACTGCTAAGTTTTGAGAATCCTTTATATATTCTAGACACTAGCCCTGTGTCAGATGTATGGTTTGCACATCTTTCCTTTCAGTTTGTAGCTTGTTGTTTCATCCTCTTCACAAGGTCATTCACGGGTGAGAGTTTTCATTTTGATAAAGTTCAATTTGTCAGTTTTTTCTGCTTATGGATTGTGCTTTTGGTGTTATCCAAGGATTCTTGGTCCAATTCCAGATCCTGAAGACTTACACCTATGTGTTACACTACAAATTTTAGTTTTATGTTTTACATTTAATCCTATGATATATTTTGAGTTCATGTTCTTAATAATGTGTGAGACTTAAGTCCAGGCTCATATTTGTCTATGGATGACCAATTGCTCAGCAGCATTTGTTGAAAAATACATATTAAATCTCTCTCTCTCTCTTTTTTTCTCTGTCATCATCTATATCTATCTATAGCTATAGATAGATATATATGTATTACTTCTGACACCTATTTACTTATTTATTTACTTATTTTTAAATGATTAAGTGAAATCTTCTTTCATCGTTAGTTCCAGAGTGGTTAACATACAATATGATATTAGTTTCAGGTGTACCATATAGTGATTCAACAATTCCATACAACACATGGTGCTCATCCACAAGTGCCATCCTTAGTCCCTATCACCTATTTAACCCATCCCCCCAGCCACCTCCCCTCTGGTAACTATCATTTTGTTCTCTATAGTTAAGAGTCTGTTTCTTGGTTTGTCTCTTTTTCCTTTGTTTGTTTTGTTTCTTAAATTCCACATATGAGTGAGATCATATGGAGTTTGTCTTTCTCTGACTTATTTCACTTAGATTATACTCTCTAGATACATCCATGTTGTTGCAAATGGCAAGATTTCATTCTTTTTTATGGCTGAGTATTAAATATTTTTAAATGGGTGACATCATCTGGACCTGGAGGCACTGGATATGGAGGTTCACTGAGGATGCCAAAGCATGTGCAACCTCTGTGGACTTCCTGCTGTAGTCACCAAAGATTACACAGCTGTTGGTGTTGTGGACCCAGCAACCTGAGCTGATGAAGTCATTACACCCCCACCTCCACCCAACCACTAACCCAGTCCCTACACACAGCCTCAAACCTGGAGCCTCCAACATGCCCCCACCCATAGGTGAAGGTTTTTCTTTACCAAAGTCAGTCCATAAATTTGGAAAAGGTGACTGCTTCTTCAAAGAAGCAGACACCTACCCAAGGCTACAGGGATCATGAAGAATCAGGGAAACAAGACATCACCAAAGGAACAAAGTAAACGTCCAGTAACTGACTTCAGAGAAGTGCAGAACCATGAATTGCCTGACAGAATTCAAAATAATTATTCTACGGCAGCCCTCTTGGGTCCCCTCCCTCTTCGGGAGTTTTGTAGTATCAGTGCTATCACTTAATAAACCTTGCTTTGCTGCCCATCAAAAAAAAAAAAGCAAAATAATTATTCTAAAGATAGAGAGCTATAAGACAACACAGATAATTTAATGAAATCAGGAAAACAACACAAGAACAGAACAAGAAATTCTACAAAGATACATAAAAAACATATAAAAGAAACAAACAGAAATTTTGGAGTTGAGTATATATCCAAAGGGAATGAAAAACAAACTCTTAAAAAAAAAGATTTTATCTATTTATTTCAGAGAGAGAGAGAGAGAACGAGGGAATGAACAGGGTGGGGAGGGAGAAGTACGCTCCCCACTGAGCAGAAAGCCAGATGCGGGGCTCGATACCAGAGTCCTGGGATCATGACCTGAGCCAAAGGCAGACGCTTAACTGACTGAGTCACCCAGGTGCCCCCAAAAAACAAACCCTTGAGAAGATATCTGCAGTCCCTGTTCATTGCAGCATTATTCAGAGCAGCCAATACATGGAATCAACCTAAATGTCTGTCAACAGATGAAGAGATAAATGGATAAATACAGACACACACATATACATATATATACATATATTACATTTTCTTATAATTAATAATATAATATATATAAAATAACATGAATATTCATGTTATTCAGCCATGAGAAAGAAGGAAATCCTGCCATTTCCAACAACATGGATGAGTCTTGAGGGCTTTATGCTAAGGGAAATAAGTCAGACAGAGAAAGGCAAACACTGTATGATATTACTTATGTGTGGAGTCTAAAAAAGCCAAACTTACAGAAACAGAATAGAATGGTGGTTTCTAGGGTTTGGGGGTGGGTGGGGGAAATGGGGAGATATTGCTCAAAGGGTACAAACCTCTAGTTATAAGACAAATAAGTTCTGGAGATCTAATGTACAGCATGGTGATAGTTAATAATATTGTATTATATGGTTGACAGTTCCTAAGAGAGCAAATCTTAAATATTCTCACCAGAAAAAAAAAAGATGGCAATTATGTGATGTGATGGAGATGGTAGTTAGTGCTATGGTGGTAATCATTTTGCAATTTTGTAAGTATTTCAAATCAACACTTTATACCCCCTTAAACTAACACAATGCTATATGTCAATTTTATCTCAATAAAGCTGCAAAGAATACGTTTGGGATTATTTTAAAATTTATATCAGATAACTCTGATATCTGGATCATTTGTAGGTTTGTTTCTATTATTGGATTTTTCTCTTGATTCTATCTTTGGTATGCTTGTTAATATTTGTTTGAACATTGGAAATTGTAAATGAAACATGGTAGTGGCTTTAGATGATACTATTTTCCTTTAGAAGATATTTACTCTATCCTCCAGCAATGATATAAAATAAGAATAGGTCTCTGATTTTGTCAGAGGCTGAACTCCATGCTTTGTAAGGATTGGTCTGCCTCTGGTGTACTAGGCTATCACCAACCAATACCTTGGACTATTTATTAAAACTTGTCCTCCTATGTGGGTCTCCAACTCCAATTTTTATTTCCCTAGCAGACAAATCTCTGATAAATTTCAGATCTTTTCTGTTTGATTTCTTTGTCTTTGGGCCTGTGCTGGTTAAGAACAGGAATGCTCCTGGGAGGATGTGGACAAACAGATGCAATGCATTTGTTTGCCTTTTCTGCACCTCTGTACTTTCAGGGATCTGGACCTCTCACATTCTATCTTGGCAAAGTAGAACTCCATGTTTTGTCTCCTCAGCCCATGATATTGATAAAAGCTCTGTTGGCTTGAATTTCCCTGATGGCTAATGATGATGAATATTTTTCATGTGTCTGTTAGCCATTTGTATGTCTTCTTTTGAGAAGTGTCTGTACATGTCTTCTGCCCATTTATTGACTTGATTTTTTGTTTTTTTGGGTGTTGAGTTTGAGAAGTTTTTTGTAGATCTTGGATATCAGCCCTTTGTAGTGTCATTTGCAAAAATCTTCTCCCATTCCGTGGTTTGCCTCTTTGTTTTGTTGACTGTTTCCTTTGCTGTGCTGTATGGTGACTAACATAACATAATAAAATAAAATTAAAAAAGATAAAAAGCTCTGTTGGCTTCTCCACACTTTGCAGGCATCTGCAGGACAGCCCCCCAAGCCTCTCAGCCTGTGCTGCTGAAGCCCAGCAGTGCCAAGGGGAAGCTCATTGCAGGACAAGGGCTCATCCCAGAGAGCTCTACTTCCCCCTGGGGACTTGGATGCATTAGGGACCTGGTGCCTTAAACAGACTTTTTGTTTTGTTTTGCTCTTTTGATGTATTTTATTTTTAGTTGCTCTTGATGATAGTGTTGGTGTGCTGTAAGCTGCTCTGTCATAGCTGGAAGCATAAAGTCCTCCAGAGCTTATATTTTGACCAAGATTTACCTGACTCAAAATTCCTTAATCTTTCTACTCTAGCAGAACTCAATATCTACTTTTCATGCAAATATGCCCTCAAATAATAAAAAAAAAATCTGTTGATAAGAGATATACACATACAGACACACAAACTCATAAATTATACCCAGGATTTTCTATTTTCAATGCATGCATCAGAAAATAGTTGCTCTGGATACTTTTGAAGTAATGGTTTAAATCCCAATTTAAATATAAATAGGAAAACAATATCACCGCAATGAAAGCCTGGCTTTTCCCCTGTCCTAGGTGGCAACCAGCTTTCATAGACACAGAATCACAGTTTCCTGGAGGTCCATTACTACTGCCTGGGGCTCTGGCTCAGTCATTCAGAATGGTTATGAGGACTCCCTCACCATTTGGCTGTAGCTATGTCTTTATGCTTTCTCCAAAAGCCTTACATCTATGGACCCTTTCTCAGCTTTGTGAGCAAGGAGGGTCTGTGGAGCTGATGGAGGGGACATCTCAGCTCCTAGCATGTGGAGCCACATATACCTGGGCACAGCTCCCCTTCACCTCTCTGGATCCTTGTCCTCCCCCTAGGACTCAGACCTGCCACTGGCAAAGCCCTCCACTACTTCCCCCTAGCCATCCTTGCTCACCTGTTTTAGCTCCCTTTGGGCCTGGGTGCCTCTGTGGGCCCCACCTCTCATGGCCCTCTTACCTGGACCTCTCCTTTCAACCATATCACATTTCTTGGAGTTGTCTGAACTTATCAAAGCCTCTCATACCTCTGCTCCTCTGCAACACCAAACTCTCAGTGAAAGTACTTCTCCTTCCCTTCTCACCTTCTGTGGCTTCTCATAGTTGAAGACACCACCTTAAGGGGGGCCTTCCTGGATCCCCCTGGCTGGGGGCTGGAGATGCCTATGGCTGGGGACCCACAGCTACTCTCAGCTGTTGGGCTGCCTGTCCTGGTTGCCATTTATGGTCTATATACATCTTGCCTCTGTCTCTTGCAGTCCCCCCACTCCCGCCAAAGGAGCGGCCCTTATGGTGGGGTGGTGCTACTGGAGTCAGGTCACTTCCAGCCTGGGCGCTAGCTCTGGAAGAGGGGCACCAGCAAGGCCTATGGAGACAAGACAGCTTGTTTCAGGAGCTGGGCTGTGGGTCCTGGAAGGATTTCAATGGACTGGGAGTGAGGGAAAGGGATGAGGGCATTACATTTTGACCCAAAACATGAGCAAATGTAGGATGGCAAATATGAATCCAGTGGGGTCCATGGTCAGGACACACCAATCTGGCTGAAGCATGACATCCTCCCTGCATGCTCAGATGGGGGAACAGATGTAGAAGGGGGACCCCAGAACCTTAGCATCAGAGACAGGACTCGAGTCCAGGTTCGTTGTCCTTAGCTCTGGTCCCAGACCTGCTTCCTTTCAGCACCCAGGAGTTGACCTGCTGGCCAGGGCTCTGGGCCTGGCAGTGGCTTAAAAGTTGCCAGATAGGTCCCATTTAATCTCAGAGTAGAGCCTGAGCCAAGGACAAGAGGCTGGGAGCACCAGTGAGGAAGGGCACAAGGTTGAGGGGAAAGGGCAGAGCTGTGCCTGGAGGACTCAGAGGTTCCATTTAATCTGGCAGCCTTGGGGCAGACAAGGAAAGGGACATGGGGATGGAGGAGAAGGAGGTAAAGCCCCTTCCCTCTGCGCCCCTCTGCCCCACTACCACAGGCATAGTCAGGGAAACATCATTGCTAGCAGCGCCAGTTCCATTGGGGACCTGGGTATTCCCAGGGTGGGTATCTTGGCCAGGATGTAGGGGAGGTTCGATGTTAATGTGACTTGGAGCCTGTTTTCTGAAGCCTGTTTTTCTGCTAGTCCCTGAGCCATGAGCTGGCCTCTTACTGCCTCTGTTCAATACTGGACACAAGGACCCAGGTCATCTCTGCCTTCATTTCTGGTGCTGAAATTAGATGAGGTTGGACTGAGCCTGTGGAGTTACCACTGCTGGGACCAGAGCAGTAGGAGAAGGGGTGTTTCAGGAGGGGAAGGGTGGTGGGCCAGCAGAGGGAGGGTGAGAAGAGGGAACAAGCCCCTTTAGGGCCGTATGGAGAGGATCTCAGTGCCAGCTGCGTCTGTCCAGGCCCCTCAGGAAGCAGATGCTACAGTCCATCAGAATAGTAGGAAGATATTTTAATGAAAGGTATTTACAAGGCATGGGCATAGGGAAACCACAAGACAGAGTGTGGTGTCTTGGGCCACAGAACTGCTACCACCCCAGGTCGGAGGATGTCAAGGAAGGGACAGTTACTGGAACTCAGAGATGAGGGAGCCTCCTGACAGCAACTGCGATCTCGGTTCAGACCAGTGGACTGCCCGGTTCCTGCTGAGAGAAGAAGCAGGGCATTTCCACCCTGACCTTCTGCATGCCCTTACCTCTGTCTCTCTGAACTCCTACTGGCTGAACCTAACCCGGAGCAGAGAGCAGGAGGGCCATGTTGATTGCCTGTATATGTTAGCGAGTGCAGTGGCCCATGGTGGGGAGTGGGTCTGCAGAAGGACAAGGATAGCTATAGGTGGAGGGCACCTTGTGGAGATTTGCTGTCACTGTGTCCTGGGCCCCTGGCCCTGGGTGTGTACTCACATTAAGGGGGGATGGAGCCTCCCGAGCCCCAGCCTTGATCCCACTCTGCTCTGGATGTCACACCCTGGGAGCCAGAGTTAGGGCCTCCAGCTTTGCTACCCCCAGCTTTCCCTCCTTGGGAGACCTACATTCTGTCAGGGGTCTCCATTCCCAGCTCATTTTCTGCTTCCCTCCTCCTCTTCTTGTGGCAGAAAATGTACCATCTGGGCCAGGAAACAGGGTGGAGATGGGTCAGTCAATGAGTAGGTTTGTCTTCTCTGGGGATGCTAGGGCTTGAGAGTCACTCACCCACTTCCAGCTATGGTGGCCAGAAGCAGAATAATGCCAAGGCTCACAACCCACGTGAAGGTACTCCGGGTCCTGGCTGGGTGGTGTAAAAAGGGGAGCCAGGTGTTTGGGGGGCAATGAAGGCCATCTGGGCCCAAAGAAGCTACATTATTTCCTCCTTTTATTTGTCCACTCACTCATTTGTTTGCAAACACTTACTGAGCACCTACTGTGTACCTGGCATATTATTTAGAGATAAGTGAGACATGGTCCCTCTTCTCTATGAGGTAGAGAAACAAACAATTATGGTGTGGTGTCCAAGGGAAGCAGAGGAGGACAGAGCAGAAGAAAAGTAGCCACGAGGAAGGCTGATGAGCCTCAGGGGGTGGGAGCTTGTCAGGGAAACCTTCTTAGGAAATAGGATTTCTGGCTGGACTTTGAAAAACAAGTAGGAGTTCAGTTTTGGTCCCATGGTTAAGTACAAAACTGTGCTCCAGGCAGAGAACACAGAATGTTCAAGGACAGAAGCATGAAGTCATCTCTATGTACAGCATGTCAGCAGCTCAGTGTGGCTGGGGAGGAGTCAGGGGTGGTGGGAGGTAAGCAGGGGCTATTCACACAAGGGCTTCTGAAGAGGTGGACTTTATCTGGGGGGCAATCGGGCTACAAACAGGGAGTGTCATAGGGAGATTTGCTCCTTGAGAAAGTTCTTTGGTTGTTGAGTAAGATGTGGTCAAGAGGGGCAGGGAGGCCAGTTGAGAGATGCTGGCATAATCTAGCTGAGAAGTGAGGATGCCTGAAGAATGGTGGTGGATATTGCAATGAAAATATGGCAACACATTTAAGAATTAATTAACAAGATTTGGTGATTGCATGTATTGAATATGGGAGAGGGAAGTTCTTGGTTTGGTTTAGGGCTTGTGTGGGGCCATTTGCTGAGAGGAGCCATGAGGGAAGAGCACATTGGGGGTGGAGGGAGTTGGGTTTGAATATGTTTCCAAGCATGCTCGCTTTGAGGACCCAAGGGACCTCCAGGGGAGTTGTCCTAGAGGCAGGTGGCTTTATGGCTCTGAAGTTGGACATGAGACATCAAGAAATCCCAGGAGTTGTTATGTTCTCTGGTGAGGATGGGGAGCAAGAAGAGCTTGGGGCTGGGCAGAGGAGGAAGACAATCCAGACAGAGACAACAATGACCCAGGATGGAGTGGGGGCAGGTTGGAGGCAGGATGGCTGGCTGCCACTGACCTGGGCAGAGAGTCGGGTCTTTGCAGGTAAGAAGGTGTGTCTTGCAGTTGGCACAATTGATGACCTCCAGTGTGGAGTGTATGTCTGTGAGAGGGGATGGGCAGGAGCCTTAGCCAAGGCCATGTGCCTCTCACCTCTCATCCCTCCCCCTGCCCCCCCCCCAAGTCCCCATACATACTCACCACAGGACTTATTGCAGGCTGCCCAGGAGGGTAAGATGGTAGAGAAACTGAGGTGCTAGGGGAGGCAGACAGAGCCAGGAAGGGTTGGGGTATCATCAAGAAAGGGAACTGGGAGAAGATGTGGGCAGGCACCCAGTATGTGGGCAAGGGTGGGGATTCCTGGGGAGGGACATGGGAGGGGCTGCAGACTGGGCTTTGCTCTTCTCAGTCCTGGGGGAGGTGAAGGGCTGGGTGGTGGGCAGGGGCCAGCTCCACCTCTTACCCTTCTCCTTCAGCTTCTCAGACATCTGATTCAGCCTGTCAGTAAACACCTGTTTCTGGACATTAATCTCTTCCAGAAGTGATGGTTTATCTGAATGCAGGAGGAAGAGAAGGGTGCCCTCATCATCCACATTTTATAGGTGGAAACAATTACATAATTCAAGATTGGGAATTCAAGCCAGTTTTTTTAAACAGAAACTGCATAGAGCACACAGATGCTGGGTCTGTCACCACTCTTCACCACACATCCCCACCCCAGGCCAGCAGGCCCTCTAGGAGTGCTTGGGGGGCTGGGTTTTGTCAACACAAGCCTGGGGACTTCCTCACCATCTCGAAACTTCTTGATGGCTTCATCTACGTGATTGAATAATTTGGCTGTTGCTTCCTCCATATGGTCATGATCTGAGAATGGGATGTGGGATGAAGGGTAGTTGGTGGGTATAAGATCCCAGGCCAGGTAAAAGGGGCCAGCCTTGATCCCTGGGGTCTAGGCTGTGCCTCACCAAGATACCAAGGTTCTAAGAAGACATAATCCCTTTTCAAGAATAGGGAGTGGAGACTTTGGGAGAGTTCTCTGGGTGGCCCTGGAGAGCCCCAAAGAATCTGCAGGTCATAGTCTATCAATGCAGGCAGTTGTGGCCAGCAGTGGAGGCAGCTCTTCCCATTGATGGCAGGCAAGAGACAGCCAACCAGGAGGAGCAGCATCTTCTGAGGTCTGCCCTCTGTGCTCTTACCACCCTGCCTAGCAGTTCCACATGGAATGATGGTACTCCTTCCCCCTGGAAACCACATTCTCTTTGTAGAATGAAAGTAAATTCCATAGGGTACAGTGAGGGCCAGTTATGGTACAAAACTAGGCTTTGGTGTCAGACCCAAGTCAAGGTCTCAATATCTTTCTCTAAAGATGGGGTCACTGATGTTCTTGAGGAGGATTCTTGTGATGATCAGAGAAATGGCTGTGTAGTCTTGTGGCTGATGGTCAGCTCTCTTAATGGTATTTACCATGTATGAAATAGTTCAACAGGCTGAAATTTGAGAGGTCAGGAGGGAGCAGCACAGAGAGAGGATTAGTTGTGTAAAGAACCTGAATCACTTTTCCGTATAGAGATGGTCAGCCAAGGCGAAGCTTATGGAACATACATCTTTTTCATGTCACATATAAACTAGCAGCTGTCTTGTGCCTGTCCAAACCAGAGGAACTTAGACAGCTATTCCTACCACAGTGTAGACAGACTGTACACAGAGTTCCAGCCTGTAATTGGATGTACAGAGAGAGAAGTAATCTCTGGGCCAGTAGTTCTTATGTGCAAGGTGCATTGAAGAAAAACAAAGCTCCTTACTCTTGAGTAAAGAAAAAGCCAGTGGGATATTTGTCACTGCTTAGCTGGTAAGCTTTGCATCTTCCATGCCATGCTTACGCTCAGCTTCTGAGTGTCTGAGGCTGGATTATGAGCAGCTGAAAGCCACCAGGCATTTGAAGAATGCTTCTTACATGAATAAGAGAAAAAACAATAGCAAGAAATCAAAACAAAAGCAAACAAAAACCATAGGAAAAAGAAAGGGTACAAAGATAGAGTAGGAAGCAAAAGAAAACTTAGAACCCCGCTATTTAAATAAAGTATTTCTTCTCCAGACAAGAAGAGGCTGCTATGTAAAGGAAAAATAGAATAACAAATAGTTATTGGAGATTAAAAATATGATAGCAGGAATTAAAAAAAAATTCCATACAAGTGTTAGGAGATAAGTTTCGGAAATCTCCCAGACAGAAGTACAGAAAGACAGACACAAGAAATAGGGAAGAAAAGATAACATTAAATAATCAATCCATGAAATCCAATATCCAGCTAATACAAGTTTCAGAAATAAAGAACAGAGAAAATTGAGGGAAAAATTCTTTATGATAGAAATTGGGTAAGAAGTATATGCAGATAGGAATTTTATCTTATAGGGAGAGGAATTTGGAGGACAGGCATCAAGATTTGCCAGAAGAGGGGCACCTGGGTGGCTCAGTTGGTTAAGCGGCTGCCTTTGGCTCAGGTCATGATCCCAGGGTCCTGGGATCGAGCCTCACATCAGGCTCCTTGCTCAGAGGGGAGCCTGCTTCTCCCCTGCCTGCCATTCCCCCTGCTTGTGCTTGCTCCCTCTCTCTCTCTGTCAAGTAAATAAATAAAATCTTAAAAAAAAAAATTTGCCAGAAGAAATATCAGTCAAATTGGTAAATTCTGTCAGATGGGCTCTGAGATGAGAGAGTGATTCTGAGTACTGCACAGCTGATGCTTTCCCAATGACTTTGGACAGTTTTGGGGTTAAGAAATTAGCATACTTTTTCTACTCAGGCCATGCTCTGGAAAAGAAGGCCTTGATTTCCTGGAATCAGGGCTGGGAAAAGCAGTGCTCCCTCCCCTGATGCCCTCGATACCATTCAGAGCTATGCAATTATGCAAGTCAGTAGCTTACAATGTTTGCCATCACTTGTGAGGGGGCTCTGCCCAGCCTGTGTGAGAACAGAGTATTGACAGAAATGATGCAAGGAAGAAATTTTAGAAAGACATGAATTTCCATATTGAAGGGGCCCACTGAGAAGGTATCAAGGGCTAAGAATAGGAAAAACCACACCAAAGCACAGAGAAAAAACAGACCATGTACAATAATCAGAATGACTTCAGACTTCTCAAGAGAAATATAGGAAAGTAGTAGACAATGGAGCAATACTTTCATATTCTGAGAAAAATGTATCCATTTTAGAACTCCATACTGAGGAAAACATCAGTCAAGGAGGAAGAAAGACTATTTCAACTAGACAAGGTTTAAAATTAACCTCTATTACCTTTTCTCAGAAAACTATTGGAGGATGTGCTCCAACTAAATGAACAAAACAATCAAGCAAGATGATGACATGAAGTCAGGAAATGGAAAATCTAACCTTGCAGAGAGGTGAGGAAAATTTCCATAGTGACAGTTGAGGCACACCCCAGAATGACAAGTGGTCCAAACTGTTTGGCTCTCGGGATGAAGAAAGGCCTGGAGTGGGTGGCCTAGGTCAGCCTCCTCTGGGCACTGGGTTCCTTTTCCTAATTTGCTTTGGTCTCTTTTGCTCTCTTGTGCTTTTCCCTGGCGGAAATAGTCTTTTTTCAAAATGGAGGTAGTGATGTTCAATACTCGGGCTTTTGTTTTGGGGGTGAAATAATCATAGTAGGTCTTTAGAGTGCTTTGGCATCAGGCTATCAGGAAACTCCTGCTTAAGTAAAAGGAATATTCTGTAAGATGCAGTCATACTTGGTAGAATTCTACCCTGAGGTTTGGGGCTAAAGACCTGCAGTGTGCTATATCTTCCTTTCCCATAGTTTATGCTTGTCCTCTGGGAAACTTGTGAGGGCAGGATTCAGGTGTCACTTTGTCCTTGGCCCAATACCATCTCAATTCACCCTCACATCCCAGTGTCAGTCAACTAAAGTGGTACCGACTCTTTGAAGTGGTATTTAAATGTAGAATCACAGAGACCCATTGCCTATGGCTGGTAGCTCTTCATCTATTCATTTTCTAGCCTCCACCTGTTTGCCTTGATTTCTCCTCTTATTTCTAATTTAATTCAATAGTATGTTGTGTACTTGGAATGAATTAGGAATTTGGACTGAATTAGAAGTCTAAATAATAAAGGCAGCCCTTTCCATTGTTAGGCATCTTGGGGGTATTTGAGCCTTCTTCTGTATATTGAGATCACATCCATCTTGTGCTTCCTGCTACTTGGGCATGTCTCATAACCCTGACACAGGACAGCTCATCCAGTTTTTGAAGACACAAATCAAGCTTCTTCTTTTGAGCCAAATATCTTCTCTCTGGCCCAAGAGTTTTTTTTTTTTTTTTTTTTAAGTTTCCATCTTAGAATATGGTTTCATGTCTCTCCCAAATTCTGATTGCTTTCCTTTCAAACCATTTGTCTCTGCCAACTGGATCATCTTTGATATTGGCAAAATTTGTTTGATACCCTCCTATCTCCATCACACATAGTTTTCTCTGCATATTACTTCATAACTAATTGCCACAAACTTAGCAGCCTAAAACAACACGCATTCATCATCTCATGATGTCTTATAGCTCAGAAGTTTGGGCACGGCTCACCTGGGTTCTCTATTCAGGGTCTCAAAAGGCTGAAATTGTGATGTCATAGAGTTGACCCTTGAACAACATGGGTCTGAACTGTGTGGATTCACTTATAAGCACAATTTTTTTTTCAACAAATACATTATAGCACTATAAATGCATTTTTTCTTCTTTGTGATTTCTTAACATTTTCTTTTCTCTAGCTTATTGTAAGAATAAAGTATATAATACATATAACACAAAATATGTGTTAATTGACTGCTTATATTATTGGTCAGGCTTCAAGTCAACAGTAGGCTGTTAGTAGTTAAGTTTTTGGGAAGACAAAAGTTATGTGTTGATTTTCCACTGTGTGGAAGTGGTTAGTGCCCCTAATCCCTATGTTGTTCAAGGGTCAAGTGCATATCATAACTTAATCACAGGAGTGAAATCCTTTATATTCACAGCACTGCCTTATGTTCAGGGGCAGAGGATTACACTGGGTGTGGACACCAGGGGACAGGAATATTGGGGATCATCACAGAATTCTGCCTACTACACCCCTAAATCCCAAATATTTACTCTTTGGATCTGTGATGATGTCACCAGCCCCCCTCCCCACATAATTAGTCACCAATTTGGGTTATGAAACTATGTCTCCCCATAGCCCCTTAGTGTGAAAATAAGTTGAAGGCCTAGCTGCAATGCAGCACTGACACTAACTACCTGGAGTTAGTGCATACTCCATAGGTTAAGGACATCATCCTTCCTAAGACTGACCTCACTTCCGACACTAGCCACAGGCTCTGGGGTCCCAGGCCATCTTCATTTCTAACCACTTGGCTACAAATATGGGTATTCCCACTATCCCCCCAAGTTTCGTGATTTGCTAGAAAGACTCACAAAACTCAGGCAAGTGCTATACTTATGATTATAGCTTTATTATAAATTGGGAACAACCAAATGAAGAGACAAATAGGAGGGTCGCAAATGCGAAGCTTCTGTGTCTTCAGGATGCATCACCCCCCTGGTACATTCCTTCTCCAGGAAGCTCACCTGAGCTTCAGTGTCCACAATTTTTATTGGGGTTTCATTGTACAGACATGATTGAATCATTGGCTTATGTGATTCAACTCAACCTCCATCTTCCCCCTCCTCCTGGGGGTTGGGCAGATATCACCTGGATCAAAGTCCAAACACTCTAAACACATGGTCTTTCTGGCCTGGCCAGATCCCATCTTGAGTCATTGCCTTAGCCGGAAGTCAGCAGTAAGCCCCCCGTAAGTAGCAAAGACACTCCTATCACTCAGGTTAAATCCAAGGATTTAGAGGTTACCTTCTGGGAACCAGAGAGAAAGGCCAGCCAGATTCTTTACTATATGACAACAGCACATAAAGTCATTATTACTCATTAACATTTGGCTTGAATACACCTGGATCCAGTCTTTGTAATGCTTCTGGGGTCTGTTGGAACCTTCTGAGAAGTCCTCAAGTTCCAGGCCCAAGCTTTTGATTTACAGGTGCTGAACTGTGGGGATATCGGGGTAGTAGCAATGAGAGATCTAGGGACTAGTGGAACATTACGAGGGCATCTATTTTCACAGAGTGTACAACCAGATTAGCTCAGTTAGTCAGCAAAACTATTTTAGAGGTTATTGGCTTGTAAATCCAGTGCAGCTATTACAAGGAAGCTTATTTGAAAGGGTGTTTGATAAGTCCACAAGGCTGGTGTCTGCTTGGTCAATGCCTTTACAAAAGGTTGGATTTAGTTGTTTGATTTTTTTTAATGAAAAAAAAACAGAAAAAATTTCTCACCTGATGACCCATAATAAATGAAATATTCATTTCATTTTCTTTCTGGTTAAAACTCATGTCTTGAAATGCTTTGTTGTATCTACTTAGCATGATCAGTGGGGATGCCTGGGGAGATTTCTCCTGCAGAACTTGTTGGTAGAAAATATTAAAATTGCATGAAGCCACTCATGTAATTTTAATAACCATCAAAAGAATTTTGACTAGAATTGGGAGGAATTTAAAGTGAAATGTTTCCTCTGGGAAAGGCTGAGGCCATGGTCCTTTGGTATTCAAGGAGGCAAGGTCAAACATCTATAGGACATTTCGTCATCCACTTCTGTTTCTAGTTAGAGACATTATCTCCACGATCAAGGGTCAAGGAAAGAGGGTCTTCAAGACTAGGAACTCCTGGCCATCTTCTTGCTGCTTCTAGAGAATCATGCAGGTTGAGAGATGGGCATGGCCTTAATGGGGCTCAGTGACCCATGTGTTCTTCCCAAGAGGAATGAGCTGAGGCCCACGATGGGAACTGACAAAGGTTCAAATGCAGCCCTGTGCTTTCCAGACCAAGGCTTACCACCCTCACAGCATCTATCTCTCAAGTTTTCCATTTTATGCTCACTGAGCTCCTGCATCCGTAAAGCCTACTCAGGTTTTTCTGTCTCACAGGGATTTCCACATCTTCTGATCCTTCTGAAGGCCACGTCTAAGTTTTTCATTAGGTAATTAGTTGTGTGCTGATTTGGGACACATTTTTTACTATTGATTTAAAATGGCATTAAAATCCAGTGTAAGCCATGCTCCCCCCAGACCTTACCAGCCTGCTTTTTAAATATGGGGTCACAATCACAGTAACATTTCTCTGGGTCATCTCCTTTTTGCAAGGTCTCATCTCTCATGCCTCTCCTTCTGTCAGTAGTTGGGGCAGTCCTCAGGGCATGTCTCTCCTGTGGTTGTGAGCACAGTTCATGCAGCTGGCCTGGAGTGTCTGCTCCTGTCTCTGAATGTGAGCTCCCCATTGCCACTTTCCACACACAGTGTTCTTAGCTTCTTCTTCCTACTTTGGATGCAGGGGGTTCTGACTTCTTGCTGAGAGCCTAGGACTCTCCTGATTGCCCTTATGAGACCCTAACTGCTACCCAGGAGAAGAAGGGGAAATGGCTCCTTTTATTCAGTCGCAAGTTCAAAGCAGAATGTCTGTGTTCTAAGGCTCTGGAGTAATTCTGATATTACTTGCTTTCTTCCATTGGTAGAAATTCTGATATTCTGATATTACTTGCTTTCTTCCATATGTAGTAGCCCTTCAGAAGTAGCCCTTCTCATCTCCTCTCTTTGTTCCTTACAGTAAGTTCTTTCTCATAGGCTCCTTGAAAAAAAGAATGGGACCTTTCCAGAAGTCTTGAAGACAGGTCTGAATTCTAAAGTAAATGTAGCAGGTAGAAACAATGGCTGCATTTATGCTGGTCAAAAGTGGTCTTGATGGGACAAGTCTCCAGTTCCCAAATGGGGTATTTGTTTTCCCTGGAGAAACAGGAGAAGAGGCAGAGAATCCTCAGGTATGGGAAGACTCCACCCTCCATGGCTGTTTGGTTTTTGGTGCTTGCATAGAGCACAACAGGGCCTTTGGCTGTTGGAAGGCCATAGCTATGTTGGGGACTAGAACATCTCTCTGATGAGTGGGCCATCAAGGCTGATATGGTATATACCTGAAGTTAGGAGCATGTGCTACTGCCAAGAATGTTGGACCTCTTTGAAGGACATAGGGGCTCCCTGTCCTTTAATGAAATAAGAGATACTGGGATCATAGGTCTATGCAAAACCCTAAGCACAGACTTGTTCATCAGTAAGGAAGGACACAGTCTTAAGGCCAATGGTGGGTGCACATAGCTAAGGGATCTGCAAAGAGGAATTAGGGGGCTCAGTCAGAGCAGGAAACCAAAGTGGTGGTGGCCTGCTCCTGCCTGAAGTTCTTCAGTCCTGGGGACATGAACACAGAGAAGTTTTGTGTCTGCAAGTGGACTCTAATTATGCAAACCCTGTTAGCCACACTGAGGGTCACAGGCCTAGGGCCCCAGGTGAATGGACACCATGGCCACTGCCATTCACCACTATCTAAGAAGCAGTAGAGATGGGGTGAAGGGATAGACTGGGTTTACTGTGGTACTTCCTCCTTGCAGAAATAAGGAAACAGGGAACAAATGTCCATGCAATCTTTCTTGAGCTGGATCTGGGTTTGAAATCTTGCTTTGACATTTTCCTGTTGTATTATTTTGGGCCAGTTTCTTCATGTCCCTGATCCTTGTTATCTTCATCTTTAAAATGGGGATAATTAAAGCACCATCTCCTGGGGGTTTTGTGAATATGTGTATCAAGGGCTTAACATAATGTGGGTGCACCCACCCCCCACGTGTTTGTACATACTGCAGTATGCTTCTTACGTAAGGTTACCCAGTACAGATCAGTAGCTGACTGCTGTTGACATTTGCATCTGGGAAGTAGTCATTTAAGCACTTATGCCTGCTGGACACTGAAAAACAATTCCTCTGGGGCTGCAGAAAATGGAGATCTAGTCAGTCCTGAAGGCTGTGAGTGGTGGGGCCACTGTGGGTGCAGGCTGGATGAGACTTCTTGAGACCAGGGAGAGCCACGCAACAGAGAAGTCCAAGTTCCTAGCTGCTGGGTGAGCTTTCCCAGCCTTCTCTGGTTGTCAGGTGCTGCGGGCCTTTCCCATCCATCTAGGAAACATCATTTACTGTGCCTGAAGCTTGCTGAGGGCTGTGCTAGGAGCTCCACAGAAATGATGGAATGAAGAGCCTTCTACCATGCCTGGGAGGAGGTGGGTGATTGCTCCCTCTGGGCTTTTTATGTTGCTGGGAAGCTAAAGGGTAGGCAGTAATGGATGTGGACTGTGGGGGATGAGGTCTAGCCTGGAGTGGATGCTCAGTAAAGCTATTTATTAGGGGCAGGCCTGGACCTGGTTTGGCAGCCAGTTGGAGGGCACGGGAGGGGCCGGAGGGTTCTTTATCTCTTGTTGGGAGCTGGGCTGTGCTGTCTGCTGCCTGCCAGGCCCTGCTCTGTGCTGCCATACTTCTAGTAAACTCCTCCTCCCATTCTTCATCCTCTCTAGCCACAGTTGCAGCCAGAGATTCCCCAGGGATCTGGAATTTGTCTTCTGGTGTGAAGTCCCCATAAGGTGGTGGACTAGGTGAATCGGCTCTGGGTGTCTCCATGGAGGGGAGGGTGATATGCAGCACGCTCCCATGCCTCTTCCTACTCCTTTCCTGGCTTCCACACCTGGAGCCTGCATGTTCTCACTGCCTTCCTAGCCACAGCTGCTTTTTGGGAAAAAAAATCTCCTCCTCCTCACTTACATTTCAGTGTGTACCAGGATGTCCTTTCAGTTGGGAGTATTTGACTTTCTTGCTGTGGAAGGAAGGGATTTATCCTCTGTATTTTAAGCTTCAAGGGGACACAGCTATCATTCAGAACCTGCTGTGAGCCAGGTGCTTTATCCACATAATCACATTTAATCTTTACAGTAATTATATCAGTCCAGGTGGGCAAGGTCGGGCTCTAACTACACACCCTCACCTTTCAGTGGCCTAAAAAAACAAAGACTTATTTGTCCTTTATGCTACTTATCCATATGGGTTGACTGGGTCTCTGCTCATCAGAGCCACTCAGAGATTTGGACAGATAATGCAGCCCCTCTTTTGGATCTTGTGGAGCACCATACCAAAGGGAGAAGAGAGTGTGGGAGGGTCTTATGTGGGCACTTAAAAGCTGTAGCAGCATAAGCAGTAGAAGTTGCTTCCAGTCACAAGTCATAGGTAGATCTAGTCATATGGCCTTTTCCAACCTCAGTGATGTGGTCACTTACAAAATTGTGGTCACCTTACAGACATGACATTTTGTAAAGTGGCTGGAAAGAGCCTTTCTGCTAAGACCCCCTCCTCCCCAACTGGCTCCCCATACCCTCCCCCCACCCCCAGCCCCCGGCTGAGAGGAGAAACAGCAATGTTTGGTGACCAGCAAGGGTGATCACCACACCAGCCTGGGAGGCAAGTGTGAGCATCCCCATGGGACGTGCACCTGCCATGAGTCACTTCTGTGGGCAATGTGATGAAACAGCAGGTAAAAACCCAGATCTCTCTGACTTGAAGATCCATGCTCAGGGTGAATAGTTTCACTTTTTCAGCTTGTTAATTTTTATTATCATTTAAAAGTGTTTTAAACTCACACAGAGCTCCAGCCTAGAAAATTGTCATGCCAGCTACATGCAAAAGAATGCAACTAGACCACTATCTTATACCATACACAAAAATCAACAAAATGAATTAAAGTCTTAAATGGAAGACCTGAAACTATAAAAGTCTTAGAAGAACACATAGTCAGTAAGCTCTTTGATATTGGTCTTAGAGATATTTTTTTGAATCTGGTTTCTTAAGCAAGGGCAACAAAGACAAAAATAAACAAATGGAACTACATAAAACTAAAGAACTTTTGCACAGTGAAGGAAACAATCAAAATAAAAAGGTATTTGCAAATGATATATCTCATAAGGGGTTAATATGCAAAATATATAAAGAACTCAATTTAGTATTTAAAAAATATGTTTTAAAAATGGGCAGAGGAACTGAATAGACATTTTTCCAAAGAAGACATCCAGATGGCCAACAGACACATGGGAAGATGCTCATCATCACTGATCATCAGGAAATACAAATCAGAACCATAATGAGATATCACCTTGCACCTGTCAGAATGGCTAGTCTTCAAAAAGACAAATAACAAGTTTTGGTGAGAATGTGGAGAAAAGGAAACCATTGTTCACTGTTGGTGGGAATGTAAATTGGTGCAGAGGTACGGTCTTCCACTTACAAAATAAAAAAGTCATGGGATGTACTGTACAGCATGGGGAATACAGTCAACAATATTGTAACAACTTTGTATGGTGACGGATGGTAACTAGACTTACTGTGGTGACCATTCTGTAATATATAGAAGTTGAATCACTATGTTGTGTACTTGAAACTAATAAAATATTGTCAATTCAATTATTCTTCAATTAAAAAGAAAATTGTCATGTCCTCAGGAAACCCAAACAGGAAATGTTTGAGGGCAATCAATGATATCGGTCACTGTCCTGTCCCCTGCTGTCCCTCCAGCAGGGCCCTGTAGTTCAATCAGAAGGCACTGAGGCAGGAAAAGAAAGGGTATCTGGGATGGAGCTCCATTGCATGGGTGAGCTCATGTGATGGGGTGTGGCTATCCTGATTTTATACATGCAGAAAGAAGGGCTCAGAGAGAGTAAGGGACCTGCTGGTGCCACAAAGAGAGGAGCTGCAAGGTGAGGCCATCTGAACCCTGTCCTGAGCTCTGCTCTGAGCATGGCCCCACACAGCCAGTTAAGACACCCCACTTGCCCAGGAGTGTTAGGCTGAGCAAGTGATCCTGGATGGGGGACATTTGAGGGTATTTAAGTCTGTAGGAGACACTAGGTGCCAGTGAGGATGGCTGGCTGTGTCTGACAGTTTCTGGTCCAAGAACTCTGGGGCTTGGTGTGCCCCTGGGTTTCAGGGAAGCAGAAGCCAGGACAAAGAGGAAGAAAGGAAGACTATAGCTTCCCCAAGCACTGGGGGTCATGGCCCAGTGTGAGGGTGCAGGGTGTCGTGATCACCTGGCTCCTCAGTGTCCCTCTCTGTGGGCTGTGCAGTTCCCAGGGGCTGGAGGCTGGAACCTCCAGGCCCTACTTGAGGCTAGGGCAGCCATCCAGGAAGGCCCCCCTGCAGCAAGGGGGCCCCATCAATCAGTCAGGCTCCAAGGGACCAAGCATCTGCAGCTGAAATTTTCCTTCCTACATTTTTTCTCTTCCCTGGCATTTTGTCTGGAGGGGAGGTTGACAATGGACACTGGTCAAAGTTTGTAGATACCACGGCCCTCAGTCCTCCTGGTAGCTGCATAGGGCAGACAATTCTATGTACATTTTAAGGATGAAGGGACCAAGGGTTAGGGAGATCAGAGTGGTTGTCTGAGGCTGCCCAGTTAGTGACAGGCAGAGCGAGGCATTGATCCAGGCCTCTGAGCTCGAGGCCAGTGCTGTCTGCATACTGACCAATATGAGGAGAGGGCCAAGAGGTGTGGAGGTTGTGTGGGGTGCAGGGCACCCTGCTGGATCCTGGATGACGCTCTTGCTGATGCAGTTGTGGGGACATTGAGGCCCAGAGAGGAACTAACGCCTTCACAAAAAGGGATGGAAGATCTGCAAGCCTGCTTTTTGGTGGGAAGTGGGGTAGGCTCTGGGAGGGGGTGGGAGGTCCCCAAAATGGACAGCATGAGGAGAGATGCTGCAGGGGAGGAGAGAGGTTCCCCAGGCTTGAGGGAACATGGCTGTCTGACAGGTAGTTTTGGATCACTTATATATTTATAAATAAGGAACAGCTTTCTGACTCACAGTGTCCCTGCTCTGTGCAAGCTCCAGGGTCAGAGACATTCAGTCAGAATCTCAGCACAGTCTCTAACCAGCCATATGGCCTTGGTCAAGTCATTTACCCCCTAGGGGTAAACATAATGATGCCTATTTCATAAAATTGTCATGGGAATCATTTAAAATAGTTAAAGAGCCCAGCGCATAGTAAGCACGGTAAATAATAATGATGGCAGTAATAAGAATAATGATGGCAGCTGCTAGCATGACTGATATCATTGCACGAAGTGGGGCTTCAAGAGCGGCCAGCACCACCACACGTCAAGCCATGACTGGCTGGGAGGCGGGCTGGTAGCTACAGAGACCTCCATGGTGGAGGGAGACTGAACCTGGTCATGTGTCGGTCCCTCCACCTGACTTTCATGCTGGCTTTGGTGAGCTGAGTGATCTTGGACAGAGATATTTGCCCTTTTGGGACCTCAGTTTGTTTGTTAGTAAGCTCCTCTCTCTTACCTGAGTGATGGGACGACAATCTGACCCAGCGCAGCTTCCTGTGGGTGGTGAAGCCCTGCGTCTGACTGGGAGAATGAGAAATGGCTCTGTCTGCAGAGCTAAGGGCTAAGGATGACTTTCCTGGGATATGGTGCTTCTGCACAGTTCCTCTGGTGCTTTGAGCTAACAATGCCCCTCCGCTGGCTTTAGCCCAGGGCAGTTGGCTTGAGAACTTGGTCTTCCACACATTCCTTTAATGGGCCCTGTGCTCATTGAAGCAAAGTGCACAAAAACTCCCTGTAAATGCCTGGTAATGTGGCTCAGAATTGGGCCCTGCAGGATTATTAGAACCATCTATCTTAATTATACTGAAAATCACTTATGCGCTTTACATAATAAAGCTGCATTTACAATTTCCCAGCTCTGAGCCAAGGCTGGCAGGGCTCTCACTCTCTGGGTGGGGCATTTTCCTCAAGCCACATTTCCTCGTTTCCCCTCCCTGGGTGTTTAACTCCCCTTCTTTCCTGGACCCTGGGCCCGGGGCTGGGCTGTGTGGGGACTAAGCCCTCCTATAGAGGGCACTGCTCATATTCTTCACACCCAACGTCTTACTTAACCCTTAGCATGACCCTGTGAGGTCTGTGTGCTTATTGCCATTTTACAGATGAGAAAACAGGCTCAGAAAGGCTGCCTAAAGCAACACAGTTAAGAAATGTTAGCTCTAAGGAGAAAAGCTCCTCTTTTGCCTTCCACGGGGGTGTCTTCAGATGCCTCCCTTCTGCCCGGCAACCTCACCTCCCCAGTTTCACTTCTGGGGTTTTAGGAAGCAGTGATGAGAAGAAATGATTTCCTCATCTAAGGCAGCCCCCACCCCGCTCACCGTATAGCCCCAGAAAGCATGCACACACACCACACACACACTACCACTACACACCACCCACACTGTACACAAATACCATCACACCACACACCACGCACATACACCATACACACATACTACCACCACCACCACCATGCACCACCACACACTGCACACACCCACACACTACTACTATCACACACCACCACACACTGTACACACACACAACACCATCACCACACACCACCCACACATACCACCACAAACACCACCACTATCACCACCACCACTACACACTGCACACACACACTACCACCACCACACACCATCCACACATACCACCACGAACACCACCATACCACACACCACTCATATATACCATACACACACACCACCACCACTACCACCACCACCACCACCACACATGGCACACACACACTACTACTACCACACACCACCACACACTGCACACACACAACTACCACCACACACTGCACACATACACACACAACCACCACACACTGCACACACACACACTGCCACACACTGCACACACACACACTACCACCACCACCACACACCACCCACACACCGCACACATACACACTACTACCACACACCATCCACATACACCATACACACACACCACCACCACCACACACCACCCAAACACTGCACACATACACACTACAACCCCACACCACCCACATACACCATACACACATACCACCACCATCACACACCACCACATACTTCACATACACACTACTACCACCATACACTGCACACACACACTACCACCACCACACACCACCCACACACTGCACATACACCACCATCACACACTACACACACACACACACTACTACCACCACACACCACCCATACACTGCACATACACCACCACCACCACCACACACCACCACACACTGCACACACACACACACTACCACCACCACACACCATCCACACATACCACCACAAACACCACCATACCACACACCACTCATATACACCATACACACACACCACCACCACCACCACCACCACACATGGCACACACACACGCTACTACTACCACACATCACCACACCGCACACACACACTACTATGACCACACACAACCCACACACTGCACACACACACTACTATGATCATATACCACCACACACTGCACACACACACACTACCACCACCACACACCATCCACACATACCACCACGAACACCACCATACCACACACCACTCATATACACCATACACACACACCACCACCACCACCACCACCACCACACATGGCACACACACACTACTACCACCACACACCACCCATACACTGCACATACACCACCACCACCACCACACACCACCACACACTGCACACACACACACTACCACCACCACACACCATCCACACATACCACCACAAACACCACCATACCACACACCACTCATATACACCATACACACACACCACCACCACCACCACCACCACCACACATGGCACACACACACGCTACTACTACCACACATCACCACACTGCACACACACACTACTATGACCACACACAACCCACACACTGCACACACACACTACTATGATCATATACCACCACACACTGCACACACACACACTACCACCACCACACACCATCCACACATACCACCACAAACATCACCATACCACACACCACCCACATACACCATACACACACACCACCACCACTACCACCACCACCAAACACCGCATACACACACACTACTACCACCACACACCACCCACACACTGCACACACACCACCACCACCACACATTACACACACACTACCACTATCACCACACACCACACACTGCCCACATACATACTACCACCACCACACACCAACACACACCACACACACACACTACCACCACCACCACACACCACCCACACACTGCACACACACACACTACCACCACCACACACCACCCACATACACTATACACATACCACCACCACACATCACCCACACACACCACCACACATACCACCACTACCCACATGACACATACCACTCACACTGCACACACACACACCACCACCACCATACACCACCCACATATACCATACATACACACCACCACCACATCACCCATATACACTGCACAGACACATCACCACACAACACCCACACACTGCACACACACCACCACCACCACCACCATCACATACCATACACATTGCACACACACATATACACCACCACTACTGGCATCACCACATACTGCCCACACACATGCACATGTCACCACACATACCTGAAACACATACACCACACATGTATGTACACATTGCACACTCATGTACCATCTCCCACTCATAAGCCACTCCCCATCTAGTTCAGACCTTGGTCTCTCCAGCAGAGCATCATCATGCAGGGTAATGCTGGGTTTCCCATGCCCTGTGCACATGGGGTGGACCCTGAAGGTAAGGACTTAGTTGGGCTGTGAGCTATTCAGGAAGAAAGTGTGCTTTGGAGTCAGTCTCAGGAATTGGCCTCCCCCATGAGGCAGGAGCTGAAGGAGCCCAGGGAAGGGCTCAGGTCCAAAGCAGAGTACATTGCTATTGGTGCTTGGGTCTGAGAGACCCCTCCTGTGGATCTTGAGATGACTGGGAACTTAAAGTATAGCTAAAGGCCAAATATCAGAAGCCAGCAAAAAAAAAAAAAAAAAAATAGAGATTCAGCATATGTCAACTGTGCCCACATCCTTGTGCCATTTTGCCCAAGGGGAGATGAGCCGTGGCTTTGGGCCATGGAGGAGTTAGGAAAGGGAAGGGGAGGTCAGGAGAAGGCAAAATGGGGAAGAGCAGAGGCCTGCAGGGGTCAGCAGGGGCTTGGGGTTCTTGAGGGAAAGGAGGAGTGTGGGAGGTGAGAAAGAAGAGGCTGGCAGAATCAGATGTTGGAACTCAGGCAGGGTCTACTGCTAACAGGAGGTTCACCCAAAGGGAAGCTCAGGGGAGAGGCCCAGTGCCTGCTGTGATAGGGGGCCAGCAGGAGCCTCTTGCAACCTATGGCCCACGCAAGGGAGGAGGAACTGAATTGAGATCCAGCCAGTCAGGAGCATCTGAAGATGGAACCGTATGGTCTGCCAGGCCACAACCATCAGGGGCAAGAGGGGCTCCGGGCATGAACCTGGCAGACATAGCAGAGTGGATGGTGGCTGGGGAGGGTCAGTGACGTGTTCCTTATTTCATACAAAGGGTCCATGAATTGCAAGACCACAGAAGTACCTTCCAGCACAAACACTGACCAGGAGAGGCAGTGTTTGGAGTCCTTTAGAGTACCCCCTGCCCTGTGAAAAGCAGCAGCAACAGTGGGCTGATGAATGAGCTTCTACTCCAAGGGCCAGACAGCTGCCTTCCCTGCTGACTTAGCACAAGGAAAGCTGCCCGGGCAGAAATGTTTCTAAGAGAAGAAAAACATGAGTCTCATGGGCCAATTTGATAGTGTGGGATATCATGATGGAGTCAGGTTTAAGAGGGGCACAAGGGGTGGGGGTGGAAGCTCCAGGCTTGAGGACCTAGTCAGGGCATGAGACTCACAACTCCAACCAAGTCCTAACCAGAGATCCCCTGGAATGTGCTGATCACTCTTCTGGGGAGCATAGAACAGCCACTGCCTGGAAAATCAGCAGCAGGACAAACATGCTTCAGGGTAAGGAGCAAATTTTTGTTGATGGCCTACCAGGCACCTGATGGTTGGCCCATGTTAATTCTGGGATTTATGCTTCCCAGTTCCCATATGAGGAATCTGAGAACCAACAGAAACCCCTGACAGCTACTGGGGGAAGGCAGGATGGACCTGCCAGGCCTGTCTTGCCTGTACCCACCGCCTCCTTGGCCCCTTCACACCCCCTCTTTCTAGCATTTCCCTAACTTGGAGGCTGGGAGTGTGGGGTTTCCCAGAGGTTTCCTAGAGAGATGGTGTACTAAAGTTCTCCAGAGAAACAGAACCAGTAGGATATCTACATTCACTATAAGGAATTAACTCACATGGTTATGGAGGTTTGCCAGTCCCAAATCCACAGAGCCAGTATTCCAGTTTGAGCCCAAAGGCCAGAAGCTACGGAGAGCCGATGTTGCAGTTTGAATGCCTACAGGCAGGAAGAATTCTCTTTTGCTCAGTGAGGTTCAACCTTTTGTTCTATTTAGGCCATCAACTGATTGGATGAGGCCCACCCACACTAGGGGGCATAATCTGTTTTCCTCAGTGTATAGATTTAAATGTTAATCTCATCTGGAAACACCCTCTAAGACACACCCAGAATAACATTTGACCAAATATTTAGACACCCTGTGGCCCAGTCAAGTTGACACATAAAATGAACCATCATGGATGGAGTATATTTTGGTGGGGGCAGGGGCCAGTGGTATAGCCACGGCAGCTGCCTAGTCATGAGGCTCAGTATCTCTGAGCCTCAGTTTTCTCATCTGTATAAGGCATGCTGTGAGCATGAGAGACGTTTTACTGGATTAGTGCCACCCATCATCTCATGACATGCTTAGCCCATGGCATTGCTCTGTCAGGCTCGCGTTGCTCAGTCTCAACTGTCCCTCCCAGAAGGGAGCCACACAGGCAATGGTAGTAATGTTCCCAAGCACTCACCCTCTTCTTCTTGGCCATGATTACTGCAAACCATCTGTAGCTGATGTCTGCAGAGCTGAGGATGATACACTGTGGTGCTCCTTGGGGCCACAGAGCCACAAGCCTATGGATTCTCTGAGGTCTCTGTGACCTCCAGTATTACTTGGTTCCCCAGAGGCTGACTATCTAAGGGCAGAAGAGCCAGTGAGTTATAAGTAGGGCTCAAAACACTGGCATTTGCTGTGTGGAGAGAGATGGGGGTGCTTCCCTCTTCTTTATTTTGACATGTCCTGGTCTCGACTCAGTATCCAACCCCCAGGCCTCCGAGCTCGCTGGGGAGGTGATTCCAGTGGGACGCTGGTCCCACATCTCATGTCTTGACATGCTCCTAAAACCAAATTAAGTGGAAGAACACCAGGCTTCTTAATTATGTGGCAAGATTTAAAGCAATTTGAAAACCAGCTACATGAAACTGTCAGAGCGGAATAGATGTCAAACTGGCAAAAGAAACAACTAATTGGGATCAGATTTCATGGCATCCTTTGCTCACACTCACCTGTGCCAACAAGACAAATGACTTGCTGGGGAATCAGATGAGTTCCAGGGCCCCGTGAATGTGCTGGACACTGCCATCCTGGACAGAAGGCTTCTTGTCCATACAACCATCTCCAGACTGTAGTCTTCCTACTAGGTGGGGCACAAATGTGTATAAGCCATATTCCTCCCCCAGGGGTCCTATTGGGAGTTGGGACATATACATAGGAGGCAGTTGTAGGAGATGAAGCCATGTGCACAGAGCAGAATTCCAACCAAAGGCAGCCAGAGGCCAGCTTTCTGAGGCCCAGCTAGCCAGGGTCATCCTGTGCTATATTTCTTTACCCACATCCAACATAGTCCCTATCCCACCTGCTGACCTTGCTTTCTCTCTGGGTCCCCAGCACCAGAGCCTGGTGCAGTGTAGGTGGGAAAGAACATTTGTTGAATGGGTGGATGGGTGGAGGGCTGACTGGATGGTTGTGTGGGTGGGTAGATGGATGGATGGATGGATGGATGGATAAATGGATGGTGGGTAAGTGAGTGGGTGGTGAGTGGGTGCCATGTCATTGAGTGGAGTGTGACTTTCCTTCTGTAGGGTAGAGGCTCTCTCTCCTTTAGGGCTTATCTGGTACTGGGGATCCTTTGTTCTCTATCTCTGAAAGGCTGAAGTCAGGTAGATTCTTGGTTATATGGGGTTGGGGGATGCTGAGTAATTTAGACCAGATCCTTTTCATATTATGGTGCTCAATTTATTGACAAGTAAGCTGGAAGCCCCATATCCCACTTCAGGGCAGCTGAGCATGGGGTCCCTGGTTTTCAGTGAGGGCAATATAGTGTGGGGGGAAGGTCTTTAAATTCAGTATAGGAAGCAGGAGACGGCACAGGGGAATAAACTCACGGAAGCAATGTATTTTGGACTCTGGCTTGCAGGCTAGGGAGGGCCTCCTAAACCTGTCTTATTTCCCATGAGATCCAGAAGAGAGCAGGCTTCTAAGGTGCAAGGCTCTCTGGGCCTGCCCTTCCTCTTCCCAAAGCCTATCAGGCTGTCAGCCTCCAGTGGGAACTGAGAGGCTCTGTGGGCCTCTCACACAGTGGTCACACAGTGGTCTGGGTGCTCCTCCTTCCCTCCCCGCAGTGTCATGGGATGTCAAGTGCCAAGTCCAGCCGACCAAGGTCACTTGTTTTGGTGATGAGAAGGGGAAAAGGCTGAATTGATTGGCTTTTGTGAACAGCTGCACAAGGAGGACCTCCTCTGCTCCAGTGACCCCCAGGTGTGGAATCTTGGGTCATAAGGGAAAGGATAGAGGTTTTGTAGCCAGACACTGGCTGATAACCCACCTCTGCCAGCACTGTGAGGTGTGATCTCGGGCATATCACTTAACCTCTCTGGACCTCAGTTTCATCATCTGTAAAACTGGAAATGGCAACATATATTTAGGAGGTTTCTATGAAGGACTGAAGACGTATTTCATAGAAAACAATTCTAGCACATGGTGGGCTCCAAGTAACAGCTTGTTTACTACTGTTCTCTCAATGCAAGTAGTTTCTGTGTGAGCCAGACCTCTATTACCCAAGTTCTCCCCTGTTACAGAACACACAGGGCATGATAATGTTCTCAGGGCACACAGGGTACATGGAGACAGAAGGTGTCAGGATGGATGTCTTCTGTAGGCGTCCCTCTTTCTGCCCACTGGGAGCCATTTCTGGCAGACCCACATTCCTTCAGGGCAACTCTGAGCCAAAAAGCCTTGCCTGGGAGCTTACGTGGAACCCGACAGCATCCTTCCTGTCTTCTAGACCCAGTCTTCATCCAGTCTGGGTTCTACACAGTGTCCCTCCTTCCTGCTGTGACCTCCTCAGCACCCAGCACACATCAGGGGCACAGAAGAGGCAGTTCATTGTACTGACCACTCGTAAATACCTCCTGTGTGCCAGGTGGTAGGTAGGGCCTTTTGCATACATTATCACGAATCCTTAAAATTATAATAGAGGGAGTTCCTCTGCATTACAATGAGTAACCAGAGGCTCAGAGAGATTATATTAATTTTCCCAAATTCACACAGCTAGGAAATGGCAGATCTGGATTTTTTCTTTCTTAAATATTAGATTTAAAAAATTGTGGTAAAATACACAACAAAAAATTTACCTTCTTAACCATTTTTAAGTGTATAGTTCGGTGGCAGTAAATACATTTACATTATTATCCATCTCCAGGACTTTTTCATTTTCCCAAAATGAAATTCTATACCTATTAAGCAACTCTGCATTACCCTTCCCCCAGCTACTGGAAACCACCATTCTACTTTCTGTCTCTATAAATTTGACTATTCTAGGTACCTCATGTAAGTGGAATCATTCAGTATTTGTCTTCTTATGACTGGTTTCTTTCACTTAGCAAAATATTCTCATGGTTCATCCATGCTTTGCATGTGGCAGGATTTCCTTCCTTTTTATGGCTGAATAATATTCTATTGCATGCAATCACCACATTTTGTTTCTACATGCATATGTCACTGGACACTTGAGTTACTTCCCTTTGGTGATTGTGAATAATGCTGCTATGAGCATGGGTGTGCACATATCTCTTCAAGACTCTGCATTCCATTCTCTTGGACATATACTCAAAAGTAGAGTTGCTGGATTCTATTCTATTAATTCTATTTTTAATTGTTTGAGAAATCTCCATACTGTTTTCCACAGTAGCTGCACCATTTTACATTCCCTGTAGGGCTCCAATTTCTCTATATCCTCACCAACACTTGTTATTTTCTGTATTTGTTTTTGTTTTGACAGTAGCCAGGCTACTATCCTAATGTATGAGGTGGTTTTGATCTACGTTTCCCTGATGATGCACACTGGAAGAAAGGAAAGCAAACCCAGACAAATGTCTTTCTCTTGGAGCTCTCATGTTGTGGGTGAGCTGTACCTGCACTGAGGGGTGGGCTGGTTGTGAAGGGTCTGAGCCAGAGTGGCACTTGGCACTGGTGTTCTTAGAGGTTCTTGTGATGAAATGGGCCCTCTTGTTTACTTCCCTCATTTCCTTGTGGGTGCTCAAGCACCTTGTCCATAATGCGCACTGCATAGAGGAGTAATGATATCACTATGCTCTCGAGGCAACTCTCTGGGCAGGGAGGTGGTGGGCACAAAGGGGCTGAGGACAACCCTGACTCAGCTGACCTCTGGGCCACCCCAGATGTGCCCTCAGACCATTTTAGGCTTAGTTCCTCAGACACAAATTGGGATTAGAAAAAACGTCTGTCATCCTGAGGACTGAGGGAGTTCAGGGTGGAAGAGCTTTGAAAACAGAGCAACGAAGAGGCAGCTCTCCCATTCCTCAGCTCTGATTTGTCAGTTGTTGCCTGTCCCCTTGCTGGCCTCCTCCCCTGCCAGAGCTCTGATGGTGGCACTCCACATTCCTCATCTGTCTTGACTCTCAACCACCCTGATGACAGTGGTCCATCATCTTTCCCAGTGCAACCTGATTATGTAACTATCCAGCTCAAAGCCCTGAACTAGCTCCCTGATGTCTCAAGGCAAAGTTCTTTAAAAGCCCCAAGGTGCATAACTCCTGTGGATCACATGAAAGTAGTAGCCCCTGCCAGGCTTTTTCACCTGCTGGCCTTCCCTCAAGCCACATGCCCTGCTGTGTACCTAAGATGCAGAGGAGAATGCCTTTAACATTCCTTCACTTTTACTGTTCCTATGCCTGGACTGTCCCAACCCATTTTTCATTTGTGGGCACCCACCATGCTGTACTGCATTGCCCCTGGATGGAGAGCTCCCTGAGGGATGGGATCTGTGTATGCCCAGTGCCTGGCACACAGCATGCCCTTGATGGGAAAGGAGAGGAAAAGAATGGAGAGAGAGATGGCAGAGTGGATGAGTGGCGGAATTGTGGAGTTATATCTTTCACTATTAACACATAGATGAAGTAGTTCTATACAATTTTAATAAAAAAGATTCTAAAAACACAAAAGCAGACAGTCCCCCAGTGGTTTCTGCCTCATGGAAGGAGCTGAAGTACACTGATATGATTACCTATCTGTCTCCCTATTGTGTGTTTTGTTAATGCAGGTGTCATGCCTTATTCATCTTTGTTCCTTGCAGCCTAGAGCAGAATCAGGAATTTGAGGATGCTTAGAGACATTCTTTCCCATTGGAGAGAAAGGGAAGTAGTAATGTGTGTGTATGAGTGTGAGTGTGGTATTGTGATATAATAACAAATATATATTTGGTCTTTATCCCACATTCCTGGCACAAGAGCCCCTAAAATGCTTGTAAATTCCTGAGGGATAAGGGTGAGAGGAGCATCTTTTGTTTTTCATAACAAACCCCTTTCAACCACAATTGAGTTAATACTAACAAAGGGATATTGGAGAATGGAGGCTGATGGACAGAGGACAAACCATGTGATTGGAGGCTTGGAGCTTTCAGTCCCACAGTCTGACTTACAGTGAGGGGAAAGGGGCTGGAGATTGAGTTAATCACTGATGGCCAATGATTTGATCAATCGTGCATATGTAATGAAACCTCCATAAAAACCCTAAGCAACAAGACTTTGGAGAGCTTTCAGATTGGTGAATGCATCCATGTGCTGGGAGGGTACCACATCCCAAACTCAAAGGGGACAGGAGTTCCTGTGCTCAGGATCCATCTGGACCTTGCTCTATGTACCTCTTCACTTGGCTGTTCATTTCTATCCTTTATCATACATTAATAATAGTCAGTAAAGTGTTAACCCTGAGGTCTATGAACTGTTAGAGTAAATTATCGAATCTGAAAGGGAGGGGGGTCATGCAACCCCTGATTTGTAGCTAAGTGAGAAAGAAGTGTGAGTACCCTGGGACCCACAACTTGCTACTGGTGCCTGAAATGGGACAGTCTTGTAGAACTGAGCCCTTAACGTGCAGGGTCTGTGCTGAGTTCAGGTAGTTAGCATTGGAAATGGATTAAATTATAAAACACCCAGTTGACATCTACAGAGAATTTGAGAATTGATTGGAGTGGAAAACCTACACATTTGGTGTTAAAAGAGTTGTGAGTAGAGAAACAGATCCTATCCTAGAGTGGGTTTCTAAGAGGAGGTGTGTGGGGTTGTTGGAGTACATGTTGTGTATGCGTGGCTGGGTTATGCTGCATCAGCAAACAGCCTCCCATGTCTCAGCGGCTTTACTTACACAAGAATTTCCCAGGCTAACAGAAGCCCCATCTTGACTTGTCCTTTATCACAGAGACAGATGGAAAGAACTGTGATAAATTGTGTACTTCCTCTTAGCATTTCTGCCCAGAAGTGACACACATTATTTTACCTCATTTTTTATCGTTCAGAGCATGTCCTGTAGCCTCACCTAATTCAAAGTGGGAAGGGTAGCATAGTCCTTCCAGAAAGAGTGGAGAGTGGAATACTATGAGCAGCCCAATGGGCTACCAATGGGGACATGAGTCATTGGGATTAGCTGGAAGGACCTTTTCTCTTCTCTCAACATCAGGGAATGGTGGCAGGATCCAAGATTCAGACATTCAGGCTGGGAAGCACAGTTTGGAAAGGCTGAACACTCCACCAGTCTTGAACATGCCATCAACCTCTCCTCCTTGGCTAGAAGTTTGGACACTCTCCAAGGGGCCTGTGTTAAATAAAATGTCAATTTCAAAATAACACTAATTTTGGATATCCCAAGAGAAGAGTCCATTTCACAAGTTAGTCTTGGGGATGTCTCCAGGGCAGGTGTGGGAGGAGCAATGGGAGGCAGTAGGGACTGCCAGGGACGGGAGCCCATAGTCTTCAGGATTGGACAATCAGCCACTTTCTAGCTCCGTGGCCTTGGGAAGCTAATCCATGTTATATGCTATGCTCATCTATAAACTGGGGCTGATGGCCATGCCCACCCTCTGAGTAGCTGTGGAAACTGAGTAAGATCATGCCTGGACAACACTTAGCAGGAAGCCTCGCCCAGGGCAGGTGCTTACCATGATGCTTGCTGCTGGCCATCATCACAGCTGACCCCACTCTATCCTTTGCTAGCTGTGTGAGTGTAGACAGGTGCTAAAATGTTTTTTTTTTTAGTGCACAACTCTCTCACTGAAAAGTGGAGATGATCATACTTTCACCCCAGAGTTGAAAGTTTCTGAGGCCTGGACAGATGCTCAGTGAGTATAGGGAAGGTGCAGGGTGTGTGGGTGGAGTGCAAGCAGAGGTGGCTGGTTCTAGGGAGGTGTGTGGTGTGCGAGTGGAGCACAAGCAGGGGTGGGTGAGGTGCAGCCTCGGGGGGGGGTGGCACGTTATACCCACATCTGTGCAGGTGTCAATTCAGAAATGGTTTTGTACTTTTCCTTAATTGGGACAGTGCTTTCCCTTTTATTACAAAAATATCTCCCTGGGAGCCAGCTGTAACTGGCCAGTGTCTTTGTGGACAGGCATACCCCTCTCCTGAGTGTCCTTCCTGGGTGATGCTCCAGCTGGAATGATGGAGGTGGAGAGGGCCCTTCACGACAATGGCATCTTCTTCTCCCCTCTAGTCCACACAGAACCAAGGAATTCTCAACAAAGAGGGTACAGGAATGAAGCCATTAATTTTAGAGTGCTGAGAAGCCAGGACTGGTGCCTTCATTAGAAAGTTCAAAACTGCATTTTATTTCCATTTTGATGAGATTTTTATGAGTTAGAAGAGATGAAGTTGAATCCCATGAGTGTAATGGACCCAGAAAGATCACAGATACAGGATTGAATCCAACGAACCATGAGGAGTTTAGTAAATTAATTAAATTTAAGAAAATAATGAAAAATTTTTTGCCACTAGATTAAAATTTCTAAATGTCTTAAAAAGGCAATGGCAATTCTCATTCATGAGAAATTACAGTTACACCAACAACTGCCCCCTCTTCCCAACTCTTTCTCATGTTTGTTTTACGAAGCTGCATTGGTGAGAGAATACCTGCCTTGGGGTGGGTTAGGGTCAGGGCGGAGAGAGCTTTTCCAGAATGATTCTTGCAAGGTCCTGACCTTTCAGCTCTGGAACGCATGGATGCTTTGCTTACCAACAAGGATTAGGAGTATTTGGTCAGAACAGTTTTGAGTTGGGGTTGGTGTAGGAGAAAAGTTGACCAGTTACACAAGGGACCACAGAAAATTGGTCCTGGGGGATGTGGATGCAAAAAGCCCAGTTGATAAGGAGAGGTTTGTTTGAGAGCTGTGGTTCAGGAGGCAGCCTTTCTGCCTAGAATCCCACTGTAATCTCTGGGCTTGACATCATCCACACATGTTTGTTCCAGGAGAAGGTCATGATAGCAGGTGGCTGGAGGTTTCATGCTGAATAAGTACACGCTTTGTGCTAGACACTCCACATGTATAATCTCATTTAATTCAATCAACAACCAAACTGTGACCTATTTAGGGGCCTGGTTACTGCTACATTACAGAGGAAAAACATACAACTGTGGTGATGTGTCTCATTTCAAGTTCAGATCACAATCCTCAGTGAATGCTTAATTCTGCCCAGCAATCATATTAGTAGGCAAACTTTTGCTGTAAAGAACCAGATGGTGAATATTTTAGTCTTTGTGGGCCATGTGGTCTCTGCTGCAATTACTCAACTTTGCTGCTATCTTCTGGAAGCAGCCATGGACAACACAGGAATGAGTCAGTGTGGCTGTGTTCCAATAAAACTTTATGTGTAGCAACTGAAATTTAAATTTCAAATATTTTCACATACTACAAAATATTACTTTTCTTTTCTTTTTGTTTTTTCCCCCTATCATTTAGAAATGTAAAAACCATTCTTAGCTTTGGGGGACCATATTTGGCCCAAGTGCCCTTGTTTGTTGACTCCTGCTGTAGACCATTCCCTCTCCATACCTTGTGTATGGATTTCATAACCTATTCTTGCAAACCTCCTCCACCTCTTCCCACATCTTCCTACTTCACTGAGAGGAGAGAAACAATCAGAACCCCACCTATCACCTGTACCCACACTCTTGCCCTACCTGGACACTTTCTTAAAGTCAATTCCACTTCTTGTGATGGAGATTTCACCTTCTCTGTCTACTCAAGGAAGTCATTCCAGCAATGCTTACTTCTCTCCTGGATTATTCCTCTAAGCATTCCATTGTGCTGTCATTTCTGTTTCTCTATAAACAAACAAATGCAATTGTCTTCCTCACACCAGCTTTATCAGTTGCCTTCCCATTTCTCTGGTTCCACTTACAGCAAAACACCGACTTTTCTTGGGGGGAGGAGCAAGATGGCGAAGGAGTAGGAGACCTGGATTTCATCTGGTCCCAGGAATTCAGCTGGATAGGGATCAAACCATTCTGAACACCTATGAACTCAAAAAGAGATCGAAGAAAAGAATAGCAACAACTCTCTGAACAGAGAAGCGACCACTTTCTGGAAGGTAGGATGTGCGGAGAAGTGAATCTGAGGCGATATTCAGGAAGATAGATGGCGGGGGAGGGGGCCTCCGTCCACCGCTTCTGGCAAGTGCTAGAGCTGCAGAGCACAAAATCAGAACTTTTAGAAGTCGGCTCCACTGAGGGATGGGGGTGGAACCCTCACTGGGACAGTGTGGTCTCAGGACCCTCGGGGTCACAGAAAGACCGGAGAAGCCTGAGTGTGGCAGAGCTCCCAGGTATCAGAGCAGGAAGCCAGCTGCAGAGACGGAGTCGAGGAGTGGACTCTCAGCTTGGGGTTACCATAAACCATGATCCACCGCACAGTTGGGCCATTGCTCTTCCAGCAGGGACCCAACAAGCGGCAGATCCGGGGACACTCCCCTTCCTCCCCCTGGGAGGAGTGGCGTGGGAGTGCACCACAGGGATCTGCTGGGTTTGGAGACTCCACATGGGGTTGGGTGCCAGAGATAGAAATGCTCGGTCACAGGCCGGGTGAACACGGAGTGCGGCCAGAGACTGGGGAGACGGGAGTGACTGACTTCTTTTCTCTGGGGGCTCACTGAGGACGGGGGCCTTGAGTTCTTGGCTCCTCTGGGTGGAGATTGGAGGCCGTCATTTTCACTCTCGTCCTCCAAAGCTGTATGGAAAGCTTGCAGGGAACAAAAGCTCCCAAGCAAACCCGAGCAGATTACTTAGCCCGGACCGGCAAGGGCGGGGCAATTCCACCTCTGACAAAGACATTTGGGAACCATGGCAACAGGCCCCTCCTCCAGAAGATCAGCAAGAACAGCCAGCCAAGACCAAGTTACCGATCAATGAGAACGGCAGAACACCAGCGCTAGAAGAATACTGCACATAGAATTCACGGCTTTTTTACCATGATTCTTTAATATTTCAAAGTTAATTTTTTTTAACTGTCTTTTTTGTTTGTTTGTTTGTTTTGAATTTTTCTTTTTCCCTTTTTCGGCCAACATCTTATCAATCCCTTTTTTAAAAAACATTTTTTATTTTTCATTTTTAGAGTCATATTCTATCCCTTCATAGTAGGTACACTTATTTTTGGCATATATATATTAGTTGTTCTCTCTTTAAAATTTTGAGATACAGTTTCTTCTAACAGATCAAAATATACCCTAAATCTCTAGTGTATGGCTTTGTTCTAGTCTCCTGCCTGATCACATTCTCTCCCTTCTTTTTTCTTTTTTCTTTTTAAATCCTCTTCTTTCTTTTTTCAACCAACTTCTTATCAATTCCTTTTATAAAATCTTTTATAATTTTCATCTATACAGTCATATTCCATTCCCTCATCGTATTAACGCTTATTTTTGTACATATATAAGTTTTTCTTTCTTTAAAATTTTGGGAGGCACTTTCTTCTAACAGACCAAAATACGCCCAAAATCTAGTGTGTGGCACTGATCTATGCACCAGCCTGATCATATTTGATCATATTCTGTTTTTTTTGTTTTGTTCTGTTTTGTTTGTTTTTATCTTTTCCTTTTCCTTTTTCTTTTTTTAATCTTTTTCTTTTTCTTTTTTCTTTCCTTCCCTTTCTTTCCCCTCACTTCAGGTCTGATTTGTTTAGAGTATACTTTCTAGGGACGTTGTTACCCTGTTAACGTTTTGTCCTCTCATTCATCTATTCTCCTCTGGACAAAATGACAAGATGGAAAAAATCACCTCAACAAAAAGAACAAGAGGCAGTACTGACTGCCAGGGACCTACTCAATACGGACATTAGTACGATGTCGGAACTAGAGTTCAGAATGATGATTTTAAAGATACTAGCTGGGCTTGAAAAAAGCTTGGAAGTTATTAGAGAAGCCCTTTCTGGAGAAATAAAAGAACTAAAATCTAACCAAGTCGAAATCAAAAAGGCTATTCATGAGGTGCAATCAAATATGGAGGCCCCAACTGCTAGGATTAATGAAGCAGAAGAGCGAATTAGTGATATAGAAGACAAAATGATGGAAAATAAAGAAGCTGAGAAAAAGAGAGATAAACAACTACTGGATCACGAGGGCAGAATTCAAGAGATAAGTGATACCATAAGATGAAACAACATTAGAATAATTGGGATCCCAGAAGAAGAAGAAAGAGAGAGGGGGGCAGAAGGCCTATTGGAGCAAATTATGGCAGAGAACTTCCCTAATTTGGGGAAGGAAACAGGCATCCAGGAGGCACAGAGAATCCGTCTCAAAATCAATAAAAATAGGTCAATACCCCGACATCTAATAGTAAAACTTACGAGTCTCAGAGACAAAGAGAAAATCCTGAAAGCAGCTTGGGAGAAGAGATATGTAACCTACAATGGTAGAGACATTAGATTGGCAACAGACCTATCCAGAGAGACCTGGCAGGCCAGAAAGGACTGGCATGATATATTCAGACCACTAAACGAGAAAAATATGCAGCCAAGAATACTATATCCAGCCAGGCTGTCATTGAAAATAGAAGGAGAGATAAAAAGCTTCCAAGACAAACAAAAACTAAAGGAATTTGCAAACACAGAACCAGCCCTACAAGAAATATTGCGAGGGGTCCTCTAAGCAAAGAGAGAGCCTAAAAGTAATATAGACCAGAAAGGAACACAGACAATATACAGTAACAGTCACCTTCCAGGCAATACAACGGCACTAAATTCCTATCTTTCAATAGTTACCCTGAATGTAAATGGGCTAAATGCCCCAATCAAAAGACACAGGCTATCAGATTGGATAAAAAAGCAAGAGCCATTGATATGCTGTCTGCAAGAGACTCATTTTAGACCCACAGATAACCCCATATTGAAAGTGAGGGGGTGGAAAGCCATTTACCATGCTAATGGACACCAAAAGAAAGCTGGGGTGGCAATCCTTATATCAGACAAATTAGATTTTAAACCAAAGACTGTAATAAGAGATGAGGAAGGACACTATATCCTACTTAAAGGGTCTATCCAACAAGAAGACCTAACAATTGTAAATATCTATGCCCCTAACATGGGAGCAGCCAATTATATAAGCCAATTAATAACAAAAGCAAAGAAACACATCAACAACAATACAATAACAGTGGGGGACTTTAACACTCCCCTCACTGAAATGGACATATCATCTAAGCAAAATATCAGCAAGGAAATAAAGACTTTAAATGACACACTGGACCAAATGGACTTCACAGACATATTCAGAACATTCTATCCCAAAGCAACAGAATACACACGCTTCTCTAGTGCCCCTGGAACATTCTCCAGAATAGATCACATCCTAGGTCACAAATCAGGTCTCAAACGGTACCAAACGATTGGGACCTATAACCACCAAGGAAATTGAAGCAGTCATCAAAAATCTCCCAAAAAACAAAAGCCCAGGGCCAGATGGCTTCCCAGGGGAATTCTACCAAACATTTAAAGAAGAATTAATACCTATTCTTCTGAAACTGTTCCAAAAAATAGAAATGGAAGGAAAACTTCCAAGCTCGTTTTATGAGGCCACTATTACCTTGATCCCCAAACCAGACAAAGACCCCATCAAAAAGGAGAATTACGGACCAATATCGTTGATGAACATGGATGCAAAAATTCTCACCAGAATACTAGCCAATAGGATTCAACAGTACATTAAAAGGATTATTCACCACAACGTAGTGGGATTTATCCCGGGGCTGCAAGATTGGTTCAACATCTGCAAATCAATCAATGTGATACCATACATTAATAAAAGAAAGAACAAGAACCATATGATCCTCACCATAGATGCAGAAAAAGCATTTGACAAAGTACAGCATCCTTTCTTGATCAAAACTCTTCAGAGTATAGGGATACAGGGTACATACTTCAAGATTATAAAAGCCATCTATGAAAAACCCACAGCAAATATCATTCTCAATGGGGAAAAACTGAGAGCTTTCCCCCTAAGGTCAGGAACACGGCAGGGATGTCCACTATCACCACTGCTATTCAACATAGTATTAGAAGTCCTAGCCACAGCAATCAGACAACAAAAAGAAATAAAAGGCATCCAAATCAGCAAAGAAGAAGTCAAACTCTCACTCTTTGCAGATGATATGATACTTTATGTGGAAAACCCAAAGCACTCCACCCCAAAGCTGCTAGAACTCCTACAGGAATTCAGTGAAGTGGCAGGATATAAAATCAATGCACAGAAGTCAGTGGCATTCCTATACACCAACAACAAGACAGAAGAAAGAGAAATTAAGGGGTCGATCCCACTTACAATTGCACCCAAAACCATAAGGTACCTAGGAATAAATCTAACCAAAGAGGCAAAGGATCTGTACTCAGAAAACTGTAAAATACTCATGAAAGAAATTGAGGAAGACACAAAGAAATGGAAAAACGTTCCATGCTCATGGATTGGAAGATCAAATATTGTGAAGATGTCAATGCTACCTAGAGCAATCTACACATTTAATGCAATCCCTATCAAAATACCATCCACTTTTTTCAAAGAAATGGAACAAATCATCCTAAAATTTGTATGGAACCAGAAAAGACCCCAAATAGCCAGAGGAATGTTGAAAAAGAAAAGCAGAGCACCTAGGTGGCTCAGTCGGTTAAGCGACTGCCTTCAGCTCAGGTCATGATCCCAGGGTCCTGGGATCAAGTCCCACATCAGGCTCCCTGCTTCTCCCTCTCCCACTCCCCCTGCTTGTTTTCCCTCTCTCGCTGTGTCTTTCTCTGTCAAATAAATAAATGAAATATTAAAAAAAAAAAAAAAAGAAAAGCAAAGGTTGCGGCATCACAATTCTGGACTTCCAGGTCTATTACAAAGCTATGATCATCAAGTCAGTATGGTATTGGCAGAAAAACGGACACATCAATCAATGGAATAGAATAGAGAGCCCAGAAATGGAACCTCAACTCTATGGTCAACTAATCTTCGACAAAGCAGGAAAGAATGTCCAATGGAAAAAAGACAGTCTCTTCAACAAATGCTGTTGGGAAAATTGGACAGCCACATGTAGAAGAATGAAACTGGACCATATCCTTATAGCACACACAAAAATAGACTCCAAATGGTTGAAAGACCTAAATATGAGACAGGAGTCCATCAAAATCCTAAAGGAGAACACAGGCAGCAACCTCTTCAACCTCAGCCACAGCAACTTCTTCCTAGAAACATCGCTAAAGGCAAGGGAAGCAAGGGCAAAAATGAACTATTGGGACTTCATCAAGATAAAAAGCTTTTGCACAGCAAAAGAAACAGTCAACAAAACCAAAAGACAAGCAACAGAATGGGAGAAGATATTTGCAAATGACATATCAGATAAAGGGCTAGTATCCAAAATGTATAAAGAACTTCTTAAACTCAACACCCAAAGAACAAATGATCCAATCAAGAAATGGGCAGAAGACATGAACAGACATTTTTCCAAAGAAGACATCCAAACGGCCAACAGACACATGAAAAAGTGTTCAACATCGCTCGGCATCAGGGAAATCCAAATCAAAACCTCAATGAGATACCACCTCACACCAGTCAGAAAGGCTAAAATTAACAAGTCAGGAAATGACAGATGTTGGCTGGGATGCGGAGAAAGGGGAACCCTCCTACACTGTTGGTGGGAATGCAAGCTGGTGCAACCACTCTGGAAAACAGTATGGAGGTTCCTCAAAAAGTTGAAAATTGAGCTACCATACAATCCAGCAATTGCACTACTGGGTATTTACCCCAAAGATACAAATGTAGGGATCCGAAGGGGTATGTGTACCCTGATGTTTATAGCAGCAATGTCCACAATAGCCAAAGTGTGGAAAGAGCCAAGATGTCTATCAACAGATGAATGGGTAAAGAAGATATATACAATGGAATATTATGCAGCCATCAAAAGGAATGAGATCTTGCCATTTGCAACGACATGGATAGAACTGGAGGGTGTTATGCTGAGCAAAATAAGTCAATCAGAGAAAGACATGTATCATCTGACCTCACTGATAAGAAGAATTCTTAATCTCAGGAAACAAACTGAGGGTTGTTGGAGAGGTGGGGGTTGGGAGGGATGGGGTGGCTGGGTGATAGACAGTGGGGAGGGTATGTGCTATGGTGAGCGCTGTGAATTGTGCAGGACTGTTGAATCACAGCTATGTACCTCTGAAACAAATAGTACAATATATGTTAAAAAAAAAGAAGAAGATAGCAGGAGGGGAAGAATGAAGGGGGGGAAATCAGAGGGGGAGACGAACCACGAGAGACTATGGACTCTGAAAAACAAATTGAGGGTTCTAGAGGGGAGGGGGGGTGGAAGGATGGGTTAGCCTGGTGATGGGTATTAAAGAGGGCACATTCTGCATGGAGCACTGGGTGTTATGCATAAACAATGAATCATGGAACACTACATCAAAAAGTAATGATGTAATGTATGGTGATTAACATAACAATAAAAAAACAAAAAAAGAAAAAAAACCCCACTGACTTTTCTGTATACCCTGTCTCCAATGCTTCTTCTGTTATTGTCTCTTTAAAAATGTTTTTTAATTATTTATTTTAAAATTGAGGCAGATTTCATGTAGAGTGAAATAAAAACAGTTTCAGTGTGCAGTTCAGTAGTTTTGACAAATGAATGCTTCTGCTAATGACCACCTAAACTGGGATATAGACTATTTCCACCATCCCTGAAAGTTGCCTCTAATCCTTTCCTGTCAAGGGAGCCAGTTTTGATTTCTATAGTTTTGCCTGGTCTTGAACCTCTGGTTTCTTTTTTTTAAACCATGTTTTTGAGACTTGATTCATTCATGAATCAGTGGTTCTTCCCATCAGTGTTTCTGGGAATTCCCTTGTTTAAATATATCAAATGTATTTATCTATTCTCCTGTGGATGGACATTTTTCTTTTCATCTCTGGGCTGTTATCAGTAAAACTGCTATGAACATTCTTATGCAAGTTTTCTTGTGGGGCTACATTTTAATTTCTCCTAGTTAAATTCTTAGATGTGGGCAGGTATGTGTTTAACTTCAAAAAGAAGCTGCCAGTCAGTTTACCAAAGCATTTTGTG
Source organism: Halichoerus grypus (assembly GCF_964656455.1). NCBI lineage: Eukaryota > Metazoa > Chordata > Mammalia > Carnivora > Phocidae > Halichoerus > Halichoerus grypus. The sequence continues at coordinate 86,803,958 of NC_135715.1, forward strand.
CTGTTTGTCTTCTGACCACTAATGTATGAGTTTTAGTTGCTCCACATCTTCATCAGCATTTGGATTTGTTCATCCTTTTAGTGGTAGCCTCTGCAGTAGATGGGAGGTGGCATCATGGCGTTTCCTTGGTGATGGTGCTGGCCACCTCTTCATATGCTTTTTGGCTGTTTGTAGGGACTCTTTTTATTATTTAAAATAATTGGTTGTCTTTTTCTTATTGATGTAAGTGTTTTTTATATATTTTGGAGATAAGGTTTTTTTTGTGTGTCTGATATATAGCCCAATTATCATCTCTCAGTCTGTGGCTTTTTTTGTTTTTGTTTTTGTTTTTTTGTAATAGTGTCTTTTCATGAGTAGAGGATTTTAATTTTGATAAGGTCTAAATTACCATTTTTTTCTTTTATGTTTGATGCTTTCATGACTTGTCTAATCAATCCTAAGTTTGTGAAAATATTATCTTATTTTTCCTTCTAGAATATTTTTAGTTTTAGCTTTTAGTCTATGACCCATCTTGAATAAATTTTGTTGAATAATGTGAAGTAAAAGCCAGTGTTAATTTTTTCTAGTTATTTTGTGTGGGTCTATCTCTGAACTTTTTTTTTCTGTTCTATTGATCTATTTTCTGCTCTTAATACTACATGGTCTTCATAATTGTAGCTTTGTATCAAGTCTTGAAATCAGGTGTTATAAGGCTTCTTTTTGCTTTCTTTCTAGATTGTTGTGTTTTCTTTCTAGATTGCCTGGGCTAGTCTAGTCCTTCTATATAGATTTAGAACCAAGTTGTCAGTTTCTATAACAAACCCTGTTGGGATTTTGACTGGGTCTTCAGTGAATCCATAGATCAACTGGGGTGAGAATTGGTATCTGTAGAATAGTCTTCCAATTCATGAACAGAATATGTCTTTCCATTTATTTAGCTCTTCTTTTATTTCTTTTAGAAATGTTACATATTTTTCTGTCTTGTACATTTTTGTTAAATTTTTTCCCCATATATTTGATTTTTTCAATGCTATTGGAAATAGTATATTCTTTTGCTGTATTTCATTTTACATTTGTTTGTTGCTAGTGCTTAGAAACAATATTTTATATTGAATTTTTATCCTGCAGCCTTGTTAAATCCAGGAATTATTAAGATAGTTTGTAGATTTCTATGGATTTTTCTGTAATCATGTCATCTGCAAGTAAAGATAGCCTTACTTTTCCTTTCAAATCCATCTTTCTTTTCTTTTCTTCTTCTTTTTCTTGAATAGACTACTAAACCTCCAGTACAATAGTATATAGAAGCAATGAGACTGGATATCTGATTTGTTCCCAGTATTTGGGCACAAGGATTAATATTTCATCATATATACAATGTTAGCTGTGTGTTTTTCTCATGGAGACTCCTTTGTAGGTTGAGGAAATCCCTTCTACTCTCTTTTTGCTGAGAGTTTTAATTATGAACAACTGTTCAATTTTATCAAATGCTTTCTCTGAATCTGTTGAGAATATTACATGGTTTTTGTTTCTTTATTCTGTTAATACATTGAATTACATTGATTGACTTTCAAGTGCTAAGCCAATCTTGCATCCCTATGATATACCACATTTGGTTACAAATATATTCTCTTTTCTCATGTATTTCTGGATTTGATTTACTAAGATGTTGTGAAGGATTTTTGTGTCTCTTCATGAGGAGTATTGGTCTGTAACTTTCTTTTCTTATAATATTATTGTCAGGTTTTTTATCAGGTTATGTTAGTCTCATAAAATGAGTTGGGAATGTTTGCTCCTTGGCTGTCTGATAGAGTTTGTTTAAGATTGGTATTTCTTTCTCAAATTGGTAGAATTCACTAGCAAAGCCATTTGGATCTGGAGTCTTGTTTGTTTTGTTTGCTTGTTTTTGGTTTTTTGTTTGTTTTTAGGAAGATTTTAAATGATGGTCTTCATTAAAAAAAAGGAAGGCTAATCTGATTTTTCTATTTCTTCTTGTGACAATTTTGGGAAGTTGTATTTTGGAAGGTGCATTTTTATCATCTAAGTTAATTGAAACTTGACATGAAGTGGTTCATAATAGTTTATTATTATTCTTTTAACATCTGTAGGACATTTCAGATTTTCACTTCATTCCCAATACTGGTAATTTGTGTTTTATTTTCTTTTGTTTCCTTGACATTCTTGTTATTTTATTAATGTTCTTTATAAAGAAAAAAATTTTGGTTTTTCTGATTTTTTTCATGGCTACTCTATTTTCTATTCCATTTATTTTTCTTACCCTCTCATCTTTATGATTTCTTTGCTTTTCTATTTATTTTGAACTTAAACTGCTTTTCTTTTGCTAACTTCTGAGGTGGAAGCTGATTTAAAACTCTTGTTTTCTAATACATGGAATTAAAATCATAAATTTATATCTAAGTACTGCTTTAGCTGCCTTTCACACATTTTGAAATGTTGGGTGTTCATTATCATTTTGATAAAAATGTTGTCTAATTTCCTTTGAGTTTTTCTTAGACTCATAGGTTATATAGAAGTCTATTGCTTAGTTTCAAGAGGTTTTGGTGGGGAGGTATTTTTCTAGTTAATTTGTAAAATAATATTTTACTAATTTATTTCTAATTTAAATCCAGAGTAAGTAAGAATAGACTCTGTAAAATTTCATCCATTGGGACATATTTTATGCACCAGCACATCCATGGTCTATTTTGGTGAATGTTCCATGAGCATTTTCTTAAAAAGAAAGTGTGTTTTGAACTTCCTGGCTATAGTGTTCTATCAATTTGATCAAATTGGTTAATTGTGATGTTCTATTCTTTTATATTGTACTGATTTTTAAAATCGCATTTTTTAAAAATCATTTACTGAGAGAGGAGTGTTAAGATTTCCAACTCTAGTTGTGAATCTGTGTATTTCTGTTTATTCTGATCATTGTTGTTTCGTGTATTTTGAATCTATGTGATTAGGTGGACACATATTAGGATTCTTATGTCCTCCTGGAGAATTAATCCTCTGAACATTGTGACATGTTCTTCTGTATCTCTGGCAATGTCTTGAAGAGTATTACTGTAGTCATACCACCTTTTTGTTATCAGTATCTGCAAGGCACATATTTCTCCAACTTTTTACTTTCAACCTACATTGACTATTAAATTTAAACTTTGTCTTTTATTAATAACATAGAATTTAAAAAAAAGAATTCATTTTGACAGTGCTTACCTTTTAAGTTGAGTGCTGGCTTAGTCAGTTTACATTTAACAAAATTATAGAAATTGTTGGGTTTCAGTCTATCATTTGCTATTTGTTTTATATATTCCATCTGTTTTGTTGTTGTTGGTGGTGGTGGTATTGTTCTTTTGGTTCTCCTTTCCTGACTTCTTTTGGAGTAACCAAGCATTTAAATAATTAAAAAAAATTCCATTTTACTTCCTCTGTTAGCTTATACTCCCACCAGCATTCTTGGGTATTTGGCTTATGTCTTTCATCAATTTTTACTTAGAAAAATTTTGGCCCTTTTCTCTTCATATTTCTTCTGCCCCATTTCTCTCTTGTTTCTTTCTGGAAACCTATGTTAGACCACTTATATTGTTAGACCTTGTTAAATCACTTATATTGTCTCACATGTGTCAGACACTCTGTTTTTTTAAAAATTATTTTCTCTGTGTGTTTTAGCTTGGATAATTTCTGTTAACACATCTTGAATCCATGAATTGTTCTCCACTGAGTGTAGCCCAACATTGACTCATCAATACATTTTTCAATTAGATGCTGTGTTTTTCAGTTCTATAGTTCCAATGTGATTCTCTTTTTATGGCTGAAATTTCTTTCCTGAGAGTCTTCATCTCCTCACCCATTCTATCCATTTTTTCTTCTCATTTCTTCACTTAAAATAGTTTTTAAGAAAATGTCATTGTCTTTTAATTCCAAAATTTGAGTGATCTGTGGGTCGGCATTATTGACTTGTTTCTTCTTGATTATGGGTACATGTCTTTGTTTCTTTGAATATCTAGTATGTTATGGATATTGTGAGTGATATTTTGCAGAGATTTTGGATTATGTTATGTCTTTTTAGAGATTATGAAATTGTATGTATGTGCATATGTATGCACATCAGCACATGTAAGTTTATGTATGTGTATGCACATGCATGTGTGCATATATGTGTGCATGCATGGACATATGTATATAGCAGTTTAATTACTGATGGATCATCTCCATCTTGTGTTGTTTTCTCCTCTTCAGAACTCTTAAAGTCAGAGGATCTCTGTGCTCAGTTCTTGGTCCTCTTCTGTGCTCCATGTATATTTTCTTCCTTGGTGATTGTACTCAGTCTCATAAATGTAGATACTATGCACATTCTGACAACTCCCAAATTTATAATTCAGTCTTGATTTGTCTCTTGAAGCTTATTTTTCTATATTCAGCAACTATATACTCTATATCTCTTCTTGGATGTTGGATAGACATCTGAAATTTTAACATGCCTACAACTGAACTCCAATCTCTGCCTGTCCCCCAAACTTGAAATGATCCATTAGACTTACAGCCTTCCCATTCAGTGACTGACAACTTCTTTTTCTCAGTTGCTCAGGTCAAAAGTTCTGGAATCATCCTTGACCCTATTCTTTCTTTTACACTCCTCATTCAATCTGTCAGGAAACCCTACTGATCCCAACTTCCAAATAAATCCAGCACCCACTTTACCACCAGTTCCATCCTACCATCAGCTCACACCTCGTTCCTTGAACAACCTCCAGTTTGTCTCTGCCTCCACCCTTCTCCCTCTGCAGTGCATTCTTTACACAATTGCAGAGAGATTTTTGAAAATGGAAAACAGACCCTATGACTCTTCTGCTCTAATCATGCAATGGCTCTCCATTTTATTCAGAATAAAAGCAAAAGTCACCAGTGTTGCTTTCTTTAACTCTTTCTTCATTTCACTCATTCACTCCAGCCACAGTGCCCTGCTCCCTTACTATTTCTCAAATATGCCTGGGAGTGGCAACTGTTTCTTCTGCCCACAGCCCTTTCCTGGATGTCCACATGGCAGGAATTGAGATGAGAGAGATTGAGGAGGACCTTATTCACCACAGTCAGGAATCTCACCTGAAGACACTAGGGAGTCAAAGAAGATGCAATCTTGTTTCCCATTTGTTGAGACCAGTGCAGTGGTTGGCTGTGTTTGGGATTATTGATGTGGAAAGGTGGAGAGCACTGTCAGGGAGACCAACAAGCCCAGCGTCTCTGGGGTGGGTCTCTTTTGGGTGCTCACTGCTTATTAGGTGGTTTTGACTGTGCTCTGCCCCATGAGAAGCACCCACCAGTATTGCCTGCAGAGTGGCTGCTGAAGCTCTTGGGATGCTTGTATTCTTTCACGCCTCTTTCTTGTAAAGAAAAAAAAAAGTTTCATTTTGCTTGCTGAGTAGAAACAGGGTACAACTGCCCTGTATCCTTCCTTTGCTATCACTTCTTACTAATGACAAACCTAGTGACTGCCCAGTTATACTATTGGCCTGGCATCTGGGCTGGGTGAATTAAAATAGCTCCTCTTTAAGTTGACCTTATATGAAACAACCTATGAGGAAGGGGTGTTTATGTTTGTTTCTCCAAAGGCATTTCTGTGGTAGATGGGGAAGGGTGCTGGTAGATGATGAAACTCAAAAGGCAGCCTATCTTATGGGAAAGAGGTCAAGATTTGACATCAGACAGACTTGAGTTTGAAACCTGTGTACACTTTTTAGTAGTTATGTAATCTTGAGCAAGTAGCATCAACTTTCTAAGCCTCAGTTTCCTCATCTATAAAATGGGAATAATAAAGCTTCCCTTGCAGGGTTGTTGTGAGCAGTAAATGATTCATGGTCACTGCTCAACACATAATTTGTGCTCGTTGGGGCTATGAAGCCCTATACTATCCATGAAGGAGGTTAGGAGGCAGCACCGTGACTCAAAGAAGCCCCTCCCCCATTTCCCTTGGCTTCAGATATTTTTTTGTTTCCTGAGGTGCCCCCTAGCTGACTGGATAATCGAGTACAAGAGCAGTCATTGAACCTTTGTTGTGTGGAGGACATGACTGACTTTTATAGGGCATGCTTTTTTGGGCGGAGCTCTGACCTCATCTGGAACTTCTCTGAAAAAGCTAAGCTTTCCTCCTTATTACTGTTTAAGAGGCTGACAACGCAAAAGTTGATAAGGATATGGAGCCACAGGAGCTCTTGTTTACTGCTGGGGTGTGTGCTGGTAGAAGCTGGTAGGAGCTTTGTGGAAAATTATACATTACTGCCCTATGACTTGGATGCCACATGTATGACCCAGCCATTCCATTCCTGGATATGGAACTCTCCATCCTGTAGGGGTAGGATATCCCATACTTCTTAATCTTTTTATTAGGAAATATATTTCAATCATATGAGTAGATATATAATAATATCTGCACATATAATTTAAGAAGTGACGATAATACAATGAACACCTGTGTATCCACCACCCAGCTTGAGAAATAGAACATTACCAAAAACCCTGCAGCCCCCTGGGTACATCTTTCTCAACTGCAATCACTCTTTTGAAATAGAGTTTATTAATCCTTTACTCCTTTTTTAATAAATTTTATTGCAGGTGAATATATCTCTTTTGTAGGTTTTTGAGCTTTATCTCAGTAGAAAGATTCTATATGTGTTTCCTTTAGTCTATTTTTTTGCATTTAATATTGCATTTATGAAATTTACCTATATTTTACATAGTATTCTCTTTCTTCATTTTACTATTGATGGATATTTGGGTTGTTCCCCTTATTTTTCTCTATGAACAGTTTTACTATGTTTATTTTCCCTTTTTTGTGCTACCTTGGGCATTTCTGTGAATGCCTCCTGGTGTACCTGCACACATGTTTTTGTGGGTTACTGTTCCATATCCAGGAATGGAATGGCTGGGTCATACAACATGTGGCATCCAGGTCACAGGACAGTAATGCATTGTTTTCCACAGAGCTCCTACCAGTTTACACTCCTCCACTTCCCACTGCTCCAAATTCTCATCAACTTTGTATTGGCCAACTTCTTAATTTTTGCCAACCTGAAGGGTGTTACATGGTAACTTATTGTGGTTTCCATACTCTTCTTTATAAGGATCTTTGAGGAACAACATAAAAGCCAACTCCAATTGGAGACATGTCCCTGCGACTCCAAGTCCCCAGTTCACAAGACTTATCTGTCTCTACTTTTCTTAATTGGACAACAGCTAGTGCTGGTGATGGGGGCAGGGCAGAGGACGGAGACATAATTTGATGGGCCTTATCTCTTTGAATTTGGAGATTTGTTCTGCCCACCCTGCGTCCTTCCACAACCTGCTCTCAATTGTTGATTAATTTACCATAAAGCCCTGGAGGGGTGCAGCTGCATGAAGGGTGAGAAATAGGGTTGGTTTGTGGCTGGTGAATGGCAGGCCATCCATCACTCTGAGGGGAAATTGCTCTTTTAAGGAGAAGTAGTGAATTGTTTCTGGCCTGGGCATAAGTCAGGCAGTGGCTTGGAACAGTGACAGAGCTCGCAGCCCTGGGCTGGATCCCCGATCGGTCATTTGTTGCTGCTGAAAGTGTCACACTTTGAAAATTTGCTATGGATAGGCCACTTGACGAGTGGAGAAAAGCAGTGACAGTGCCTTCATCTCTGCCTCTTAACAAAGATGTTCCAGGGTCTTCTGACTGCTGGCTGACTCCCATCTGGGTCTGCTCAGCATCACCAGGGCCTGCTTCTCCTTTAGGATGGCCAAGAGCTGTTCATTTTCTCATCCTCTGATTCATTAGTTCAGTGGTTCTTAGCTGGGTGATTTTGCTCTCCAGGGAATATTTGGCCATGTCTGGAGACAGTTTTGGTTGTCATAACTGGGAGGCACTATTAGCATCCAATGGGTAGAGGTCAGGGATGCTGCTAAATATCCTACAATCCACAGGACAACCTCTGCAACAAAGAATTATCTGGCCCAAATTGTCACAGTGCCAAGGTTGAAAAACACTGCATTAACTCTTTAAATGTTCAACAAATATTTATTGAGTACTGGTGATGGGCCAGAAACTATCCAGCATAAAGGATAGCTGTGTTCAGCAAGGGAGTTTTGGGGACCCTTCACCCTCAGGGTCCCTGTGTCTATTTGAATCCAGCAGTTCTCATTCTGACATTGGCTCCTTGGTCAGATGGGAAGACACTTGCTTTTCAGACCTTTTCCCTAGCTTCTCCCTGTTTTAATCAATGCTGATCATCCATCAGGCCCAAATCTGGGAGGCAGATGATGAGGAATGCAGCAGCCAATGGACCAGGTAGAGATGATGTCAGGCAGTGCATGGGTGTGGAGGCTGACCATGGAGTAACCTGATGGAGGGAAGGACTGTGGCTGTGCTTGAAGGGGTCAGTGAGGTGTGAAGGTTGAAAGCAGGAACCTGGATGTAATACTGGACCTCCCCTTGCCAGCTGTGTGGCCCTGAGAATGTTACAAGGGCCTTGGTTTTCTCATCTGTAAGATGGGGACATTAAGAGCACTGAAGGTGGAGATTATTATGAGGATTATGTGTACTGATCCATATGGAGATGTTCCAGAGTCCCACAGAAGCTTCCCTTTTGTGAGCCTAAGCTGGGGATGCGAGCATTGGGGACCATTCTGGTCTTATCCCTCTGGTGGCAGACAGAGTTTTCCATTAGAATGTTCTCATTTCCACTTTCCTTTGTTTCCTTTTAGACTGTATGCAGAGAATGGTTGATGTCCTGGAGGCCCAGAATCTCCTTACCTATTTCCCTCTGGCTCGAGGCTACTTCAGTAACAGCACCTGCCCAGCCATGTTAGAGGAGCCATATTGGAGCTTCAAGCAAAAGGGACAATTAGAAATATGGATCCCACTTTTATTTAAAATCTTGATATTTTCTTCATCATGGATTTTTTGCATTAATTTAAATTTTTAGAAATATTGCATTAAAAGATTTATCTTGACTGTTGAGTTTTTGGTGCCCCTAAATTTTGTGCCCCAAATGAGTGCCTCACTTGCCATATCCTAGAACTGGCTCTAGTTCTGGCAAATGAATCTGGCAGGTAGATCTTCCATCACTGTCTCATTCCCACCCTCACATCCTTAACCCTTGCCCCCATTTCTGTCTTCTTCCACATCTTCCTTTTTCATTCTTCATTGCCCTTCCCATACTCACCCCATCTCCAGTCTTCATAGAACCAAACCCCAAGTGTGCAGAGCTCTGTATGTGAGGGCAAGAAAGATGAAGGCTGGGAGAGTATGTGGATTTAGGATTTAGGATTTAGATGATTTCCTCTTTCAAATTTAGATCTTTCATCCATTTTGAATTTATTTTTGTGTATGGTATAAGAATGGTCCACTTTCATTCTTTTGCATGTTGCTGTCCAGTTTTCCCAACACCATTTGTTGAAGAGATTTTTTCCCATTGGATATTCTTTCCTGGTTTGTCAAAGATTAATTGAACATATAATTGTGGGTTTATTTCTGGGTTCTCTATTTTGTTCTATTGATTTATGTGTCTATTTTTGTGCCAGTACCATGCTGTTTTGATTATTACAGCTTTGTAATGTAACTTGAAGTCTGGAATTGTGATACCTCTAGCTTTGTTTTGCTTTTTCAGCATTCCTTTGGCAATGTGGGGGCTTTGTAGTTCCATATAAATTTTAGAATTTTTTGTTCTAGTTCTGTGAAAAATGCCGTTGGTATTTTGATAAGGATTGCATTAAATGTGTAGATTGATTTGGATAGTATAGACATTTTAACAGTATTTGTTCTTCCAATCCATGAGCATGGAATGTCTTTCCACTTCTTTGTGTCATCTTCAATTTCTTTCATCAGTGTTTTATGGTTTTCAGAGTACAGGTCTTTCACCTCTTTGGTTAGGTGTATTCCTAGGTATCTTATTATTTTTGGTGTGATTGCAAATGGGATTGTTTTCTTAATTTTAATTTCTGCCACTTCATTATTAGTGTATAGAAGTGCAACAGATTTCTGCACATTGATTTTGTATCCTGTGACTTTACTGAATTCATTTATCACTTCTAGTAATTTTTTGGTAGAGTCTTTAGGGCTTTCTACACAGAATATCATGGCATCTGCAAATAGAGAAAGTTTTATTTCTTCCTTACCAATTTGGATGCCTTTTATTTCTTTTTGTCATCTGACTGCTGTGGCTTGGACTTCCAGTACTATGTTGAATAAAAGTGGTGAGAGTGGACATCCTTGTTCCTGACCTTGAGGAAAGGCTCTCAGGTTTTTCCCATTGAACATGATGTTCACTGTGGGTTTTCCATATATGGCCTTTATTATGTTGAGGTATGTTCCCTCTAAACCTATTTTATTGAGGGCTTTTATCATGAATGGATGTTGTACTTTTTCAAATGCTTTCTCTGTGTCTATTGAAATGATCATATGGTTTTTAACCTTCCTCTTGTTGATGTAATGTATCATGATGATTGATTTGCAAATATTGAACCACACTTGCATACTGGGAATAAATCTCACTTGATCATGGTAAATGATTCTTTTAATGGATTGTTGGATTCTGTTTGCTAGTATTTTATTGAAGATTTTTTTTTATTATTATGTTATGTTAATCACCATACATTACATCATTAGTTTTTGATGTAGTGTTCCATGATTCATTGTTTGTGTATAACACTCAGTGCTCCATGCAGTACGTGCCCTCTTTAAAACCCATCACCAGGCTAACCCATCCCCCCACCCCCTCCCCTCTAGAACCCTCAGTTTTTTTCTCAGAGTCCATACTCTCTCATGGTTCTTCTCCCCCTCCAATTTCCCCCCGTTCATTTTTGCATCTATGTTTATCAGAGATATTGACCTGTATTCCCCCCCCCTTTTTTTATTTTATTTTATTTTTTTGTGGTGTCTATCTGGTTTTGGTATCAGGGTAATCCTGGCTGCATAGAATGAATTTGGAAGTTTTCCTTCCATTTCCATTTTTTGAAATAGTTTGAGAAGAATAGGTATTAACTGTTCTTTAAATGTTTGGTAGAATTCCCCTAGTTCAGTGCCTTTTTGATTGGATTGTTTTATTAATGTGTATGTAGGTTATTATTGAACAGGTTTGATTTATGTCTGCTATTTGACTTTTGGTATTCTGTGAGTCTTATGTCCATGGAGCAGGCTAGTATGCACCCTCACAATGTCAGATCCAGACTCCTCCCTTTCTGCTCTAATACCTTCAATAGGCAGCTTCCATTGTATAGTCCAACTCCTTTCCCCATGTCCACATTCTCGCTAGTGGGAAAGGTGGGAAAGGGGAAGGCAAATTCTTTTCAAGACCTAACTTGAATGTTGCATTGTAACACTGGCCAGAACTTGGTTACATGGCCACAGCTAACTGCAAGGGGAGCAGGGGTCCAGCTGAAATTCAGAGGTTCTATTATTAAAGCAGAAGGGAGTTGTATATATTGATTCACTGGCAGTCAGTGCCACACCCAGTGTGTGCCAGGCCTTGGGCAGCTGCTGGGGATACCTCATTAAGCAAAACCAGATAAGCTCTTTCATGGAGAACCAGTTAGAAATTTCCATTTTAGGGATGCCTGAGTGGCTCAGTCGGTTAAGAGTCTGCCTTTGGCTCAGGGTCCTGGGATCGAGTCCCACATCAGGCTCCTTGTTCAGTGTGGAGTCTGCTTGTCCCTCTGCCTGCTGCTTCCCCTGCTTGTGCATTCTCTCTATCTATCTCTGACAAATAAATAAATAAATAAAATCTTAAAAAAAAAAAAGAACTTTCCATTTTAGAAATTACCCCCAAGAACTGCATGTTTCTCTATGTGTGCCTGCTCAGGGTTTACTTCATACCTGATACCTGGAAATGAATGTTCACAAGGCTACAATTGTGACAAAATCACATCCCTTCCAATAATCTCCTTCACCACCATGTTTGCTGTACCAGATGTGAAAAGACATTCTCAGGCCCATGGTGCACCTTTGTTCTTGATTCAGAGGGGTGGGGAGAAGGAATAAAGTTTTGTTGAGTATGCACTCTGTGCCAGGCTCCAGGCTACTTGCTTTTTCATCCCATCCCCCTACCTCTCCTACACACACACACACAATGCTGAGGAGTAGCTACCATTGTCCTTTTTCACTGATGAAAAGCTTGAGGTTCGGAGAGGTTAAACTATAAGTGCAGAAGTGGAGCAGGAATGCAGTGCAGACAATCTGATTATTTTGCCTGGAACAGTCGGGAGTGCAATGTATGTGAGGCAGTCATGCATCTGATGTGTGTGTGCTGGGTGAGGGGAGAGGTGGGAGCCAGGGGCCTTCACCTTGGGCTCTCCTGTCAGCTTTTGTAATGATTTGGATAAATAACATGCTAATTAAATTCAAAGAGAATATTAAATTGGGAGGGAGCATGAACACCAGTGAGAATAAAGGAAGGAGTTCAGTGGTATCTCAGAGGTTATGGAAAAAGGGAAAACAACAAAGTGAAATTCAAGTTAAAAACAAATTAGATGAGAGATTTATAAGGTGCCAGAGGTGATAGGAGGGGGAAAATATCTTGCCTGAGTCTTGATTTGTGCTCTTAAATGCCAGCTGGGCATAATAACAGGTTGCCATAGTGAGCAGGAAAGGTGGATGCCACTGCAGCCCTGGACATGTTGCATGAGAAGATTCCTCTGTAGGGATGGGCACCCAGAGATCCTCAATACACTGTCTCAGGCCTAAGATGGTGGAACAGTCAGGGGGAAAGAGTATTGTACATTTTATTCAGGAACCATGAGATGCTGGTGGAGAGGGGATTGTCCAAGGAAAGAGAAATATACCCAGGTCCTAGAAATCCCAGCTAATCTTTCTGCCCATGTGGTGAGGGGAGGGCAGATGGTGGTTCAGTGGTGGTGGCTCTGACTGACACAGAGAGCTTGTTTCTGACCTTATACAGTCATTAAATCTTTCTGTGCCTCAGTTTCTTCACCTGTCTACAGAGGCTGTGGGGTAGGAGGGAGAGTGAGTGTGGGCTGCTAGTGGAAACAAGGAAGTGGGGAACATCAGGGTTCATAGGGCAGATGAGGCAGTGTCTCTCATGTTGTGTTTGGGTGGGATCAGAAGGGACAGATTGCCTTTGTTTGGATTCCAAAAAAAGCATACCCTGAGGTGAACATTTGTTTCTTTGGGAGGTGAACCCAAGCAACACTAGTAGGAAGTGGGGAGGTGAGACCAGGAAAGGAAGGAAGCCTTGGTTATTGAGCAAGTTAGCACCGTGGGCACTTGGATTTGTTCCCACTGGGGAAGTTTGGGAGCCAGTGCAGAAGACACCTCAGAATTATCCCACACCAGGGCCCAGGGATGGGGTATGGAAAGAACAACTCCTCGTGTTGGATGAGGGCTGCCCTCTAGGGGACATTAACTCCCCAGGGAGGGAGGCTGAAGGGCTCCATCATTATGCAGGGGGCTTCAAGGAGAAACGGCAGAGTGGAGGGGTTACCATGGTAGAGGGAGAGGGGCAAAGAAAATAGCTGAGGCTGAGTATCAGGGGCTGTTCTAGAACATGGCTATGAGGAGGGCACATGGAAAACCTAGTGGATCTTTGGGACTTCTTTAGGAGTGAAAGATGTGGTCTGGGTTTTGACAACAAGGCTGTGAATGTGACACTTCAGCTCAGCAGAGTATCAACAGGAGCAGATTCTTCCCCTTTCCATCACTCCCTTCAGCCAAGCACCTATAAGCCCCCCCTTATCTAGCTCCTAGTGACAGTTCGAGTGGACCTTTTAGATTTCTGGTCACTGCCATGATTTACAATAGTGTGAGAGCAGTTTACAACTTCAGTCTGAGCCTGATCTCAGTGCCCACCTCCCTTGTCCTCCCAGAGTTGCCAGGCCTGAGTACAGGGCTGGGGTGAGTGGGGGAGTTTTGCTCACTTGATTCTCTTTTCCCTCCATCACTGCACAGAGGTGTCCAATTCTGGGATGACTCCTCCTCTCATTAATACCTTTGGGTTGGGAAGGGGTTAGTGTCAAGAATTGTGAAGGTTTGAGTTTTTGTCCATTAAATGACAAGCTAACATGCCAGTTTGCCAGTTTCATGGATGCCAGTAAAAGACATGAGACTCCTGGTTCAGAGATAAAGGACAGTTTATCACTCACCACAATGGCAATAACCAGCATATCAGCATTATGTGCTTGTTCCCTGAACCCCAGTTCTCACAGGACAAGGGCAGGAGAACCAGATAACACCCATGTACACCATGGGCTGCCTTATAGGAGAGGAATCCTGAGCTTAAGGAATCCAAATCTATAATGGGCAGTAAGGGTGCCTGCCTTCTGCTCCAGAGAAAGATATTCTCTTGATTTTACTGGACAGTAAGTATGCCTGTCTTTTGCTTTAAGGGTTTGTTATCTTCTAAGTCTGTGCCTTATCTGAACATTCTTGGAAAGATAACTCAGAACAAAGGACTAGATGGTACCTTACTTGCCAACCATGCTCAAATACAAGTGATCCATTTGTTACAACAAGAGAGATGGCCAAAGTACTCTCACAGGATGGGGCACCTGTTGGTGAGGACTGATCCCAGGCTGGCCCTGGATGATCTGGTTTCATCTTCTGCTTGTGGGCTCTACAGTTGTGGTGGGTTTTGTGTGTGGTGTGTGGGATTTCTTAGGAGGGTATCTGCTTTTCCTTAGCCCTTTCCACCTTGGGGACTCCCTAGGAGAGGACAGCCATGTTTCCCTTCAGTCCTGTCAGGGTCCAAATCCCAAACCGTCCCTAGCTGGGGTGTCACCTGCATGAGCCATCACATACCTGGGATTCCCCATGGCTCTTGCCTCCTCCTCCCCTCACCCCTGAGATTCTCCCACATGAAATCTGGGAGCTATCAGGTCCTCTTCTCTGCCTCCCAAGGAGCAAAGAAACCTGGGGTGGTATGCATCTCTGCATCCTTTCTTCAGATCCCTCAGTCCCCACCATCATTATATGCTTCAGTAAGTCTTTTGCTTCAGAAATATTCAAGTGAGAAGTCAGTGCTGGTTTCCATGTCCACATTCAGCCCCCAGACTTGGGGTACTCATCAAGTCTTCCCAGAACTGGTTCCTTGTGACTGAGTTCTTCTAGGGCTAGCCCTAGAGGTGCCCTGAAGCTATCTCACTGAGCCTCTAGCCAGGCATTCAGGTGCCAGGCTGTCTCTCTAGCAGTGTACTCAGTTTGAGGGGTTCTTTTGGAGCTTTGCTGGGGATGTGGGCAGTAGATGTGAGGATAATGTCCCTCTATGACCTCTGTTTAACTTGATTACTATGATACCCAACTTCCTCCCTCCCTCCCTCCCCCCCTCCCCCCAGTCACATCCTTACTTAGATCAGGGTGGGGTGGTTGTTAGCCATGGGAAGGCCAGCCCAGAAAAGTGACCCATGACTGGTTGGGTGACTTGGCCTTTGTATCAGTCAGGACAGGGCACAGAAGTAGCCCCCAAAGGCCAAGACCTGAGAGAGGCAAAGGCAGATGTGCAGTAGCTAATTGTTTTAATAAAATCATGGGAAGAGTAGAAGTTTCTCTACTGAAATATTCCCATTTTGTGGGAGGGGTTGAAAGAGAAGTAGGTCAAGCATTGGTCCCTGAATGCCAGGAAGCCACCTTTAATGGAAATTACCTGCCTTGAAAATTGGGTCATGCTTGCACAGCTGGGATCTGGGGGCTCCCCAAGCTCATCTACTCTGGCTTGTCCTTCCTTTCTCCAGCAGCAGTGAGAGTGTCCAAGGCTGGACTATTTTAAACCACCCCATAGCCTGGTCATGCGCTGAGCAGGAGTCAGAGGGTGGCCATGCAGAGCATCCTAGGGCTGCAGAAATCTGACCTGTTCCTTTACCAGGGCCTGGGCAAGTCACAGAGGCCCCAGGTCTTGGAGAGATGGTAGACATGACATCACCATGCAAATGGGGTCCCAGAGGGAGTCTTCTGAAGTACTGACCAACCACATCATTCCCCAGACTTCAACACATATCTAGTCTTTATTTTCCTTGCTGGAGACCTTCAGAAGCTCCAGTTTCAGACCTGGATGGTACTGTTCTCCATGACTTGGGGGCTGTCATGCATGGCATTCTCACCACACACTCCCATCCTGTGTCCTACTTTAGCTAATCGAAACCATCCAGAGCTTCCCAAACCTGCCAGACTGCACCTGGGCACACACTGGACAATCTTTCACTGTCATGTCTGTATGGCACATATTTGCTACTCTAAAATTCTGTTCAGACATCCTATTCTTTGAATATTTCATCCATTAGGATCCAAGCATCACTCATTGAAAGAATTTGTTTAAATGTCAGTCTCCCCTATTGGGCTGGGGCTCGTCAAGGCCTGAGGTCAGAGTTTGGCATGTGACAGGTACTCAAAACATGTGCATCAGACATAACTACATAATTCTCATCTATAGAGTGAGTATAACAATTTTTGGGGTGTTCAAAAGTCACAAGGAACTCTTGGAAAATAGGTGCTACGAGAGCTTCTCCCTGCTTCAGAGTTAGCTTCTGGTCCCAGCAGAGTTTCTGGTGACAGTTTCTGTGAAGGGAAGGAGACTGGGGCACCTAGCCTTAGTGTAGGGGTTTTGAAGGATTTGGGGGCTGATCAGGGAGAAAGATATGACCACAAGTTGGCAGTAGCACAAGTTTGATTTGGAAGACACTTTGACAGGTTGTCATTTGAAGAAGTACCTGGTAGCATGAGACCACCCAGAGGCTATGAATGGTTCAGGGCCACCACCCAGAGAGGAAGGGGGCATAAGAAGTCCTGGGAGAGAGGGAGGTCAAAGAGGGGCTTATGTGTCTAGGTGGTGCTGCTCAGCAATCTGCTAAATCAGAGAGTTGCAAAGGCAGTAGCAGCTGGGGTTTTTACAGTTCTGGAGTTTATCTTATCTCTGACTAGCAGAAGTTGGGTATCATTTTGCAGAGTGTGCAAAGCAGGCAGGCTCTGAAGTGCTAAAAATCTGCTCACTTGGATCATGTTTAAAACAATTGGATGTATAAAAATTTGAGTTTGGCTCTGGTGGGCTTTTGAGAGAACAGGTCCCAGCCTGTTGTGAGGAAGTAAACAATATAGAGGCCAAGATACAGAAGCTGTCTTTGGCTCATTTAATGACACTTGGGGAAGGGAAGCCTCAGCAGGGGTCAGTCTCATTTGTGCTTGTTCCTGTTTATTCCACAGACTTCTCTGATATGGTCCAGGGGATCCCTACATTTATTTTAATATTGTTGGATTTCAGGACACTTCAACACGTATTTACTGAGTTCTCACTAAGTGCCTGACATGAAGAAATGCAAAAATGATTAAGATACAATGTCAGCCTTCAAGTAGCTCACAATGGGTGGGATTAACAAGAAATACGTAGCTAATTACAACTCCATGAGATGCATGATGCCCAAAAGGAAGGAGGGAATGAGCTATGTTTGGGTGGCAGGGACTGCCATACCTAAGATTGTGCAGATGTGGAGTCATTTCAGAATTTAGAACTTGGAGCTACTATGCTCAGATGCAGTGGGATCAGCCCATAGGGGACAATTAACTTTGCTGGGTTTCAGTGCCACCGTCTGTATCCCAATGACAACCTCTCAACATTCCCCAAGTCAGGGGTAGGATCCGGAACTTGGAGCCTGCTAATGAGGGTTAGTTGCTTCACAGAAATGTCACCTTCTGCAAACCACTTCCCCTCCATGAGCCTTAGTGTCCACTTCTGTAAAACTGGGATAAAAGTCTGTATCACCTCTGCATGACCTCTAAATGACAGCACACCCCAGGGCTCATCCTCTGCCTTTTCTTTATTTATGGTCTCTCCCAAGTCTGGTCTCAAAGATCTAAATACCATCTTTGTGCTGATGGTCCTCTAATTTGTATCTTTAGTCCTGAGCCCCCGGCCTCTCCCTTGAACTCTAGACACATATTTCTAGCTACATTCAGGTGAATATTTCCTTACTCTAAACTTGGCACCAGGTGTGTCTTGGAATCCAGAATTTTTAAATTGCAGAGAGACATTACCTCCAGCAGGACCGATTGCTGCAGCCCGTAATCAAACATTGATATTTCTGCAGCAAGACATGTGAATATTCATCCTAAGTGGGATAAAAAATGTGTAAATGGCTTCATTTCATATCATGTCAGAATTCGCTGACATTCACTGACATAATTCGCAGAATGAGTTATGAAGCACCTTTTGTTTTCTGAGTATTGTAGATTTTTGAATTGCAGAAAAGGCTGTGTGGACCTGTACTTTCTCTCCATTCATTGTTTGACAGGTACTCTAAACTTAACATACTCAAAAATGTGATTTTTGATTTTAACCCCGTCCCCTCCTCCCACAACTTGCTGCTTTTCTATTTTTCCCCATCTCTGTTAACTCCATCACCATCCATACAGTGTCTCAAGTCCTTAGTCTGGGGGTTACCCTTTATTTCCCTCCATTTCTCTTTCCTCCCCTCCCATGCCTGTGGGCTCAACAGGTCTGTGGACTTTTCCTGCAAACAAGATCCCCAATCCTCTGCAACTGGTCTTACAGGGTCCTTCTTACTTACCACCAATCCCCAGACTCATTTATGCCTTATGAGGTGATCAGAGGGATGTTTAAAAATAGAAAGCAGTTTGTGTCAGTGTCCTGCTTACTCTACTGCAAAAATCTAACATTACCAAGTCCTACCAGACCTCCAATGTCCTGCCCTGTCTACTTCTTTGCCATCATCTTGTACGATTCCACCCTTAATCCTCATACATCAACTACTGGCTTCCTTTCTGTTTCCCTACCATGCTAAGCCTTCCTGGCTTTAGGGATTTTGCACAGGGGAATGCACATAGGATTCTGCACATAAGAATGACTGAAATATCTCTCTCTCCCCAGAAATATGTGTATGTCTGGCTGAAGTATCCTTTGCTTGGCTAGGCCTTCACTCACCACCTTTCTTAAAGAGTTCCTTCCTTCTTCCTATCATTAACTCCATCTCCATCAGATTTTATTTTCTTCATGCTTCTGGAGGTTGTATCATCTATCTGTTTACTTGTCTCTTATTTGTGCCTTGATATACAAGCTCCTTTGACTAAGCATTCCTGACAGCATGGGAGGTGGGGGGTTGACACATTTCATCCCTAATGTCTAACACCTAGCATGGTAACCTGCACATTATTGGTGCTAAACAAGTACTTGTTGAAGAAAGAAATAAGTATAGCTACCTTTAAGGAGGATATGATAAATATCAAATGAGACCCTATATATTAAAAGAGCTCAGGGCTTGGCCTGGACAGAGATGGGCTGAAAATGAGCTCTGGCTGTGTGATACCAGAAAACCACTCAATTGCTATAAGTTTCCATTTTCTATGAGGCTCATAGGAAATGAACCCCATAGGATGGTGGTGGGGATGGAATGAGATATTGTGTATGAAACATATTGTGCTGTTCTGGCATAGGATCCATGCTCAATAAATGCCAACCATGGCTACTATCCCAGAATATGGGCATACTTTGTGCTGTGAACACAGCCAACCCAGGCAAGGCTGGGTTTGCCCAACTCAGCTTCCCTTACCAAAGTGAACTGGTTTGGTGTGTACAAGGTAGTTAATGTAGGAACACTGCATGACACTCAGTATGTCTACTGCCACCTGTTTTCCAAGTCATTCCTGGGATGATTAGTGAGGAAAGGGAGGGCTGATGAAGGCTCAAGAAGGGGGCCTGGCTAGGGATGGAGGTGGTGAGTGAATGATGGGGGGTTGTTGCTAGCAAAGGCAGTGTCTGGGATCTGATGTGATGGGAACACCAGCCATGTAGAAGAGCAGGTTAGGCTGGGCACCTGGGCCCACGGTGTTCCCTGGTGTGGCCACAAGCAGATGCAGCCAGAGGGATGATGATGATAAAGAGCTAAGTGATATCCAGTGTTCTAGGAGCAGGGCCATGTGATGAACCAAGTGTTACGCTATGGCTTAGAATTGAATCCAGGGTCTAGAGCTTGATAGAATAAGACCTTTGGGGAAAAAGCAAATATGGAGGATGTGAGCCAGTTCAGGGCATATGTTAGGATTGAGGTTGGGTGCGCGTGGGCAGAGGGCTCTTCTTCCTGGCTGTTACTTTGTAGCATGGGGCTCATCTGCTGGTATGAAGGCTCAAGGCTGGATGGGCTGGTTGGATTGAGGCCCAGGGACGTGATAGG
Organism: Halichoerus grypus; assembly: GCF_964656455.1. NCBI lineage: Eukaryota > Metazoa > Chordata > Mammalia > Carnivora > Phocidae > Halichoerus > Halichoerus grypus. Next base: position 86,824,073 of record NC_135715.1, read on the forward strand.
TTGAACAGATCAGGATGGATGGAGGAATTAAGTGCCAGGGAAGGGTGAGGAGGTCCTGCAGTGAATCAAGAGCTGCTAGCCGGAGGGATTCTTTCTTAGAGGATGGACAGAAGGGCTCTGAGGGCCAGCTGGAGAATGATGGGGAAAAAGACCAATTTAAAATTAAGACTTTGATGCTATGAAAGCTGTCTGGCAGGGAAGAAGAAGAGGAGATGCTCACCACCTAGCCCTCAGGGACCACAGCCCTATTCTCAACACATAAAAAAATACAAGACTGTTGTCATAGGTTAGCAAATATTCGAACAGCATCATGGAATTTGTTTGGTAAAACATTGATGACCTGTAAACAAGGGCCACAGTATTTGTCCCAGAGTGGAGGGCTGAGGTTTCAGCTTAGAGCATGTGTGGGTGGAGCACTGTCTGGTAGAGCAGGTGATGTTCTTGTTAGCACCTATGAAAACTGCAGGAGGGTGTGCCTGGAGACCCAGCAGGGTCCTTCCGAAGTGGCTCACATACAGTCAGGGACCTGCATCTGAGCCCTGATGGACACTTGGCACCTTGCACAGAGAGAGTTTCAGGGCCTTGGCCCAGCATACAGGAGGGACTCTATCTGAAGGGTCCAGATGCCTGAGCAGAGGGTTCACCTTGAATAACTCCACCTACTCCCTGCTATCCAAGAAGCACCAGTTCATCAGACCTTGGGTTGGCCCTGTGCCTTCTGCTGATTCTCTCAGAAGGGACTTCAGGTTACCCTGACCCTACCCAGCAGTCCTGTTGGATCCACAATCAGGAAGATCCTAGCAGTGGCTGCCTAGGGAGGCATGCCCTAGTCTGTTGCTTCAGCAGAGCACTGATCACTGCACAAAACACAGCCCTTCCCTGGAGGCTGCCTGTCACTGGGTGTATAAATGGGCCATCATGCTCCATCCATCTTGGGTACAGCTGTGTGCTGCATTTACCACCCCCCTTTTGGAATAATCTCTTTCTCTCTCCCTCACTCCCCCCACCCCCTTGTCTTCCAAGGCCAGTCCAGGCTTACTTCCTCATTGTCTCAAGTCTGGAGTCCTGAAATGAAGCAGCACAACCACAGTTCCATTTGTGCTGGGGAAAAATTGATTAACTTGCAAGTATTCCCAGCCTTATAGCTCTTTCTCACCCTCAGGGGCAATTTAGAATCTGGTCTCTGGCTGTCACTTGTTCAGCTGTTTTCTTTCCCATCAGATATTGTGACTTCAATAGTGACTTCAATAGTGATGCAGAACCCTCATGGTGGGGAGAAGGTCTTAGACTATGGACTCATGGGCGAGGGTGGGTCTCATTCATGCAAAACAAGGCTGAAGTGGGAGCAGGAGGGATGTGCAAGTTGAAGTAGGGAAGAGAGAAGGAGATTGGGGTTGGAGCTGGAGGAGAGGGGTAAGAGTGATAGGGTGACATGTGCTGCATTCAGTCTGATATTCCTCAAGGGAAGCAATTAAAATAAATTCCCCTTCAATTACTTGTAGCTTCTGAGCTTTGGTTCTTGAATGGGATGGGACCACTTGGGTGTCTGTGTTCCCAACAGTGACTCCTGTCTGGTTCTCCTAGTGCCAGGTGAGCTGGACTTGTCTTTCTAGCCAGACTGTAGGTTGCTTTGAGGGCAGGAATCATATTTCATCTTGACCCCTGGGGAGACACTGAGAATGCTTTCTAAAGCCTGGTGATGTCTAGGGGACTCTGTAGTCCCTCCCCTCCCTATCTCCGAAGCTTCTAGTTGGTCAGTCCCCAGGGCCCCAGAGCACCAGCATTAAATGGAACAGTTCCCCTGAGTTGGAAATTCTCTTTTCATTGCTCATTTGGAAACTCCTAAGAGCTGTGAGTGATTCCATGAGTCGGGCTCACTTGCTTTTGGAATGGAGTCTGTTGGAGATGATGCTATGGATGGAATGTTTATGTGCCACCCCAAATTAATGTGTTGAAGCCCTAGGCCCCAGTATAGGGTATTCGGAGGAGGAGTCTTTGGGAGGTAATTGGGTGTAGATGAGGTCATGATGGGATTAGTGCCCTTATAAGAAGAGAAAGGGACTAGGGCTCACTTTCTCCATCATGTGAGGACACAGCAAGTGGGTTGCTGTGTGTAACCAGGAAGCGAGCCCTCACCAGACATTAACTCAGTTGGCAACATGATCTCAGACTTCTCAGCCTTCAGACTGTAAGAAATAAATGTTTGTTGTGTAAGCCTGTGGTATTTTTGTTATAGCAGCCCAAGCTAAGACAGACGGTATCAGGCCAAGACCTGGGAAGATGGTTTTGCCTTTTTCTTGTGGCTCCTCCTGCATTTCTCTCTCCTGTACAATAAGACAACTACCACAGCAGGCACTTGGGAGGGGCTTGGGGGACCCAGAGATAGATCATTCTCAGATTCTTCTTTTGGGCTCTTGAGGCAAGGAGAGGAACCAGCTAGACCCAACTGTGGGATACAGCAGGGGCCCAGTGCTCAAAAGCATTACTTCTCCCTCCCCTGTCACTACTGGCAAGTATCATCTTCTTTTTCAGTCAAGGCTTCAAGGGACTCAGCGAGAGAGCAGCAGAATTGGGAGTGCAGTCTGGGGCCAACTGGCCTGATTGTGCCTTCCTCAGTCCTGCCATCTCCCTTTGGTTCTGTTCCTTGCAGCCCATTTATACCATATGCGGTTTCTCACTTTTGGAAGATCTTTGAAAGCCCGGAGTGTAACAGATTCCCCTATGACCAAGTGCACCAACTCAGCTACAGGAAGGTGCAGGGTGGAGCTCCTCCCTGTCTGACCCTGAGGTCTGCAAGTATGACCTCTGTTCCTGGTCCCTGGGACTTTCTCTGCTAGGGGGTATTGCTTTGCTAACTCTTGCCCTGGTAGTAAAATACAAACATCACCAAAGGAAATCAGGAAGTGATAGCCATGAAGTTTAAGCTTGAGATTTTTGATGAGGTTAGCTGCAATCTGCATCACTGCCTAAATTGTGAATTCTCACATCCCATCCTTTGTCTATCCCAGGTTCCTCCTGCTGAGCAAGTTCATGGCTCCTCTATGCTTTGGCTCTGTCATCAGCACTCACTGGCTCCTGCCTCTGTCTCTTTCTTCCCCATTCCCCTTCATGAATCATCCTGCCTCTTCTCTAAAACTGTTCAATTCCCATCTTTCTGAGAGGGTCCAGCCCCACTCACCCTTCCAAGAATCAGTCCCTTGTGAGTGCCTGAAGCACATTCTCATGGCATGCCCTGCTCACAGAACTCCTGCTGCACTGGAATGGCTCACTGGGCTTGGGCTCCAAGGCTCGAGTCATCTGTTTAGCAGAAGGACCTTCTGTCGGTCTCTGCTCTGGAACACCATGGTGGCATCAATGTCTTGGAGGGATCACCTGCCGTGGCCAGAGAGTGTTGGAGAGAGAGAGAAGTAGGGTGGTGAATACTTACAGGGAACCCTGCAGAACCCTGGGGGTTTTACATCCTATTTCATTTAACCCTGATGACAATGCTGTCCACAATTTGCAGATGAAATGGAGCATGGAAAAACAGAAAGAACTTGGGGTTTGGAGACTGGCAAGCCTGGTGGAACCCCAACCTGTCATATCTGAGCTAGGAAGCAAGAAAATTAACCTCTCCAAGCCTCAGTTTCCCTACCTGTTATATGGGTTCACAGTACAGATGTCACAGAATTTTGGAGGATGCAGTGGGATAAAAGAAAGTGTCCAGTATAATGATACCTGGACATGGAATCCCTGGCATGGGACAGACTGGTATGCATTCCCTCAGTCTTCCTCATGTGTTCTCCGAAATGTTGGTCCTGGAGACTTCATTGGAAAAGTGGTAGAAAGGATACACGAAGTTGGATGTTGCCCTTACATGGTGCTTTTTTTCTCTTCAGAGATTTTCTCATAAAAGTCTTAAATCTACCCATTTTACAGATGAGAAATGAGTCCAGGAGCCGCACACAATTAATTAATGGCAGACGTGGGTCACAGAACAGGCACACTGACTCTGATTCCACAGAACTGGCAGGCACTTCACAGGTGCCTAATAGATGCTGTCTGAATGACAATCCAGGGCAGTGATACTTAAACTGTGGTCTCTGAACCAACAGCATTATCATCCCCTGAGGACCTATTAAAAATGCAGTTTCTTGGGCCTCATCCCAGACCTACTGGATCAGAAACTCTAGGGTAGGACTCAGCAATTTGTGTTTTTAAAAGCCCTTCAGGTGACTCTGGTGCTTGCCCAGTGCCTGTCCCACCACACAGCCCCACCTGTATCTGCTTTCTCATTAAGTGAAAGCGGCCCACAGGCCAGCTGTAGTCTCCAAGGCTTCCATGTTGCTTAGCAAAAGCAAAGATGGTTTCTTACTTCTCCCCACCCTCCTCCCACTTCCACTAAGGGGAGCAAGACCACCAAACTGTCCTCTCTGGTCTCCTTTCCTTAGCAATAGTGATGGTTTCTGATCAGAGCTCCCCATTGCCCAGACTCTTTTATTTGCATGTCTCATTAGGTTCTACCTCATCCCTTTGGAGCTTGGGTTGTCATTCCCACCTCTGTGAAGATGTGGAGGTGATGTTCACAGATGGAAAGAGATCACCCAGAGACACCACTGCCAAATGCAGTAGAGTGAGCACATGGAGGATATCTAATCCACACTGTTGGTTTCACAGCTGGTGAGACTGATGCCCAGCAAGGGCAAGGGTGTTGCCAGCAGTTGCAGTGAGAACTGGCAGAGGTGCTGGATCCCAACTCTCCTGGCTTTCTCTCCAGAGCATTTTCTGTGAAGGAAGAATTAACTCAGATGTCATAGTAAGTCTACTCACAACAAAATCAAAGTGGAGTCTATAAAGAGTATGTGTGTATATTTCTGGAATATTTCCCAAGTCTTCAAAAAATTATTTTAATAGGTTTACTCAGTAATCTGTACTTAATCACAGGCCACTAGTGCCTGTGGCTCTGATTTAAGAGGTTTGTGCCAGCTCTGCATCCTGATGTTGAGGTTAGGGATGGACTCACCAAGTCTGTCTCCAGGGAAGGAGGAAGTTTAGCTGTGGGTGACACAGACTCTGGTATCCCTGGACATTCTCGGCCCATTGGGGGAACACTATGAGGGCAGCAGGATAGTTCCAGCAAGACCTCCTAACCCTGGCCATGGAGGGAATGCCTTGGCTGGCCGGTCAGCTAGCTGTTTCATCTTGATCTTCAGGAGAATCTTCCTTGTCCATATCTACAAGAGAACTTACCAGTCTCCTCAGGCTGCTATAACAATTTACCACAAACTGGGTGGCTTAAAAATGACAGAAATTTATTCTCTCACAGTTCTGGAGCCCAGAAGTCCAAAATCAAGGTATAAGAAGGGCTTCACTTCCTCTGGAGGCTGGAGAAGAGAAGACTTCCTTTCTTCTTCCAGCTCCTGGTGGCTGTCAGTATTTCTTGGTTTCCTTGGCTTGAGGCCCACATCATTCCTATCTCTGTCTTCACATTGCTGCTTCTCTATGTCTGTCTTCTTTCTGTCTCCCTTTTGTGTCTCTTATAAGGACATTTGTTATTGGATTTAGGTCCCACCCAGATAATCCAGGATGATTTCTTCATTTCAAGATTCTTAACCACATCTGCAAAGGCCTTTCTTCCATATAATGTTAATACTCACAGGTTCCAGGAAATAGGACATATCTTTTGGGGGCCACCATTCAACCCACTGGTGGGGTACTTGGGAAGGACTTCTCTGTTGAATGTTTTAGGGTCTTTCCCTAGGACACTGCTGTGGGCCCCTGGTTCTCACTGGTATGTGTCCCACAACCTCCACTTTGTTCTAAGGTCTGAGCAATCACAACCTTCTATTTATGGGAACTAGAGTTTTCTTGTCAGTATGACTCCCTTAAAGGACTTTCATTGGATGCTAGACTGTTACAACTCTGCAAATTCAGTGGCCTGGTAACCAGCACAGAGCTCCCTGTTGCTGTGCTTCTTGAACCTGGACTTAGCCTGAGTGCTTTTGCCTTTTACAGAAACATGGTAGTACCGTGTCCAGCCCCTTGGTCTCTTGACCTTTTGCTCTAAAATGCTGTGCTGGATGGACCCCCTTCTGGATCCTAGGCTTGCTTCACTAGCTGGCTCTTTATGGTGAAGGTCAGTGGAAATGGCGAGGGTGGGAGGTGGGATGGGTGGTGGGAGGAAGCTGCAAGTGGGTGCAGGGGACCCAAAAGTCAGCTTTATCCCAGTTCCTTAGCTTCTCGAGTCTCAGCTGGCCTAATTCCCAGATCTTTTCTATATCCTACCTTTGTTTTTTTCTGCCATTATTTAGGGATGGAGGATTTGACTTTTGCAAACCTGCCAGGCACATGATTACCTGATTGTCAGCCATCTAGGGTCATTAGCTATGAGCATAAAGGACTTCTCAGTAAGCCCTTTGACATTTCCTTTCTGCTTTCAGATGGGCTAGCTCAACCAAAGCTTGTCTTTGCACGTGTATATGTAAGAGGGGGACAGAGGAGACCTACCTCACTGAAAGCAGCAAGTAGTAGTCAACAGACCCCGACATTCTGATATTATTGAGCCAGGTCCTCCAAAGCTCCATCTGTGGTAGACAAGTGATCTAAGTCCTAATAGACATTCCATGATAGTTTAATCTGCTGCTTCTAATGAGAAGAACTGCCCAACTTCCAATATAGGCAAGGAAGAATTCCCATGGTCCCCCACCTCATGGAGGCTCACCCAGTTCCACATTTTTAGGGCCTGTCACTTGTAGCACCTCACTTTCAGGAACTAGTTTCCATGTTAGAATCTGTTTACTTGTAAGTGACAGAAATCCAACACAAAGTAGCTTAAGTAAAGAGGGCATTTATTGGTTCATGTCCAGAGGTAACATTAGTTTTAGGCATGGTTGCATGTAGGGGCTCTTATTATGTCATCTTGAATATTATGCTCCAGATAAAATGACTGCCTGTTCAGCTAAAAACAATGAAGTCTCACTGCACTTTTTTTTTATTGAGATGAAATTTATATCCTGTGAACTGCATAGAACATAATTGTATAATCCACTGAGTTGTGACAAATGCATACACTTTAAGATATAGAAAATTCCATCATTCCAGAAAGTTCCCTCATGCCCCTTTCAAATCAGTCTTCACTGCCATAAACAACCACTCCTTTGACCTCTATCACCATCCATCAGTTTTGCTTATTCTTGAACTTCACATAAATGGAAGCTTACAGTATATATTCTTTTGTGTCTAGCTTCTTTAATTAAATAAAATGTTTTGAGATTTATCCATATTGTTGTATATGTGACTATACCACTCTTACATCTCTTTTATGGTTAGCAGACCATATGAGTTATTTCCAGTTTTTGAATACTATGATTAAAATTTCCACCAATAATCTTCTACAGATCTTTTTTGCAGATATATATTTTTCTCTTTGGTAAATATCTTGGAGTGGAATTGTGGAATCGTAGAGTAAGTATAGGTGTAGAGAAACTTCCAGACTGATTTACAAGTACTACTACTTGCTGATTTACAATGATTGTATTCCCACCTGCAATGTGTGAGACTTCTGGTTGTCCACTTCCTCTCTGACTTAGAGTGTTCTCAGTCTTTTTGATTTTAGCCACTCTAATGGGTATGAAATGGTATCTCATGGTGGTTTCAAATTTCATTTCCTTGAATCCTAGTGATCTTGAGCACTTTTAATGTGTTTATTGGCCATTTCTATACCCCCTGTGAACTATCCAAGTCTTTTGACCATTTTTTTGGTTGTATATCTTTTTATTATTGATTTGGACAGATTAAAAATGTATTTCAGAAATAAGCTCTTCATAAGTTATATGTCTTCTGAATATTTTTCTCAGTCTATGGCTTGATTTTTCATTTTCTGAAAAGTCTCATTGGATGAATGAAATTTTAGAAGTTTGATAAAGTTCCAATTTATCAGTATTCTTTTTTGATTAGTAATTTTTGTCTTTCCTAAGAGATTTTTGCCTTATCCAAAGCTGGGATGATATTTTTCTACCTTTTCCCCTAAAATTGTTACAGTTTAAATTATTTGTTTAGGTCTTTAGTCCATCTTGAATTAATTTGTATATGAGTGGGTGTGTGTGTATGCACGTGGTGTGAAGTAGAGGTTGAGGTTATTTTTTTTCCATACATTTATCCAGTTCTAACACTAATTTTTGAAAAGGTTCTTCATTAAATTCTTTTGGCGTCTTTGCCAAAAATCAACTGAATTTACTGTATATCTGTAATTCTATATCTAGTCTCTCTATTATGTTCCACTGAGCTATGTAAATACCATACGTTCTTAATAACTGTGGCTTTATAGTAAGCCTTGATATCAGGTGGTATGAGTCCCCCAATTTGATCTTTTTTTCCCAATAGTTCATTTTTGCTTTTGTTTCCTTTGCCTTTGGAGACATGTCTAGCAAGAAGTTGTTGCGGCTGAGGTCAAAGAGGTTGCTGCCTGTGCTCTCCTCTAGGATTTTGATGGATTCCTGTCTCACATTTAGGTCTTTCATCCATTTTGAGTTTATCTTTGTGTATGGTGTAAGGAAATGGTCCAGTTTCATTCTTCTACATGTGGCTGTCCAATTTCATTTTTGACATTTTAAAATTTGTGTTCTCTTTCTTGATTGGTGTTGTAGACTTTTATCCATTTTAGTTATCTTTTTAAAGAACTAGCTTTTAGTTTTATTGTTATTTTTTTGTTTGGTTTATTTTCTGTTTTTACTGATTTCTATTTTATCTTTATAATTTCCTTTTTTTCCTATTTATTTTGGTTCTAATTTATTTCTTTTTCTTGAGTTTCTTATGTTGGAAACTTAGATCACTGAAATTGTACTTTTCTTCTTTTCTAATATAATCATTTGAAACTATAAATTGCTCTCTCTCTCTTATTCTCTATCTCTCTTTTTACATATGGGTTACTTAGAAGTGTGCTGTTTATTTTCCAATTTTGGAATTCTTTGGGATTTTAGATATTTTATATATTTGCTACTGATTTTAGATTGATCATGTCATGAACATAAGACATGTTCTATAAGATTTGACTATTTTGAAATTTATTGAGATTTACTTTGTGGTCTTAGATATGGTCCATCTTGGTGAATGTTCCTTGTTCCCTGAGAAACAGCATGAATTGTGTGGTTATTGAGCATAGTCTTCTCTAAATGTCAATGAGGTCAAGCTGGTTGACAGTGTTGTTTAAATTTTTTGTATTCTTTCATTTTTTTCTGTTTTTTAAAATAAATTATTGAAAAGCAATATTATAACCTCAGCTATGATTATAGATTTATTTATTTCTCCTCTAGTTCTGTTATATTTTGCTTCATGTATTTTGAAGCTCTATTATTAGGAACTTACTCATTTAAAATTTTTATGTCTCCCTGATGAATTACCTCACTTATCACTATGAAATGTTACATTTATCTTTGGCCATAGTCCTTGTCTTGAGATCTATTTTGTATGATATTAATATAGCCTCACCAGTTTTCTTATGTTTATTTTTTGCATAGTCTATTTTTCTCATCATTTTACTTTAAGCTCTTTTTAATGTTGAAGTACACCTTCTGTACACAAGATGCAGTTGGATATTGCCTTTATTGATCCAGTCTGATAATCTCTGATGTTTGATTACAGTGTTTAGCCATTTAAATTTAATGCAATCCTTGGTGTGATTGAGTGTTAGCCTACCATTTCTTAATTTTTTTTTCTTACTCAGTCCTACTTTATAGAGTGAAAAAACTTATTTAATTATTTATGGTACATAATGCAACTAATTTATTCCTTGAAATTCATTAATAAGTGGTGCTACTCAGGGGCACCTGGGTAGCTCAGTCCATTGAGCATCTGACTGTTGATCTCAGCTCAGGTCTTGATCTCAGGGCCATGAGTTCAAGCCCCACATTGTTCTCCACACTGGGCATGGAGCCTACTTAAAAAAAAATGGTGCTATTCAGAATCATGCATCTTATAAACTTATTTGAAATGTTGCCAAAGCTTGAATGAATGACTGTAAGCTTTTACTTCAAAGAAGTTTGAGGTCAATATATTTAGGAATTTACTCTTCAACAATGTTTTTCAAACTGTGGTTCATAAAGAGTGGGCAGTGAAAACCAATTAGTGGACTATAACCAGCACATGAAAGATGATATAGAATAGAATGAAATAGAATACAATAGAATGCAATAGAAAATAGTAGGTATGTTGCATGCTATAAGGGTGAATATTATTTGTGCTATTTTGTTTGTTTTGGGGTGTGTGTATGTGTGTGTGTAAGTGTTTTGAACTATGATTTAAAATGTATTTCTTAGATTGATTTATAAAAGCCTGAAAAACACTACACTGTATTGTAGAACAATGGAGACTTCCATGTTATGGAATGATCAGGAGCAAACCAAGATGATAGGGGACTAAAGTTTATCTATATTTTACTTCAGAAGCTACCTCTGGAAGAGAGGAAAGGAGTGTGGAGAGAAGGATGGGTAGTGAGTGATCCCCTATGCATTCCCTCGTTCATCCATCTATTGATCCACTTGATAAGCACTTATTGAACTCTACCATTGATTAAGTAAAGTGTTAAACTTTAAGGATACACAAAAAGAAATGGATCATTCTCTCAGGAAACTCACAGTTCAGATGGCAGAGAGCCAAGATGACAGATATTTTACCTGACAATGTGATGAATTCCATGGTAGGGAGGTTGTAGTTGCAATTCAGATGTGCCTAACCAATCCTAGATGGGAGTCGGAAACTTCCAGGAAGAGGTGACGCCTACACTAAGTCTTGAAGATTGAACATGTGTATTTTACTCAGTTTGGGATGATATATATAACAAGACCTCATAGACTGGGTGGCTTAAAGAACAGAAATTTATTTCTCAAAGTTCTGGAGGCTGGGAACTTTAAGATCAGGGTGCCAGCAGATTTGGTGTCTGGTGAAGATTCTCTTCCAATTTTCAGATGTCAAATATAGGAAGCTCTAAGCTCTTTCTTTTCTTGAAGAGTGCTAATCCCATCATGGGGGCTATACTCTCATGATCTCATCTAAACCTAATTATTCCCCAAATGTCCCACTTTCTAATACCATCACACTGGAGGGTTAGTCTTTCACCATATGGATTTTGAAAGAATCCAAACATTCAGTCCTACACAAGTTATTATTGGCATAGAAGATGGGGAAAGTATGTGCTACAAAGAGGGAGTGGTACATGAATTGCACAGAGGCAAGAAGGAGCAAGAGCGTGTGGACATTTAAGACTGATGAAATGGGCTGAGAAACTTGACCTTTATAATCAGATTGTGACTTTAAAATAATCACTATAGACCCAATAGGAAAAATTATGAGGATCAATTGGTGGAAGCAGGAAGATCAGTGAAGATGTTGGAGGGATTCTGGTCCTAGGGTAGAGAGAAGGAATATATTTGAGGGAATCTGAGCAAGCATAATTTAAGGATCAAATGGCTGATAGGATGAGGACAAATCTTCATGAGAAAAAGATGTCTCAGATGACTCCTGGGCCTCTGTATGGGGCCTCAGTAGATGTTGAGTATGTTAGTATCATTCACTAGATCCAGTATGGGTAAGAAATTTTGGGGGAAAGAAGGGATACTTCTATTGTCTTCATATTGAACTTGGTGCTGGAGACCAACCAGTTTAAGCCTAGACAGCAGAGAGGCTCACAGGGCTGGAATTCAGAGACATGAAGTTTGGAATTCATATCATAGAGTTTGGAATGGAAACATGGCTAGCTCTGTCCAGAGTTGTGGATTCAGTCAGCTGGAGAAAATGGGGAATCTCATAAATCATCATGTAGATAAAAGCATGATTTTTCAGGCCCTTATTTACAGTGGCTTTAGTGTGCTACATTTCCAGGGAAATATATGTTCTTGTCACCCAACTTCAAGAGAAGTAAATGAGCTTGAATCACACGAGTAGTTTTAATGCCAGCCTGAAATTTAGAAAGCCACTTTGCAGCTTCTTTGTCCCCATCTTCTTCTTTTTCTTCATTAAAAGTATACTATTTTCTCCCCGTCTTTGGGTACAAACCAAAATAAGGCTGGTTGTGAGTTAAAATAAAAAAAGACACAGTCAAGGAAACAAGAAGTTCATGTCTTGAGGTCAAGTGGCTCCTTTAATGAGCCTTGTTAAATAACACCGCCTTTTGGAGACCTGGAAAAAGTTAGTGATGGTGAACTTAGATCTCTACCCATTCCCACAAGAGCCCCTGACCTAAGGATTGCCAGGATCTTAGGGACTATATTATTGAATGACACACTGGTCTGTAAGCTACTTTGGGACAGGGTCCTTGTCTTTATTGTTTACCACTGTATGCCCAGGCTGAGTGCTGTGCCTGGCATATTGTAGGCTCTCAGAGAAGTATGGGATCAATAAATAAATGAAAGAGCACAAAGTGGGGCAAAAATAATATAACTAGACACCATCAAATAGTAATTAGGAATCTGGTTTGAGTCCTGACCTTAGTTTCCTTATCTATGAATCTAGGGTAGTAATAATAGTTACCTTATAAAACTGCTTTGAAGATTAAATGAGATAATACGTAATGTGCTTAGGGCACTCCTTGGCATATGGTAAGGATTCAGTTATTCAAATGGCTGCTATTACTGTTGTTGTTACTATTTTTACTGCTATCGTCACAATATGTTAGTCCATTGAATGAACTCTCTACACTTTAGCTTCTTCATTCATAAAATGGATATTGTAATTGCTGGCTTGCTTTTCTCTCAGGCATCATAATGATTATAAAATTATAGATCAAGAAATGCTGAGGTTGGATCTCACTTTCTTAGTCTTGAGAGAACTGTAACTCAGAGAGGGCAAGTAATTCAGAGTGAATGGTTCAACCAAGTGGGATATGAATGTGAGAATATTCTGGAAGGTTAAAATTAATAAGCAAAATAGAATACCAACTATAACACAATACTAATACAGCTTTGTGGAGCTGAAAGGGCACGGGCTTTGGAGTCATGCAAGCCTCAATTTCAATCCAGATTCTCCTGCAATGGATGTATGAGTCTAACCTTGTCTTTTATGCCTTCCAGACCTCATGAGAACAGGAATGTGAGGTTTCTGTGAAGATAAAAGAGAGAATGGATGTGTGTAAAGTCCTCAGTGCAGCCCCTCACACTGAAGGTGTTCAGTCTATGATAGTTGTTTTATGACACAGCTAACAAGAGGTCAAGCCAGAATAAGAATGTAAGTCGGCTGGCAGCAATATTATGTCTCTCCTATATTTTAGAAGGAATGTGTGTCACCTGAGGAACTCTGGGTGCCCTTTAGCACATGGGAGGTCACTGTCAGGGCTGTGGGATGAAGAGGCAGGGATGCTGTAATGCACCAATAGCCATCTTGCCTCCAGCAAGAGGTGTCCACATGAAATCTTCTTGGAGCTAAGAGGGGCTGGGCCAAAGCTGCCAGGCAGGCAGGGCCCTCAAGGACATTTGTCTTGGGTATCTTCATACCTTCTACATCTAGCCCACCCCAACTCTGATCCCCAGTAGGTGTTACAATGTTTAAGGGCAGCCAGTTGTCAGCCAAAACATTAGAGTGGTACAGGCTAGAATTGAGAGTGGACTCTGAGTCATTCCACCTGGATTCAAATCCCTAATACTTTTTATGGAGTCTTTCAGCCTTGCTCTTCTGTGATGGGGCCTGATACCTCTTCCTTGACCTGTACCTTATTGGCGGACACCAGAAGGTCACAAAAGTCCCCTGTGCCTGAGGCAACTGGCTGATGAATAATAAGCCAGGGCTGGCCCAAAGGTCTGCAGCTGCTCTCTTTCCTCAGTGTTAGCCTACATCTTACCAACATGTTCCAGATGCTCCTGCCAACATGCTCTGGTGCCAAGAGGTCTTTGTAGCTCTGTGTTGCCCATCAACCTCAGGATCCTTTGGGGTTTTCCTGCCCATCTGCCCCCCAGCCTACCCCAGGACACCTTCTCTATAGCCCTCTCGTATCTCATGATACCTGTCACCTGCTTTTTGGAAACTCAACTGACTCTTGACATATCTTTCTATAGCCCAGAGCCACCAGGATGGCTGTCACCCCAGCTGGCTGTCACTGTGGACAAAGTCTGGGGTGAGCAGTGCCCCATCTGATCCTCACTCTGAAGATCTCAAACCTCTATTTAGTGAGAACAGCCAAAGTGGCCATGCTCAGGGAGGCTGGCCCCCTCTTGCCAAACTTCCCAGTGGACATGAGTACAGTTGCCAACTCTCCTGCTGCAGAACAGAGCCCTCACACCAGCACTGTAAGCAGGAGGTGGGCTGGAGGGTTTGCATGGGTCACTGTGAACACCTCCTGGGCAGGGAAACATTTGGATTTAGCTGGGACCCAGAACATTGGGGTTCAATAAACATTTGCTGGATGTGAAAATGAGCTGGTGGTGTGGTCCTCTTAGCAGTGCATCTGGCCATGGAGGGCCATGATCTTGCTCCTTCCAGGATGGACCTGGAAAGACAATGGGAAGACATGTACTATGTACAAGGCACCCCATGCCTATCTCCTGGAGGGAAAACAAGGCATCTCCTTCTTGCACTCCCTAGTCCATATACTCCATCAGGATCTTCATGCCTCTGCTAACACTTTCTTCTGACTGACAGCTTATTGTACCATTCCTTAACCTCACCCCCAGGGTTGGTGGTTTTGGGGAATGGGGTTTGCTTTTTGAGTTTTGGTCCTGCATACTCAGTGGGCTGTCCCTGTATCACCCATTATGGTGAGGATGGTGGTTAGGAGTTCACTATCCTCACCTCCCTGGTGAACCAGAGGCCTCAGATCAAAGTGTCCATGAGGGGACCCCAGAATTAGCATCAATCTGCCAACAGGGTCCCTGCTGTCGGACAGGAGCTTCTGGGCTGCAGGCAGGAATGTGGAGACATTGGCGTCAGGAGGCATTTAATATGCGGTGTGACAAGAAATAAAAGAACTATTAATAAGGTACTTTGCCAACTTGATTCTAGCCCCATTAAACTTTTCTTTACCTTATTTCACACTCCATTTCCAAAGCACCCTTTCTTCTCCCCACACCTTTAATGGTTCTCTCAGACCTGGGTCCTAATGAAGTCTGGCAGCATAAATTTAAGGCAGTGTCTGGCTGAAGTGAACAGAAGCTTTCGTCTACAGAAAAATCCTCTGGGTGGCTGGAGACATAAATCCAGCCTCCAGGCTGTCCAATTGATTCCTCAGACAGACTGTGGGGAGTCAAGAATGCCACAGGACTGTGACAGCCATGAGTAATGGCACCTTGACAGTTCCCAGGGCTAAATGCCCAAGGTGGCAGGCCACTTGAGAGGTGGGACAGACTGTCCTGAGTGCAGAGTTATGCATGTATTCCCTCATTCATTTATTCCACAACATTCTCTGGTGCTGTCAGGTGAGTTTTAGACATTGGTGGTTTACATAGCCCTGCGAGGTAGGTGTTCTTTCCATTTTACATATGAAGAAGCTGAATGATGCTCATTGGGTCTCAGTGGCTTGCCAGAGCTCACATAGCCAATACTGAGGGACCCAGTGAAGGAATAAAAAGAGACTGATTACTTTTCTCTCTGAGGCCATCTTGGGTTTTCTTGGTCAAACACCATCTTTAGTTCAAGGAATTGCCTTTAGCTGGTAAGAGAGGTGCTCACTTTCCCCTGGAACTCACTTTCTAGTCTGCTCTCAGGCATTTCCTGTCTCAGGGTATGGAGCTGCACTTCACTCTTCTCACTTGTGATCATCATGCAACACAGTGTTGAATCAAGGCTGGGCCCCCAGGTTCATGGGAGATCTATGTAGCTAGGACCTGGGTCCCCATCTGGGAGTCACTGTGTGAGACAAGAGACAAGTCTGGGGCCCAACCAACTTGGTTTCAAACCAGCTCTGCTGAGTTGGGCCTGGGGTGCATATGTGCAGGCCTAGGAGGGCAGATGGGGAAAGGGGCCAGGAGAGCAAATCACAGGCCATGTTTGTAGAAGTGGATAGAGAGGAAAGTAGGCTCAGGACTTCCCACACATAGTTCCAGGGCCACTGGGGGCCTTTCTAGTCAAAGGGAATTGTATTCCTCAACTTGATCTCTTCCTGGGCTTGGACTAACTTTGGATGCTTCTGACACTGAGGCATCAGTTTGAGGCTGGGATTTTATCATCATGCTTTTCTTTTTTGTCTCGCTTACCCATTCTTCTCTTATTTTCCATTTTCTTTTCGGCATCCTTTACTCTTCCCTTCAAAGTGGTATGACTCTTTGAGGCAAATCCTGGTCTTTTTGTTGCTAATATGGTATTAATACTGGTGTTTGTGTTATTGTTGGTAGTGGTGGATGATTGGGTAGGAGTGTTTCTGGTGTTGGTGTTGGTGCAGGTGGGGATGGTACTAGTGTTGGCGGTATGTGTGTTGCTTTGGTGTTGCTGGTGACGGTGCAGGTAATAGTGATGATGGTATCATTAGTGGTGGTCATGATAGTGTTGGTGGTATTGGTGTAATGGAGGTGGTGATGTTACTGTTGGTTGTGGTGGTGCTGGTGGTTATAATGGTGGTAGTGGTGGTCATGATAAATGTTGGTGGTAATGGATGTGGTGATATTGCTGCTCTTGGTGGTGGTGGAGTAGTGATGGGGGCTGGGCATCTAGAACAGGAGAATATAGTAGGAAAAATAGAAATCCTGGAGCTAGAAAGACCTGTTGTTCAATATTGACTCCAGTGAATTACTTAGTGTCTTTGAACCTGTGTGTCCCTATCTGGGGATGACGGGGATGAAGAATAATGAGGATAATAATACCTCACACAATGTCATGAGGATGAGGGAGAGTGTATGTGTCCCACCCACTTCATCCAAAGTCCCAGAGCCCCTTCTCTTTCTTCCTGGCCAGTGTCAGTTTCCTCCAGGTGAGAGGTGACATCATCCCTGGCAGGAGGCCCCTAACCCTTTGGTCAGGGGTTTGGCAATCATAGTCTGTGTAACCTTGGCTACTCTCATTGCCACAAGAGACCATATCAATATGTGAGTTCATGCCTGAGGCTACCCATGTCCCCTACAGAGAATGGTACAATGATTTATGAAGCCCAGATATCAGCTGAGGTCTCTCCAACCTTGAGGTTAAATTGGATTGCCTTAGTCTCTCAACCCCATGACTTGGTGTAACTCCACAGAACTTCTGTGATTTCCCTGGATCTTACTCTCTCCTGGTTTCCTCTGACATGGGCCCCTGGTCCTTATAGGCCACCTCTGCAGGGCACTGTCATGGCCAGGTAAGAAAATTTGCCTTCTCTGTGTTCCACAGGGGATTCAGTGCAACAGTAGCATTTTGGAGCAAAGAAGACTTCATGGAAGGTGGACACAGAGGATGCAGGAGGGAGCTTTCATCATAGTGCCCTCAGTGAATTATCTAAACATCCTTCTAGGTCATTTCTGTTCCTCAGCACCCTTTGGCTGTCCCAGTCTATCTTTTTTTTTTTCTATTCTTTTTTTTATTGTTATGTTAATCCCCATACATTACATCATTAGTTTTAGATATAGTGTTCCATGATTCATTGTTTGTGCATAACACCCAGTGCTCCATGCAGAACGTGCCCTCCTCAATACCCATCACCAGGCTAACCTATCCTCCCACCACCCTCCCCTCTAGAACCCTCAGTTTGTTTTTCAGAGTCCATCGTCTCTCATAGTTCGTCTACCCCTCTGATTCCCCCCCTTCATTCTTCCCCTCCTGCTACATTCTTCTTTTTTTTTTCTTTCTTAACATATATTGCATTATTTGTTTCAGAGGTACAGATCTGAGATTCAAAGTCTTGCACTATTCACAGCGCTTACCAGAGCACATACCCTCCCCAGTGTCCATCACCCAGTCACCCCATCCCTCCCACCCCACCCCCCACTCCAGCAACCCTCAGTTTGTTTCCTGAGATTAAGAATTCCTCATATCAGTGAGGTCATATGATACATGTCTTTCTCTGTTTGACTTATTTCGCTCAGCATAATACCCTCCAGTTCCATCCACGTTGTTGCAAATGGCAAGATCTCATTCCTTTTGATGGCTGCATAATATTCCATTGTATATATATACCACTTCTTCTTTATCCATTCATTTGTCGAGGGACATCTTGGCTCTTTCCACAGTTTGGCTATTGTGGACATTGCTGCTATAAACATCGGGGTGCACGTACCCTTTCAGATCCCTACTTTTGTATCTTTGGGGTAAATACCCAGTAGTGCAATTGCTGGGTCATATGGTAGCTCTATTTTCAACTTTTTGAGGAACCTCCATACTGTTTTCCAGAGTGGCTGCACCAGCTTGCATTCCCACCAACAGTGTAGGAGGGTTCCCCTTTCTCCGCATCCCCGCCAACATCTGCCATTTCCTGACTTGTTAATTTTAGCCATTCTGACTGGTGTGAGGTGGTATCTCATTGAGGTTTTGATTTGGATTTCCCTGATGCCGAGCGATATTGAGCACTTTTTCATGTGTCTGTTGGCCATTTGGATGTCTTCTTTGCAGAAATGTCTGTTCATGTCTTCTGCCCATTTCTTGATTGGATTCTTTGTTCTTTTGGTGTTGAGTTTGATGAGTTCTTTATAGATTTTGGATACTAGCCCTTTATCTGATATGTCATTTGCAAATATCTTCTCCCATTCTGTCAGTTGTCTTTTGGTTTTGTTGACTGTTTCCTTTGCTTTGCAAAAGCTTTTTATCTTGATGAAGTCCCAATAGTTCATTTTTGCCCTTGCTTCCCTTGCCTTTGGCGATGTTTCTAGGAAGAAGTTGCTGTGGCTGAGGTCGAAGAGGTTGCTGCCTGTGTTCTCCTTTAGGATTTTGATAGACTCCTGTCTCACATTGAGGTCTTTCAACCATTTGGAGTCTATTTTTGTGTGTGGTGTAAGGAAATGGTCCAGTTTCATTCTTCTGCATGTGGCTGTCCAATTTTCCCAACAGCATTTGTTGAAGAGACTGTCTTTTTTCCATTGGACATTCTTTCCTGCTTTGTCAAAGATCAGTTGACCATAGAGTTGAGAGTCCATTTCTGGGCTCTCTATTCTGTTCCATTGATCTCTGTGCCTGTTTTTGTGCCAGTACCGTACTGTCTTGATGATGACAGCTTTGTAATAGAGCTGGAAGTCCAGAATTGTGATGCCGCCATCTTTGCTTTTCTTTTTCAACATTCCTCTGGCTATGTGGGGTCTTTTCTGGTTACATAAAAATTTTAGGATTATTTGTCCCATTTCTTTGAAAAAAATGGATGGTATTTTGATGGGGATTGCATTGAATGTGTAGATTGCTCTAGGTAGCATTGACATCTTCACAATATTTGTTCTTCCAATCCATGAGCATGGAACGTTTTTCCATTTCTTTGTGTCTTCCTCAATTTCTTTCATGAGTATTTTATAGTTTTCTGAGTACAGATCCTTTGCCTCTTTGGTTAGATTTATTCCTAGGTATCTTATGGTTTTGGGTGCAATTGTAAATGGGATCGACTCCCTAATTTCTCTTTCTTCTGTCTTGTTGTTGATGTATAGGAATGCCACTGACTTCTGTGCATTGATTTTATATCCTGCCACTTGACTGAATTCCTGTATGAGTTCTAGCAGTTTTGGGGTGGAGTCTTTGGGATTTTCCACATAAAGTATCATATCATCTGCAAAGAGTGAGAGTTTGACTTCTTCTTTGCCGATTTGGATGCCTTTTATTTCTTTTTGTTGTCTGATTGCTGTGGCTAGGACTTCCAATGCTATGTTGAATAGCAGTGGTGATAGTGGACATCCCTGCCGCGTTCCTGACCTTAGAGGGAAAGCTCTCAGTTTTTCCCCATTGAGAATGATATTCGCTGTAGGTTTTTCACAGATGGCTTTTATGATATTGAGGTATGTACCCTCGATCCCTATACTCTGAAAAGTTTTGATCAAGAAAGATGCTGTACTTTGTCAAATGCTTTTTCTGCATCTATTGAGAGGATCATGATTCTTGTTCTTTCTTTTGTTAATGTATTGTATCACGTTGATTGATTTGCGGATGTTGAACCAACCTTGCAGCCCAGGGATAAATCCCACTTGGTCCTGGTGAATAATCCTTTTAATGTACTGTTGGATCCTATTGGCTAGTATTTTGGTGAGGATTTTTGCATCCATGTTCATCAGGGATATTGGTCTGTAATTCTCCTTTTTGATGGGGTCTTTGTCTGGTTTTGGGATCAAGGTAATGGTGGCCTCATAAAATGAGTTTGGAAGTTTTCCTTCCATTTCTATTTTTTGGAACAGTTTCAGAAGAATAGGTATTAATTCTTCTTTAAATGTTTGGTAGAATTCCCCTGGGAAGCCATCTGGCCCTGGGCGTTTGTGTTTTGGGAGATTTTTGATGACTGCTTCAATTTCCTTAGTGGTTAGAGGTCTGTTCAGGTTTTCTATTTCTTCCTGGTTCAGTTTTGGTAGTTGATACATCTCTAGGAATGCATCTATTTCTTCCAGGTTATCTAATTTGCTGGCATAGAGTTGCTCATAATATGTTCTTATAATTGTTTGTATTTCTTTGGTGTTGGTTGTGATCTCTCCTCTTTCATTCATGATTTTGTTGATTTGGGTCATTTCTCTTTTCTTTTTGATAAGTCTGGCCAGGGGTTTACCAATCTTGTTAATTCTTTCAAAGAACCAGCTCCTTGTTTCGTTCTACTGTTCTTTTAGTTTCTATTTCATTGATTGCTGCTCTGATCTTTATTATTTCTCTTCTCCTGCTGGGTTTAGGCTTTATTTGCTGTTCTTTCTCCAGCTCCTTTAGGTGTAGGGTTAGGTTGTTTACTTGAGACCTTTCTTGTTTCTTGAGAAAGGCTTGTATTGCTATATAATTTCCTCTTAGGACTGCCTTTGCTGGATCCCAAAGATTTTGAATAGTTGTGTTTTCATTTTCATTGGTTTCCACGAATTTTTTAATTCTTCTTTAATTTCCTGGTTGACCCATTCATTCTTCAGTAGGATGCTCTTTAGCCTCCATGTATTTGAGTTCTTTCCGACTTTCCTCTTGTGATTGAGTTCTAGTTTCAAAGCATTGTGGTCTGAAAATAGGCAGGGAATGATCCGAATCTTTTGGTACCGGTTGAGACCTGATTTATGACCTAGGATGTGATCGATTCTGGAGAATGTTCCATGGGCACTAGAGAAGAATGTGTATTCCGTTGCTTTGGGATGGAATGTTCTGAATATGTCTGTGAAGTCCATTTGGTCCAGGGTGTCATTTAAAGTCTTTATTTCCTTGTTGATCTTTTGCTTAGACGATCTGTCCATTTCAGTGAGGGGGTGTTAAAGTCCCCCACTATTATTGTATTGTTGTCGATGTGTTTCTTTGCTTTTGTTATTAATTGGCTTATATAATTGGCTGCTCCCATGTTAGGGGCATAGATATTTACAATTGTTAGATCTTCTTGTTGGATAGACCCTTTAAGTAGGATATAGTGTCCTTCCTCATCTCTTATTACAGTCTTTGGTTTAAAATCTAATTTGTCTGATATAAGGATTGCCACCCAGCTTTCTTTTCGTGTCCATTAGCTTGGTAAATGGTTTTCCACCCCCTCACTTTCAATCTGGGGGTGTCTTTGGGTCTAAAATGAGTTTCTTGCAGACAGCATATCGTTGGGTCTTGTTTTTAATCCAATCTGATAGCCTGTGTCTTTTGATTGGGGCATTTAGCCCATTTACATTCAGGGTAACTATTGAAAGATAGGAATTTAGTGCCATTGTATTGCCTGGAAGGTGACTGTTACTGTATATTGTCTGTGTTACTTTCTGGTCTATGTTGCTTTTAGGCTCTCTCTTTGCTTAGAGGACCCCTTTCAAGATTTCTTGTAGAGCTGGTTTCGTGTTTGCAAATTCCTTTAGTTTTTGTTTGTCCTGGAAGCTTTTTATCTCTCCTTTTATTTTCAATGATGATAGCCTAGCTGGATATAGTATTCTTGGCTGCATATTTTTCTCATTTAGTGCTCTGAATATGTCCTGCCAGTCCTTTCTGGCCTGCCAGGTCTCTGTGGATAGGTCTGTTGCCAATCTAATGTTTCTACCATTGTAGGTTATATATTTCTTCTCCTGAGCTGCTTTCAGGATTTTCTCTTTGTCTCTGAGACTCGTAAGTTTTACTATTAGATGTCGGGGTGTTGACCTATTTTTATTGATTTTGAGAGGGGTTCTCTGTGCCTCCTGGATTTTGATGCCTGTTTCTTTCCCCAAATTAGGGAAGTTCTCTGCTATAATTTGCTCCATTATACCTTCTGCCCCTCTCTCTTTCTTCTTCTTCTGGGATCTCAATTATTCTAACGTTGTTTCGTCTTATGGTATCGTTTATCTCTTGAATTCTGCCCTCGTGATCCAGTCCTTGTTTATCTCTCTTTTGCTCAGCTTCTTTATTTTCCAGCATTTGGTCTTCTATCTCACTGATTCTCTTTTCTGCCTCATTTATCCTAGCAGTTAGCGCCCCCATATTTGATTGCACCTCATTAATAGCCTTTTTGATTTCTACTTGTTTAGATTTTAGTTCTTTTACTTCTCCAGAAAGGGTTTCTCTAATAACTTCCATGCTTTTTTCAAGCCCAGCTAGTATCTTTAAAGTGATGATTCTGAACTCTAGATCTGACATCGTACTAATGTCCGTATTGAGTAGGTCCCTGGCAGTCCGTACTACCTCTTGTTCTTTTTGTTGAAGTGATTTTTTCTGTCTTGTCATTTTGTGCAGAGGAGAATAGATTAATGAGAGAACAAAATGCTAGCAGGGTAACAACGTCCCCAGAAAATATACTCTAAACAAATCAGAAAAGACCTGAAGGAGTGGGAAAAGAAAGGGAAAGAGAGAAAAAAGAAAAAGAAAGAAAAAAAGAAAAAAGAAAAAGATAAAGATAAAGATAGAAACAAACAAAAACAGAACAAAACAAAACAAAACAAAAACAGAATGTGATCAAATATGATCAGGCTGGTTTATAGATCAGTGCCACACACTAGATTTAGGGTGTATTTTGGTCTGTTAAAAGAAAGTGCCTCCCAAAATTTTAAAGAAAGAAAAACTTATATATGTAGAAAAATAAGGGTTGGTATGATGAAGGCATGGAATATGACTGTAAAGATGGAAATTATAAAAAATTTTATAAAAGGAATTGATAAGTTGTTTGAAAAAAGAAAGAAGAGGATTTAAAAAAAAGAAAAAAAAAAGGGGAGAGAATGTGATCAGGCAGAGGAGTAGAAAAAAACCATACACTAGAGATTTAGAGTATATTTTGCTCTGTTAGAAGAAACTATCTGAAAATTTTAAAGAGAGAACAACTTATATATATATGCCAAAAATACGGGTAACTACTATGAAGGGATAGAATATGACTCGAAAAATGAAAAATAAAAATGTTTTTTAAAAAAGGGATTGACAAGATGTTGGTTGAAAAAGGGAAAAAGAAAAATTCAAAAAAAAGAAAAAAGAAAAAAAGACAGTTAAAAAAAATAATTAACTTTGAAAGACTAAAGAATCATGGTAAAAAAGCCATGAATTCTATGTGCAGTATTCCCTTAGCGCTGGAGTTCTGCCGTTCTCATTGATCGGTAAACTTGGTCTTGGCTGGCTGTTCTCGCTGATCTTCTGGGGGAGGGGCCTGTTGCCGTGGTTCCCAAATGTCTTTGCCGGAGGCAGAATTGCCCTGCCCTTGCCCAGTCCGGGCTGAGTAATCTGCTCGGGTTTGCTCTCGGGAGCTTTTGTTCCCTGCAAGCTTTCGGTACACCTTTGGAGGCGTACAGTGAAAATGGTGGCCTCCCAGTCTCCACCCCGGAGGAGCCGAGAACTCGGGGTCCCACTCCTCAGTGAGCCCCCAGAGAAAAGCAGTCAGTCACTCCCGTCTCCCCGGTCTCCGGCCACACTCCGTGCTCACCCGGCCTGTGACCGCACGTTTCTATCTCTGGCACCCGACCCCGGGTGGAGTCTCCAAACCCAGCAGATTCCTGCGGTGCGCTCCCGCGCCGCTCCTCCCGGGGGAGGAAGGGGAGTCTCCCTGGATCTGCCGCTTGTCGGGTCCCTGCTGGAGGAGCAGTGGCCTGACTGTGC
Source organism: Halichoerus grypus (assembly GCF_964656455.1). Lineage (NCBI taxonomy): Eukaryota > Metazoa > Chordata > Mammalia > Carnivora > Phocidae > Halichoerus > Halichoerus grypus. Next base: position 86,848,100 of record NC_135715.1, read on the forward strand.
CACAGATCACGGTTTATGGCAACCCCGAGCTGAGAGCCCGCGCCTGGGCTCCGTCTCTGCAGCTGGCTTCCCCGCTCCGATACCTGGGAGCTCTGCCACACTCAGACACCCCCAGTCTTTCTGTGACCCCAAGGGTCCTGAGACCACACTGTCCCACGAGGGTTCCACCCCCCACTTAGCCACCAGAGTGACGTCCCTCAGCGGAGCAGACTTCTAAAAGTTCCGATTTTGTGCTCTACGGCTCTATCACTTGCCAGAAGCGGCTGACGGAGGCCCCTCCCCCGCCATCTATCCTCCCAAATATCGCCTCGGATTCACTTCTCCGCACGTCCTACCTTCCAGAAAGTGGTCGCTTTTCTGTTCAGAGAGTTGTTGCTATTCTTTTCTTCAATCTCCTGTTGATTTTGTAGGTGTTCAGAATGGTTTGATCCTTATCCAGCTGAATTCCTGAGAGGAGACGAAATCCAGGTCTCCTACTCCCCCGCCATCTTGCTCCGCCCCCTGTCCCAGTCTATCTTTAATCACAAGGACTCCTGCAGAACCTGGCCTTCCTCCCCTCCCCTTCACCCAGCTTGCAGAGCCATCAGCTCCCTGGCTTCTTCTGTCCTCCACTCATTAGGGCCCACTGTGGAGTAGCCCTGCTCTGTAGAATGCAGCCAGATTATAAATATCTCCCCCTACTGATTATATCTAGACCCAGAGTTGGCTGGGTCCTCTGTCTAGTCTTGCCTTCTTTGGTCCCTCTCTTCCTGCCACCACCCATGGCCTCAATGAGCCAGCTGGTTCCTAGGACCACCTCCACCAGACCCCTTTCCACTCCCAGAAGAGCTGGTCCTTAGGGAGAGTCAGAAGTTGGCAGGGTGTGACCTGGGGTAAAGGCCATTAGCAACAAGGACCCGGGGGTTAGATGGATCCCAGGACTCCTCCACCAGACACCCCTTGGTTGCTGAGTCCCAGTACTATGGCCCTTTCCCAGCTCATTCAGAAGACATACATGGAGAGCTTGCATGTCTCTTCCTAAGAGCCTGTGTGCCAGAGGAGGGCGTCTGAGGGAACATAGAAATACCCTATCCCCTCTGTTACTCCCTGCCGAATCAGCCCTGCAGGGTGGCTGTTTATGGAGCCAAGAGGCTAACAGAGGCTGCCAGCTGTCACTTACTTTGCCCCTATGGAGACGCGAGACGTCTCTTCCTCAACTCTCAAGCCTGATGAGTCTTCTTTGCAGAAGATGTGATGATGATGGTGATAATGATGATGTTCACTATTTAATTATCATCTGCTTATCCTGGCATTTTATTTCATTTAATGCTCACGACAACTTAACAAGAGAGGCCCTTGTAGCAGCACTTTTCAAGTGAGGAAGCAGGGTTCAGGGGGTTGCCTTAGTCTTAGAGTTAATAAGTGTTAGAGTAGGCATCCAAACCAACTCTCTCTGAGTCTGAAGCCCCGTTGGCTCTTCATTCCCACAGTTCACAGCAGCCTGAGCTCCACACATCAGGTCTGCCAAGTTCACAGGGCCAGGGGATCAGGGTTGCTTGAAGCAATCTGAGTTTTACTGACCCCCCTTAGGATTTTCTGGATTAAAGATAAAATTAACACAACACATGGAACATTTTGTATCGTTTTAAAGTATACAACCCAACCTCGAAGTGTTAAGTGCTTTTGTCTGAGAGCTTAGGGAAGGGGAGCAACATTTATGAAGAGCCCATATTGTGCGTGGCACTTTTTGTACACCATGACATGTCATCCTCACATCAGGCCTAAAGCGTTGGTCTTTTTGTCCCTGTCTTACTAATGAGCAAACTGGGAGGGGTAGTAAGTGGGAGAGTGGGCTTTCAACTCAGTGTCTATGATTCCAGTGCCTGTGTGTTTCATACCTTTGCTGTGCTGCTCCAGAGAGGGAGGCCCACAACTCCTTCAGCCTTGTAAAGTGGAAGTAAGAACTCCCACATCTCAGGGTGTGGCAGGGTTCCCTGGGCAGTGGGAGCTCAACAATAGCAGCCAAGTTGCCGAGGGAAGGAGAGTACCTGCTCAGAGAATCAGGCATTTGCATAGGCCACTGAGCAGGGCTCAGTCTACAAGCTCAGTGTCCTTTCCTCTACTTGTTTTCCTTTCTTTGGGGTTTTCTCTTCTGGCAAACAGGTGAATGGCAGACCCTGCCTGATATCTGTGGCTTCTCATGTCAGGTCCCTGGTTCCTGCCTCTGACTCCCCCTCCCTTGGTCACAAAGTTGAGTCAGATAGGAAACAGGCTCTAGGCACACAGCTCCACCACCCATGGATGGGAGTGGGGAGTTATTGTCTCTATATCACATGCTTTGAGAACACCACTTGTTCCAATGATCTATTGCTGCAATAGAAACTGCCCCAGTTTAGTAGGTTAAAGCATCACACATTTTGTTATGCTCATGATCTGAGGGTCAGGAATTTGGACAGTGTTCAGCAGGGCTATTCTGCTCCACATGGCACTGATTGGTGGTATTCAGCTGGCAGCTCAAGTTGCAAGGAGGCTTCACTTACATGCCTGGTGCCCTGGGAGGGGCTGTAAGGTAGAGGGTGGGTGGCTGACTGGGCTTAGCTGGGCCCCTCCTCTCTGTCCAGGTGGCCCCCTAATAGGTAGCAGGACTTCTTACATGGCAACCCAGGGCTCCAAAAGTGAACATTCCAAGAGATGAGATGTCAAAGTTGCCAGTCTTGAATTCCGGACCTGGAAACTGATACCACATCATCACTTCTGACATCTTCTATTGATGAAAACAGACACAGAACCCATCCAATTCAAAGGGAGCAAATAAATACCACATCTCTTCATGGGAACATCAGAGGATTTGTGGCCATATTAGATCTACCACAACACTGGAAAAATATATTAGACATTTATACCCTCCCAGGGCCTTGTTTCTCCTGCCCCACTCTGCCTCATGGCAGAAGCCAGTCTTCCCCTGGCACCTGGTGAGAGGGAAGTTTATTAAGATCTGAGGAAGAAGATAATCAAACCCATGTGAACCTACATCTCAGTGCGGACAAGGGGGCTGGGGAGCAAGGGCAAGTACATTTCTCATTATGGCTATTAGGAAGTTGTACTTGATATTTTGGATTTAACTGCAATGATTAACAGGTGTTTAGTGTTTTGGGTCCTCTAATATTTCTAGTCACTTCTTTTTTAAATTTATTTAAATTCAATTAGCCAACATCCGGAACATCATTAGTTTCAGATGTAGAGTTCAGTAATTCATCAGTTGCATATAACACTTAGTGCTCATCACATCACATGCCCTCCTTAATGCCTGTCACCCAGTTATCCCATTCCACCCACCACCTCCCCTCCAGCAACCCTCAGTTTGTTTCCTATAGTTAAGAGTCTTTCGTGGTTTTTCTCCCTCTCTGATGACTTCCCATTCCATTTTTCCCTCCCTTCCCCTATGATCCTATGCGATGTTTCTTATATTTCACATATGAATGAAACCATATGATAATTGTCTTTCTCTGTTTGACTTGTTTTGCTCAGCATAATACCCTCCAATTCCATCCACATTGATGTAAATGGTAAGATTTCATCCTTTCTGATGGCTGAATAATATTCCATTGTGTGTGTATATATATATATATTAGACATTTATACCCTCCCAGGGCATAAAGATGTGGTCCATATATACAATGGAATATTACTCAGCCATCAGAAAAGATGAATACCCAACTTTTACATCAACATGGATGGGTAAATACCCAGTATATATATATATATATATATAATCACATCTTCTTTATCCATTCATCTGTTGATGGATATCTCGACTCTTTCCACAGTTTGGCTATTGTGGACATTGTTTCTATAAACATTGGAGTGCAGGTGCCCCTTCTTTTCACTACATCTGTATCTTTGGGGTAAATACCCAGTAGTGCAATTGCTAGATCGTAGGGTAGCTCTATTTTTTAGCTTCTTGAGGAACCTCCATATCATTTTCCAGAGTGGCTGCGCCAGCTTGGATTCCCACCAACAGTGTAAGAGGGTTCCCCTTTCTCAACATCCTTGCCAACATCTGTCATTTCCTGACTTGTTAATTTTAGCCATTCTGACTGGTGTGAGGTGGTACCTCATTGGGGTTTTGATTTGTATTTCCCTGATGCCAAGGGATCTGGAGCATTTTTTAATGTGTCTGTTGGCCATTTGGATGTCTTCTTTGGAAAAATGTCTGTTCATGTCGTCTGCCCATTTCTTGACTGCATTATCTGTTTTTTGGGTGTTGAGTTTGATAAGTTCTTTATAAATCTTGGATACTAGCCCTTTACCTGATATGTCATTTGTAAATACCTTCTCCCATTCTGTAGGTTGCCTTTTAGTTTTGTTGACTGTTTCCTTTGCTGTGCAAAAGCTTTTTATCTTGATAAAGTCCCAATAGTTCATTTTTGCCCTTGCTTCCCTTTCCTTTGGCGATGTTTCTAGGAAGAAGTTGCTGCGGCTGAGGTCGAAGAGGTTGCTGCCTGTGTTCTCCTTTAGGATTTTGATGGACTCCTGTCTCATATTTATGTCTTTCATCCATTTTGAGTTTATCTTTGTGTATGGTGTAAGAAAATGGTCCAGTTTCATTCTTATGCATGTAGCTGTCCAATTTTCCCAGCGCCATTTATTGAAGAGACTGTCTTTTTTCCATTGGATATTCTTTCCTGCTTTTTTTTTTAAATTTTATTATGTTATGTTAGTCACCATACAATACATCATTGGTTTTTGATGTGGTGATCCACGATCCATTGTTTTCGTATAACCCCCAGTGCTCCATGCAGTACGTGCCCTCCTTAATACCCATCACCAGGCTAACCAATCCCCCCTCCCCTCTAAAACCCTGCTTGTTTCTCAGAGTCCATAGTCTCTCATGGTTCATCTCCCCCTCCAATTCCCCCTCCCCCCATTTTTCCCTTCCTTCTCCTAATGTCCTCCATGTTATTCCTTATGTTCCACAAATAAGTGAAACCATATGATAATTGACTTTCTCTCCTTGACTTATTTCACTTAGCATAATCTCCTCCAGTCCCATCCATGTTGATGTAAAAGTTGGGTATTCATCTTTTCTGATGGCTGAGTAATATTCCATTGTATATATGGACCACATCTTCTTTATCCATTCATCTGTTGAAGGGCATCTCGGTTCTTTCCACAGTTTGGCTATTGTGGACATTGCTGCTATGAACGTTGGGGTGCATATGGCCCTTCTTTTCACTACATCTGTGTCTTTGGGTTAAATACCCAGTAGTGCAATTGCTGGGTCATAGGGTAGCTCTATTTTTAATTTTTTGAGGCACCTCTACACTGTTTTCCAAAGTGGCTGTATCAACTTGCATTCCCACCAACAGTGTAAGAGGGTTGCCCTTTCTCCACAACCTCTCCAACATTTGTGGTTTCTTTCCCTGTCCATTTTTGGCATTCTAACTGGTGTAAGGTGGTATCTCAGTGTGGTTTTGATTTGGATTTCCCTGATGGCTAATGATGATGTACATTTTTTCATGTGTCTGTTAGCCATTTGTATGTCTTCTTCAGAGAAGTGTCTTTTCATATCTTCTGCCCACTTTTTGACTTGATTATTTGTTTTTTGGGTGTTGAGTTTGAGAAGTTCTTTATAGATTTTGGGTACCAGCCCTTTATCTGTAGTGTCATTTGCAAATATCTTCTCCCATTCTGTGGGTTGCTTCTTAGTTTTGTTGACTGTTTCCTTTGCTGTGCAGAAGCTTTTTATCTTGATGAAGTCCCAAAAGTTCATTTTTGCTTTTGTTTCACTAGCTTTTGGAGATGTATCTTGAAAGAAGTTGCTGTGGGCGACATCAAGGAGGTTACCGCCTATGTTCTCTTCTACAGTTTTGATGGATTCCTGTCTCACATTGAGGTCTTTCATCCACTTTGAGTTTATCTTTGTGAATGGTGTTAGAGAATGGTCGAGTTTCATTCTTCTGCATGTGGCTGTCCAATTTTCCCAGCACCATTTATTGAAGAGACTGTCTTTTTTCCATTGCGTGTTTTTTCCTGCTTTGTCAAAGATTATTTGACCATAGAGTTGAGGGTCCATATCTGGGTTCTCTATTCTGTTCCACTGGTCTATATGTCTGTTTTTGTGCCAGTACCATGCTGTCTTGGTGATCACAGCTTTGTAATATAGCTTGAAATCGGGCAACGTGATGCCCCCAGCTTTGTTTTTCTTTTTCAACATTTCCTTGATGATTCGGGGTCTTTTCTGATTCCATACCAATTTTAGGATTGTTTGTTCCAGCACTTTGAAAAATGTCATTGGAATTTTGATCGCGATGGCATTGAAGGTATAGATTGCTCTGGGTAGCACAGACATTTTAACAATGTTTATTCTCCTGATCCATGAGCATGGAATATTTTTCCATCTTTTTGTGTCTTCTTCAATTTCTTTCATGAGCGTTCTGTAGTTCCTAGAGTATAGATCCTTTACCTCTTTGGTTAGGTTTATTCCGAGGTATCTTGTGGTTTTTGGTGCTATTGTAAATGGAATCGTTTCTCTAATTTCTCTTTCTACAGTTGCGTTGTTAGTGTATAAGAAAGCAACCGATTTCTGTGCATTGATTTTGTATCCTGCCACATTACTGAATTGCTGGATGAGTTCTAGTAATTTGGGGGTGGAGTCTTTTGGGTTTTCCACATAAAGTATCATGTCATCTGCGAAAAGAGAGAGTTTGACTTCTTCTTTGCCAATTTGAATACCTTTTATTTCTTTTTGTTTTCTGATTGCTGTTGCTAGGACTTCTAGTACTATGTTGAACAATAGTGGCAAGAGTGGGCATCCTTGACATGTTCCTGATCTTAAGGGAAAGGCTCTCAGCTTTTCCCCATTGAGGATGATATCCTGCTTTGTTGAAGATTAGTTGACCATAGAATTGAGGGTCCATTTCTGAATTCTCTCTTCTGTTCCATTGATCTATGTGTCTGCTTTTGTGCCAGTGCCATACTGTCTTAATGATTGTAGCTTTCTTTTTTTTCTGTATGATCTTGATTTTTTTATTATGTTCAGTTAGCCAACATATCATTAGTTTTTGATGTAGTGTTCAATGATTCATTAGTTGCATGTGACACCCAGTGCTTATCACATCATGTGCCCTCCTGATTACAGCTCTCTTACTAACCTTGTTTGAGTTACTCACTTCTCTATATGTTTTCTGAGATTTCTATTTGCCATTCCATCTTTTTTTTGCTACTTTCATAAGCAAGACCTAAATTATCATTTCATTCCATCCTAACCCATCCCATCCAAATCATCCCATTCTGTGCATGTTTTCCAGCCAAGCCAATTCAACACATCTCATTCCACCCATTCCACACCATCTGCCTCAGACTTTTAATCTTTCCTATCCTATTCTACATTAGCCCATTCTTGGATACATTACAAGCTACCCAATCCCCCATGCTGTTCCCTTGGTCCACTTTATCACCTCCAGGGTCCCTCCTGAGGGTCTACGAGGTAGTGATTACCACAGGAGATTCAAGAGAAGCCCACCATCTCCTGTCAAGTGACAGTAGCCACCCTAGTGGTGAGCAGCGCTCTGACCACAGGTCATTGTAGATATTGGAGCTAATGGGGGAGGGGGGCTTAGGCTTTGTGAGTGTGTGCTCCTAGGAGAGTCAAGAGCCACTGAGGTGTCCTCAGGGGCACAGGAAAATAATTTTCTTTTAAAAAAATTCCTTTGTTCACTATTTCTTCATTTACCAGTGACTTAATCTTTTATTGTGGAAAATTTCAAACATACCAAGAATAGCGAGAATAGTAATCCTCATGTACTCATGGCATGTGACAAATCTCATTTCATCTATTCTCTCCTTGAATATTTTGATGCAAATTCTATATGTCCTATTATTTCAGCAATAACTGCTTCCAAATGCATTTCTAAGCTTATATTTTAAGCATAGCCACAATACCAAAAGGAACCTATCAAAATAAGTATTCTTTAATATCAGAGTTTGTTCACATTTCCCCTAATTGACTCAAAATGTTTTATTTCTGACTCATTTGAATTAGAATCCAAACAAAGTCTACCTGTTGCATTTGATTGTTTTATATTTTATGTCTCTTTTAAACTTCCCTGATCCTTTTGTATGACCCGCCCCCCCCCCCCCGCTTTTTTGTTTAAGAAATCCAATCATTTGTCCTGTAGGTTATGGCTCATTGCTGCATCCTGGTGTTCTCTGGGATGTTATTCCATCTTCCGTATTTCTTGTAAACTGGCAGTCAGATCTAGATGCCTGATTTGGCTCAGGTTCTCCCTCTTTGCAAGGTGGTGCTGGGGTGCTAGGGACTTCATGTTTCACCACATCAGGTGGCACAAGGTTGTTCTACCTTTCCTGGTGGGTGGATCGTGTTCTCAACCTGATACATCTTTTATAATACTCCTTGCCAGTTCTCTACCTAATGATTTCAGCACCCATCTACTGTCATTACTCAGATCCATTATTTTATTAGGAGTTGGGAAATGCTGCTTTTAAAATCCTTTCTATCATTTTGCGTTTACTAGCTGTAGTTCTTTAATAAAGAGAGATTTTTCTTATGAAATATTAGTTACTCTAAAATACAGTTTGTGCAGGAAGGGCAGAAAAATGCCTGATTTTTGCCCTTTATAAATTTTTAGAAAAATGAGTTGATTCCCTAGCAAACTCCTACAAGGACGAATGAGGGGTTTTTTGTTTGCTTTTTGGGGGGTAAATATCATAAACTCAGGTTTAAAAATTCTTAACACCAAAATTTTTTAATTATTAGGGGAGGATACAAGGAAACAGTAGGTGCAGAGACATAACATTACAGCATTGGTCTCTTCCAGGGATATGAGCCATCAAATAGAGCTTAAAAAAAAAATGTCCCTTTTTCTGAACCGGAACATGTTTCCAAGTAACAGATGAGATCTAATGATGTGTGCAGTACGTGCAGTACAAGTTAGTGCAAAGAAAGCTACTTAGATTTTGGACTTCTTAGTGTTTATTCTTCATTACTCTCTTAGGTTGAGAGCCTTAGGTTGAGAGTTCTCAGTGAGAACAACACCTCATTGTTCAGCCAGCTGCATCCCATAAATCCATAATTCCAGGTTTATTTATAAAGAACAACCTAGGTAGACCAAATATATCTTGCTAGAAACATTTTTATATAAGGACTTCCTTATATCTTTACAAGGAAATCCTATTAGAGTTTGTACAGGGAAGTGTAGACAAAGTCAATGGTGCCTCTCCATCTCCTGATTGGAGGTCAAGTTAGGGAGCTGATACCAACACTGTCCTTCCCACAATATCACATGGAAGTCACACCTTAGACTCTGGGTTCAAAGTCAAGCTCCACCACTTGTTAGCTGTATAACTTTTGGCAAGTTGTAATCCCTCCAAAAGCCTCATCTGTGACTCCTCTGTGGAGTGGGATTAAGATCTAGTTCACAAGGTTGATGATGATTAAATGAGGCAATCTTGTAAGATCTCTCATTACAAGGCTTTCAATAGAAGCTAGGTGCTAGCCATGAAGTTACACATTTGATAATATGTAGCCATATTGGTTCTGGGACAAACATAATCTACAAACACAACACAAGGCTAGTTCTGTTTCCTTCTCACAGATGTATCCCATCCCTTGGAATAGTGACTGGTATACGGCAGATTCAGTAAATATTTCTTGCATGTATGAATGAGTGAATTGGTATACGGCAGATTCAGTAAATATTTCTTGCATGTATGAATGAGTGAATGAATGAATGAATGAATACATATAGCTTAGGTACCATGGCTTCATCCTGATTTTCAGTATTCCTTCCTAGGAATATCTACCATCTTGAAACTAAATAACTACTATTATTTCTATACATATTTTTACATTCTGCATTAAAACTTCTTTTTTTATTGTGGTAATATACATAACAAAATTTATCATTTTAAAGTACAATTCAGTGACATTTAGTACATTCACAATGTTGTGAAACTATTTAGTTCCAGAGCTTCTTCATCCCAAATGGAAACCCCATCCTTACTAAGCAGTCACTCCCTATTTTCCCCTCTCCTGCCAGCCCCAGGCAACCACTAATCTGTTTTCTTTCTGTGTGATTTGTCTATTCTGGACATTTCATATAAATAGAAGCATACAATATGTGTCTTTTTGTGCCTGACTTCCTTTTCTTAAATAAATGTTTTCTTTTAGAATTGTTTTAGATTTACAAAATAGTTGTAAAGATAATACAGAGTTTCTGTATACCTTACATTCAATTATACTTTTAAACTCATGGATTTTTTTGGGATTTAATAGATTTTAATCCATTACAGAATTTATTCTTTATGGTGCTCTAACTTCTCCATCTTTGGCTCATAGGAGCCCATTCAAGTTGGCTTTGTGTCCTTTTTGATTGATATATTAATGAACTTAAAGAAAACCAGTTTTGGGGATAACACCCATAAGGCAGCTGTTCATTAGAAAATGTGTCTGTGTGGTTCGGGTGGGGAAGGAGATTTGAAGGCAGGGAGATAAAGACTTTAGAATAATAAGGAAAAAATGAGATGCTAATTTGATTTCTAAGGAAAATGGCATTTTAAAATATGCTCTAGAGTTTTGAACTCTACCAGCATGGCTCGCACTGGGAGGAGATTCTGTCCTTATTAGCAAATGCAGGCTGGCCTCATACACCCTGGCTGTGGGGAGCCAGGGCCTGCTGGGCTGCTCTGCCCATGGTGATTAAGCAGGCCCACTTCCAGCCTCCCCCAGAGCTCATCAGCCTTAGGCCTGTGGGGATGATTAGAAAGGGCTGCAGGGCACCAGGGTTCCTCACTCATTGGCAAGAACTTACAGTTCCCCACATGCATCCTGTATCCAGAGAAGGCATGGGGGAAATTGGCAGACCTGGGCTTGCCTGCCTGGCGAGCATCCTCCACCTCATATGTGGAGCGGAGGCAGGCCAGAGGACCAACACAGAGAAAGTGTCTGCCCAGGAATATGCTTTGGGTTGCAATTTTGCTGTTGCTTTCTCCTTTGATCCTCACAACAGCAACTTGTAAATGTTCTATATGGCCAAAGATAGATGCTGTGGCATAAGAGGTGGGAATGGCACTGTTCTTGTCCTCAAGGAATTTGCAAAGAAGCACTTGCAAAGAACTTGCAAGGCAGTTAAGCAACACTGCCAGGCTGTCTATGAGTGGTTGATAGAAGGGGAAGACCAGAAATCCTGCCACAAGAGCTAGATTGTGCTATGGGAATATATGCAGTATTTGTAGTGGGAGGTCAGAGATGGAGGCAGCATCTCTGTTATAATCGGCATCACCAGTAACAAGACTCTTTGTTAGGCTGTAGTGTGGTCCCATGCTGGGCTGGCTAGGGAAGCACCTCTACAGTGCACACATAGTCCCCAGTCTCTGCCCAGAACCATCAGCAATGATGTTAATGGAGACTGACAGTGGCAAAAGCCATGGGTTAGAGAGAATGCTTAGATGTTCATGTGCACAGAGCAAGGAGGTGTAATGGTCAGCACAGGCCCTGGGACCTGACAGACCTATTGTGTGAACATGGGCTGCTCTCCAAGTCCTCGTCATCAGATGGAAATATCATCTTCTCTCTCTGTGTTGTTGTGAGAGTGCAGTGAGAACATGCTTGAGTCTGGCTCAGGGCAGGTGCTCAGTAATGGTTGTTGACAATAGTAGAGGTTTACTGAACACACCCAAGAGTGATGATAAGAGTCATTGCTTGTTCCCTTCAAGGGAAATGTGTTGTGGTGGGTTAGCTGTGATCACTGTGACAATAGAGATGCATAGTGAGTCTAAGCATGCAGCACAAGTCCCTGGAAGACCACAGGTGAAGAGGAGAAGGGTCTGTGCCCAATGACAATGTGAGTCCCCGATGCTGCAGCCTCTGCTCTCCAGCTTTGGGTGTTTAGTGGTGTGGGTGCTGTGCTTCCCTCATATGTCTAGGAATAGTGGATTTTGTGCCACAACTGACAATGGTGAGGCCGAAAGGAAGAGGAATCTTTGGGTGGCCTTTCCTGGGGAGGGAGAAACTCACCCAGCACCTGAGGCTGACCCACTAATGATCCAACAGATCTATCTTGAGAGGAGGGCCTGGGCAGGAGATGGTGTGAGCCAAGTCTTTGCCTTTAGGGGCCTAAGTTTTGGTGAAGCAAGACACAGCCATGTGAAGACAATTCAGGAAAGATGATACATGATTAGGGCTTCCTAGAAGAGGGAGCTCTGAGCTGTGCCTCAGTGTACAGGTAGGATTTGTATGGAGGAAGCAGAGAGGAAAGGCATTCCAGGTGAGTGACATGAAAATGCATTAGATTTGAATCAGGAGACCTGGTTCTAGTCTTGGTTCCACAACTCACTAGCTATGTGACCATGGTCAAGTCACTTAATCTCTCCGAGCCTTGGTTTATTTATACAATGGACATGGCAATAACCACCCCCCCCCAACAGTGTTGTCATCAGAATTAAATGAGATTGCATTGATAAAGCCTGGCACCCAGAAAATGTTAACTCCATGGGAAAGAATGGGCATGGTCCAAATAGGCCTTAATTCAGGGGCCAAGGGCATGGCCCATAAGTGGGCTTCTGAAATTACATTTAAAAGTTTGTGTATTTGTTCTTTTCTTTTTTCTGGAATAAATGTTTCATAGATTTATCAGAATATTGAGTCTAGAAATTGTAAAAGATAAAGAGCCATTGATACAGAACTTTAGACTTTATTTTTTTTTTTATTTTTTTTTTTTTAAAGATTTTGTTTATTTATTTGAGAGAGAATGAGAGCGAGTACATGAGAGGGGGGAGGGTCAGAGGGAGAAGCAGACTCCCTGCCGAGCAGGGAGCCCGATGCGGGACTCGATCCAGGGACTCCAGGATCATGACCTGAGCCGAAGGCAGTCGCTTAACCAACTGAGCCACCCAGGCGCCCGAACTTTAGACTTTAAAAAGTGTATTTGCTCATTATCTCATTTGAGCTCACATGAACCCCATGTGATATGTTGAGAGTATTATTATTTATATTCGACAGTTGAAATAACATTCTCAGAGAAACCTAGGACTGTCATGGACTCCAGACTTCTGTGGGTAGCTTCTCCAGCATCTTTCTCTTTTTCCCTTCCCAGGGGCTCCAGATTTCTATTGGAAATCCCATGTGCTTCTATGGTCTGGGGGTAGCTTGTGGCCTAGGCAAAGTTGATCAGCATATTCCATCTCAGTGGCCATTCTGGTTCATGCATGAATACGTGACCTAAGAGTCAAATCAGAGTGAATTTCCCAATTTGTCACCATGAATTCCTGGACCCATTTTCTGTGTTTTTGCATGGACTGTGTTGTAGGCATAGGTGAGATTTGGGATTGCCACATCTAATTTGTTCCCGTAAGCAAAGGGACCTCGGGAATAATGTTGACCCAGAGGAACCAAATGGGCACATAGAGGAGGAGCTATATTCCTGATCAAAGTGCCCAAATTAACTCTAGATTTCTTCATACACATGAATAATAAATTCCCTTTGGTAGGCCAATATAAGTTTTCTATTATTTGTAACCAAAAATCTCCTAGTCAATATAGGTACCTTGACCAAGATCACACAACACATTGGTGAGAGAACTGGGGCATGAACCCAACACCCTGTGGTTCTCATTAAAAACCATTTGGCTCGGGGGAAATCGGAGGAGAAGACGAACCATGAGAGACTATAGACTCTGAGAAACAAACTGAGGGTTCTAGAGGGGAGAAGGGTGGGGGGATGGGTTAGCCTGGTGTTGGGTATTAGAGAGGGCACATATTGAATGGAGCACTGGGTGTTATATGCAAACAATGAATCATGGAACACTACATCAAAAACTAATTGTGTAATGTATGGTGATTAACATAACATAATAAAACAAAATTTAAAAAAACCCAAAAAACCATTTGGCTCTACTCTCCACCAGTTGGTCATGACCATTCCTGGTTTCATTGATAGCTCAGCCTGCCTCTTGGGTAAGTTCCTATGAATTCACTTCTTGATGGACAAACAATGCTTTTAAAATCAGGTTGCTAGGTAATCTCTCTCACAAATTCAAGAGAGAACTTATGAAACTAGATTTGGTGAACTGGGCTATTCCTCCTGGGAAATATTGATCTCTCGAAGTCTAGATGGGAAGGGATTAGCAGGGTTGTCATTCTGCCCACACTCTGCTCTTTCCTCCTTTTATCAAATGCATATTGAGTGCCTCCTCTGGGCAGGACCTGTGCTAATTATGGGCTGAATTAGCAATTAAAGTATTCTTTAGTATACATCCTATACATTTCTATACATCCTTGTTTTGTGGGCCTTAAAATCCAGTGGAAGACTTTCTGGCATTTGGGGGGCATATGGAGAGGTCCTAGTAGGTACAGGGGTATAGGCAGGTGGGGCTCATTTGGACCAGGGAGGTGTAGCCTCAGGGAATCTGCCAGGGCTGGGTAACACTGGGCTCTGTGGTGGAGCCAAGGTCCATCTTCAGCTGTGGGAAAGGCTTCATACTGTGCCTACTGTATGCCGTGTGTGCTGTAGTGGACTGACAGTATCTGTATTGTGGAGAGGACATTGGTGTAAGTGATTAGAACTTCCAAGTACATTAAATGTTCAGAACCTTAGTTTTCCATATAATTAATGTATACCTTTACTTCATAGCATTCTCATGATTATTAAGATAATGTAGCTGAATATATGTTCTAGTAACTAGCACATAGTAAGTGCTCTATAGATTTATGTATCATTTTCTATGTCACCCTTATAGCATCATGCCCCCTCATTCATAAAAATAGAATACCTTCCAAAAAAACCCTTAGACTAAACATTATTAGGAAAGAAAATCACTATTTTCTGTATCATCCCATCCTAACTCACAAAGCTTAATTTCAAGGATTTATTTGCATGCTATGTATCTTTTGGGATAATGCTATCATTTATTGCAGCAGGTGTGGAATGAGCTGAGGGGAGGGCTAAAGAAGAATGAGCTGACCTGCACTAAACCTAACTCTGTGCTTATTAGCTGCTGTGTGACCTTGGGAAAGACATTTCACCACTCTGAGCCTTGGTTTCCTCTTCTGTAAAATGGAGATTGTTTTTATTTACTGCTGAGAATTTGGGCATAGGTTTTGCTAGACTTGGGTAGAAGTCAGTTTTTTTCCAGAAAGGCACCCTCATTGTATCAGATGTTTGTTTCTTTCTCTGTGTCTTCTGTTTTCCTGGATGTAAGTGCATTTTTTTCCCCATCAGAGCACTTTGGGATTAGTTAGGAGCAAAGGAACATGAGAGATTAGGGTTGGAGGGATAGGTGGCACAGGCTATGGCAGAACCCCAGCCTACTTGTTGACTCTGGGGTGGCCAGCATGGTTTCCCAGACTTATTAGGACTTCACCTTCCAGGTAAAAGCATGACTTGTCCCATGACTAGCTGCTTTTCCAGGCCTGGTGGATGGCTACGGCCTTGAGTGGGACATGGTCCCTGAGGAAGCAGCCACCTCTGCTTCTGCATAAGTCTCTATGTATGGCCTCAGTGGGGAATCAGAGGCAGCTCAGCTTCCTGTATCCACAGGACAGTGCTATTGTAGGATCAAGGGAAAGATGGGTAGAAATGCATCTTAAAAATACCAGATGTCTTCTCTTTTCATCACTTGAGATTTGACTACAGGTTGGAGTTTGTGGATTCCCTTCTCCCCACATCAAGCTTGGAGGATAACTCACTCTTCAGTGATAGGGTAGATTTTTTATTGGATTTAGAAATTGGAAATTAATAAGATTGGCTGTTGTATCATAACCCAAACAAAACAGAAGCTTATTTCCTTTTCATTCCAGTGTGACTGTGGTGTGTGTGTAGGTCAGGAAAGGTCTGATTAGTTGGGAGAACAGAGTATGCTGTAGGGTGTATTTGAGTTCATCCTTCTCTCAGGACATGCCAGGCCAGAGCCATAGCTCATTTCTAATGGTTTTCTGAGTCAGGTGGAAGATAATACATAAGTTGGTGTCCCATTGCAAGGCCAATTTGTGTGCTTCTCCTTCAAAGTCTTGGGAAATCTTTGAAATACCTAAAATGTACAGAGATAGCCAAGGTTGAATAATTGTGCCAAAAGAGTGGTAATTGTCCAAGTGTCTTAGTTTTGTCATGTGGTGTGTGTGTGTGTGTGTGTGTGTGTGTATGTATGTATAGGCTGTGTCTTCTTTTGAGTCTTTTTACTTCCAAAGGAGGATTTATCCCACCTCCCTTCTTTCACTGTGGGTGACAGGAAGGAAATATGGGAATGGACACACAACAATGGGTCTGTGTGACAAAAGGAAAAGGCAAAGCACGGAGCCAGGGAGAAGAGAGGAGAAGAAATGTAAGAGCACAGAGAAAAAATTCCAGGGGAAACTAGCAGAAAGAGGGAAAATCTACCCATAGTGTCAGGCTTTTAAGAAGATGAATTTTCATCATTCCAATCAAGGTGACCAAGGAAGGGCCAGTGTGCTCACAGTCAGGAGACCCATAGTGGGGTGATGAGTAGCCAGGGAGAGCTGGGCAGAAGGAAGGAAGATGAGGGCAATGGGAGAGAGAAAGGAGGGAAAAGTCAACACAGGAACTCTCTGCCTTTAGCCACTGTGGGACAAGGGCAGGTGAATAGGGCATGGGGCCAGGAGCAAAGGGAGACAGAAGAAAAGAAACACCTTCACTGGTACTGCCACCCAGAGTGATGGTAATCTTGTGTCCCAAGGGAGTTGTGGGAGAGGACCAGGCTCTGGTCTTCTGAAGCCACTTTTCCACCTACATGCACTGGGGCCTTAAAGGGGCAAGTATAATCTTTACCTGTGGCTATAGCCACTCCCTAGAGGCTGGCCAGCTATGCTTGCCCTTAGCACTAGTGGGTGGACAATGAACACTTGCTGTTCATTGGTACTGAATCTTCTTGACTGACAGGTTATGGACTGCTGGACAAGGAAGGGGGTGCACAGAGTACCCAGATCCACCTGTATTTTCCTCTGGACTTAGACCATTCCCCATGGTTTGGAGGATCTCCATGAAAGATTTCCAGCTCTCTTATGTTTTGGAAAATGCTTTTAGTTATAAAACAAAACAAAACAAATTCTCTCATTATGTAACAAAACTTGCTGAGTCCCCAGTTCTGGGAAGATGGAATTGCCCATTGCCAATATTTCCCTGGTCTCTTCTGTGGCATGTCAAGGAAACCTCAGCAGGTCTGCATCCTCTTTTCGGAACTGGTCCTGCACCTTGAGGGATTGGGGGTGGCTCCTGGTAAGGTCTTTCCTTTACTCATCCAGCTGGGCTCTTTCAGCTGTAGGTAGAAAGAGCCAGGCCACACAGTTCCCTTTGGCTTTTTGAAACATTGGAATTTATGGCTGAGAGGCAACTCTCTATTAATCTTTTTCTACAGTCTTCCGAGTTCACTCTGCTCTTTCTGAAAACAAATTTCTTCTGAGGGCAGAGGAAGCATCAGTGATTTAATTGCACAGATTGAATACAATGGTCCAGAGAAGAAGAGGTTCCTAATAAGAGAAGAGAGTCTAGGGATCTTGGTGCTGACAACATGTGTCTCTTCTTCCACATAGACATGGGCCTCAGTTGTCTCAAATTTTAATTCTTCAGATGCTGCAAATGTGTTTTCCTCTAGTGTGTGTGTGTGTGTGTGTGTGTGTGTGTGTGTGTGTGTATGTGTGTGTGTAAGTGTAAGGAAGTACAAATGGCAGAGACAGTTAGGTGCTCACTAATTTCCAGAAGACATGGCTGGACTACATTTTCCCACCTCCATAGATTCTAAGTTTGGCCATGCAATTGGGTTCTAAGTAATGGAAGTGATATGTGTCATATCTAGGATTCAGCATCCCATCCCCCCCACACACCCCCCGCTGTGTCCCTCCATGACCTTTCCCCTTTATGGCAGGTGGAACAAAGGTGATCCCGCAGGTGCCTCCTTAGGCTGAGTTCCCTGAAAACAGACTTTGAGAAGAAGATCCACGTGTAGGTGGTTTATTGCACGGTGATCCCAGGAACAACACATGTGCAGGAGAGCATGACTGGACAGAGTTCATCTGAATTCAGTCTAAATAGAGGTGTTAGCTGATCCCAAGGGTTGCTCTGAAGCTGGGCTGGCCTGGCCCTTCAGAGATGCCCCAAATTGGGGAAAGGAGGTTGGGACTTTGAATCCCAAGTCACTGGATGTGGGCTCTCTCCAGGGGTGGGGGGATAAGGGGTAAGGTAGCACCTTTTGGCTATACCTCAAGAGGGTCTCAGCTGTGATCCCCCTCAAGAGAAAACACTGCTCAGCACCTTGACCCTGAGGCACCTGGGTAACGTACCTCAGCACCCACCATGGTGACATGGAAATCTGTGTTGAAGGTGGCAAAGCTCTGTTGGTCAGAATCCATGAGCGCTTGTGTTTCTTTTCTTCCATGGTAGCTGGGATAGAGGATGAAGATGTGAGGGGAGACACACATCACTCTGGTTTCTGCTGAGATTTTCCCTTTAACTTTCTAGATGTCCAGTGAAAATATGTCTGTCAGAAAGAAAAGCAATTGCAATAAATATTCTGTAAAACTAGCCAAGGAGGAAGCTGCTGAAAGAACAGGAAACCTATAGTGTCCAGGGCTTGCCACCTTGTGGCAAATGGCCAGGTTTGGGGACCCACATATGGACACCTCTTTTTACCTTGTGTTATTCACAAGTTAGATGTTAACCTGTGCTTGGCAGACTCAGCTCCTGAGTTTCTTCTGATGTTAGCCTCCATATTGTTAAGTAATATTCTTAACCTAGCAGTTCCCTATTTAATTTATCTAGTATCTTTAATTTACCACTATGGGGGATAAACTTTTAGTACTCAAACATCAGGGCCTGCATGACCTTCCTTCTTCCACCATTCAATCAGTCAAATCATAATTTTTGGTTAAATCAGTATTCAATGTTTACATTACTATGATTATATAAATACTGTTCATAGTGGATGCTACTTGTGTGCTATAATTACATTCCATTTCTTGTGCAGTGTTTAACTTTTCTAGTAGTTGATTTTTGACTTGAAGAAATTGATTAGTTTTCTATCTACCTGTGACTAATTCTTCCCATACCTATGAGCTACCTAAAAGTTTCTCTCAATCTGGTCTGGCAATTAAGTACTCTATTAGTTCTTGGCAGCTTCTCTCTTGGAGACTTCTGCCTTCAGACTTCCATCTGGACAGGTGTTTCCAGCCACTCACATGGCTGTTGCTCAGGGACTTCCCTTCACTATCCTTGTCTGAGATCTTCAAAGTCCTAAGAAAAGATTTGAGATGTGAAAAAATATATATTGGCTCCAAAAATAAAATCACAAATTAGAAATAAACAAACATTTAACTAAGTTGCATAATATCATGTCAACTAGTCAATTGCAGCTCAACTCAACATTCCTTGAAACAGCTCTCCAACTCTGATCTAGTCTGCATATCTGGAATATCCTGAGAAATACTCGAAGATACCCCCAAAGCACTTCTCTAGTTTTTTCACATGGGAGGAGCTGCTATGACAAACCGATCTGGATATATGTAACACCTATTCAAACCTACCCTCACAGAGAAGGTGAACTCAATGGGAAGCTAAGACTATTTATTTATTTATTTATTTTAAATCTTTTTTTTTTTAATTATTTATTTGCCAGAGAGAGAGAGAGAGAGAGAGTGCACACACACAAGCAGGGGGAGTGGCAGGGAGAAGTGATGTGGGACTCGATCCCAGGACCTTGGGATCATGACCTGAGCTGAAGGCAGATGCTTAACTGACTGAGCCATCCAGGCATCCCAAGCCAAGACTTTTTAAAGTTAATTTTTGCTATTCCCATAACTGACTCCTTTGCGTCATCTTCTCACCTGCCACTGTTACCAACCTTATTCCTCTGGTGTGATCCACCATGTATTTTCTAAGATTGGAGTCCATTTCCTAGCTCTATCCTTTAACTCTCCTTCTTGGACAGGGGATTCTACAAATGGTCCTTTGGGTGTTAACTTTATTGACCAAAGTGACCTCCATCTTCTTCCTCCCCTTATGCTTAGCTCCTCCTCCAGCCCCTGGAGGGAGGTGAGATCAAGAAAGCAATATTTCCAGTTGTTCATTACAATGAGAGTGTTGTCACATGGTGTTCTGGACGTCTTCCTTTTACTCCCCAGAAGCATTCTCTACCCTTTTTCACCATGCTTACAGTGCCAAGAAGTGCATGGTATTTTTGGAGGACTGTTTTTGGTCCAGCAGGGGTGCTCACAGAGCCTAAAATGGTTCATTCAGACTGAAGGGGAAAAAATATTCATTACATTATGAGAAGTTTACTTTCTTCTTTCCTCTTGATGAACACTGGAATATTTCCTAGTTAAGCACTTTATAAATTGGAGACATATGTGGGGTGAGGTGAAAGTAGTCCTTTGAAGGGTGAATGATCTTTTCCCTTCTCTTCATTCATATCTCACTATGAATATTCTAAAGAACAATTAAGGTACTTATGTTTTGGATTTGTATCATATAGGTTCTACTGTATGTCCTACTCCATCCAAGTTGAGTGGGAGGCATAATCAAGGAGATCCCTGGAGATAGGATCTATTATTCTTTGCTGCTGTGGAAGATGAGCCCTCTCCTCTCTGAAGCCTTGGAGATTCTCTCCAACATAGCTGACAGAGTCCCTGCAAAATAAGTCACAGGTGCTTCCTGACTTTGGGGAAATTGATCATTTGTTATGACATTGAAAAATAAAATACAGATGGAGAAAGCAGAGAGATACTGGCTCTGTTGTTCTGACAACCTCATATCCTAAGTACAACAATATAGGCCTCAGTTGAGCTCTCTGCTGTGTGATTGATTCTACCTGACTAGTTCCCCAGTGGGTCCCCCGCCATTGGAGACAGACTGGCAGGGGTCTGTCTGGGCATGCTTATCTGGATATTTATTTGTTTCTTCTTTTGTTCTATATTCTCAGTGGAGGAAATGGCAAGGGAGCTCATATCTTCACTGTTTATCCCAGTGCCTCTTACTTCATTGATGTTGCCAGTGAACAACAGAGCTGCCACTCACAGCCATCCTGCTGACATCAATCAGCTTCCCTGAGGAAAAGAGGTGTTATTGATAAATGATGTGGGGACAACTGGGTAGCCATGTGGAAAAATAAAAAAAACACCAAAAAACTAGAACCACAATTTCACTTTTTTTTTGAACCACGATTTCCCTTTACCTCAAAATAAATTCTAGATGGGTAAGAGTTTTAAACAAAAAAATAAAATAAAACCATGAAATCA
The DNA here is from genome assembly GCF_964656455.1 of Halichoerus grypus. Classification (NCBI taxonomy): domain Eukaryota; kingdom Metazoa; phylum Chordata; class Mammalia; order Carnivora; family Phocidae; genus Halichoerus; species Halichoerus grypus. The sequence goes on from NC_135715.1 coordinate 86,869,338, forward strand.
AAGCAGAAACTGTGCTGATAAACTTGAACATCCTGAGAAAATGGACTCATTTTTTAAAATTTTATAAAATACTATAATTGAATGAAGAAGAAATAGAAAACTGTAACATTTCAAGAGACACTAAATAAACAAAAAGGATAAATACTCTGTCCTCCCCAAAAGCCTCAAATACAGATAATTTGTGAGTTCCAGTAAACTATCAATAAAGAGATGTTTCTTACCTAATTTCAGTTATCCAGAAAGTAGAAAAGAAAATCAAGTTGCCAAGCTCATAGTTTAGCCACAATTTCAAAACTGTATAAGGACCAAACAAAAAAATTGTAGACTTATTTTACTTTTTAGAATAGACAGAAATCTCAATCAAATCCAACTTGCCTTAACAAGTTCATTCAATATGCTCACAGAAGGTTTATCTCAAGAGTGTAAAGATAGTTCAACATTAAAAAAAAATTTCTTTATGTAATTATGTCAATATATGCAGACAAAAATTGGATAAAGTTTAATACTTCATTATTTTCTAATTTAAAAAATGTATTGACAAATAATATACTTGCAGAAAAGTGTACAAACCACGAGTGTATGGCTAAATTAATTTTCATAAACTGCAAGTGCTGGGAATGGCCAGCAACCCCTGTACTGACAGATGAAAGATGACTCCAAACTTTACTGTGAAAGAGGAGAAGGCAAGGGGATCAACGCTCAGAGATGAAGACTCTTTGCTCTTCTTTGCTCCCACCTTTACTGGTCCTTCAGGATGATCATAAATCTTTATAACTGTTTCTTAAGCACGTGATGTGTGACAAGGGGTCTTACTGGAACTAAGAGGATCTGTTTATGGGAAAGATACCATATGCTAATCTGCGTATTCTACGAGTACTACTAAACATAGCCTAGAAGACAATGCATATATCTCTTAGATCATAGGGTGGCTGTTTGGACTAAGAAACCTTCAGGGAAGGCAACTCCCCGCTGCATGGCATTCCTATGGCAGAGTGGTCACACAGGCTTCAGCATTCCAAAGGCCTAGCCCTTCTCTGAAAACTTCCCTGCCCCCAGTGTCCTCCATGTTATATTTTAGCAAGCCAGGTATTCTGGATGATTTCCTGCTCTACATTAATCCCAACATGCAAGTATCCATGCAACCAGCACACATAACCCTCAGTGTCACCCCTACACCCTGGACAAGGGCAACCACCATCCTGACTTCAAATCAGCAGAGTAAAGATATATTATTCAATAAATGTCAATATTGAGACCACTCAGTAACCATGTGAAAAAAACAAATTAGGATTCATAGTTTACTTTTGTCTGGTTGCACAGTAAGTGAAGTCATACCTTCTGTCCCCCTTTGTGTCTGGCTTGTTTCTCTCAACTTGAGAGTTGTCAGATCCATTACGATTGTGGAGTTCAATTGTAGTTTATTCATTTTTACTGAGGTATAGTAGTCCATCATGCAAATATAAGGCATTTTATTTACCAGTTGAGATAATTTGATGAAAATGTGGGTTGTGTTCAGTTTGGGGCTATTAATAATAATGCTGCCATGAATATTTTCACACATGACCATTGCTAAACTTATGTATGTATTTCTTCTGTATGTACCTTGGAGTGAGATTGTGATCACAGGAAATGTGTATATTCAGATTTTATAGATAATGCTAAACAGTTTTCTAAGGTGATTGTCTTAGGTTAGAAGTAAGGTAAGGGGAGGGGAGGAGCAAGATGGCAGAGAAGTAGGAGACCTAAATTTCATCTGGTCGCAGGAATTCAGCTGGATAGGGATAAAACCATTCAGAACACCTACAAACTCGACAGGAGATTGAAGAAGAGAATAGCAGCAACTCTCTGAACAGAATAGCGACCATCTTCTGGAAGGTAGGATGTGTGAAGTGAATCTGAGGTGATATTCGGGCAGATAGACGGCAGGGGGGGAGCCTCTGTCAGCCGCTACTGGCAAGTGATAGAGCAGAAGAGCACAAAATCGGAACTTTTAGAAGTCGGCTCTGCTGAGGGACATCGCTCCAGTGGCTAAGCTGGGGGAGGGGGTGGAACCCTCACTGGGACAGTGTGGTCTCAGGCCCCTCGGGGTCACAGAAAGACCGGGGGTGCCTGAGTGTGGCAGAGCTCCCAGGTATCAGAACGGGGAAGCCAGCTGCAGAGTCGGAGACAAGGAGTGGGCTCTCAGCTTGGGGTTGCCATAAACCATGATCTGTGGCATAGTCGGGCCACTGCTCTTCCAGCAGGGACCCAACAAGCAGCAGATCCGGGGACACTCCCCTTCCTCCCACTGGGAGGAGGGGTGCGGGAGTGCACTGCAGGAATGTGCTGGGTTTGGAGACTCCACATGGGTCGGGTGCCAGAGATAGAAATGCTCGGTCACAGGCCGGGTGAGCATGGAGTGCGGCCAGAGACCAGGGAGACAGGAGTGATTGACTGCTTTTCTCTGGGGGCTCACTGAGGAGTGGGGCCCCAAGTTCTCGGCTCCTCTGGGGAGGAGACTGGAGGCTGCCATTTCACTCTTGTCCTCCAAAGCTGTGTGGAATGCTTGCAGGGAACAAAAGCTCCCGAGAGCAAACCTGAGCAGATTACTTAGCCCGGCTCCATCAAGGGTGGTGCAATTCCTCCTCCCGCAAAGACACTTGGGAACCACGGCAACACCCCTTCCCAAGAAGATCAGCAAGAACAGCCAGCCAAGACCAAGTTTACTGATCAATGAGAATGGCAGAACTCCAGTGCTAGGGGAATACTGCACATAGAATTCATGACCTTTTCCCCATGATTCTTTAGTCTTTCAAAGTTAATTTTGTTTTTAACATTCTTTTTCTTTTGTTTTGAATTTTTCTTTTTCCCTTTTTCAACCATCATCTTATCAATCCCTTTTTTAAAAAATCTTTTTTATTTTTCATTTTTAGAGTCATATTCTATCCCTTCATAGTAGTTAACCTTACTTTTGGTATATATATATATATATATATATATATATATATATATATATAGTTCTTTCTTTAAAAATTTGGGATGCAGTTTCTTCTAACAGACCAAAATATACCCTAAATCTCTAGTGTATGGCTTTGTACTAGTCTCCTGCCTGATCACATTCTCTCCCTTTTTTTTTTTTTAAATCCTCTTCTTTCTTTTTTCAACCAACTTCTTATCTTATCAATTCCTTTTATAAAATCTTCTTTGATTTCCATCTTTACAGTCATATTCCATCCCTTCATCATATTTACCCTTATTTTTGTACATATATAAGTTTTTCTTTCTTTAAAATTTTGGGAGGCACTTTCTTCTAACAGACCAAATACTCCCAAAATCTAATGTGTGGCACTGATCTGTACACCAGCCTGATCATATTTGATCATATTCTGTTTTTTTTTTTGTTTGTTTTTATCTTTTTCTTTTCTATTTGATCATATTCTGTGTTTTTCTTTTTTATCTTTTTCTTTTTTTTTCTTTTTTCTTTTTTCTTTCTTTCCCTTTCCTTTCCCCCCATTTCAGGTCTCTTCTGATTTGTTTGGTGTATATTTTTCTGGGGTCGTTGTTACCCTGTTAGCATTTTGTTCTCTCATTCATCTATTCTCCTCTGGACAAAATGACAAGATGGAAAAAAATCACCTCAAGAAAAGGAACAAGAGGCAGTACTGACTGCCAGGGACCTAATCAATATGGACATCAGTAAGATGCTGGAACTAGAGTTCAGAATGATGATTTTACAGATACTAGCTGGGCTTGAAAAAAGCATGGAAGATATTAGAGAAACCCTTTCTGGAGAAATAAAAGAACTAAAATCTAACCAAGTCAAAATCAAAAAGGTTATTAATGAGGTGCAATAAAAAATGGAGGCTCTAACTGCTAGGATAAATGAGGCAGAAGAGAGAATTAGTGATATAGAAGACCAAAAGACAAAGCAGGAAAGAATGTCCAATGGCAAAAAGACAGTCTCTTCAACAAATGGTGTTGGGAAAATTGGACAGCCACATGCAGAAGAATGAAACTGGACCATTTCCTTACACCACACACAAAAATAGACTCAAAATGTTTGAAAGACCTACATGTGAGACAGGAGTCCATCAAAATCCTAAAGGAGAACACAGGCAGCCACCTCTTCGACCTCAGCCACAGCAACTTCTTCCTAGAAACATCGCCAAAGGCAAGGGAAGCAAGGGCAAAAATGAACTATTGGGACTTCATCAAGATAAGAAGCTTTTGCACAGCAAAAAAACAGACAACAAAACCTAAAGACAACTGACAGAATGGGAGAAGATATTTGCAAATGACATATCAGATAAAGGGCTAGTATCCAAAATGTATAAAGAACTTCTTAAACTCAACACCCAAAGAACAAATGATCCAATCAAGAAATGGGCAGAAGACATCAACAGACATTTTTCCAAAGAAGACATCCAAATGGCCAAAAGACACATGAAAAAGTGCTCAGCATCGCTCGGCATCAGGGAAGTCCAAATCAAAACCTCAATGAGATATCACCTCACACCAGTCAGAATGGCTAAAATTAACAAGTCAGGAAACGACAGATGTTAGCGGGGATGCGGAGAAAGGGGAACCCTCCTACACTGTTGGTGGGAATGCAAGCTGGTGCAGCCACTCTGGAAAACAGTATGGAGGTTCCTCAAAAAGTTGAAAATAGAGCTACCCTATGACCCAGCAATTGCACTCCTGGGTATTTACCCCAAAGATACAAATATAGGGATCCAAAGGGGTATGTGCACCCCGATGTTTATAGCAGCAATGTCCACATAGCCAAACTGTGGAAAGAGCCAAGATGTCCATCGACAGATGAATGGATAAAGAAGAGGTGGTATATATATACAAAGGAATATTATGCAGCCATCAAAATGAATGAAATCTTGCCATTTGCAATGACGTGGATGGAACTGGAAGGTATTATGCTGAGCGAAATAAGTCAATTAGAGAAAAACATGTATCATCTGACCTCACTGGTATGAGGAATTCTTAATCTCAGGAAACAAACTGAGGGTTGCTGCAGAGGTGGGGGTTGGGAGGGATGGGGTGGCTGGGTGATAGACATTGGGGAGGGTATGTGCTATGGTGAGCACTGTGAATTGTGCAAGACTGATGAATCACAGACCTGTACCTCTGAAACAAATAATACATTATATTTTAAAAAAAGAAGAAGATAGCAGGAAGGGAAAAATGAAGGGGGGGAAATCGGAGGGGGTGATGAACCATGAGAGACTATGGACTCTGAGAAACAAATTGAGGGTTCTAGAGGGGAGGGGCTCAGGGGGATGGGTTAGCCTGGTGATGGGTATTAAAGAGGGCATGTACTGAATGGAGCACTGGGTGTTTTATGCAAACAATGAATCATGGAACACTACATCAAAAATTAATGATGTAATGTATGGTGATTAACATAACATAAAAAAAAAGGAAAAAAAAAGAAGTAAGGTAAGGGTCTGAAGAAGACCCTGGGATGAGTATTTATGTACATGTGATTTATTAATGATGTGCTTTCAGGAGAAATGAGGGAAGTACTGGGGTGAGCAGGACAGAGAAGGGGAAGAACCCAAGCAAGGGCTGATTTAAGGCAAAGTCTGGTGGAGCAGAGCTTCACTGACCCCAGAAAAGACCTTGGGGGCATAAAATATGCCTCTGAGTTGTTCTAAGCTGAGGCAGGTTTACTGGGCTTTCACATTCCTGAACCATTTGTTGGCCTAATGGCTGCCATGGGGAGTATTTCTGGCTCTTTGCCTGTGAGAGCTAAGTGGTCTCAGTAGCATAAGACCCATTCGCTTAAAAAGGGTTGCAGGTGTGGGCAATGGGGGGCAAAGCCAGTGAAGATTGGGAAGAACAGACAAGGGATGGAGGGGTTCTGGGAGGATCACTGACAGTGTCTGCTACAGTGGTTGTGCCAGTCGACACTTCCAGCAGCAGCCAACCACATCCTTGTCCACACTTGTTGTGCCTTGTGTCTTGTTCAATTAAGCCGTTCTGGGAAGTCAACCACCATTTAACAATGGAAAGCATTTTAGAAAAGTAGGACTACAAAGAGATTTCCTTAACTTGATAGACTTTGCAAACCAAAAACCAACAGCAAACATTATACTTAATGCAGAATTTTTAGATGTGTTCCCTTTAGAATCAAGAAGAAATTATGAATGACTTTTTTGATGCCAGATTTTATATGGTATTAAAATTCTCAAAAATACTATTCAATTAGAAAAGGAACAGAAGTTATAAGAACTGGAAGGAGAGGATAAAACTCTCTATATAGATGATTTTCTACATGGGAAACAACAGGATCAACAGAAAATAATTAAATCTATTATGAACAGTCATTGGGGTTGCTAGATACAAGGTCAATTTACAAAAATCAATAACATTTACCTTCAACATCAATAACCATAAAAATATACAATATAAAATAAAATATTCACAATAGTTATTAGGACTATACACTATTTAGAAATTGACAGAAATTCTCTGAAAAACAAACTGAGGGTTCTAGAGGGGAGGGGGTTGGGAGGATGGGTTAGCCTGGTGATGGGTATTGAGGAGGGCACGTTCTGCATGGAGCACTGGGTGTTATGCACAAACAATGAATCATGGAACACTATATCTAAAACTAATGATGTAATGTATGGGGATTAACATAACAATAAAAAAATTAAAAAAAAAATAAAGTCCATAAGTTATCAGCCAAAAAAAAAAAAAAAAAAGAAATTGACAGAAATTACACAAAATATCGATGGAGAAAAATGTAAAAGTTAATTAAAAGACATAAAACATCTGAATAAATACTTATGACAGAGTACATTAACTTCATAAATGTGTTTCTATTCTCTGTCAGTTTAATACAATCCCAACAAAAATTCTAGCTTGATATTCTGAGGACTTCAACAGAATTATTCTTAAATTTATAGAGAAGAGAAGATGGCAGAGGAGTAGGAGACCTGGATTTCGTCTGGTCTCAGGAATTCAGCTGGATGGGGATCAAAACATTCTGAACATCTACAAACTCAACAGGAGATCGAAGAAAAGAATAGCAACAACTCTCTGAACAGAAAAGTGACCACTTTCTGGAAGGTAGGATGTGCGGAGAAGTGAAGCCGAGGTGATATTCGGGAGGATAGACGGCGGGGGAGGAGGCCTCCGTCGGCCGCTTCTGGCAAGTGATAGAGCAGCGGAGCACAAAATTGGAACTTTTAGAAGTTGGCTCCACTGAGGGACATCACTCCGGTGGCTAAGCATGGGGTGGAACCCTCGCGGGACAGTGTGGTCTCAGGAACCTCGGGGTCACAGAAAGACTGGGGGTGCCTGAGTGCAGCAGAGCTCCCAGGTATCAGAGTGGTGAAACCGGCTGCAGAGACGGAGCCGAGGCACGGGCTCTCAGCTCGGGGTTGCCATAAACCGTGATCCGCAGCACAGTCGGGCCACTGCTCCTCCAGCAGGGACCCAACAAGCGGCAGATCTGGGGACCCTCCCCTTCCTCCCCCGGGAGGATCAGCGCAGGAGTGCACTGCAGGGATCTGCGGGGTTTGGAGACTCCACATGGGGTCGTGTGCCAGAGATAGAAACACTCGGTCACAGGCCAGGTCAGCACGGAGTGCAGCTGGAGACCGGGAAGATGGGAGTGACTGCTTTTCTCTGGGGGCGCACTGAGGAGTGTGGCCCCGAGTTCTCGACTCCTCTGGGATGGAGATTGGGAGGCCGCCATTTTCACGCTCGTCCTCCAAAGCTGTACGGAAAGCTTGCAGGGAACAAAAGCTCCCGAGAGCAAACCTGAGCAGATTACTTAGCCTGGACCAGGCAAGGGCAGGGCAATTCCGGCTCTGGCAAAGACGTTTGGGAACCACGGCAACAGGCCCCTCCCCCAGAAGATCATTGAGAACAGCCAGCCAAGACCAAGTTTACTGATCAATGAGAACGGCAGAACTCCAGCGCTAGGGGAAATACTGCACATAGAATCCATGGCTTTTTTACCATGATTCTTTAGTTTTTCAAAGTTAATTTTTTTTAACTGTCTTTTTCTTTTTATTTGAATATTTCTTTTTCCCTTTTTCAACCAACATCTTATCAATCCCCTTTTTAAAAAACATTTTTATTTTTCATTTTTAGAGTCATATTCTATCCTTTCATAGTTGTTACCCTTATTTTTGGCATATATATATAAGTTGTTCTCTCTTTAATATATTGAGATACAGTTTCTTCTAACAGATCAAAATATACCCTAAATCTCTAGTGTATGGCTTTGTTCTAGTCTCCTGCCTGATCACATTCTCTCCCTTTTTTTTTTTAAATCCTCTTCTTTCTTTTTTCAAACAACTTCTTATCAATTCCTTTTATTAAATTTTTTATAATTTTCGTCTTTACAGTCATATTCCATCCCTTCATCATATCAACCCTTATTTTTGTACATATATAAGTTTTTCTTTCTTTAAAATTTTGGGAGGCACTTCTAACAGACCAAAATACGCCCAAAATCTAGTGTGTGGCACTGATCTATGCACCAGCCTGATGACATTTGATCATATTCTGGTTTTTTTTGTTTTGTTATGTTTTTATATTTTTCTTTTTCTTTTTTTTTCTTTTTCTTTTTTCCTTCTTTCCCTTTCTTTTTCCCCTGAGTCAGGTTTTTTCTGATTTGTTTAGAGAATATTTTCTGGGGATGTTGTTACCCTGTTAGCATTTTGTTCTCATTCATCTATTCTCCTCTGGACAAAATGACAAGACCGAAAAAATCACCTCAACAAAAAGAACAAGAGGCAGTACCGACTGCCAGGGACCTACTCAATATGAACATTAGTACGATGTCGGATCTAGAGTTCAGAATCATGACTTTAAAGATACTAGCTGAGCTTGAAAAAAGCATGGAAGTTATTAGAGAAACCCTTTCTGGAGAAATAAAAGAACTAAAATCTAACCAAGTCGAAATCAAAAAGGCTATTCATGAGGTGCAATAAAAAATGGGGGCACTAACTGCTAGGATAAATGAGGCAGAAGAGAGAATCAGTGAGATAGAAGACCGAATGATGGAAAATAAAGAAGCTGAGAAAAAGAGAGAGAAACAACTACTGGATCACGAGGGCAGAATTCGAGAGATAAGTGATACCATAAGATGAAACAACATTAGAAAAATTGGGATCCCAGAAGAAGAAGAAAGAGAGAGGGGGGCAGAAGGTATATTGGAGCAAATTATAGCAGAGAACTTCCTTAATTTGAGGAAGGAAACAGGCATCAAAATCCAGGAGGCACAGAGAACCCCTCTCAAAATCAATAAAAATAGGTCAACACCCCGACATCTAATAGTAAAACTTTCGAGTCTCAGAGACAAAGAGAAAATCCTGAAAGCAGCTCGGGAGAAGAGATATGTAACCTACAATGGTAAAAACATTAGATTGGCAACAGACCTATCCAGAGAGACCTGGCAGGCCAGAAAGGACTGGCATGATATATTCAGAGCACTAAACGAGAAAAATATGCAGCCAAGAATACTATATCCAGCTAGGCTGTCATTGAAAATAGAAGGAGAGATAAAAATCTTCCAGGACAAACAAAAACTGAAGGAATTTGCAAACACGAAACCAGCCTTACAAGAAATACTGAAGGGGTCCTCTAAGCAAAGAGAGAGCCTAAAAACAACATAGACCAGAAAGGAACACAGACAATATATAGTAATAGTCACCTTCCAGGTAATACAATGGCACTAAATTCCTATCTTTCAATAGTTACCCTGAATGTAAGTGGGCTAAATGCCCCAATCAAAAGACATAGGCTATCAGATTGGATAAAAAAACAAGACCCATCGATATGCTGTCTGCAAGAGACTCATTTTAGACCCACAGATAACCCCATATTTAAAGTGAGGGGGCGGAAAGCCATTTACCATGCTAATGGACACCAAAAGAAAGCTGGGGTGGCAATCCTTATATCAGAAAAAGTAGATTTTAAACCAAAGACTGTAATAAGAGATGAGGAAGGACACTATATCCTACTTCAACGGTCTATCCATCAAGAAGATCTAACAATTGTAAATATCTGTGCCCTTAACATGGGAGCAGCCAATTATATAAGCCAATTAATAACAAAAGCAAAGAAACACATCGACAACAATACAATAATAGTGGGGCACTTTAACACCCCCCTCACTGAAATGGACAGATCATCTAAGCAAAAGATCAACAAGGAAATAAAGACTTTAAATGACACACTGGACCAAATGGACTTCACAGACATATTCAGAACATTCCATCCCAAAGCAACAGAATACACATTCTTCTCTAGTGCCCATGGAACATTCTCCAGAATAGATCACATCCTAGGTCACAAATCAGGTCTCAGACGGTACCAAACGATTGGGATCATTCCCTGCCTATTTTCAGACCACGATGGTTTGAAACTAGAACTCAATCACAAGAGGAAAGTTGGAAAGAACTCAAATACATGGAGGCTAAAGAGCATCCTACTAAAGAATGAATGGGTCAACCAGGAAATTAAAGAAGAATTAAAAAAATTCATGGAAACCAATGAAAATGAAAACACAACTGTTCAAAATCTTTGGGATGCAGCAAAAGCCGTCCTAAGAGGAAAGTATATAGCAATACAAGCCTTTCTCAAGAAACAAGAAAGGTCTCAAATACACAACCTAACCCTACACCTAAAGGAGCTAGAGAAAAAACAGCAAATAAAGCCTAAACCCAGCAGGAGAAGAGAAATAATAAAGATCAGAGCAGAAATTAATGAAATGGAAACCAAAAGAACAGTAGAACAGATCAGTGAAACTAGGAGCTGGTTCTTTGAAAGAATTAACAAGATTGATAAACCCCTGGCCAGACTTATCAAAAAGAAAAGAGAAATGACCCAAATCAACAAAATCATGAATGAAAGAGGAGAGATCACAACCAACACCAAAGAAATACAAACAATTATAAGAATATATTATGAGCAACTTTATGCCAGCAAATGAGATAACCTGGAAGAAATGGATGCATTCCTAGAGATGTATCAACTACCAAAACTGAACCAGGAAGAAATAGAAAACCTGAACACACCCATAACCACTAAGGAAATTGAAGCAGTAATCTAAAATCACCCAAAAACCAAAGCCCAGGGCCAGATGGCTTTCCAGGGGAATTCTACCAAACATTTAAAGAAGAATTAATACCTATTCTTCTGAAACTGTTCCAAAAAATAGAAAGGAAGGAAAACTTCCAAACTCGTTTTATGAGGCCACCATTACCTTGATCCCAAAACCAGACAAAGACCCCATCAAAAAGGAGAATTACAGACCAATATCCTTGATGAACATGGATGCAAAAATTCTCACCAAAATACTAGCCAATAGGATCCAACAGTACATTAAAAGGATTATTCACCAGGACCTAGTGGGATTTATCCCTGGGCTGCAAAGTTGGTTCAACATCCTCAAATCAATCAACGTGTTACAATACATTAACAAACGAAAGAACAAGAATCATGATCCTCTCAATAGATGCAGAAAAAGCATTTGACAAAGTACAGCATCCTTTCTTGATCAAAGCTCTTCAGAGTATAGGGATAGAGGGTACATACCTCAAGATCATAAAAGCCATCTATGAAAAACCCACAGCGAATATCATTCTCAATGGGGAAAAACTGAGAGCTTTCCCCCTAAGGTCAGGAATGCAGCAGGGATGTCACTATCACCACTGCTATTCAACATAGTATTGGAAGTCCTAGCCACAGCAATCAGACAACAAAAAGAAATAAAAGGCATCCAAATTGGCAAAGATTCAAACTCTCACTCTTTGCAGATGATATGATACTTTATGTGGAAATCCCAAAAGACTCCACCCCCAAACTGCTAGAACTCGTACAGGAATTCAGTCAAGTGGCAGGACATAAAATCAATGCAGAGAAATCAGCGGCATTCCTATACACCAACAATAAGACAGAAGAAAGAGAAATTAAGGAGTCGATCCCACTTACAATTGCACCCAAAACCATAAGGTACCTAGGAATAAATCTAACCAAAGAGGCAAAGAATCTGTACTCAGAAAACTATAAAATACTCATGAAAGAAATTGAGGAAGACACAAAGAATGTCTTCCATGCTCATGGATTGGAAGAACAAATATTGTGAAGATGTCAATGCTACCTAGAGCAATCTACACATTCAATGCAATCCCCATCAAAATACCATCCATTTTTTTCAAAGAAATGGGACAAATAATCCTAAAATTATATGGAACCAGAAAAGACCCCGAATAGCCAGACGAATATTGAAAAAGAAAAGCAAAGCTGGCGGCATCACAATTCCGGACTTCCAGCTCTATTACAAAGCTGTCTTCATCAAGACAGTATGGTTCTGGCAGAAAAACAGACACATAGATCAATGGAACAGAAAAGAGAACCCAGAAATGGACCCTCAACTCTATGGTCAACTCATCTTTGACAAAGCAGGAAAGAATGTCCAATGGAAAAAAGACAGTCTCTTCAACAAATGGTGTTGGGAAAATTGAACAGCCACATGCAGAAGAATGAAACTGGACCATTTCCTTACACCACACACAAAAATAGACTCAAAATGTTTGAAATACCTAAATGTGAGACAGGAGTCCATCAAAATCCTAAAGGAGAACACAGGCAGCAACCTCTTCAACCTCAGCCACAGCAACTTCTTCCTAGAAACATCGCCAAAGGCAAGGGAAGCAAGGGCAAAAATGAACTATTGGGACTTCATCAAGATAAGAAGCTTTTGCAGAGCAAAAGAAACAGTCAACAAAACCAAAAGACAACCGACAGAATGGGAGAAGATATTTGCAAATGACATATCAGATAAAGGGCTAGTATCCAAAATGTATAAAGAACTTCTTAAGCTCAACACCCAAAGAACAAATGATCCAATCAAGAAATGGGCAGAAGACATGAACAGACATTTTTCCAAAGAAGACATCCAAATGGCCAACAGACACATGAAAAGGTGCTCAACATCACTTGGCATCAGGGAAATCTAAATCAAAACCTCAATGAGATACCACCTCACACCAGTCAGAATGGCTAAAATTAACAAGTCAGGAAATGATAGATGTTGGTGGGGCTGCAGAGAAAGGGGAGCCCTCCTGCACTGTTGGTGGGAATGCAAGGTGGTGCAACCATTCTGGAAAACAGTATGGGGATTCCTCAAAAAGTTGAAAATAGAGCTACCATACGATCCAGCAATTGCCCTAGTGGGTATTTACCCCAAAGATACAAATGTAGTGATCTGAAGGGGTACGTACACCCCGATGTTTATAGCAGCAATGTCCACAATAGCCAAACTGTGGAAAGAGCCAAGATGTCCACCAACAGATGAATGGATAAAGAAGAAGTGGTATATATATACAATGGAATATTATGCAGCCATCAAAAGGAATGAGATCTTGCCATTTGCAGCGTCGTGGATGGAACTGGATGGTGTTATGCTGAGCGAAATAAGTCAATCCGAGAAAGACATGTATCATATGACCTCACTGATATGAGGAATTCTTAATCTCAGGAAACAATCTGAAGGTTGTTCGAGTGGGGGGTGGGGTGGGAGGGATGGAGTGTCTGGATGATAGACATTGGGGAGGGTATGTGCTATGGTGAGTGCTGTGAATTGTGCAAGACTGTTGAATCACAGACCTGTACCTCTGAAACAAATAATGCAATATATGTTAAGAAAAAAAAAAAAGAAGAAGAAGATAGCAGGAGGGGAAGATGAAGGGGGGGAAATCGGAGGTGGAGACAAACCATGAGAGACAAGGGACTCTGAAAAACAAATTGAGGGTTCTAGAGGGGAGGGGTTGGGAGGATGGGTTAGCCTGGTGATGGGTATTAAAGAGGGCACATTCTGCATGGAGCACTGGGTGTTATGCACAAACAATGAATCATGGAACACTACATCAAAAACTAATGATGTAATGTATGGTGATCAACATAACAATAAAAAATTTTAAAAAAAGAAAAAAAATTTATAGAGAAGAATGAATATTCCTAAAATTTAAAGATGATTTAGGGAAAAAAGAGCAAGAAAGGAGATTTATCCTACTATTTACGAAGAGGTAACAATATTACCATAGTCTCACCAGTGTGAGATTGGTGTAAAAACAGGCAAATAGACCAATGGGACAGAGTAGAGATGGTTCAGGGACAAACCCATGCATATATAGTATTTGATGAAAGATGAACATAAATCAACAGGTAGATAGTATTGGGAAAATTGGCTACCTACCTTAACCTGTACACAGTAGGGGAATCCAAATGTGTTAAAGGCCTAAATGTAAAAGGTAAAACTATAAACCTAATAGAATATATAAGTATGAGAGAGTAAGTATGACAAATGAGGTCATACCTCTTAAAAAAGAACAGATTGTTCTCAGAAAGGGAAATACAAATGCCTCTTAAACACAGAAAAAAGACTTTTTTAAAAAATAGAGTATTTATTTTTAATTTTATTATTATTTTTAGAAAATTTTAAGTTGGCTCCACGCCCAATGACTGACCCAGCCAGGTATCCCCAGAAAAAGACTTTTAATTTCACTCAAGTTAAGAGATACCCCAAAGATACAGATGTAGTGAAAAGAAGGGGCACATGCACCCCAATATTCATAGCAGCAATGTCCACGATAGCCAAATTGTGGAAGGAGCCGAGATGTCTTACAACCGATGAATGGATAAAGAAGAGGTGGTACATATATACAATGGAATATTACTCAGCCATCAGAAAGGATGAATATCCACAATTTTCATTGACATGGATGGAACTGTAGGGGATTATGCTAAGTGAAATAAGTCAAGCAGAGAAAGACAATTATATGGTTTCACTCATATGTGGAACATAAGGAATAGCATGGAGGACCACAGCAAAAAGGGAGGGAAAAATGAAGGGGGGAAATCAGAGGGGGAAATGAACCATGAAAGACTATGGACTCTGGGAAACAAACTGAGGGTTTCAGAGAGGAGGGGGATGGGGGTGGGGTAAGGGGATGGAGTAGCCAGGTGATGGGTATTGAGGAGGGCACGTGTTGGGATGAGCACAGGGTGTTATACACAACTAATGAATCATTGAACACTACATCAAAAACTAATGATGTACTATATAGTGGCTAACTGAACATAATAAAAAAAAGGTTATACTATGAAAAAAATTAAGTTTAATTATAAAAAAAAGAAGATTAAATTAAAACTATAATGAATACATTTTTTTTTCACTTATTGGATTGGCAAAGATGCCAAAGTTCAATAAGGGTTAAGTTGCTAGGGCTCCAGGTGGCTCAGTTAGTTGGGCATCTAACTCTTGATCTCAGCTGGAGTCTTGATCTTGGGTTTGTGAGTTCAAGCCCCATGTTGGGCTCCATGCTGGGTGTGGAGCCTACTTAAAAAAAAAGTAAGGGTTAGTTGCAGACAATGGAATCCACCTATCTGGTGTAAGCAGAAATGGTTTTTGTGCAGGGAATTGGTGCTTACAAAATATTTAAGAATCTAAGTAGTGTCCTAGGAAAAATTCCCATGCCAGGGTCATTCTGTCAAGATGAGGAAGGGAATGGCTGTTGCTGTAGAATGCCATGGATACCTGTCACCATTGCTGCAACAGGTGGTGAATCAGACCACTTGGTGAATTAAGAAGATGCCACTGTGTGATGCAGACTGGTGCAGCCACTCTGAAAACCAGTATGGAGTTTCCTCAAAAAGTTAAAAATAGAGCTACCCTATGACCCAGTAATCACACAACTGGGTATATACCCCAAAGAACACAAAAACACTAATTTAAAGAGATATATGCATCCCTATGTTTATTGCAGTATTATTTACAATAGCCAAACTATGGAAGGACCCCAAGTGTCCACTGATGGATAAATGGACAAAGAAGAGGTGTGTGTGTGTATATATATATATATATGAGGGAATATTACTCAACCATAAAAAGGAATGAAATCTTGCCATTTGCAGCAACACAGATGGACCTAGAAGGTATTATGCCAAGTGAAATTAATCAGACAAAGACAAATACCATATGATTTCACTTATAGGTGGAATATAAAAAACAAAACGAACAAAACAAAACAGAAATAGACTCATAGATACAGAGAACAAACTAGTGGTTGCCAGAGGGGTGGGGATTGGTGAAGTAGGAGAAGGGGTACAAAGGTACAAACTTCTGGTTATAAAATAAATGACACGAGGATGCAATGTACAACATAGGGAGTACAGTTAATGATATGTAAATTTTTTTATGGTGACTCACAGCAGCTAGATTTATTATGATCATCATTTCATAATGTATATAAATATTGAATCACTATGCTATACACTTGAAACTAATATAATATCATATGTCAACTACACTTTGGTAGAAAAAAAGAAGCTTCCACTACAGCTGCTGGCTCTAATACCCCAGCCAAATGGATGTCTCATACTCTGCCTCTCTAATCATAGGCTCCAAACCAGTCTTGTGGTAGTACATCTGACTGGTGGAACTTGGCCCTGTCTGGAGCCCTGGCTGCTAAGGTGTGTAGAGGGTGTCATTTTTAGCTCCTCAGCCTTGGTGTACTGGGCAACAGAATGGAGGTTGAAGAGCCAGTTAATGGATCCACCAATGGATCCACCCACTACCAAGGGTGCCCTTGCTAGTCTGCATGAAACTGGTGGGCTCTGGGCTTGGGTACTTGTGAAGGGCCGAATGTGTCTCTTCTGATCACTCTGTCACAAATACAGAGCTTTACCCTTCTTTGCACATAAATGTGTTGTGGAAATCTGTCCAAATGCACTTCTCTTTGCTGCGACTTCCTGTGCTTGCTCTTGAGCCTGGAGAAATATAAGGGGTTAGAATGGTAGCATTGCAGAAACAGCCAAGGTGATCCTTTTGCACAGAAGCACACAGCTACGTCTTCTGTTCTTTATGGGAAAAAATAACACAGGTGGAAAGAGCTCTGGGCTGCGTCAGGAGTCCTGGGTTCTAGTTCAGCCTCTGCTGTACTTCCCCAGGGCCAGGGATAACTTTTCCCTTCTGGATCTGAGATGGGAGACCAGGACAAGTGTTTCCCCTGCATGTTAAAGCCACACAGTCTTGTGGTGAATGGAGTCAGGGAACTGTATTAAATGAAACATAAAAGTAGAATTGCTCTGGTCGAGTTGAGGGGAGCTTGATGTATGGAGGGGAGCCCGGGCCTCCCGATCCTCTCAGCTTCTGCAGTGGGCTTGAGGAAGTTCTGGGGAGCACAGTTTGAAAGCCATGGGACTGGCCACTTTCCAAGGCGACTTTCAGGCCTAAGATATTGTCTCTATGTCTTTTGCAGCTAAGATTCCAAAGGTCACTTCTATCAGAGGCATCAGCAGAAAACAACTGGCAACCAACCAATACACCAAATAGTACCCAGTTCCACGTATGTGGAAGGAAGAATTTGCTTTAGACTTCCAGGTACCATCATTTTGTTTTCTTTTTGTACATTGAGCTAAATCAGGCTGTTGGAGATGTGTACCCTCAGTCACTACTGGAGTTCCCTGTTTTTGTCTAGGAACTCCTGTGAACATCCCAGCCTTGCTGGAGCTAGAGAACCTGCCTCTTCTCAGCTGCCTCCACCGTTCACACTGCTCTTCGGCTCCACCATCCAGGGCTTAGAGATGCCCAGCAAGAGGCTCACAGTCAATGCCTGGTGCACCATTGCCTGAGAAGCCGCATTTCTCAGAGATATGACTCTCTGGGAATACTGCAGCCAAATGCAATGGGAGTCTCTGCTCTTTCAGAAGCCTCCAAATTCCTGGGGTAAGCTAACCCATCTCTTCCCCTCAATTACCCACCTCCATCTCTCCTGCTTCTTTCTTTCCCCACCCCAGCTGAACCACCTGGTCTACTGAGCCTGGATTTCTCAAATAAGGCAGGGTATGGATTGATTTTAGGGTGCCTGGAAACTTCAGTTTTGGACCCCAACTACAAAAGTCTTTCATAACACTTTCAAGACCCCAGACCTTGGAGCATCAGGATTTGTTTGGTGTAAGAGAGGGGAGTGGGGATGAAGTGGTGAACGGTGAATCCCAGGACTTACACTTTCATTCTTCAAAATACCTCATGAGAGAAAATTGGACTAAAACATAGGGCTTCGTGTGCTTAAAAATATTTGTAAAATAAAGCAAAGGTTAAAGAATAAAAGAAAAATCTCCTATAACTTCACCATCTGGAAATAACCTACTTGGTAATATTTTGGTGTATTTCCTTTCAATTTTTGTTCTAAGCATATTTTTCCATCATTAATATCATATTTTATATGCATTTTTGCAATTTCTTCTCCGTATTTTAAAAATATTATATACATTTAAGGAAGTTAAACGTCTTTCACCATTTAACAAATATTTGTTGGTTCTCATAGCATAGGCTCTGGGGCTTCAGTGGAGCACAGTAGCCCCCACTGTTCTTACAGTGGCTTACAGTCCTGAATCCAGGGGGCGGGGCCTGGGGAGCACTGCCATACAGGTTGGGGAGGGTTCTCCCAAGTCAGTGCCTCCTCTGAAGGGAATGCAAAATTTCGTGAGTGTGTATGAGCATATATATTTTTTTCTGAAGAGAAGACAACACAGGTCTCATTAAATTTTCATGACAACATGGATGGACCTAGAGGGTATTATGCTAACTGAAATAAGTCAGACAGAAACAGAAAAAAGCATATGGTTTCACTTATAGGTGGAACCTAGAATAAACAAACCAAACCAACCAAGCCAACAAAAACAGAAATGTTCTCATAAATACAGAGAACAACCTAGTGGTTGCCAGACAGAAGGAGGGTGGGAAATGGGCAATTTAGGTGAAGGGGATTAAGAGGTACAAACTTCCGGTTGTGAAATCAATAAATCACAGGGATGAAAAGTATAGCATGGGGAATATAGTCTACATTGTAGTAACATATGGCGATAGATGATGACTATGCTTATGGTGGTGAGCACTGCATAATGTATAGAATGGTCAAATCACTATGTTGTACACCTGAAGCTAATACAACACTGTATGTTGACTATACTTCAATAACAAAAATTAAACAAAAAATTTCAAAGGACACTGTTAAGCCAAGGACTGCTGATTGATGAGGCAGTGAGGTTGTGGGCTGGAATAGGATGGCCCAGGGAGGGTGAAGAGGGGCATGCTGAGATGGAGAAATTGAGAAAAGCAACTGAGAAGAGCAGGTTGATGAGGGAGGTAGAATACCATGCTTTGCCCTGCATCCAGCATGAAAAGGGTAGAAAATAAGTGAAGGAACAAGAGAATTTCAAGAAAATTCTAATTAAATGAAGGACTGCAAGGTGCTTGGATTGCACCTGTGCTATTACTTATGCAGAGAGCATATTTTTCCTCTGGACATCCTCTGAGCCTCATGGCTCCTCCTGGGTACCAATACCATTTGCCCAGGGGTGGAATGATTCAGTTTCGCAAGGGACAGAAGTCCCCACTTTGGTCTCAAAACACGCTTCGGCAGAGAGTCTCATCAGAACCTGCAATTTCACGACAGGCACCTGTCCAAATGAGTGTATATTTTTGCCACAGTGTTTTTGCGACTTCTCCAAATTGCTATCCTTTACCCATGGACTGCATCTTTAGTTTGGAAGCTTGTTCTGGGCAATAGATCTAGTGTCTCTTCCAGTTCTCAGTGTCCCATGAAGTAGCTCTCTGTTAGCATACACATAATCAAAGCGGCCACCTCATTTTTCTTTTCAGTTTTATGATGCTTGTAGGTCACCTTTGATCAGCCAGGGCCTAAGACTGGACTCCAGCTGTTCCTAGGGATCTGGTGCCATTCTCTGAACATGTTGATAAATGCCCAGATTTAAAATGGGCTTTGGACAAAGATGAGAAATAAATACTTAATTCAAGCTGGGACTCAGGCATCAAATGTATTTACCCAGGCAGTGAAATATTTAATACCATGTTGTTAAGCTGCTGTTGTACATGGATGACATACTTATTCATGTCTATAAAGAAAAAAAAAAGACCCGAATGAACCACTTTAAATTGATTGTTTATATGAGCCTAGAAGAGGGAAGACAGTTGAGTGAAGCCTCTGTGAGCTTCTGGAATTGTCCATATAGATGCATTGGGGTGATGCACGTCATACTGCCTTTTCACCAAGTCTACCTGCCTGAGGTGTTGGGAGGACTGATGGAGAGATTTCTGCATAATGGGGAAGTCTCAGAAGCAGCCAAGTGGCTCAGGTCATTAGTGCTGGAGCTTTGAACTGGTTCAAGATTAGCCTCAATTATTAACCCTCTTTAATATTTCAGAGTGTCTATAACAAAAGAAGCATGGTGCATTTAATTTATAGTTATGCAGTCAGAGATTGTTAGACCTGAAAAGGACTTAGACTGTCTTGGGTGTTGGGAGGTTCACAAGCTTTTGCATTCTCCAAGATGCCTGAGGGATGCCCCAGTTTCTCTTGGCATCAGTGCTCTTGAAGGCAATGATTCTAGTGGTTTAAGAATGGGAGTGCAAAGGGGGAAGGGTTTGCATGCTTCAGAGTAACAAAGTCTTCCAATGTTGCCTTGGGTTTCAAAAATGCCTCATTTAGAGGATCCCAAATTAATGAAATTCATCCAGAATAAATTCATCATTTATTTTGTTTATGTTTCTTACTATATAATCAAGAAAGAGGCCCATGACTCCCTTTTTTATATCTTCACTATTAATCCCTTCCCTGAATTGCAAATTCATAGTGTATGTCTAACTGGCATCTCAAACATTATTTTGGCTGAAACAGGACTCTTGATTTATTCTCTCTACTCATTCAGTGCTGGAGGCTGGAAGGGTGGTGGTCCATGTGCCAGGTGCTGGTGAACTATTTGGTAACAGCACCACCTATGCTGTTACCAAAATAATATTAATAATAATAATAATAATAATAATAATTACCCAAATAATTAAAACTCCTAGTTTAAAGAGAAGAGTTTGTTACGCAAAATGTTGATAGTATGTGTTGGTTGCTGTTGGCTGAATGTAAAAAAAGAATAAAGTCGAGAAATCTGGGGACTTGTACAGCTGGACGAGGCAACTGCTTCTCAATTCTAAACAGTAGAAGTTAATATTGGGGAATATTTGAACAAAAAAGGCAGTTAAAAGTCAGACTTGTAGCAAGGGCTAAACTGAGGGTTTGTTTATCGCATCAGAGAGAGAGACAGAGAGCGAGAGGCAGGCAGGCAGGGAGGGAGGGAGGGAGAGAGGATTCTCAAGAACTCAGGTGTGGCAATGGCATATGGAGTTGATGAGAATTAAATTGGTAAGAAACTATGTTTTTGGCTTTTTGAGAGAGATATATTGCCAAAGAAACAAAAGTCTGGACCGAAATGGTTTGTAATGAGACTTAAAATGATCTTTGGGCCTCCTCTGTAAAGAGGAGGTAGAAGGAACGGCTCAGCCCTGGAAGGACACATTCTCTAACACCCTCTTTAGGTGTAACCAATGAGAATAACATGAAAGGAGGGTCCTCCCTGAGGGCAGAGGCAAGGGCCCCCAGAAGCAGAACTAGGATCTCATTAAGGAACATTGCCCTTCCTGGCTGGGGTTCCACTTAAGTCTACCCAGCAGGATTTCAGAATCTCAGTGGACCTGTGTGGCTGTGTATCTCCCATTCTCCCTCTTTCCTAGTGGGATCATGTGTTTTGGTTGTCCCATCAATATTCTTTGACTGTGTGCAGTAGGGGAGGGAGGGCAGCTTTTGTTTTGGGTTCATGGATCTCAGATGAAGGGTAGCCACATCTGGACTCAATGCACAGACTGCCCAGCATTATCACCTGGTATGGAGACCCCTACAGGAGCCTGTATTTTGAACCTGGTACCCTGACTCTTAAACACTCACAGTAGGTGGTCTACACATGAGCTCTGAATAAATGAATGAAGGGCTGAGTAAACCATGAATTAATGACTGGGCTTATTGAAGCCTGCTCCAAGGCCCTGGAACACAAAGATGAATGAGGGAGTCCATGCTCCCTTATGGTGCTCCCAGGAAGGACTTCCATCAGAGGAGGAAAGGGGGTGGACGAACTCTCAGAGCACAGACAGGAGGAGTGGGTCTGAGTGAGAGGTGTGGCGGGTGGGTGCTGGTTGGCACTGTTCAGAGGAGGCAGGCCAGGGGTCCTCAGGCATGGCTTTTGGACTAAGGATGGCTCTCAGGTTCAACATCTTTCCTTTTCTGTAATACTGACTTCTTCAAAAGGCCCCAGTAACAATCCCACAAGGGACAGGGGTGGCTTCCCAGCCACAGGTATGTGGCAGGTGGAGAGGTGGGACTGAAGGCATCAGGAGTGGATAAGACCCTCAATGATGCTCTTTCGGGCAAAGTTGTGACTCTGCCTGTGGTTTACAGACCCATTCTGCTGACTTGTGTGTGAAACCCATCTGTCCCATGGGATGACTCATGCCAGATTGGTACATACTGGGTGACTCCCATACCAGCTGATTCACACTCACACAGACTCACACACTGGGTGACTCACAGCATGGTGACTCACACACCGGGTGACTCACCCAGGTTCTCTTTTCAAAGAATTTGTATGATGTGGTGTGCAGTACTGTCTTTCCTGGGTTTAACCTCAGTGATGGACATGGTGGCCACCACTGCCAGGCTGGGTGAGCTCACTTCTCAGGGCACCTAACCACATCCTGGATGGTTTGGGACATCCCACTTCATTTTCATGCAGTCCTGGTATGAGCAACACAGTGAGGAGCCTTGTGAAAAGCATTGTCTGGACCTAAAATATCTGTTTGAGTTAAAACCCGGGCAAGGAAAGAAATCCAGGCTAATGGTCCTGAGCCACAGGCCTCCCCAGTCAGGTACAGAGTGTTCTCAGTGCAAGGCTCCGTGATGATTTATGAGGAGGAGGCCAGATCCCCTGAGAAGCTCCTGGGATGGACAGCCATGACTGGGTGATGAAGCCACAGCCTTCTTTCCTCCTGGGGACTCATTTCATCCCCCCCTGCACAGGACCCTGCCTGCTCTGTCCTGTGGATACCTGCCCCTTGGGTGTCAGAGAAGTCCCCTCATCCAGTCCTGTGGGCTCAGCCCCAATAAGTCCTCATTCTCCAGAAACCACCGGATCAGACAGTACTGGGCTGAGTTGTGCCATCAGGCAGGCCTGGGCTCCTGGGCCTGAATGACTCTCATCCAGCTAGGCAGAGGACCTGTGAAGTCGCTTAGGCCCTCTGGCCCTTATTTTCCCCATCTGTAAATTATAAGGCTGTGGGTGCGGAACAGATACTCAGTAAATGCCCCAGGGAAGAGGAATGTGAGGAGGAAGTAAAGGCCCTATTCTAGGAATCAGGGGTGTGGGCCTTGACCCTAGTTTGTCACCAGTGCCCTGGAACCCTGGGCCGAGTGCATGTGCACGTGAGGGCTGTTGCAACAGCAGTACCAGGAACCCCTGGAACTCTGATGCTTTGTGATTTGGGGGTTGTGGTCTCTAAACCACAGCCCTTGGCCTCCAGCTCATGGTCTCCAGGCTCTGATGAGGACCCTGAAAGGCAGATGGCAGTCGGCAGGACTGCCTCCTCTGGAACACCCTGAAGGAGATGGTCTTGGCTTCTTCACCCCCTCTCAGGGCCTGGCAGAGACACCGGTCCCTAGCAGGCTCAGTGAATGTTCACTGGTGAGTGAATGGCATTGGTCTAGGGGCTATAGACATACTCCCAACTACCTGATAACTCACCGGGAATCAGATGAGAATGGGCTTCACCAGAACTTTCTAGAAAGGACTCCACCCTCCTCTTTCAGTCTGCAAAACTTCTTGAAATAATAAGTTCCTTAAATTTATCATCCACGACTAGGACATCCCAGAGCTCAGCTAGGCACCTGCAGAGATTCAAGGACTCATTCATTTGCAGAGGCTGCCAAGCTCATCTGGGTGGGGGCTGTGCCATGAGCCAGGTACCCACAGCCTCAAAGGGAAGAGAGGTCTCTGCACAGGTGGGAGTATAAGATGGGGGAGATGTGGGCTGTGGGCACAGGAGGTGGGGCTCCACATGCAGGCTTCCTGGGGAGGTGACAGGTGAGTTTGAGTCACAAAGATCTCAGTAGGATTAGCCCAGGGATGGTACAGGAGGAGGAGACGTGGAGAAGAGGGACTTGGCAAAGGAATGGAGGTTTGTTCTAACGTGGAGCTGCTGAATATAGGTGCAGCTGTATATATACATGTGTGTACATGGATGTAGGTGAGTCTGTGTGTGTATGCATGTGCATGTGTGTGTGTGAAAGAAAGCTTGGGGAGGGAGGAGGAGAAACTGGCAAGGGAGGGTCTCCAGCCTTGGGCAGGGGCCATGTCTGTCTTATTTTTGGATGTGTTCCCTGTGCCCTGCAGGCTCAGTGATGTCTGTTGGATGGATGAATGGGAGCACTGGGTGTTTCTCAGACCTTGGGCAGCCATAGAAGGCCCCTCTCTCAGCTGCAGTCAGGAGCATGAAAACAACCCCCCACTCTCCCAGAAGCCACTTTCCCTCAGCCCATGGCTCGGGGCATCCACAAGCCCTCCCAGATGCTGGGGAGAGGAGCCAGGGTTTTATTAAAGGATCACCTTCTTGCCAGGCTCTGGCTGCTACTTGAACAAGGACAGGGTGGTAGGAGGTCAGACATACAGTACAATGAGGGGGCAGGTGAAGTACCTATGTAGGCAGGACTTTTTGATTTACAACTGACAAAAACCCACTCAAATTGTCTTAACAAAAAGGAATGAATTAGATCCCAGGACTGTAAGTCCAGGGCAAGATGGCTCAGGTATGGCCAGGTCCAAGACTCAGAGGATGTCCCCAGGAGGCTGTTAACACTTGATAGCTTGGCCTTGCTCTAGAATACTTTTCTCAGGTAGGTGGCATAGATGGGCTCCCAGCCCTAGGCCTAATGAGTCCTTAGTACCTGTGACTTCTCCACCCCATCCTCCAAAGAGACCCGCCCAGAAGTTTCTGATTGGCCACTTGTCAGCCCTGCCCCAGTCAAGATCACTCTGATTGACCAGCCCAGGTCACATGGCTACTTGGTTCAGGGAAGACAGCTGGGGAAGGAGCAGTGCCCTGAGGCTTGGAGAGGTGAAGCTGTCAGGCAAACAGAAAGAGTAGGTGGGTCTCACACTCTGGGACAGGCACCTTACAACCACAGTCACATCTTCAGAAGAGGGAACAGGTGACCTGGGGACATTTCCATGTGTTCAAGACTTGGGAACGTTTATTTAAAGGCAAGCAGAGAAGCTTGGTCAAGTAGAGGTGTCCTCTCCAGCAATGCTCAGGGAGAAGAGGAATGTGTGATTTGGGGGCCGAAGAGAAAGAGTTGAGAAAGAAACTTCAGATTTTCCAAAAACATCCAGAAGTGAACTCTACATAAAAACACCCCATACAACCCTGAGAAATGTCCCCAGGGCCCAGCAGTCCCCAGACCACACTGAAAACTCTCCGCTCTAGAACTGTGATTTCCAGCACTTGATGTGAAGAACGGAATGTGAGCTTGTCATTTTGCAAATCATTTCCTCCATCATTTTGTTTTTCCGCAGTGACACATGGAGTTGCCCTCCTGATGTAGTACCTATCATGTGGTGGCTGGTTTCCTTCCATTTTTTTAAAATAACGTATTTCCACTTAGCTTGTGCTGTCTTCTGGGATTAATTAGTAACTGCCCAACTTACATGAGGTTTAGGCGGCCAGTGCCTCTTGACAGATGGCAGCTGGAGAAAAATGGGAAATGATGGCAGAGACAGTAATTATGATTTTCTGGTTGTGAGAAGTTTATAAAATACCTCCAGGGTTGAAGCTCCCACGTAAGTTCTTGGCGCTCCTGAGCCCTGTGGTTGGGCAGCAGCCATTCATCATCCTCTGAACTCTGCTTGGAAATGGCATTTCCCATTACATGGAAGGCAAGAAAGAGAAAAAAGAAAAGAAATTTGATTTATATACAAGACTCCTGCTCCATAATTATGGTCTAGAATTAATTGAATACCCTGTAGCTTTTTGTACTGTATATGCTAATGATGACCAAAAATGGATTCTCTTCTATATTTCTTTATTAACTTACCTTAAAGTGACATATTGTGAGTAACAACCTCCTGTACTGCTGGACTAGGCAACTTTATAATTTGCAATTCAAGCTGTTTATTCTATTCAATTTGTTTAGGTAATTTATTTTTCTAGGAAGGAAAAAAAAGACCTAAATTATAGGAACTAACAGTCCCTGTGGCTGGAAAGTGCCGGGGATTGGGAGTGAATAAATATTCCTGAAATGAGATGATCATGACCTTGTGTGGGGGGCTCGGTGAGTGGTCATGCTAGTTTTGTTTTATGGACCATATTGAATTAATTTAATTATGGAATATCAGTGCTCTGCCTGGTAATTAGCACTGCAGAGATTTCTCTGAGTGCCAGCTCCGGTGATGGGCAGGGCTGTGTGGGCACCAAGTTGCCGCCTTGCAGAGGTGGCTGCTGATCCTACAGCAGGAGGCCAGATGGTCAGCCCCCCAAGATGACAGTTTGGGGGTTCTCACCTCGTCCTCAAATGGGTCCAGCCCCTCTCTTCCTTAGAGATACATGCAGAGGTTGAGCAGAGGGAGGTCAATACAGTGTCTTCTTTCTTGCCATATTATAATTTGTTGTGGCTTTATTATATAATCTAATTATTAGGTGTACCCAGCTCATCAGGCATCTCAGCATTTTACTCCCAAATCAGAGAGTACCTGCCTGAACCACAGCAGCCCTCCACCATGTGGCCTGGCCTTGCTAAAAGCAGGACAGAAAAGACTTTTCCTGCAGGTTCTGGTCACGTCCCAGACCCAGGAATCCCTGATTCTTGTGCAGCAGAGGAGGACTGAGGGGCGAGGCAGCAAATGCTCCTCTGTTACCACAGTGACCATCTTGAACCTTCTGCAGCCCTGCACCTTCTGCTTCTTTTTGTTACTCCCTCATCTTAGCTGATGATTGACCTCTTCTTTCGCTGAGTAATTGGAAGATTTTATCAGACAGAGATTCCCTTTTTTCCCAGCAATAACATACATTGACCTGTGTCCTGTTCTGGCCCTGCCCTTCCCTCTTCCTTCACTCCCTCCCTCTATCCCTTCTATCCCTTCCTTCCTTCCTCCTCAGTGGGGATGCCCCACTGCTCAGGGCCAATCCCTCTGCACTGTTCTGGGTTCCAGCCCTTCCTGCCTCCTTGGGGATTTGACTTCATTGGCTATCCCTTCTCCATTCTGTATCAGTAGACCTCTTTGTGTTGGTTCCTTCCTGATGGTATTTAAATCTTCTCAAGTCCACTAATATTAAGAAATTCTTCCTCTGACTGGCTTATTTCCCTTAGCATGATACTCTCTAGCTGCATCTATGTCGTTGCAAGTATCAAGATTTCATTCTTTTTGATGACTGAGTAATAATCCATTGTATATATACTGCTGCTTTATCCATTCATCTATCGATGGACACTTGGGCTGCTTCCACAATTTGGCTATTGTAGACAATGCTGCCATAAACATTGGGGTGCATGTATCCCCTTGAATTAGTATTTTTGTATTCTTTGGGTAAACACCTAGTAGGGCAATTGCTGGATCGTGAGATAGTTCTATTTTTAACTTTAAGAAACAAAACACATGAGAAAAGGGGAAAAAAGAGACAGAAACCAGAAACGGACTCTTCACTATAGAGAACAAACTGAAGATTACCAGAGGAGAGGTAGGTGGGGGGAGGGAGGAAATGGGTGATGGGGATTAAGGAGGCCACATGTCATGATGAGCACAGCGTGATGTATGCAACTGCTGAATCACTATACTGAATACCTGAAACTAATATTACACTGTATGTTAGCTATACTGGAATTTAAATAAAAATTCTACTTTGACTCATCTTTCTCCAGCTACCACCTTCTGGCATGTGTTTCACAGCTCTGATATTTCTTTGCTTCTCTCATTGCTTACATCCAAACTCACACTTCCACTAAAACTGCTGTGGCCAGTGTTCCTGCTCTGCATGGGCTCCTGATTGTTGGAGGGACCATTCTCATTCCTCCTCTTATTGATGCCTTAGCCTTTGGCCCTTCTAGTGGGGAGCATAGTGGTTAACAGCTTGGGGTCACAACCTCTGTGTTCCTCAGTTTCCACATCTCTAAAAAAGGGATAATAATAGGATACAGGAAGGTGCTTAGAATACTATCTGGCATTGCATAAGCACTCGGTAAGTGATACATATGTATTATGATTACTGATGACTCCCTCCCAAGCTCCATACTTGTGCATGCAGCTGTCTACTGGACATGTCTTGATGCCAATCTTAATCTGTTAACCCTGAGCTCATCATCTTCTCCAGCATTCTCTCACTCTGTGAATGGATCCATTGGATGAAAGTTTGTCAAAATCAGAAGCCTGGTCCTGGCTCTGGCTGTTGGCCTGCCTTTTCCTTTAGTACCCAGGGCTCATCAATAACCAAATCTGCTTCTAGAACTGCCTTCCTTCCTTCCTTCCTCTTTCTCTCTCTCTCTTCCTTTCTTTCTCTTCCTTCCTTCCTTCTTTCTCTCTCTCTCTTCCTTTCTTTCTCTTTCTTCCTTCCTTTCTTCCTCTATTTCTTCCTCTATTTCTTTCTTTCATCCTTTCTTCCTCTGTTCCTTTCTTCCTCTATTTCTTTCTTTCTTTTTCTTTCTTTCTTTCTTTCTTTCTTTCTTTCTTTCTTTCTTTCTTTCTTTCTTTCTTTCTTTCTTTCTTTCTGGTTTACTTATTTATTTGAGGGGAGAGAGGGGCAGAGGGAGTGGGAAAGAGAGTCCCAAGCAGACTCAGCACTGAGCATGGAGCCTGACATGGGGCCTGATCTCATGACCCTGAGATCACGACCTAAGCCTAAACCAAGAGTTGGAAGTTTAACTGACTGCACCACCCAGGTACCCCTAGAACTTTCTTAACATTTGTCAACTCTTTCTACCTTTCTTCATCTTCACTGCCAGTACCTGAAAGCATACTGCCAGAGTGTTCTGACCTGCCTCTTGATTTTGAGGCATTTTCTGGAGTAGTCTTCTGGGAAGAGACCCATGTATGTGTCAGTGTGCTGCAGGAACTCTTGGGTGGCACCCAATGCTCCTGAGAGGAAATAGCATTCTCTGGAGGCTGTGCCAGGCTCCTTGTGACCTGCCACTCACTGCTTCTCCAGCCTCAGGCTTCTCCATTTGTCCCTCACACCTGCTCTGGGCATACCCACATTGAACTATTTGCAGTCACTTGAATATACTTTGTTGTTGGAAATGTGACTCAGACCTTGGGTGAAAAAAACAGACTCAGTAGAGAATCATCTAAAGAATGTAGAATCAGAGATGGCACCTGCATTGGCTCCCTTTTAAGGAGACTTCCTGGAAGCTCCACACACTATTTGCACATACCTGTGGAACTCACTGACAAGCCCACTTCTAGCTGCAAGAGAAGCAAGGAAGGGTGGCCATGTGCCAGCTAACAGTTGGTTTTTACTGAGGGAGAAGAGGTGTGGGTACTGGAGAGGTCAGCATTGCAACCACGTGTGCCGTGGCCCCTGCCAGGCTTACATGTGCTAGTGGAAAGGTGAGTGTGGGGTGCTCACGGCCTGGTCTACAAGACCTGTTCAGGGGACTGGGGGCCTAGTGCCAGGATGGGGGACCTCTCACTGATGTCCACTGAGCCCAGGCTCCTTCTCCTCAGCTGTTCTCTGGGCCCTCTGGGTAGGGAAGCTTCGTGATGGCCCTGCTCTGACTCCCCGTCCGGCCCACAGAGAAGGCCTCTGGTCTTTAGATGTTTATGTTGGGTGGGAGTCAGGTCTTGTCCTTGTAGCCCCCCGAGGGTATACACCAAACTCTCTCAGGGGCTCTCATGAAGCTCCTTTCACTTGGCTTAAGGTGAAGGCAGAAGAGAAACGAACAGCATTTCAGAGCGAGTCTTTCTCTAGATAAATCTTCTCCTAAATCTCTCCTGTCTCTCTTGCCTTATCCCCTGGGCTTCCCTAAGTACCTACCCTGAGGTGAATGATGGGCTGTTTATTTTTGGTCACCCCTTCCTGAACAAGTGATGCACAGAAGGATGGAGCGATAAGCCCGCTGGGTGGCAGTCTTTCCCTGCATCTTAAGGTCCTAGGGGGCAGAGTTCTGTTACCCTCATCAGCCAGCAGCCAGCAGCCTGCACAGGAATGAGAGGGACTGAGGTGAGACCCTGGGCTTTCTGAAGGTGCCCTTGTTAGAATGGAACATGGCCCCGGGCTCAGCCTGGCTTGGGCTTTGCCACCTATGTCAAGGAATTGAGTGTATCCAATGGATATAGGATGCCAGCCACACATGTGATTAAATTTTTTTTATAGTCACATTTAAAGAACCAGGCAGAATCATTATAATATTGTTTTATTAAATCCAATATACCAAAAACATTATTTCAAATTGCAATAAATATAAAAGATATTAATGAGATATTTTATGCATACATATTTTGCACTAAGTCACCCAAATTCAGCATGAATTTTATACTCACAGGATATCCCAGTTCACAATATCACACTCCAAGGCTCATGAGCCTCTTGTGGCTGGTGGCTGCAGCATGGACAGTGCAGGTCCAGCTGGCTGGACACTAGATTTCTGTTCATGATGGGGGCTTTACTTTCTACGCCTCCACTCCCTGGGAGGGTGGTATAATGTTGCCCATTGGCTCGTGGGGAAAAGTAAAGCAGTAACAGTAAGTGTCACATGGTAATGTTTGAGGTTTTTCTTTGCCGTGTTTTTGTTGTAGGTGTGGCTGTCCCATATGCTCCCTCCATGGGCTCTTTGTTGTCCTTAGGGGTACCTATTGACCCGGAGAATAAAGGCCACAAAGCACTTAGAGAGAACAGAGAAGTTAATTGCCTTTCTAAGTATTAATAGCTATATTTTTTGAGTGATTCTTTGGTGCCTGACACTACTGAGCACTATTAACTGTATTACTTCATTCTTATTCTCATTTCAGAGATGTGGATATTGACATAGAGAGGTTCACCAACTTGTCTGAAGTCACACAGAAGTTAGGTGGCGGAAGTGGAGTTTGAAAGTTGGCAAACTGGCTTCCTCTGTAAGCCTCCTATTTAAAAATTTTTTTTGAATCTTATAAAGACAATCTTCTTTCTGGTCAAAGCAGAAGTGCTTGGAATTTTGAGGGAGAAAAGATTTGTGCAGTTCTTGGCTTTGGATATCTAAAAAGAGTTTCAAGAAGTAACAGCCCCAAAGATGCTAAGTCTAGACCTAAAAGGTGTAAAAGATATAGAGGTGGGAAGAATGCCAAATGGTATAGAGAGCCCTTCTCCCAGTACAGAGATGAAAGCTGACAGGTTGAAAACTCAGGAGAGGAGGGTAGACAGAAGTCTGGATAAGTTTGGGATGACCCAGAACAGGGATGTGCACTTGGCCACAGGCCTACAATGCAGCTGTGGATGGGTGTCTGCAGCAGGTGGAGGGTCTGCCTCAACCCCATGTACTCTGTGCTCACCCCCTGGGGCAAGGAGACGCTTGCTGACCCTGCCCATGAGGGCAGAATGGGACCTGCAGATGGAGGGCTGGGACTAACCCCAAGGGGCTTCCACAAAATGAAGGTCAGTGAAAGGCCATGCTGAGCTGGGATCACCTTGGGGCAGCTAGCCTGGGTGCTGGGGTATGCAAAAGCAGGTGGCCAAAAAAGTGTTCCCTGGCCCCTGAGAGGCCCTGCTCACTATGCCAAGACACTACTTTGGACCAGGAGATGCCCAGGACCTGCAGTGGCCAAGGTTAAACCTTGTTTTCGGCCATTATCATTTAATGGAGAAAAGGTTTTGGCTATGTATCCCAAGCAAATTAGGGCTCAGCCTTCTCTAGGCTGGCTGCATCCTCATCCTATGAAACTGGGGAACATGGTGGTCCAAGAAGCTCCAGGGCAGTAAGGGATGCTGGACCCCAGCCCCCACACAAGGGTGGGCCAGCTCCTGTGCTGTAGTCTCACTGGCCACATCAGAGAGGTCCCTGTGTGTGGAGGCATTCTGGTCACCCCCTCCCCACCAAGGCTGAAGACTCTCAGAAGAAGGGAGGGAGGGAGGGATGAAGAGAGAGAGACGTCGGGGAGAATAAGAATGATTTTTTCTTCCTTTAAAAGGGCAGTCACATGAATAGCACTTGGGCCAGGCAAGGGCAGGAATGGAGGAAAACATTTCTGATGCTCGTCCGTCCTGAAATACCTGGGTCAGACAGTTGACTCTGGATGCCGCCAGAATTCGTGTCAGGGAGGCAGGCACAGAGAAATACTCCAGCTGAGTGCGGACATCAGGAAGCACACACTCCACAGATTAGGGCTCCAAGGTGCGTATGTGTGCATGCATGTGTGTGTGCATGCATGTGAGCCCCCTCAGCAGCATGACAGCTCTGGGGTCAGGCCCACACCCACCCCTCCCAAGTGCAAGCAGTCCCTAGAGCAAGTGTCAAGCCTGATGCCTAGACAGCCTGCTGAGCCCCTACACTGCCCCATTCAGTCCTGTCCTCCACCTGCAGAGTGGCATTGTGATGCCCTTGGAAGAGAGAAAGAAACCAAGACTCAGAGAGGCAAAGGAACTCATCCGGGATCACATTTATTTGGTAGGGCAGCCAGGGTTTGAACCCAGATGTCACTGGCAAGTCTGTATGTTTCCTACTGCCTCACACTGTCATCTCAAAGCCCAAAAAGGCAAGACTCAAAGTTGTGTTTGTATAATGCTGGAAGCCTTGGATGTGAAGAGTCTCTTTGTTTAGGTATGGCTTTGCAGAAGTTGGTTTCCATTGTTTCCGGCTGAGCCAGATCTATCAGCGCAAGGATGGGGTTTTGTGTCCTTGCTCCACTGTGTGTCCTGATGGCTATGTGTGGCCTGGCCCACGGGATGGCTGCCACGAGACAGGGAGCAGGGAGGGCTGGCCCAGGAGCAGGGTTCCCTGTGGCTCACGGGAGGTGCTGAGACAGTGCCCTCTCAGTCCTCACTGGGCTGCTGGCGTAGGAGAGCATGAAGGGCTAATTTCATGGCTGATAAAACTCTCTGTACACGAGACTTCACAGACAAATGAGAGCACGGCTCTTCTCTTTACTATGACATTTATTTTCTCCTTTCTTTGTGAGAGGTACGTGCTCCAGCCTAACTCAGTCCTGCTCCACCCCTCCCTCCGGCGCCTGTGAGGGGGGATCCAGGCTTTTGTGGGGAAAGTGTGGACACCAGAGGGGTGAAGTAGCTGGCTCAGGGTGCCTAGCCACATGGAGGCAGGGCTGAGCCATGCTCCCCAGGAGCAGATGGGGCTCTGTGGCCAGCTGGTGCCAGGTTCCCCATGGCGCTGCAGGATGCTCTGTGTCATCCCGAAGGGCTGCATTCGGCCTGGCACTGAAACAACAGGACTTGGTTTAATGGAAGGATGACCTGTCAGCCTGTGTCTTCTCATGGCCTTCCCCAGCCATACCTGCTTTCAGTGAATTTTCCAGGACCCAGCTGAACCCTGGCCTGTTCCCCGTGGCTTCCTGATTGCTCCTGTTCACAGTCATCTCCTTTTCCCAGAATGATGTCTGGAGCCGAGTCTTCTATTCCTTCTGGCTCTTTCCCAAGGGCCAGGCTCTGCGTTTCAGGATGTTTTCCCTGGAGGATGCACTATTGGCTGCATCGTAAAGGTGAGGAAGCTGAGGTCCAGCTGGTGGGGTGTGATGCCCTGGCTGATATGTGATGGAGCCTGATGAGCTCCATGGCCTGTGCCCGGGCTGCACTGCCTCACATGACCTGACTTTTCAGAGGCCACACTTTACCCGAATGCCTCTGTGTGTTTGGTCTCTTCACTAATTACACGAGAAGTTTCTTGCAAACAGGTATTGCTTTTTTTTTTTCCTCTGTTCTTTCCCCCAAGTATGAAACACAGACACACACCCAGATACAGAATATAGAACACACACACACACACACACTCACACACACAGGAAAAGACACCCACAGATAAACACACATAAGACACATACAATACATGCATGAACACACAACCACATGCTGCATATAACTGTCTGAATCCCATGCAAGGCTGTGTGTGCATGACATCTGCCCGCAGAGCACATACAAACATGCTTACTTACATTTACTCCCCAAGCACATAGACATGATAAGAAAAGAAAGCTGTGAAAGGGATTTTGGCAGAAAACAGGACTAATGACTGCCTTTAGCATCGGCTGCAGCGGACATTTGGTTCCCCTGACATTCCCGGGTCTGGCACATGTGTGTGGCTGGGCTGTCGGATCACAGCTCACTGGCCTGTGCCAGGAACTCTCCCAGCTCAGTTTCCCCATCTGCAAAGTGTGGTCAGCCTGCCTTGCTCAAGGCTTGGTATGAGGATTAGATGGGAGAACAGAGGCTGCAATGTTGGGTTCATAAGAAACAGATCTTTCACTTTTCCCTCAACAATGAGACTTACTATTCAGAAACGAGATCAGGAGGCCCGCATGGTGGTCAGTCGGCAAAGAAAGATGCTTTTGTTGGTCCCAGGCTAGAAAATATTGGTAGGAAAGGAAACTCAGAAATTTTCACAAACTGACATTAAAAAATTGTATCATTTATTATATTTTTTATCATATAGGTAGGATACAATCCATTTTAAACATTTTAGAAAATACTGAAAAATATTATTTTTTATTTTTTATTATTCATTTATTTATTTTTAAAGATTTTGTTTATTTATTTGACAGAGAGAGGCACAGTGAGAGAGGGAACATAGCAGGGGGAGTGGGAGAGGGAGAAGCAGGCTTTCCGCGGAGCAGGGAGCCCGATGCTTGGCTTGATCCCAGGACCCTGGGATCAAGACCTGAGCAGAAGGAAGACGCTTAACAACTGAGCCACCCAGGCGCACCAAGGTTTTTTTTTAAAATGTACCCAGGGACCCACCACTCTGGCCTCTTCATCCACTGAACTCAACAACAAGTACCTACTGTGTACTGGTCCTGTTTTAGGCCCAACAGGTCAGCACGAGTGAGACAGGAAGAGTGCCTGTTACCATAGGACATAGGTTCTGGTGGGGAAGGGACAGGCCACAGACAGGTCAACAAACAGATAGTGCTCCAGCTTCTAAGTGCTTTTTCATAGTAACCACAACAGGGTAAAGCATGCATTTAGGGAGTGTGAGGGTTAATTTTATGTGCCAACTTGTCTGGACCATGGGGTGCCTGGGTATTCGGTCAAACATTATTTCTGTGGGTGTCTGTGAGGGTATTTTTGGATGAGATTAACATTTGACTCTGTAGACTGAGTCAAGTAGGTTGCCATTCCCAGTGTGGGTGGGCCTCATCCAGTGCATGAAGGCTTGAACAGAGCAAAAGGTGGGGCAAGAGAGAATTCACTTTTCTGCCTGTCTTCAAGCTGAGACATTGGTCTTCTTTTGCCTTTGGACTCAGACTTGGACTGAGACCTACACCATTGACTCTCCTGGTTCTCAGGTCTCTGGACTACAGATCTTGGGACTTCCCAGCCTCCACAATCAGGTGAGCCAATTCTTTACAACAAATCCTTTATTTATCTATCATCTATCATCTATCTATCTATCATCTATCTATCTATCTATCTATCATCTATCTATCATCATCATCTATCTATCATCTATCTATCTATCATCTATCTATCTATCATCTATCTATCTATCTATCTATCTATCTATCTAATCATCTATCTATCTATCTACATATCTCACTTGTCTCTCATCTTCTATTGGCTTTGTTTCTCTGGAAAACCCTAACTAATTCAAGGAAGAAACTGTCTTTTTAGGGAAAAACCATTTGGGTAGCAGGTGAAGGATGGGGGCTGGTGGGCAGGTTCAAGGCCATGAAGGAGAGGCCAGCTCACCGTCGTGAGTATCAAGAGCTGGGAGTTTGCAAAGCTGCTTCTCACATAATAGCCAACTGGCTGGTGCCCCATGTGGCCTGGCTGCATTGCATTTGCTTTAAGAGAGCCAAGATGTAGGTCTTCTTCCACTGTTTGTTCACACTGCAAAAAGGAATATGTGGGAGCATGAAGGATCATTTCTCTGAGGTGCAGTGAACTCACCGCATGGGAACATGGAAAGTGCTGGCTTGCACATCCCAGAACAGCATGATGAATTACTGGTGTGGTGTCCTGAGAAATAAAGCTGTGATCACTGTGGGGTCCAGACTGTTGGGATCAACCCCTTCTTTCTTCCCCAAGGTTGGCAATGGGGTGTGATGTGCCTGCACACAGGTAGAGTGTGCAGGACTTGACAGGCTCTGGAGTATTCGGTGCTTCTTGGGTGACACAGATGTGGTAAAACAAAGCAGAGACCCTCAAACCAGGATCAGGAGAGTGAGGACCTGGGAGGAGGAAAAGGAGCTCCACAGGCTGGGGACTATTCCATGAGCTGGGTGGCCATGAGCATGTCTCTACCTTTGCCTGCTCTGGGTTACTTGGAGCCAGAGAGGTGAAGTTGGGCCAGGACCTACAGGGTGTGTGCACCAAGCCCCAACCCACCAATGTTTCCAGCCACTGTCCCATGTCACACAGGCAGTGGACATCATGCTCAGGTAACACAAACTCACCCTCTGCTTCCAGAAAGCACTGTGTCCCCTAAGCTTCCACACTTCGTCATGCCATTCCTTCAGCCTTCCCCACTATCTGTCCTCCTCCCTCTCCCTCACCTCCTCCTCTTTCCATACAGTCAATTCCTAATATTTATCAGGGCTTATGTTCATGCCACATCCATACTGAAAGTGTCTTTGGACCCTATCCTGCCCCAGAACCCCCAGGAAGCCTTACAGATATGTTTACAGTAGTTCTTATCACACTGTGTTACAGTCCCCCTACTTGTTGATTTTTAAAAGTAGACTGTGAGCATCTTGAAGATGGAGCTATTACTCCCTGGAGCTGAAGAGTCATGGGGTATGTACACACAGCTGGCCTTCTCCACACCCGGTAGCCACCTTGGGGCCAGGAGTCCCACAGTCAGAGGGCTCTCACTGAAACCCAGCTTAACTACCTGCCGCCACTTTGAGAACTCCTTGGCTTTCTGTTCTGAGTGACACCCAAGGGTGAGGACGAGGGGTGCCACTAGTCAGTGGCTTTGAGAGTTTTTGACTCCAACTGCACCCTAAGAAATTAGCGTTACATGGCGAGCCAGGACACCTGTGGATAACGATGAGTGTTGCCAGTTGGCATTTACTCTCATACCTCTAGACAGTGTCAATTCTCTATTTTCTCCTTTTCCCTTTTTCAAAGAATGCCGATCAAGACCCATGGAATCAGTCAAGGGCCACTAATAGGTGATCTGCCCTAACTGACCTCTCACCTCCGTACATTGTCTATGGATTGGCATCTCTGACTGAGTCACCTCTCTAGAATCAGTATGGCCCACGTGTGTATAGCATTCCTTTATGTGTGTATGGGTATGAATCTGTGAGTGTGTAGGAGTGTGCAACTATCTCAAGTCTGTGTGTGTGCTGGTGAACATGTGTGTTTGTGATGAGTTGTGTAGGTTACTGTTTCCCTCACAGTAGAACAGATGTGACACCTTTTCATCCATCCATCCATCCATCCATCCATCTATCCATCCATCCATCCACACACTCATGCAATATTAGTTGAGACCTGCTCTGTGCCTGGCACTGTGCTGGGCGGTAGGGAAAGTGCAGTGCCAAGATAGACACCTTTTGACCCACTGTTTCCAATGTGGGCCCTTTCTTGGTTTCTCCATGTGGTTGGCTACAGGTAGTGAGACTCTGGTAGACTTTCATATTTGTTTTTTTTTGTTGTTGTTTATTTATTTTTATTATTATTATGTTATGTTAATCACCATACATCACATCATTAGTTTTTGATGTAGTGTTCCATGATTCATTGTTTGCGTATAACACCCAGTGCTCCATTACATGCCCTCTTTAAAACCCATCACCAGGCTAACCCATCCCCCCACCACCCTCCCCTCTAGAACCCTCAGTTTGTTTCTCAGAGTCCATAGTCTCTCATGGTTCATCTCTCCCTCTGATTTCCCCCCCTTCATTTTTCCCTTCCTGCTATCTTCTTCTTTTTTTTTAGATTTTCATATTTTTAAACAACATTTTGTAGCCCACACTGGACTCCCAGGGCCAGGAAGAAAGGAAGTGAACAGTGGAAGGACACCTGCAAGGCCTTCCCACCAGCATATCATCCACCTCAGAGACTTGAATCCCCTGGGTCCTACCAAACAGCCTTAGCCCCTGCAAGCCATGTTCACCCACGTGACACACCATCTACCTCGAGCTCCTCCTTCGAACCTTCTGTGTTCAGTGGTTCCTTCCTCTCCAGGTAAGCTTGTCCCCCAGACCTTGCTCACTGCCAGCTCCAAATGCCTTCTCTCCACCTCTGTGCACTCTTCTGCACACACGGTACATGGCCAAACAATGCTGATTCTAGAACCAGCTTTTATAGACCATCCCTCAGGAAGCATGGCCTTGCCTCGTTGCCTCTTCAGAGAGCC
The DNA here is from genome assembly GCF_964656455.1 of Halichoerus grypus. Classification (NCBI taxonomy): domain Eukaryota; kingdom Metazoa; phylum Chordata; class Mammalia; order Carnivora; family Phocidae; genus Halichoerus; species Halichoerus grypus. The sequence goes on from NC_135715.1 coordinate 86,907,746, forward strand.
CCTTCTCCCCATTTCTGCAGAACAAGCCTGCCTGGTGCATGTGCTGAACCTCCCAGCCACTGTCATCTACCCTGACATGGTGTCCAGGGGCAGAAGCAGCCACACGCTTTTTCACGTCCACTGCCTGGCATGGAGTGGCTGCACACACAAGTTAACCTACTGAGTTAGTGCCCATCAGAGTTCAGCACAGATGCTGGGATTTGCAGGCAGCTCTCAGCAGGTAAAGAGGCCTGGGGATCAGGGCCTTAGCAAACATATAATCACACCCTTGCTGTCCTCATGGAGCTGGAGCACTGGGGTCATTCCGCCGTGCATGAATCTCACCTCCAGCACACATCAGCTATTAGGCTTCATGCAAGTCATGCCCCTTCCTTGAGCCTTGGCTTTCTTGCCTTCACAAGGGACATAGTAAGACCTTGCTCACAGAGTGATGTGGTGCAGGGAAGTCCTTGCTTGGTGAGGTCCTGCACCCCGGTGGTGGCAGCTACAGTCACCAAGAAAGGCAGGCATCTGTGTTACCCTAGCTCCTCCCTCATCTGGCCTCCTGTCACCCACATCTGTCTTTCCCTAACAGGTCTTCCACACAAATCATCGACTCTCTCTTGGATTTCTACATTTCTCCTTGGGCAGAAAGGACAAAGCTGATTTAAGTGCAGGGAGCCTGTCAGTGGAGCAGAAGCGGGAAATGAGGATGGAAACAATTACAAACTAAAGTCTGTCACTTCTGCAGCGCCTGCTGCCCCCCTCTTATTGTGATTAAAATCACCTCCCTTCCAGAGGCCTCTGTGGGGGAGTTGGGTGCATGCCCTCCTGTCCTGTCCTCCTGGGCATCTCCCACAGGGCACCTCTCCCCTTTCTCTGTGGGGCTCGCCTACAAGCATTTGCTCATTCATTCATTCAGCAAGTATTTGTGGAGAGATAAGGACGTGTCTGGCCGCTTTCCAGAGCCAGGAGATAGAACCACCACAAAGACCCGATTTAACATGAGTGGGGATGGTGACAATGAAGCTCTTTAAACGCCCAAGTATTACGCATCCTGGCTGTTAGCAAAACAGAGAGGGCTATGCGATCCTTCTGTGTGGACCCAGGTATGGGGGAAGGCCGGTGGCTTGTGGGCAGAGCAGGAAGGGGCACAGAGGGAAGCTGAGAAGAGGATTCTCAGGATAGTTGTGTCAGGTGAATGGAGTTGGGAAAACCAAAGATTTATGGTGGAGTAGCCCTCACAGAAGGAAAAGAGCAGAGCAGAACTGGGCCAGCGGAGCCCCCAGACCACCTTGAGATCTAAATGCATCTCCACCAGCCCATGCGAGCAGGGAGGGGTTCCAGAGCAACCCGGTCTGTCCTGGGGCCCTGCCTGTTCCCAGTGCCCAGTGTTGGGGAAATGGCCAGGCCCTCACACATCTGCCACACACATAGTTATTGTCTGGGGACAGTGGAAAGAAGAGTGACGTTGCCTTGAAACCTGGCAGACCTGAAGGAATTAGTGTTGGGCCCTCCAGCAAATCCCTTTCCTGTTGCTGAGTCCTTTCTTGTGGGGAGTTTGAGTGTTGCCTCTTTGTGTCTGCCACAATAAAAAGTGACGTTTATTGGCTCAAAAGAGAGGAAGCATCCCTGCCCCCTCTACCTCCATCCAGGGCCCTAAGAAGTTCTGAAGACAGGTCTGCCTAGCATGGAGGGAAGCCTGGGCAAGAACCCAGAGGCTGCCCAGAGGCAGGGAGGCAGAACCTTGGGGTCCTCGCCCCACACCAGAGTCCCTGTTGCTGGGGGTGACTGGAGTCCATGGGCTGGGGCTGGAAAGAGGTCTTGGCTGCCTCTTAGAGTCCCACCTGCCTTAGGGTGCTGGATGGTGGGGTTGGCAGGGGAAGCAGGCATCCCAAAGCTCCTGTGCAGGCTGTGGATGAAGGGCAGGTTTGTGCAGACTAAAGCCGCTCTGGGCATCCCAGGTTGAGACACTTTTGTCTGGAATAGGGGCAATGGTGGAGTTCCTGATGGTTAAATTCTAAAATGATAAGAAAAGTGCTTGGTTCTTATTTTCATCATGGAGGATGTGGAGAGGGGACATGCCATCTGTTATTATTCCTTGGAAACAATTACCTGGGGAGCTGATGTAATGAGAACTGATCAGTTGAGGTGTTCACAACTAGGCTAGATTATAAAAAGAAAAGTGAGAAACGGAGGTAGGTACAATCCCTGCAAACAGTGAGGGTGAAGTAGCTCCTGTTAAACTAACCCTGCCACAAGTCAGAACTGTAGACTCTGGACACAATGTTGAACCAAGCACAGGAAGGCAGGGGAGAGTGACCAGAAGCAGGATGCTGTGGCCGGGCTTCAGGGAAGGGAGACATGGGTGAGGCTCCATCCTTCACTTGCAGGATGTGAGAGCAGGGACAGAAAACCCAGAGTGTCCCTGGTTTGAAGAACGAGGGGACAGACATGGGGCAATGGAAGCTATAAGAAAGCGAGGGGAGATGTCTCAGAGGAGAGAGCCTGGTGTGGAGGGGGCAAATTCTGTGGATAAACTGCCCACATCTCCTGCTGATCTGCAGACCACACAAGGAGTCCAGCCGAGGCTAAAAGAAATTCTGTGACCTTCCATCACAGGGGAGCTGGCTTTCTCTGCATGAGGCCAGCCAAGCTGACTGCCTCCTTTTAAAAAAAATCAATACTGTGGGAGAAAGTGGGTGCAGTGGAGGAGGAAACTTCACACTGAAGTGTCATGAAGGGACCCAGGGACGCTAAACTTGGAGAGGACAGGGGAGGGGAGATGGGACTGCGGCTGTCCACTACTTACAGGGTCACCGTGTGTGACAAGGATAGACGTGCCGCATGGTCTCAAGGGTGAAATGAGCTCTCTGAGTTGCTGTTATGAGCAGACAGTTCTCAGCTCCACAATAACATTTGCTAAAAAGGGGTCTTATCCATTGAACTGTCATTGGTAGGAGCTGCCTCCTCACCCACTGCCCTCCTCCTGTTTCCGCCCCCTGTTCCTGGTCACCGGAGGAGCTTAAGAAAGACCCAGTGACATTTGAGGGGTTATTGTTGTAGGCAGCACGGGGGGCAGGAGGAAATGGGGATGAACATACTGGAAAGGCTCTGAGGCCAGGTGGCTCTGGGTTTGAGTCCCTGTCTTCATCCTTAAAAAAGAGAAGTTTACTTTCTTGGGACTTGGAGTCCCCAGGGGCCTGGGACACAGGAGATGCTCAGTCAGGCACTGAATGGAGGGGAAGCCACAGGTGTGCAGAAGCAGTGCTGCTGGCCCGCTTATGCTGCCACTGAGTCCTCTGTGGTCATCTTGGATGCTGGGAAGCTGCACTTGGGCCTCCCTGGGGCTGGGAAGGTGACACCCTGAGTGCCTGGCCTGGGGTGGGGACACTGATCTCCCACCTCCCAGCCAGCCTGTCTACTTTGCCCAAGTCGGTGGCTTCTGGGGACCCACCCGAAGGAGCTGCCCCACCCTGTTAGATGAAGGGAGGAGGCACATCATGTCCTTCACTTCTTGTGTGCAGATTCAGAAAGAGCAAACAAACCAGAACGTTAAGGTGATAGGCGATGCTCGCTGGACAGCAGAGATGAAGTGGATCTGACTGCACAAACAGGGAAATTAAAATGAGCTTGGGGAGTGTCCCTGCCTAGCTTTCATCACCAGAGACACTGTGGGGGTCAGAGGGAAGAAGGCCTTCTGGAATAACACACTATTTTTATCCTTTGGAGCCCATTTAATTGGGCTGCACTGAAATCTGCCAGGCTCCGTGGAATCAAGGGAGCTGGGAAGTAGATTGTGAGGATTTGGGGAAGAAAGAGGTCGTGCTGTTATCACTGGAGGCTGAATGTAGCCATCCTGTGCTGCTGCTTTCTGATTATCATCAAAGTTAATTAACACAGCTCCTTGAACCACTCTGTCCCAGGTGAGGCCCCGCCTGGAGGGGGCCAGGCCTGCAGAAGGAATGGGCTGCATTGAATAACTCACTGCCTCCTCCAGCTCCCCTCCCCATCCCCGGGATTGATGCGGGGCAAGGTTACCAGTCTCAGTGAGCCCCAGCCTGGACTCTCCCAGTTTGGATCTTAGCACCTGGCTACTTCCACTTCTCCCTCCTCGTCCTGGGGCCAGAAGTCTCAGATAGTCAGCTCCAGGGCGGGTGCATGGGGCTGGAAAGGAAACTCATTTCTAGGAAGAGTTGGCTTCTGTGTGGAGTCAGGTCACCAGCAAACTGCCTGCTTTTTAAAATTTGTGCTAAGCACCTGCTATATGCTGGCACTCAGCAGACCCTGGCAATAGGACCATTAGATACATGTGGGGGTCAGCGTGTAGGGCCTGGAGGAAGGCAGGCCCTGGAGGTGACCAGGTGGAGGCAAAGCTCCCCAGGAAGGGGATGAAGCAGCTGGATTTGAAGGGCTGTGTGTGGGCCAAACCCAAGGATGAGGAGCGCTTGGGGAGGAGGTTCCAGGAAGGGGAAAAGGTTAAGTGCAGAACTACTGAGAAGGGAGAGCATTTGGGGTGTGTGAGGCAGATAAGGTAAGGGTGGGCAGATTTTATGCCATGCACATGGCCTTGTAGGCAGGATAAGCAGTCTGATTTTTTATTCTAAATGACATGTTTGAAAGGACTCACAAACAAGGCCATTAATTGACTTGGTTCTGCTGCTCATTTACTCACTCTGGGCATGCTTTCATTTTGCATTTACTCACTCTGGGCATGCTTTCATTTTGATGTCCATTCATTCAAGTGTTCGCTCACTCATTCTCACTCACCTATTATTTATGCATTCTGAGGTTTATTTATCCCATCCCCTTTCCTATTGACTCTGTGATTAATCAGTTCACAAAAGGAGCGCGGGGCCTCCACACGAGGACAGTGCAGTGCAAGGACTGGCCACTAGAGGGCGCGCGCAGCACGCGCATCTCGGCAGGCGCGTCCCGGCTCGGTGGCGATGGAGAGAAAAGATTTGGAGTATTCAGGCAGCAAGGGCTCCCGCCCATCCCAGTTCTTCCACACCTCGCTGCACAGACGGGGAAACTGAGGCCCGAAGAACGGGCGTGGCTGAGCAGGAGAGGACGAAGGGGAGGTGGGGGCTTCTGCGCGGTGCCGGGTGGCCGCGTGGTGCGTGCAGGCAGAGCTAAGGGGCTAGCAGGCGCAGCCTGGAACGTCCCTGGAGCCCCGCGGCCCCGAGCCGGGTGGGACCCGAGGCACCCGCGGTGGCTGTTGCAGCGGGGTCGGACCCTTCCGGGGAGGGACAGGAATTGCGGAAACCTCCAAGGTTTCGCCCTACCCTCCACACAGATGGTGGAGCAGGCGGTGCGGGAGGCGGACCCCAGCGTGGGGGAGAATTGGGTGTTCTGCGCCGCCCGCACTCTCGTCCCCTCACCTACCACCCTGTGTGATCCACAGTGCGCAGCCGCTGCGCTTTCTCTTCAGTAAACAGTGCTACGGAGACGCCACAGAACCAGAGAGGTCTGGCGATTTGCCCGAGGCTGAGCAGCGGGAAAGTACAGGTGGCTGAACCATCCCAGCCCAGCAGCCAGAACTCAGCTGGGGGACGGGTCGGGGCCTGGGAAGCAGAGCAGGGAGGATTGTCCTGACTTTCCTTGGGGCCTGCCCCTCCCGGAATCCCCAAACCCGGCGGGGTAGGGAGGGGAGAGCAGGGCGTTGCCTGTGCAGGGATGGTTTGCGGAATGTGAGGCTGGGGAAGGCTTCAGGGCTGGCGAGAGGCTGTGAGCGACCTCTCGCCCCCTTTCCCTGCCTATGCCTGGTGGCTTTGTCCAGAGTGAAGAGAAACTACGGGGTGACCTGCTTGGGAATTAGAAGCAGTGCAGCACCTGTACTTGTCTCCGGGAAACACCATGTGGGGTTGGGATGGAGCTAGGCCACGTGGCCCTGAGTGGGGACTTCAGGTGCCTGGAGGGGCTGCTGTTGAATCCACGTGGGAGCTCAGCATCTGGCTCCCCCAGCCCTATCCTTCTTTGGGCTGCATCTTCTTTGTGAGACCCAGCACCCTATCCCCACAGCCCCATGGGGTCGCTTCTCTATTGGCATTCTGCTCTGCTCCTGTGGCGCTGGAGGTCTAATTTGTCCTCAAGGTCGGAGCAGGGATTATGGAGAAAGAAGGAGCAAAGGCCAGAGTGAGGAAACCTGCCCTCAGGTCTGCTGCCTGTGGGGGGCCCAGAGCAGGAGCACCCGCAGCAGGGCCAAAGGGCCAGAGGAGAGGCACTTATGTGGATTGATCCCACTCTAAAACCCCTGTTTGACCCACTCCAGGGACAGCCCACTATCATTCTACCCCTTTGTTCCTGCAGCTCCATGCCCTGCATGCCCCCCAGACTCTCCGGACCCCCTAGTCAGGCCTGGGCTCCTCACATCCTACTGCCTCCAGGTGGGTTCCTCTGAGCACTGTCACCACCACCACTCCTGCCTTTTCCCAAGTTGGGGAAGCTGGGTCCACTGGATGCCTGAGAGTGCCAGCATCACTCAGGCCTTCACAGACAGCACCCGCATTAGTCCTGGGACCACCAAGGGCTGGGGATTACTGACGGTCTTTATATCATGCTCAATAGTAAGTGAAGGGAGATCCCACAGCATGAAGTAGAGAAGTTGCGATTTGAACCCCAGGCAATCCTGGATCCAGAGCTCTTGGTTCTGCCCAGACCACTCAGGGCTCTCCAGGCACAGATCTTAGCACAGAATCCCATGCAGCATTTTGCTATTAGCCAGTTGTCATATTTCCAGGGATAGGCTCAAGGATCTTACACAACTTTTTTTTTTATCACCTCTTAGAGCCCAGACCCCAAAGTACTGTTTCCACTGTTATCTCCCCTGCCCAAGAATACCCATTGGCTCCTTTTCCCCATTTAACCAGCTTTTGTCCTCATTTGATCAACTGCTCGGCATGGTTTTTGGATATTAATAGTTAAGCCTTCTGTCCCAGCGAGTGCCCTGTCTTTGGCATAAGGAGGTCCTCGGTTCTTATGACTGGGAAAGCACTGCATCGTCGGATGGGAACCTAGGCTCCTGGACTAGGACTCATATGGTGCTGCTGGAGCCCAGGTGGGGCACAGGTTCAGAATGGGTGGTTGAGAGCCCACAGGGGCGTGGCATGGCATGGGCGTGGCCTGGCTGCAGATTGGGCAGGTACACACAGACACACACCCTCTTCTGTCATTCCAGAGCCCCTGCACCAGCTTTGCTCTGTGCCTTCTTGTAGGACTGTGAAGCCAGGTGGGACATCCTTGATTACCTATGTCTCTCACCCCATGTTCAACGACTGAGTACCATAGATTCCTTCCAGATCATCACCTTGACCTATCTCCTCCTCATCTTCTTTCTTTAAAGCCAATTGCTTCATTTAGAAAACTCTAATTAAGTGCTTCTCTTATGCCAGACCTGGGGTATCCCCTACAGGACCAAGCCCAAACTCTCAGATTCCCAGCAGGCTGGGACCCCTGCCCACCCCCAGCCACTCTGGCCAGTCCCTACTGTGTGTTCCAGCCCCACCACCCACATGCACACCCCTTACCCTAGTCCCCCTAAAGGAAATGCCCCTCCCCTCCTGCCATGAGATGGTGGAGAGGGGGTGGGTGGGTATCTTTTCTCCACTGGTGCCTCCTGGCCCCAGAACCCTCTTGTCAGAGCTCTGCCCCCGAGAGGTCCTTGTCCTACCACCCATTGCTCTTCTGGTGCTGTAATCTCCTACTGTCTAATCACTGCTGTTTGTTGACACCTGAATCATGCACCTCTCTCAAGATTTGCTCTTTACCTTGTCAGTGGTGTCAACTGTCGGGTTGATGATCCACCTGATACCTGCTGGCCCTGGGCTTTCTTGACCTCCTTGCCTCTGGGGACTGTCTGGGGTTCCAGGTTAGCCACCCATGGGCCACACTGCATGGAGTCTCGCAGTTTCTGAGAACCCTCCCCTCCGCCCCTCCTCAGCTCTCTGTGAGGCTTCTCTCCTCCCACTCACTGTGCCTCAGTCACTTTGGGACCTCAGTTCAGTCTCTCTTCATGTCCTCCCTTTCTCCCTTCTTGTTTCTTCTGACCCAGCTTAGAGTTCTCAGTGCATCCTTTCAATACTTGCTTCCCTATACTCTGGGCTTCCTCACCTTTACAAACCAGTCTAGTTAGGCCCCACTCCTGGGTGGACCCTACTTTCATTCGGCTTTCTTCTCACCTGCTCCTGCACAGCCTAGCACTGCTGGAAAGAGGCACATGGTAGGACAGGTGAATTTACAATCACTGACCTCAGGTAGGGCCCCACACCAGGCCAGTGAGTATGATTGTGCAGGAAGTACTGTGCTGGTCTTCACCATCTACCACTCATGGCCCTCCAGCTCTTCTTGACCCCGATGCACAATAGGCAAACAAGATTGTAGCAGAAGGTGATAGATTTGTCACAGGGAGAGAAAACATAGCTTTGCTGGAAAATCATCCAATTAGAGGGCTCTGCTTGCTGAGAAGACTTGATGGCCCCCAGGGTAGATAATGTGAGGAAAAGCAAAGCTAGAAGAATTCATGAAGACACAGAGATGGATAGGTCATGAGAGGCAGATCCCTAATAGGCCAGGAGCCCGAGGAATGCAGAGACCAAGGGACTGAGGGCTACCATGATTAGCTCCAGGAAGGACATGAAAAAGTCCTACCTAGAAAAACTGTGGATGAGATTGTCTCAGGGAAGGCTGACCACAGAGGAGAGAAGTAGGTCCATGAACCCCCAGCATGGAAAGAGATAGAAGCAGGACAACCACAGGTATGATGACAGCAGGAGACAGAGGTGTCCATGAAGCCAAGGGAGAGAAGAAGAGTTATTCAGTAGTTAACCATCCAACATCCCCAGATGAAAAAACACATTTCCCAGCTTCCTAGCATATTGGAATGGTCAATAAGATGTAAACAGAAATCATTAAGTAGGGCTTATGAGAAAGCCTTTTCCTCTCCCCTCTTCCTCCTTGCTGCCACCTGGAACTTGGATATGATGTCTGGAGCTCCTGCAGCCATGTTTGACCATTTGATTACTAGAGGAACAAAACCATATGCTAAGGAGAGCAGAGCAGAAAGGTGGAAGGAGGCTGTGTCTCCAATGATCATGGAGCCACCACACAGCTTTGGACAACACAGCTCTGTGTCATTAAAGCCCCTATAGTTGGACAGTTACTAGCAGCTGAAGGCATGGTTCAGGACAGTGAGAAGATCTCAGGCCTGTGGCTGTGTAGGGTGTGGGCTTTAGCGCACTGGGTGGTGGGGTGAGGGCAGACTGCCATGATCCAAGGGGTGAAAGGAGATAAGGATGGGGGGAGGGGGCCCACAAGAGCTGGACACTTTGCCATGCAGCATGACTCAGAGGTACAGGAAGGAGATGAGGCCTGTGAGAGGCAATGTGCGCCTTCTTGCTGCCCACATGATCACAGTGCATGCTGGGTCCAGTGTGCAGGCACCGGCAGAGGGCTCTTCTGCGCAGGTTTGGAGAGTTGCTGAGTAGCAGGACCAGGGAGAAGATACTTGTCTCTGAGTTGTATTAGGGCAACTGCTAGAGGAGACAACTCTGTTGCATCTTGCTCTTTCCCCTGGACGCAGAGGCAGGGAAGGGGCATCTGTGTGATGCCTGTCTTGTCACTAAACTGTATCTCAGTCTTCTGGTGTATGAACTGGGAATGGACGTTCCCACCGCAGGCAGATGCTGTGTGGGTGGTTCAAGATAATGCCCATGAAACATTCACCTCCAAGTCTGTTTCTGTCTCCACCCCTGACCTGACCCCAAGAGAGTATGTCTCAGACAGATGAAAGGCTTCATGTAGGATGGTGGCACCTCCACAGCACATGGGCTTTGGGGACAGGCTGACCTGCCTCTTGGCCCTGCACCTTATACTTAATATCCCAGGACCTTGGGCCAATCCCTTTACCCTCTGACCTCAGTTTTCCATCTGTAAAACATGGATAACATTTCAAGATATCTGTGCATGGATTACATGAAATAACATGGGTCATGTGACCACCTGAGCATCCTACCTCAGGAACTTCGCTGTCCTTGAGTGCGGGGAAGGAGACTGCCATGTAGGGTTGTTCAACCATGAGTCCCCACCTCCCCCCCAGACACCACTTTCCCAGACAGATACCTGCTCATGGCAGGCCAATGACCCAAACTCTGAAATGGCTCTTGAGGAAATTTTCAAGGAGATTTGTCTGTTTAATTCATTTTCTAGAAATATCTGAGTTCTCAACATAGAATGAGAATTGTTCCAGAAATAATCATGCTTTTCAAATTCTCCATCCTTGGAGGTTTGATAGAATAAAGATGCAGAGGATGGAACTGAGCTAGGCTTAGGGTTGGGGAAGAGAAAGAGGGAGAAAGGCAAGGAGGGCCCATGTTCTGTCAGCTGCATCTCCCAAGGGGTACTGGGCCAGTTCTCATCTGACCCTTGAGGACCCTGCAAGGAGGATACAGTCAGATGCAGGCGGAGGGTTTGCCAAGTGCAGCTCCCTAGGGAGATGGAGCAAATTACTGGCTGGGCCATATCTGAGCCCTTGTCTGATGCCAAGTCTGTGTGCTTTGTCTGAATGCCACCATGTGCTGCTGTCCTGGAGAAATGGGGGCCTCCAGGAGCAGCCTCCTATGTGTCTCCGGGTCTAATGGCCCTGAGGAGGGGGCTTTGCTTCCAGGGAGGACTACTGCCACCCCTGTTTAGAAGACAAAGGCACTAATTATTGAGATCCAATGGGAGAGAGAGAGAGAGAGCAATACAGGAGTAACAACCACTGTGAAGGGAAATGTTTTCATTTAATTTTCCATAGAAGAGTCATTTGCTGTGCAGAGGTGATCCAGGAAAGGTGGGTAATCGCTTGAAACAAGCATCGCAGGGTGGCTGTGGAATTACTGGGCCCTGCTATCTCTTAATATTAGATGTTGAACATATTGGTTGGTTGACTCAGATGCAATTTCAGACTTCAGGCTCTGGCTGGCTCCATCTGTGTGCATGATCCTGTTTCCAGGAGCTGCTCATGGCATGATTGCCTGGTGCTCCTCAAGGAATTGATGCTGCCTGCTGTCTCTCCTCCTGGGACAAGGGACAGGATCCCTGATGCCTAGCACAGTGCTGGGCACTCAGCGCCTAGACTCCGGAGGCTATTGCATCACAGAACCCAGAGCCACAGGGAGCTGAGCTTTGCAGAGAGTTGGGTGACCATGATAGCAAGGACAGTGAAATCTTGCTATCCTGCATGAGGCGGAAAGTGGAAGACAGTGGGAGGAGATTTTCCACAAATGGAAGCTTATCCCTCTAAGCACAGGGATGTGTTTTGTCTCTGCCTGTGTATTTATTATGTGTGGTTGCCTGCACTTACATTGTATCGAAGGGGCTGGCAATATTTTGACATAGTAACAAGTATAGTTTTCATTCTCTGTGACGCCTCTTTTAACCCCACTGCTTTAAATTTAGAATACTAACCTCATCCCATTAAAACCAGACCTTGAAGCTGAAATATGTTGAACTCACTCCCTGGGGAGAAGGAAGGTACTGTAGACCAAAGGAAGTGATGCTTGGCTACCTGATCCTAGGTTACAGCAGCTACGTCAGGAGGATGTGGAATCTATCTCAGGGTAGAGAAGGGCTTGGTCCTCCATCCTGGGGCTGGGGCGGTGGGGGGTTGCTCAGGGAGGCACCAAGACCCTCCAAGCCCCCTACCTTCCCACCACCCCTCAGTCTGATCCAGTACCTAGCTGAGAGATGGGTCTAGGCTGAGGTCTAGGTTTGAGAAAACCCTGAAATGTTCTAGAATGGGGCAGGAGGGCATCCACGGGCTGTAGAAAGTCTGAGAGGGGGTACTGGCCGTGAGAAAGACATTGCTGGAAAGGAGAGCCTGCAGTCATGTGGGAGAGCACCTTCTTAGTCAGTGCAGAGTGGAGGGTGGACAGGCCGGGTGCTGGTGAGCACAGCAGCTGCCCACAGGCACTGAGGTCCCCCTGCCCGCAGCCCAACACCCTACGCACTCAGGCCTGTGTGGTATTCACAGCCTTTCAGAGCTCAGATACCACTCTTGTGAAAAATGGAGGAAGAAAATTCTGAGTGGACTTGGGGGGAAAAGCCTCATACATATGAAATACATATGATTAATTTTTCTGGAATCAGCAGAATGAGGACTTGAGAGAGAAGTTATATTTAATAAAAAAGATTAGAAAATATATACTTTTTTTGCACATTCATATTTGTAGACCAAAAAATACCCAAAACAAAACAAAAAACAAAACAAAACAAAAAACCCCAAAACCTTTGCTGCTAGTGCTGCCCATTGTAGGATGTGCCTGGTGCAGAATGAGTGCTCAACAAATCATAGCTAGTTTTATTATTTCATTGTTAACCAGGAATAAATGGAGGCATTAGAGGAAATAGAATGAGCAAAATTCCTTCACTTTTTTTTTTTTTTTAAGTTTTACTTACGTAAGTAAGCTTGACACCTGACATGGGGCTCAAACTCAGGACCCTGAGGTTGCATTCTCTTCCAACTGAGCCAGCCACGTGCCCCCAAATCTGCTCAAATTTAAGAGAGTTTATGAAAACCATTAAGAAGCTGAAATAATTTTTGGCTATGTTTCTCTATTATATACACTACAGATTGACTCTCTGCTAGAAAAGATAAGAATATCAGCATTATTTATATTTTTTTATATATGCTGTCTTAACACTGTCCTATCATAATTTGTTTTTTATTTTATCTGAACACACAATATCCTTATTCTATGTTATAAGCAGAATTCCTGGCTTTGTTTAGTATTAGTTATAGATGTAAACAGATTCATTGCTTACCACCAGTTTTTAAATAATTTTTCCATCTCTGAATGCTTTATTTTAATTAATCTCTTAACTGTCTAGATTTTAAAAAAATTTTATGAATATTCTTCATTTATTTTATTAACACATTATAATTCTGTAAGTGTGTAATTTTCCTGCATCGTACTGAATAGTATGGATGGCTTAGAGAGACCGAATGAGACTGTCTAGATTTTTTGTAAAGAGGTTTTTTTTTTTTAAAGGAAAGACAGGGATTTGGTTATTTCTAAGTTTTTCATGTTTGCATGTGTTAACCTATTGCTTAAATGATCTTATAAGATGTCTTGACTTTTATACTTAAATGATATCTTGGCTGGGTATTGCAGTTTTTCTCTCTCAGGATTTGTAAATGTTGCTCTGTTGTCTTTTGATGTCGCTGTTGCTATGGAGAAATTTGAAGCCAGATTGATATTTTTTACCTTTCTAGGTTATTTAATTCCTGTCAGGATGCCTTGAGAATTATTTATTTATCCTTAAATTATAATAGTTAACTAGCAAATGAGATATTTCAAAATTATGTACTTTATTTATAGTTCCTAGATTAAAATGTGCTTTTTAAATCTGTAGATTATTTTCCTCCTAATTTCAGATACTTTTTTGATTTATTATCTGGGACATGTTTTGGGACAAGTTTTGATTGTTTTTATCTGTTTTCCCTCACAATCATTTCTTTTGTCATTTTTCTCATTTTCATGTGTTCATTATCCAGTTGCCCAATGTCAGTGAGCCTTAGTCTCATCACTATAAAGTTGGGAAAACATGCCTATCTCACACGGCAGTCCCCAGGATTAAAAGACTTACTGTATGTAAAGCTCTTAAAACAGTGCTCAGCCCAGAACAACCCATATACAGGTGGTAATGATTATTATTTTTAAGGATTTTTATTGTTATTACTGCTAGTCACAGTGAAGTGGTTAATTATTAGGATTCTGGAGCCAGATTGCAGCATTTTAGCTGTGTGAACTTGGACGAGATACTAAAGCTCTCTGTGCCTTATTTTCCTTCTCTGCAAACTAGAGATAATAATTATCCCTACTTTGTAAGATTATAATGAAGATTAATGGTTAATATTAATAATGTGCTTAGAACAGTCTGAGCCCACATAGGTGCTGTGTATGTTGTTAAATATCTTCTCAGGCTTTTCCTGAAGATGAGCAATTATTTTCAGTAGTTTTTATACCCTTTCTTGCAGTTTCTAATGTATTATTAGTTCTGTAATGATGTTGTTTTGCTATTGATTTGCTTCCTTATGTCTGCACTCTTTTTTTTTTTTTTCATTTCATTGTTTTATCCTCCCGTCTCTGAGTTGTCTCACTATACACATCAGGCCTTTTAAAGTTGCTCTTTAGTTTAGAGTGAACGTGGGGCACTTACTACCGCGCCTTGAGTCATGTTTCTTTCTAGGTAGGGTCCTTTGTTCTTGCAGGCTGTGCCCCTTTCCTAATTGTTACTATTTGTGCACATGTAAGGAATGTGCCTGTCAGTTGTTGCTTGTGTGATTGCATCATGTCATGGGGCTCCCTCTCCAGCAGTGGTGTCCATGCTTCTGCCTGCTTGTTCGACACACTGCTGACTGTCCTCCTTGTTTGAGGCCCATTCACTTCCCCTGGGGCTTCTGTGCATTCAGTGTTTCCCTGGGTTTCTGTATCCTGGGGGCATGACATGAGGGAAGTGCAGTCTCTGAGAACATCTGGGCCAGTGGTCTCCTCAGATCGCTGAGGGATTAACACTGGAGTGACTACCATTACCTTGACCATGACCTCAGAGCTTTCCTCCCCGCAGGGTGTCTCCGTTTCCCGCAGGGAGGGTCCATCCTCACATTTGCCCACATCCACTTTTCTCTCAGTGGCTGGCAACCACTTCCACTTTGCCTCAGTAAGGAAAGGAAAGACCCCCACTCCCACCCCTTCATCTCCAGTTTTCTTTGTTCTGGGTTTAAAGGCATTAGTGGGAATTCTCAAGATTTTGTAGCCTCCCTCATGTGTTCTCTGGCATGGGCAGGTGGGACATGGTGCAGTGGGTGCTACACTTCTTCTGTCTGATGCCATTTCTGTCACCAGTTCAGCTGGAAACCCCTGACTGCCTTTTGATGAATCTTTCTCCTTTTTTTGTCACTGCCTCTCCAGCAATCTTTAAAAGACCACTACATTATCAAATCTATAGAGTAAGCCAGGAAAGTGCCTCTGAACTTGAATAAGGGCTTTAAAATGTGGCCAATATGTGCCCTTCCTTTCTTCCCCCCCACTGAATGAAGCAAAAACAGTCGCCCTGAAATGGGGTTGATTCCAAAGCACTCCCATAATTGCAGAGAAATATAAATTCTCTCAACTGTCTCACAGGCTTGAGGACAGCAAGGGTCAGGTTGGCTAATTTTAATTATATTCGGTTAGCATGTCTTGAAGCCCATAAATCTAAATGCCAATAAATTAATATATCATGCTGAAGGCCTCCCAGCACAGCGTTAAATCAGCTACGCAGGGAGTGCCACATAGAATAGGGCAAACTCCCAGAAGCACTAGCATTTCAATTTCACTGTATTAATCTGTCATTAAAGGGGCCCTCAAGTCCCAGTGTCCACATGTATGACTGTGAGCAATGGTAATTTGCTGAGTATAAATTCAGCGCACTCTACCCTTGGCTTCTGCACAGCTGTCCACCCCCAAAGCCTGCAATATGGGTGCCAAGCCTCCTGTGCCGGTAAGCCTGGTATGGCTTCAGGGAAAGGGGGGTTCTTTTAGTGCAGGAATGTTATAGTTAGGCTGAGTTTAGGTACCTCTGGCCCTGGCCATTGATATCAAAAAGGATTTAAAAGCTAGGCATTTAAAAAAATTCCAGTATAGTTAACATACAGTATTCTATTAGTTTCAGGTATACAATGTAGTGATTCAACACTTCCGCACAACACCTGGTGCTCATCACAAGTGCCTTCCTTAATCCTCATCACCTATCTCATTCCCCTTCTTGCTGCGCGTCTGGTAACCAGCAATTTGTTCTCAATAGTTAAGAGTCTGGTTTTCCTCTCTTTTTTTCCACTTTGCTCATTTTTTCCCTTAAATTCCACATATCTGTGAAATCATATGGTATTTGTCTTTCTCTGACTGACTTATTTCACTTCGCATAATACTCTCTAGCTTCATCCACATGGTTGCAAATGGTAAGATTTCAGTCCTTTTGAAGGCTGAATAATACTCCATTGTATGTATATGTGTATATATATATGCATGTGTGTGTATATATATATGCATGTGTGTGTGTATATTTATATATATATATACCACATCTTCTTTATCCATTCATCTATCAATGGACACTTGGGCTGCTTCCATAACTTGGCTATTCTAGATAATGCTATAAACATAGGGATACATGTAACCTTTTGAATTAGTATTTTTGTATTTTTTGGGTAAATACCCAGTAGCATGATTACTGGGTCTTAGGGAGTTCTATTTTTAACATTCTGAGGAACCTCCATACTGCTTTCCATAGTGGCTGCACCAGTTTGCATTCTCACCAACAGTGCAAGATGGTTCATTTTTCTCCACAATCTCATCGACACTTGTTTCTTGTGTTTTTGATTTTAGCCATTCTGACAGGTGTGAGGTCATATCTCATTGTAATTTTTTTAAGGTTTTATTTATTTATTTGAGAGAGAGAGCAAGCGAGCACAAGAGGGGGGAGGGGCAGAGGGAGAGGGAAAGCAGACTCCTTGCTGGGCAGGGAGCCGGACATAGGGCCCGATCTCGGGACCTGAGATCATGACCTGAGGCGAAGGCAGATGCGATGCCTAACTGACTGAGACACCAAGGCGCCCCTCTCATTGTAGCTTTGATTTGCATTTCCCTGATGAGTGATGTGACATTCATGTTGGTTGGCCATCTGGATGTTTTTTTTGGAGAAATGTCTGTTCATTTCTTCTGCCCATTTTTAATTGGATTATTCCATTTTTATAGGGTGTTGATTTGTAAAAGTTCTTTATATATTTTGGATACTAACCCTTTATTAAATATGTCATTTGCAAATATCTTCTCCCATTCAGTAGGTTGCCTTTCAGTTTTGTAGATTGTTTCCTTTGCTGTGCAGAAACTTTTTATTTTGATGAAGTCCCAATAGTTTATTTTTGACTTTGTTTCTCTTACCTCAGGAGCCATATCTAGAAAAATGTTGCTATGAGTGATGTCAGAGAAATTACTGCCTGTGCTCTCTTCTAGGATTTTTATGGCTTCAGGTCTCACATTTAGATCTTTAATCCATTTTGAATTTATTTTTGTGTATGGTGTAAGTAAGAAAGTGGTTCAGTTTCATTCTTTTGCATGTAACTGATCAGTTTTCCCAACACCATTTGTTGAAGAGACTCTTTTTCCCATTGAATATTCTTTCTGCTTTGTTGAAGATTAAGTGACCATATAATTGTGGGTTAATTTCTATTCCATTCTATTGCTCTATGTGTCTATTTTTGTGCCAGTACCATTCTGTTTTGATTACTACAGCTTTGTAATATATCTTGAAGTCTGGAATTGTGATACCTCCAGCTTTGCTTTTTTTTTTTTTCAACATTGCCCTGGCAGTTTGGGGTCTTTTGTGGTTCCATATAAATTTAGGATTTTTTTTTCTAGTTCTGTGAAAAATGCTATTGGTATTTTGATAGTGATTACCTTAAATGTATAGATTGATTTGGATATTATAGACATTTTAACAGTATTTGTTCTTCCAATCCATGAGCATGGAATGTCTTTCCATTTCTTTGTGTCATCTTCAATTTCTTTCATCAGTGTTTTATAGGTTTCAGAGTACAGGTCTTTTACCTCTTTGGTTAGGCATTTTCCTAGGTATCTTATTATTTTTGGTGTGATTGCAAATGGGGACTGTTTTCTTAATTTTAATTTCTGCTGCTTCATTATTAGTGTATAGAAGTGCAACAGATTTCTGCACATTGATTTTGTATCTTGCGACTTTACTGAATTCATTTATCAGTTCTAGTAACTTTTTGGTAGAATCTTTAGGGTTTTCTATACAGAATATCATGGCATCTGCAAATAGAGAAAGTTTTATTTCTTCCTTACCAATTTGGATGTATTTTATTTCTTTTTGTCATCTGACTGCTGGGGCTAGAACTTCCAGCACTATGTTGAATAAAAGTGGTGAGAGTGGACATCCTTGTCTTGTTCCTGACTTTGGGGAAAGGCTCTCGGTTTTTTCCCATTGGGCATGATGTTTGCTGTGGGTCTTTCCATATATGGCCTTTATTATGTTGAAGTATGTTCCCTCTAAACATATTTTGTTAAGAGATTTTATCATCAATGTATGTTGTTCTTTTTCAAATGCTTTCTCTGTGTCTATTGAAATGATCATATGGTTTTTATCCTTTCTCTTATTGATGTGATGTATCATGTTGATTGATTTGCAAATATTGAACCACCCTTGCATACTGGGAATAAATCCCACTTGATCCTGATGAATGATTCTTTTAATGGATTGCTGGATTCTGTTTGCTATTATTTTTTTTGAAGATTTTTGCATCTATGTTCATCAGAGATATTAGCTGTAATTCCCTCCCTGCCCCCTTCCCCCCTGTGGTGTCTTTATCTGGTTTTGGTATCAGGGTAATGTTGGCATCATAGATTGAATTTGGGAGTTTCTTTTCTTTTCTATTTTTTGAAATAGTTTGAGAAGAATAGGTATTAACTCTTCTTTAAATGTGTGGTAGAATTCACCTGTGAAGCTGTCTGGTCCTGACCTTTTGTTTGTTGGAAGTTCTTTTTATTACTGATTCAATCTCCTTGCTGGCAATCAGTCTATGCAAATGTCCTATTTCTACCTGCTTCAGTTTTGGCAGGCTATATGTTTCTAGAAATTTATCCATTTCTTCTAGGTTGTTCAGTTTGTTGGCATATAGTTTTTCATAGTATTCTCTTACAATTGTTTGTATTTCTGTGGTGTTGGTTGTTATTTCTCCTCTTTAATTTGTAATTTTATTTAGTTGAGTCCTTTCTCTTTGCTTTTTTTTATGAGTCTGGCTAGAGATTTATGAATTTTGTTTACTTTTTTTAAAGAAACAGCTCCTGGTTTTGTTTATCTGTTCTACTGTTTTTTTAAGTTTCTGTATAATTTATTTCTGCTTTAATCTTTATTATTTCCTTCCTTCTGATGGTTTTGTGTTTTGTTGTTTTTCTTTTTCTAGCTCTGTTAGGTGTAAAGTTAGGTTATTCATTTGAGATTTTCTTGCTTCTTGAGGTAGGTCTGCATTGCTATAAACTTCCCTCTTAGAACAGCTTTTGCTGCATCCCAAAGGTTTTGGACCATTGTGTTTTCATTTTCATTTTCATTTGTTTCTGTATACTTTTGGATTTTTTCTTTGATTTCTTGGTTAACCTGTTTATCGTTTAGTAGTCTTTTATTTAACCTCTATGTATTTGTGGGTCTTTCCAGATTTTTTTCCAGGCTGATTTCTAGTTTCATTTGCTGTGGTCAGAAAAGATGCATGGTATGACTTCGATCTTTTTTTAATTTGTTGAGACTTGTTATGTGGCATAATATATGATCTATTCTGGAGAATGTTCCATGTGCACCTGAAAAGAATGTGTATTCTTCAGTTCTAGGATGGAATGTTCTGAATATGTCCGTTAAACCCATCTGGTCCAGTATGTCATTTAAAGCTATTATTTTCTTACTGATTTTCTGTTTAGATGATCTGTCCATTGATGTAAATGGGGTTTTAATGTCCCATAGTATTATTGTATTATTATCAATTAAGTTCCTTTATGTTTGTTATTAACTGTTTTATGTATTTGGGTGCTCCCATTTTGGGTGCACATTTACAATGATATCTTCTTGTTGGATTGTCCCATTTATTATTGTATAGTGTCCTTCTTTGTGTCTTGTTACAGTCTTTGCTTTAAAATCTATTGTGTCTGATAAAAGTATTGCTACTCTGGCTTTCTTTTGACATCCATCTCCATGATAGGTATTTCTCTATCCCCTCATTATCAACCTGCATGCGTCTTTAGGTCTGAAATGAGTCTCTTGTAAGCAGCATATAGATGGGTCTTGTTTTTTAATCTCTTCTGTCACCCTATGTCTTTTCATTGGAGCATTTAGCCCATTTATATTCAGAGTAATTATTGATAGAAATGTATTCATTGCCATTTTATTACTTGTTTTGTGGTTGTTTCTGAAGAATTTCTCTGATCCTTTCTTTTTCTTGGTTTGCTGGTTTTCTTTAGTGACATATTTGGATTTCCTTCTCTTTATTATTTGCATATCTATTAGTGGTTTTTGATTTATGGTTACCATCAGGTTTTTATATAACCTCTTCTGCATATAGCAGTCTATATTAAGTTGGTGGTCATTTAAGTTTAAACCCATTTTTTACTCCTCTCCACCCTACATTTTAGGTATATGTTGTTATATTTTATATCCTTTTATTTTATAAGTTCCTTGACTGATTTTTTGCAGAAATATTTATTTTTACTTTTTTTGTCCTTCCTACCTACCTTTATTTTATCATTTTTGGTCTTTCGTTTCTGCTCAGAGAGTCCCTTTAATATTTCTTGCAGGGCTAGCTTAGTGGTCATGAACTTCTTTAGTTTTTGTTTGCCTGGGAAACTTTATCTTCTTATTCTGAATGAGAACCTTGCTCCTCAAGTATTCTTGGCTGCACATTTTTTCCATTTAGCACTTTGAATATATCATGCCACTCCTTTTGGCTTGGAAAGGTTCTGCTGAAATATCCATTGATAGCATTATGAGTTTTCCCTTGTATGTAACTGCCTTCTTTTGTCTTGCTGCCTTAAAATTTTTTTCTTTATCACTACATTTTGCCATTATAATTGCAATATGTCTTGGTGTGGATCTGCTTTTGTTGTTTTGTTGGAGGTTCTCTGTGCCTCCTGGATCTGGATATCTGTTTCCTTCCCCAGATTAGGGATGTTTTCAGCTATTATTTCTTCAAATAAATTTTCTGCCCCCTTTTCTCTCTCTTCTTCTGGGACTTTTATAATATGAATGTTAATATGTCTATTGGAGTCACTGAATTCCCCAAGTCTATTCTCATTTTGCATTAATTCTTTTTTCTCTCTTTTGTTCAGCTTGATTACTCTCCACTACTCTGTCTTCTAGGTCACTAATTTGTTCCTCTGCTTCTTCCAGCCTGCTTGCTATTCATTCCATCAAGCCTGTTTCTAATCTCGCTTATTGAGCCCTTTATCTCACTATGTTATTCCTTATCTCTGTGTTAAGGGTCTCAGTGATGTCTTCTACTCTTTTCTCAAGTCCAGTGAATATCTTTATGATCATTACTTTAACTTTTCTGTCAGGCATGTTACTTATATCTCTTTCACTTTGATCTCTGGCCTTGGCCTTGTTCTGTTCTTTCATTTGGGACAAATTCCTCTGTCGTTTCATTTTGTCTAAGTCTCTTTGCCTGTTTCTCTGTGTTAGGAAAGTCTAGCTATGTCTCCTGTTCTTGAGGGTAATGGCCTTATGAAGAAGAGGTCCTGTAGTGCCCTGCAGTGCATTTTCCCCTATTCCCTAGGGTCTGGCGTTTCTAAGAGTGTCTCCAAAGTGTGCTGCATACACTCTGCTGTTGTGTTCTGACCACTTTATCCTCAGGCCAGTCATCTGCAGAGGCTCTCCTTACCCGCTGTGGACAGTGTTTGGTCCCTGGCCTGAATGTGGTGTGTTTTAACTAGGCGTACTCTGGTCTGCTTTTGAAATGAGACCTGTCACTGTCACCACTGAAACTGAAGCTCTGCAAAACTCCCAGGTCAGAAGACATGGTGTTGCAAGTGTTTGGGCTGGTCTTCTGAGGGATGAGGCTCACCGCACTGGGACTGAGGCAAGTGTGGCTGCGAAGGGCAGTTCCATCAGAGCAGGACTTAGTGTCAGCAAATTAGGTCATGAGTGTTGGGACTGCACTGGTTCCTACAGGTGGCCCGGTGCTTATGCTGAGGGGCAAAGGAGGTAAATGACACCTACCAATTCCTTTGTTCCCAGAAATGTCTCTGTAAATGCTGCCTCTTTTGCACATGCTCTGAGATGAGCAAATAACCTCCTCACTGTGTACCCCAGGTGCTCGTCACATTGCTGTTTTCATATGTCCATGGGTTATTTGCCCTGCTTTATCTCCAAGAGCAAGCAGTGCAGTGCCCTTGGAGCTCTATCTTAGCCAAGCCCAGTGATCTTTAAAACTCCAGGCTTTAAGCTTAGCTGGTTGCAAGAACTCACCAAATCCAGACCTTCTCACTTTCCAAGCCAATTGCTATGGGGATTTGTCTTCCCCGTTTGGGCTCCCCTGTGTGCTATTCTGTCTCTTGTCCTTCTCAGCAACTGCAGTCCCCTTCCCATGGCAGTGGCCATGATCCATTTCTCACTCAAACTGTGTCTCTACACATCCTACCTATTCGATGTGGCCTCTTTTCTACCTTTAGTTGTGGAGTTTGTTCTGCCAGTCTTCAGGTTGATTTCTGGGTATTAAGGATGCTTTGATAGTTATCAAGTTGTATTTGTGGGAGGAGGTGAGCCTAGGGTCCTCTTAGTCCACCATCATCTTCTCTGAAAACTTGGCCTTTTATACTCAGGCTGGAGAAGACTTGGATTTGATCTGAACTGGAATCCAGGTGAGGCAGCCAAGGAGCCCAATCTCATGTATGCCACTTTATTTGATATTAACCCAACTTTATGGCTTGGTGAGTCAGACAACACCTAGTTCATGATGTGTGGCCAAGGTTGCATAGGAGCTTGGTGGCCCGTGGTTAAGCATTCAATCTTCACTAAGACCCTGTAGCAAGCCAAAACCTGTTTTCTCAAAAGGAGAGTAGTTATCCAAAGAGAATGGAAGGGCTTTGCTCCAAAATGTTAGGGTACATACTGTGATTCACCCATAGGGGTGTGACAGAGGCTACAAAGAGCGCTTGCCTGCCATCGAAGCTTCAAGCACCATTGGATCTGCTGGGCCATATGGCCCCAGTGGCAGAGCAGCTTGGGTGGCAGCCTGGACCTGTTGCAGAGCTTTCTTCGTTGAGAGCCTCACTGAAAACTAGCAACATTTTGGGTCATTCAGTAAATGATCCAGTGTAACACACTCAAATGAGGACATGTAGCCTCCAAAATCCAAAAATGTCCCACTAGGTGTGGTACCTCTTCTTTACTAGTAGGGGGTACAGATGTAGCAATGTGTCCCTTCACTATAGAAGGGATATCTCACCATGCCCTAGATCACTAGATCCCTACAACTTTTATTATTGTGAAAGGACAATGAATTTTTGTGGGATTTATTTCTCACCCTCTAGAACACAAATGTTTTACCAAAGTGTCTAGAGTTAATGTTACTTCTTGAGTTCAGTCAGCATAACATCATTAATGTAGTGGCCCAGCATAATGGCCTATGGAAGAGAAAGGTGACCAATATTCCTGCAGACTAAATTATAACATGGGGCTAGAGAGTTGATATCCCCCTTAAGTAGGACAGTGAAGGTGTATTGTTGGACTTGCCAACTGAGGGCAAACTGCTTCTGGTGATTTATGGATAGGTGTGGAGAAAAAAGCATTTGCCAGATCAGTAGCTGCATACCAGGCACCAGGGGATGTTAATTGTTCAAGCAATGAAACCACATCTGGTACTGCAACTGGAGTCACTACCTGGTTTAGTTTGTGATAATCCACTGCTCTCTGCAAGACCCATCTGTCTTCTGCATGAGCCACATAGGTGAATTGAAAGGCGATGTGGTGGGAATCACCACCCCTGCATCCCTCAAGTCCTTGGTGGTGGCACAATCTCTGCAGTCTCTCCAGGAATCAGGTATTGCTTTGGTTTGCTATTTTCCTAGGTACAGGCAGTTCTAGTGGCTTCCGTTTGCTCTTTCCTATCATAATAACCTTTACTTTACAAATCAGGGAACCATTGTAGGGATTCTGCCAGTTTCTGGGTATGCCTACTCCAATTATGCATTCTGGAACTGGAGAAATAGCCACATGATGGGCTCCACTATGAAACAGACCCCAGTTAACACTCCATTGATCACCTGACCCCCATGAGTGCTTATTCTGACTGGTGAACTACAGTGATGTTTTGGGTCTCCTGGAATTAGTGTTAGGTCAGAGCCAGTGTCCAGTAATTCTCCAAAGTCTGATTTTCTCACTTCCCCCAGTTCACAGTCACTCTGGTAAATAGCCACAGGTTGCTTTAGGGAAGGCTGGGGTAAAGATTAACAGCAGAAATTTTGGCACTATAGTGGAGTCTTTCCTCAAGGTGACCCATCCCCTTCATTCAAGGGATTCTGGGTCCATAACTTGGCTTGTCTGGGAATTGGTTGATTAAGGGACTTTCTGTTTTGGTAATTCAAGTCAGATTTGGCTCACTGAAGTTGCATAAAGTAAGCATAAGTTCTTTTGCCACTAACGTAAGTGTAAGAACCTAAAGAACCCTGCATTTCTCTGCCCCTACACTTTCTCTCAGTGTTAACACTTGCCTATTGACTTGTCTCTTTCCCAGTAAGCTGTAAAGTTCTCGAGGAGAGGGTTGTGTGTGACTTACCTTTGCCTCCCCAGTATAGGGCTTTGCACTTAGCCAACATGCAGTGAATGCTTGTTCAATGAAAGTGTGTTTTTAAACTCTGGTGCTGAAAATGTCTGAAGGATGCATTTGACCCCTCTTGGATTGACCTGTCCAGGTGAGAGGTGTGGACATTCAAGACCATTCTCACGGGTGTGACTGAGCTTTAAAAGGCACATTCTCAAATTTCACTTAAACCTCTCCATTCTGCATATCCTGTCAGTGATGCTGGAGACTTGGCATACCTTGCATGATTTTTTGTTGTTGTTGCTTTTGACAGCCTTTGCTGTCTGTCAACATGATTCTCTATAAATTGTTCTAATTTATAAGGCATTTCACACTACACAAGGCTGGCAGGAACATGGGGGCGAGGTGGAGTAAGGGAAGCCAGCTCGGAGGCTTGTAAAGCTGTTTGGGTTCATGTAGAATGTTGTGGAGGGGTTGTTCCCCTGGCTGGAGCATGGGATCAGTGCTGGGCAGGAATTTTAATCAAAGGCAAAAAGTTGGCACTTCTGGGATTTGCCACTTTCCCCAGGTCCCAGCTCTGCCCTGCAGTGCCTGGAAATTCCTGCATCAAGCAGTGAATTATTCAGCAGGACAAGGCACGTAAACAAAGAGGTGGAAGTGTTCGCCTTAGCTCTAGTATGCAGAGGTGAGTGAAGAGACTCCACAGTGGCAAGGAGCATAAACTTAGTGTGGAAACAAGAACATTTACAATGCAAATGATTTTTAACCAGCCTTGTCTAACCAGAAGCAAAAAATCAGAGCATGCTTTATGTTAGTCTACTGATTTATTTATCTATCTATCCTCATCAGGGATGGTAACATAGCATACTTTATTTATTTGAGAGTTCATGATTTATTGTTATTTTTAAGGTTATGTGAGTGTCATTTCACAGAAATGCATGTGGTCTTATGTATGCGTTGGCCCGAAATTTAACTTATAAAATGCATTTATCTTATGAAGCAGTTGTTTGCCATATTTAAAAGTTGTATCAAGGTTGCACAGATGATTTATCTTGGGACTTTGGGGGTCGATTTGATATTCTCACTTCAGGGTTTGAAAAAGAAAGGCAGAGAATTTACTTCTGGCATCATGTCAGTAGGGAAGTACGTTAGAATTTTGAGGATGGGGTCTGTTTTCAAACTACACCTTCTCCCTCCATCCTCTGCTCTGCCCACATGCATATCCACCAGGAGACTCAGAGCCTCACTGAGTGTGGACAGCACAGAGCCATGGTGGAGGCAAGTGGTGTGGCCCACGGCAGCAGATAAGGGGAGACACTGCATTACTGCTTAAGGGAAGGCCAGTGGACAAACTCTTCAGGTATCTTAAATTTCTTTCTTTGATTCCCTACCAGTTGAAATAAACGTCTCACCCTTTCCTTTAACACTGAGCTATTGTTCATGCTGCTGGTTGTCCTTTAGCAAACAGATCCTCTCAATTAGAAACAGTATTTTCTCAAACACCTTATTTCCTTCCACGTTACATCATTTAGCTCATTCTTCATTGTATTTATATTTTGTTTACATACTTTATCTCTCCAGACAGACTATAGGCTATCTGACTGCAGGATTCATGATTGATTTGTCTTTGTATTACTGATATAATCATTGCTAATAATAATATGTAGATGACTTATATATGTTTAATGAGTGAGTGAATAAATGAATGAATGAAATCTCAGATCTTAATACTCTGTAAAAAAAAAGCTACATGTTGCATATTTATTTTTATCCTAACAATTAGCCTGGGGCAAAGAAGCAGACACAGGCATATTTATTACTTTGTCAAGAATAAATAACATTGCTATAATATGAAAAGAGCCCTTTACAGGGCAGATTACCATTAGTTGAATATAAAAAGAAAACATTATGTTGAGATGTTGCAAATAAACAGTTTGATTTTGCTTGAGGCTAGTCATAGAACATTTTGGGACCCCAGAGCCAAGAAAAGGGTGTGAGGTCAGACAATAAGAGCTTCCAGTAGGGATTGCAGTCACTGAGGCTTCACATGGGTGCAAAGGCCCAACTAAACTGTATGTACCAAATAACATTTCTAAGTTGTTGGGGGTACTATGGGGGTTGCTACAGAAATATGCAATTTATTCAGAATTAGAATAGATTTAACAAAGACTTCATGAAAAAAATCCAATCCCAGTCCAGGGGAACTCAGCCCAGGAAGGGAGACCAACATGTTAACAGGCAATTCTAGTGGCTGGATGTCTGTAGGACATGAACTGTGTCCTGGGTGTCATGGGTTCCCTGGTCAGCCTGCAGGAGTCAGGGCTGACTTTCCAGAGGAGGCAGCATTTGTGTTGAGAATCAAAGGAGAAGTAAGAATTTGCTGGGACTATTAGTGTTTGCTAGACAAAAATGTCCTGGGTAAAGGGACCAGCACAGGCTAAGTCAGAAAGTGTGTGTGTGTGTGTGTGTGTGGTGCATGTGTGCACATGTGAGTGTATGTGCATGCACATGTGAGTATATGTGCATGCACATGCACACATGGGGAGGCAGGGGAGATGGGGAGAGAGAAAACGGTTCCTTCGATGACTTAGGGGTAGTTTAGCTTTGTTGGAGGATAATATGTGTAATATTTTACCCTCAAAGTGGTTCCAGAAGGGATTGCTTGAGGCTTACAAAGATGCATCAACTGTAGTTACACTCAGTCACTGAGCACAGAATTATCACACAGCTGCCAAAAGCAAGGTGCAGCTCTGGGGGCTAAGATACAGAAATGGATGAAATGCATGCCCTGCCTGCATGGGCCTACATTTCATAAGAAAGGCAAACAATAAACAACGTAAGTGAGTAGAATCTGTGCAGTGCCAGAGAGTGGCAAGTGTTAAGAAAAACTAAGCAGGAAAGGATGGAAGGCGTGAGGGATGGTGGGGTTGCTACTTTGAAGCAGGTGTTCAGGAAAGGCCCACCTGGGTGACATTGACATCAAGAGCAGAAAGAAGGGATGCTGTTTTAGAGGGGAGGGGGGTGGGGAGATGACTTAGCCCGGTGATGGGTATTAAGGAGGGCACGTACTGCGTGGAGCACTGGGTGTTATACGAAAACAATGAATCATGGATCACTACATCAAAAACTAATAATGTATTGTATGATGACTAACATAACATAATAAAATAAAATAAAATTAAAAAAAAAAAGAAGGGATGCTGTAAGCTAGACGCCCAAGGTTCCCTGTTCTTTGATGTGCAAATGAAATGGTCTCCAACTCCTTGAGGCCTCTACTGCAGACCCTTCTCCCAGTGGTGCAAATAACCAGCTTCTCTATGTGTGACAGACACTAGGCAGAGAGGGGCAGTGGAGGGATTTTGCTTTGCCAGTTTACCTGGCTTCCAGTTGCTGTCTGAAGGCTCCTGCTTCTCTAGGTCTCATGTCCATGGCCTTCACAAGAGGCTGTCCTTCACATCACCATGATGCTGCCCACGCTGTCTGAATTCCTCAGCACAGAACATTACTGTCTGATTGGACATTCTGTGATAAAAGCGGCGTCTGGACCTGTGCAGAGTGCTGTAAATGTAGCTAGTGTGACTAAGGATCTAAATTGTAATCCAGCTTAAGTTTAATGACTTAAAAGGTAAATAACCGCAGGAAGCAGTGGCCACTGTATATTGGAGAGTGAGGTCCAGAGTAACTCCTGGAAGGCATGGGGCAGTGCTTTGGAGTGCTGGTCCAGGGTGAGGTTTGCAACTCCCTGTCTCTTTCCTGTCCAGGGCTCCCCACCAGGTAAGATATTTTAAGTGCCTAACTCACATGCATACATGCACGTGTATGCACATGTCCCTCTAGACAAACACTGATCTTCAGAGATTTCAGTCTATACTCCCAAGAAGACAGGCTGCCATGTCCACAGTGGAGTTGACACTGAACATTCATTTGTTCCTTCTCTCTTCTACCTTCACACTGTGCTCACTAGGTCCTGCTGGAAAATGGGAATCTGTTTTACTAATGACCTGATGCCTCTTAATGACCTTTCTGTTGGCCACAGCAAGGCTGATGGGAGCTTTGAAGTATAGCTTTGGCTGTTTTAGGGATGGGCTGGTGGGCTGTTTAAAAAACAACAGAGTAGATTGTGTTAAAAAAGGAGCAAACAAGAAAGATAAAGACCAGGAGAAACCAAGCCAGAAGTAGGTCCCAAAATGCAAGCCATCGTGATGAACATACTCTGTAGTTGTACCTCGGATATGACTGCTTATAGTCTAGACTTCTCTGTGAGGAGGGAAACTAAGCAGGTGCACAGCATGAGGGACGGGATGCAAAGTGGTTAAAAGCACAACCTTCACACTGAACCAATGTCACACCAGTATCCATGAGCACAACTGTGCCCAGACCTTGGGTTCTATACTGTTCTCCTCTATAAGGAACCAGGGCCACTTGTGGAAATAAGGACCAGGGCTGGGACAGTGAAAATACAAGATGACCCTAGAATGTCTTGTGCTAGAGAGAGGGTGTGCAGAGGACAACAAGGATGCTTCAAGGGGACAGAAGCCAGCTTGAGCAGGTGCCTACTGGCCACATCCAGGACAGTCTGATCAGCAAAATAAATGATAGTAATGGATTATCAAATGTGAAAAAAAAAAACAAGAATCCATGAGTCCATACTGCCAATAAATGATGAAATAGAAGGGAAGAGAAAAATCAAGTAATAAATGTAGAAGGAGTGGCAGAGTTGGGAAACTGGCCCCTACCGCACCGAGTGCCATTCGACTCAGAGAAGCATTGGGGGCTGCTCAAGTGACAGGTGACAGTCTGATGGCAAGTGGCCATTTACGTACTTTCAAAGTATCTCCTCACAGACCACTTACTGATTACAAAGAGAAGAGTAATGTTGTGGTGGAGAAAGCTGGCAGGTATCACCGTCACTGAATGATCAAAGTTAACATCATCAGAACTGGTGCAAATCAACATCATGTGCCTCCTGACATCACGCACCGAGAACATACCATCACTTTTGGGGATTCCTGCCAAAAACGAACAACCTGAATTTAATTATGAGAAAATATCAAACATCAGACAAACCCAAATGAGGGAAATTTGGGGAAGAAAAAAACCACTCTGCACTATTAAAAAATTTCAATATAATAAAAGACAAAGAAAGGCCAAAGAGTCATTAAATATTAAAGGAGGTTAAAAAGACATGAAAATTCTGCACCATAAAAAAATAGTAGCCAAGAAGAATATTCTTGGGAAATTGGTGAAATTTTAATAAGGTCTGTAGTGTAACACATTGCATTGTATCAGTGTTAAATTACCTGAATTGGATAATCATATCTTGAATCTGTAAGTGAGTGTTATTATTAGGATTTCCACTGTGAAGCACTTAGGGGTAAAAGAACATGTCAGCAATGTACTCTCAAATATTCAAACAGCCGAGAGAGTGAGAAAGAATGGTAAAGCAAAAACAGGGCAAAATGTTAATAATTGGTTTATAGACATTTTTTGTAATGTTCTTTCAATTTTCCTGTAAATTTGGAATTATTGGGAAAAAATACTAGGCTTTGGTGTCAGATTGCCTGGATTTGAACCTAAGCACTGCTACTTATTAGCTGTGTGTCTGTGGGCAAGTTACTTAACCTCTCTGGGTCTCAGCTTCTCTATTTAAACATAAGGAAACAGGGCCCTTTCAGAGCTGCAATGAGATTAAAGAATTAATACATGTAAAGCACTTAAAAGAGTGTCTGGCACATGGCACACACTGGACAGCTGGTGGTTGCTGTTTTTTGTACGTAGAGATGAAATCATGGCAACCAGGAAGGTGAGATGGGGATTTCTCCTGGAGACTCTCAGAGCGAGAATGCATGTGAGGAGGTAAGCAGTGTTCAGGACAACACCTTTTGCTCCTCAACCCAGGCCCTAGAACCACCCTAAACTCAGTCTGGGATTGGAGGTGGGAGGTGAGATTGGAGCAGGACCATGCCCACTTCCTGTTGTTCTGACAAGATCGGTGTCTCTTCGGAGGACCAGGAAGGGTGGCGGGCCAGCTGGCGTCATGCTGTCCTGGGATGCTGCTCCTCCCACCCAGCTGGTGAGAACGCAGTGTGCGGTGCCCCTAGCATGGGCCCCTTGGCTGTGTCTGAGCGGCAGCTAATGCATTTGGTGCCCAAGGGTGCTTGGGGCACTACCAGACACCGGGCTGGCTACTTATCCCATGGCAGGCCAGACAAGGGTCCTCGCTGCCTTTGGTGTCCTCACTGTCTAGCTAGTGACCTTCAGCCTGCTACCTGACTCCTCTGAGCTTCAATTTCAAACTAAAGATTATAATATCCACCTCTAGCTATTCAGTGCAGCAATATTTACTGAACATGTTGAATGTGCCAAGCATTTTGGGTGGATTATCATTTAATCCCCAAACCAAACTTCTGAGGTAGGTACCATCATTACTTGATTTTAGACATCAGCAATCAAGGCTTAGACATGTTAATTAAATTGCTCAAGGTCACACAGCTAGTAAGTGGTGACACAGTTTAAACCAGGCCGGTGGGGGTAACCACTTGCTCTTATTACTGATAATAACTCTTTCCTTGATTCTGAATACTTTTTATCCCCTTCCTCCCTCTCTCCCTCCCTTCTTCCTTCCTCCCTCCCTCCCCCCTCCCTCTTTCTTTTTATTTTATTATGTTATGTTAATCACCATACATTACATCATTAGTTTTTGATGTAGTGTTCCATGATTCATTGTTTGTGCATAAAACCCAGTGCTCCATGCAGAACGTGCCCTCTTTAATACCCATCACCAGGCTAACCCATCCTCCCACCCCCTCCCCTCTAGAACCCTCTGTTTCTCAGAGTCCATAGTCTCTCATGGTTCGTCTCCCCCTCCGATTCCCCCCCCTTCATTTTCCCTTCCTGCTATCTTCTTCTTCTTTTTTTTTTTTTTTTAATATATAATGTATTATTTGTTTCAGAGGTACAGATCTGTGATTCAACAGTCTTGCACAATTCACAGTGCTCACCATAGCACATACCCTCCCCAATGTCTACCACCCGCCACCCCATCCCTCCCACCTCCCACCCCTCCAGCAACCCTCAGTTTGTTTGTTTCCTGAGATTAAGAATTCCTCATATCAGTGAGATCATATGATACATGTCTTTCTCTGATTGACTTATTTCGCTCCTTCTTTTCTCTTTCTTCCTTCCTTTCTCTTCCTTCCTTCCTTCCTTCCTCCCTTCCTTTCTCTCTCTTCCTTCCTCCTTCCCTCCCTTCCTTCCTCCCTTCTTCCCTCCCTCCCTCTCTCCCTCCCTCCTTCTTTCCTTCCCCTTCCTTTCTCCTTCTTCCTTCTCTCTCTTCCTCCCTTCCTCCCTCCCTCCCTATTTCTTTCTTTCTTTCTTTCTTTCTTTCTTTCTTTCTTTCTTTCTTTCTTTCTTTCTTTCTTTCTTTCTTCTTTCTTTCTTTCTTTCTTTCTTTCTTTCTTTCTTTCTTTCTTCCTTTCTTTCTTTCTCTTTCTTTCTTTTTCTTTCTTTCTTTCTTTCTTTCTTTCTTTCTTTCTTTCTTTCTTTCTTTCTTTTCTTTTCTTTCTTTCTTTCTTTCTTTCTTTCTTTCTTTCTTTCTTTCTTTCTTTCTTTCTTTCTTTCTTTCTTTCTTTCTTTCTTTCTTTCTTTCTTTCTTTCTGAAAAGTATCCATATAGGTTAAATTAACTCCTTTAAAGTCATAGAGCATGTAAGTTGCTTAGCAGCTGTGTCTCAACCTTGGCCTGCTGGCTGATGCTGCAGGGGGCCAGGAAAGTGTCCTCTGACTTGGCCAGGACATCTGCCCAGTGGTTCAGCATATGTGCTAAGTGTCAGTTTCCCCAGTGGCCAGTCTCATGTGGCCTCATCCCTGCTAGGTAGGTGGCAGGTTGGAGACAGAGAACATGGAGGCTTTCAGCCCAGCCCAGAGCTGCCCCTTTCCCAAGAGAGGATTGTAGTGAGGTGCAGCTTCTTCTGAAGTGCCACGTGAGCACCCACAGGGAGGAGTGGCAGGTAGTTTGTCAACTCACTTGCAGGACATTATGGACCCTGGTTCTCTGATCCCCAAATCTATACCAGCAGCTTAAGCCAAACTGAGCAGGTGCCCCCTCCTGGATGGAGTTGGACAGACCAGGGAATGATTTTGGCTCAGTTTGGGGAACGCTTGGTACCCTTGTGATGTGGAACAGCCCTGAGGTCAGGGAGCTGGCTCATGTGGGTATGCAGGCACCCCACTCATGGACAAGCTCCCCTCCTCTTTGTCACACACATTGCCAGTGCCCACTACAGGCCCTTGCTGCAAAGCAGCACCTTCCTACCTCTCGGTTTGGCTTGGGAGCAGGGGCAATCATTTTTCTTTGGGGTCAGCTTCCTCCCAGCATCTGTGGAGGATATAGAGTAGTGTCCCAAAGTCTACCCACCCACTGACCAAGGAGGCTGGTGCAGTCAGGCAGCTGCATGACCCAGCCTCGTCCCAACCATTTCCTGGGGCCCTGGCTGCTTATGGATCTTTACTTCTGCTTGCCCACCCAGTGCCTGCCTCGGTGCCTGGCCTGTTCCAGCTGCCCAGTTCATCCTCCAGCTGCCCGTCCTCACACCTCCCTCTACTTTCCTGTGTTTGGCTGGATTCCCTGTGTCCCTGCTGCTGTTCCTAAGAGCAATCTCATGCTGGGGCAGGGCCAGGGCCAGGGGAGAGGCATTCCCAGATCTGAGGGGAGTATTCCCCTTTACTTGAAAGCTTTGAAGATGTCCCTTAAGGGTGAGGGTGATTTAGACCCAGCGCCCAGCAGTTGAGCCAGGTGAGCAATGTTTGGGGGAACAGCAGACATTTCTGTTCCATGAGAGCTGTAACTTACTGGGCCCTTTCATTAATGCTGACTCCTCGAACCCTCATCCTTCTGGGTGCTGGCTCTCTGCCAGTTTCACAGATGGAGAAATTGGATCTCAGGCATGTTAAGTGGTCTACTCGAAGCCATCCATTAGTAAGGGGGGCCCCAAAGCTTATGCTGTTGCCACAACCAGACTTTCTGGGGTTGGGAGGTGGGAGCGGGCTGGGGTAGTGGTACATACCAGTTATATTCAAGATCTGAAGACAAAAGGAGGCTCAAGAGATGGGCAGGAGTTCAGCCCCTCCCTACCAGAATTACCTGGCCAGAAGCTGGCTGGTCAGGTGTGGGGGATATACAAGGAGTGACATTAACTGGAGGTTGGACTTTAAGAGCCCATGGGTCTGAGAGTTAGCATACTAAGGCACTCAGTCCTTTATATTTTAGTGAGAATTCACTTATCAGAGGAGGTTTTCCCTCCTAAGTATCCCTTGAGTTTATCCACTCGTCCTCATTTCTAGTACCACATGCTCGGAGTGTCAGCCTGCTGCAGCTAGGGCTTCCTTGTTGATCTCCCAACTTTCTTTTTGGCCCCTTATCCATCTTTCTCCAGTCTGCAGCCATCCTGATTGCTTCAAAATGTGAAACTGTCTATGTCCCCTACCCCCATCCTGCCCCCATGCACAATCTGTTTGCATGGCTTTCTGTTGCTCTGAAAGCCTCCTGTCCTGTTAGAGATCCAGTTATGGATCTCCACTTCATATGTGGAGACCATATGATCTGTACCTCTGCTCAGCTGCACCTTGGCCCTCTTCCATATTTCTCATTTCTCCACACTGGCTTGTGGGACAGCTGATTCTGGATCTGTTCCACCACAGGGCCTTTGTGCATGCTGCTTCTCCTCTACCCCCCCGTCACTCCCCACCAATTGCTCCCCTTCAATTTCTTCCAGTTAACCCCTATACAACCTGCAACTCTCAGCTCAGGCATTGCTTTCCATAGAAATCTTTCTTAATGGCCCCAGCTCTACATTCCATCCTGTAGTGCTCATGTCCTATTGAAATTGTACATTGTTTATGTGATTATCTCTCCCTTAAGTGTCTGCTCTCTTTTAAGTTGTGAACTCCATGAGAGTAGACACCAAGTCTGCTTTGCTCACCACCCATCTCCAGCACATGGAAAAAGAGTAGATACCCCAGACATACCTGCTACATAAATTTACTGACAAGTTCTTGAAGCAAGGGGACCCAGGAGAGGGGATTTTGAGAAATGGAAGGGCTAACCTGTCCTTGCTGACAGGAAGGCTGTCCAGGGTGTGTCAGGTCAGCTTCTGGCAGCCAGGGATGGCAGGAGGGCCCTGTCATGGGAAAGTCCTTCACCTAGGCACCTCCTCCCTTGGAAACAACTTTCACCTCTCTTCAGTGTAGGGGTTTATGACCTGTTGGAGGTGGAGTTGCAGCTGAGATGGAGTGGGCTCAGACCCAGAGGCCCAGCAAGTACACTCTAGACTCTGCACAGTGTAAGTGGCTATGAGTCCCATCTGGGAGAGGTGTTTACTGATACTTCAATGACTTTTCACTCGGCCCTGGAAGTCTCCAGTATTTGTGTAGTTATGCATTCATTCATTTGTTTGACCTTCGTTATTTCAATCCTTCTTAAGCATCAGTTATAAGGCCAAGACGGAAGACATGTTAATTGAGACAGTAAGTACTATTAATTCAGATATTCTTATTTCTTTACAAGAATAAAATGATAGGTTAACCTTTCTGAAGATGGTTTGATACTCAGCTATGATGAAAAACCAAAAATCTTGCTGAACTGTCTCCCTTCTGCTTGAAAGCTGACACTCCGACATATGGTTGATGGAAATGTGATCTCATCAACTACCTGTGCTAAAACCCGTGGCTTCCGCTGACTCGGCTGTTCTAATCCAGCTAAATATTTAATGTGTGTCTAGTTCACTTTATCTTCTCAGCCCTAAGTTAGTTTGTCCCCATCACAATCTAATCCCAACCTCCCTTTGTTAAAGGGCTTTTCTTACAGAGCAGAACACTTGAGTGAGTAAGTAGTAAGTATAGAGCAGTGCTTTTCAACACCATCAGACCCAATACCCACTTCAGAGAAAATATTTTGTAACACTCCCTTTACCATACCAGAATGAAATTCAAACATAGGATGACTTATTTGTACACATGATTTTTTAAAAAAGTCAATAAAACCCTTTCCATAATAACTATAATAAAAAGGAGAAATAAAAGGAAAGCAATCTATAATAAATGCCGGGAGTTATAATATGTAAATGGTCAGGTCTGAATGACTCTATTAGAAAATATAATGAAGTTATCATTCCTACTTCAAATGAATAAAGATGAATGAAGAGAAAAGAGGCAATAACTTTGTTGAAGATTTGCTTTATGTTTGACATTTTGAGGTAAGGGCTATAGAAGAGTACTTACATATGGAATGTACCTATTCATGGGGTCCCTGTGATGGCCACAAATGCAGATAGATCCAAGTATTGTGTGCTGAAGATGACAAATATCTTGAAGGGGATTACCATTGTGATGAGATTTTCCTAAAAGAAGAGCAATTCTTGGTAAAGAAGTATTTCTTCCCTTGATTTGTGTGATTGTTGCATTTGAAAGTACAATGTATATGAAATTGGGTAAATATACTTTGTATTTATATATATAATGATGTAATATTTGAGTAGAAACAGGTCTATCACTTATACAAATGTCTAGCAGCACATTCCAAAGGGGGATTGGGACCCTTCCATATACTGCAGAAAGGTCATCCATCATATTGATAACCCCATGCACACCCCACGTTCCAAAACATGCCTGGAGGTTTGCAACTCCCGTACGTAGAACTACTGATGGAGAGAGTTGGATGTCAGTGTGGAAAGAAAATGGTGCTGAATCAGGGTATTGCCTCTGTTTCTGGCTTTGTCCCATAGGCTATGAGACAAACCATGCCTTTAATAACAATAATAGGATTCTGAGCTCTCATTGCTTGCTGGCCATTGTGGTAGCTACTCTACTTACATGAATAACCCATAGGAGCCCCCTGAGATGAGTGTTATTATTCCCATTTTAATGATGGAGACAGAGAGACACCGAAGTTGGCAACTAAGCTTAAGTTCTTAATTCTTTACCTTTCTGTTATATCAAAAAAGGCAGATAACTCCTATGTATTTTCAATAAAGGACGTACAAAAATAGAGAATATACATGTCTTTATTTCAATGGGAAGTTCTGGTGTAGATTAATTTATATTAAGTATGAAATAATTAAAGAGTAAGTATCTCTAGTTACTGTGTTAGAAGATAGACCATATATTAAAGAAGAAAGCAAGTTTTAGAAAATTCAAGAAAATTGAAATCATACCAAGTGAATTCTCTGACCCTAATGACATGAAACTAGAAATCAATAGCAAGAGGAAAATTGGAAATTTCACAAATACATGGAAATTAAACACTCCCTGAACAAAAAAATGGATCAAAAAGAAACTAAAAGGCAAATAAAAAAGTTGCTTGAGACAAGTGAAAATGGAAAAGTACACCAGAACTTATAGGATGCAGCAAAAGTAATTCTAAGGGGGAAGTTCAAATTAGCAAAGACCTACATTAAGAAGCAAGAAATGTCCCAAATAAACAACCCAATTTTATGTCTTTTTTTTGTTTCTAAATATTTTCATTTTTTAAATTATTATGTTATGTTAATTACCATACATTACATCATTAGTTTTTGATGTAGTGTTCCATGATTCATTGTTTGCGTATAACACCCAGTGCTCCATGCAGAACGTGCCCTCTTTAATACCCATCACCAGGCTAACCCATCCCCCCATCCCCCTTGCCTCTAGAACCCTCAGTTTGTTTTTCAGAGTCCATCATCTCTCATGGTTCATCTCCCCTCCGATTTCCCCCCCTTCATTCTTCACCTCCTGCTATCTTCTTTTTTTTTTTTTTTTTTAACATATAATGTATTATTTGTTTCAGAGGTACAGATCTGTGATTCAACAGTCTTGCACAATTCACAGGGCTCACCATAGCACATACCCTCCCCAAGGTCTATCACCCAGCCACCCCATCCCTCCCACACCCCACCACTCCAGCAACCCTCAGTTTGTTTCCTGAGATTAAGAATTCCTCATATCAGTGAGGTCATATGATACATCTTTCTCTGATTGACTTATTTCGCTCAGCATAATACCCTCCAGTTCCATCCATATCATTGCAAATGACAAGATTTCATTCCTTTTGATGGCTGCATAACATTCCATTGTATATATATACCACCTCTTCTTTATCCATTCATCTGTTAATGGACATCTTGGCTCTTTCCACAGTTTGGCTATAGTGGACATTGCTGCTATAAACATCAGGGTGCATGTACCCCTTCTGATCCCTACATTTGTATCTTTGGGGTAAATACCCAGTAGTGTAATTGCTGGATCGTATGGTAGCTCTATTTTCAACTTTTTGAGGAACCTCCATACTGTTTTCCAGAGTGGCTGCACCAGTGTGCATTCCCACCAACAGTGTAGGAGGGTTTCCCTTTCTCTGCATCCCCACCAACATCTGTCCTTTCCTGACTTGTTAATTTTAGCCATTCTGACTGGTGTGAGGTGGTATCTCACTGAGGTTTTGATTTTGATTTCTCTGATACCGAGCGATGTTGAGCACCTTTTCATGTGTCTGTTGGCCATTTGGATGTCTTCTTTGGAAAAATGTCTGTTCATGTCTTCTGCCCATTTCTTGATTGGATCATTTGTTCTTTGGGTGTTGAGTTTAAGAAGTTCTTTATAGATTTTGGATACTAGCCCTTTATCTGATATGTCATTTGCAAATATCTTCTCCCATTCTGTCGGTTGTCTTTTGGTTTTGTTGACTGTTTCTTTTGCTCTGCAAAGCTTTTTATCTTGATGAAGTCCCAATAGTTCATTTTTGCCCTTGCTTCCCTTGCCTTTGGCGATGTTTCTAGGAAGAAGTTGCTGCAGCTGAGGTCGAAGAGGTTGCTGCCTGTGTTCTCCTCTAGGATTTTGATGGACACCTGTCTCACATTTAGGTCTTTCAACCATTTGGAGTCTATTTTTGTGTGTGGTGTAAGGAAATGGTCCAGTTTCATTCTTCTGCATGTGGCCGTCCAATTTTCCCAACACCATTTGTTGAAGAAACTCTCTTTTTTCCATTGGACATTCTTTCCTGCTTTGTCAAAGATGAGTTGACCATAGAGTTGAGGGTCCATTTCTGGGCTCTCTATTCTGTTCCACTCATCTATGTGTCTGTTTTTGTGCCGGTACCATACTGTTTTGATGATGATAGCTTTGTAATAGAGCTTGAAGTCTGTATTGTGATGCCACCAGCTTTGCTTTTCTTTTTCAACATTCCTCTGGCTATTTGGGGTCTTTTCTGGTTCCATACAAATTTTAGGATGATTTGTTCCATTTCTTTGAAAAAAGTGGATGGTATTTTGATAGGGATTGTGTTGAATGTGTAGATTGCTCTAGGTAGCATTGACATCTTCACAATGTTTGTTCTTCCAATCCATGAGCATGGAACGTTTTTCCATTTCTTTGTGTCTTCCTCCATTTCTTTCATGAGTATTTTATAGTTTTCTGAGTACAGATTCTTTGTCTCTTTGGTTTGATTTATTCCTAGCTATCTTATGGTTTTGGGTGCAATTGTAAATGGAATCGACTCTTTAATTTCTCTTTCTTCTGTCTTGTTGTTGGTGTATAGGAATGCCACTGATTTCTGTGCATTGATTTTATATCCTGCCACTTGACTGAATTCCTGTATGAGTTCTAGCAGTTTTGGGGTGGAGTCTTTTGGGTTTTCCACATAACGTATCATATCATCTGCAAAGAATGAGAGTTTGACTTCTTTGACGATTTGGATGCTTTTTATTTCTTTATGTTGTCTGATTGCTGTGGCTAGGACTTTTTTTTTTTTTAAGATTTTATTTATTTATTTGACAGAGAGAGACACAGCGAGAGAGGCAACACAAGCAGGGGAAGGGGCAGAGGGAGAAATAGGCTTCCTGCGGAGCAGGGAGCTTGATGCGGGGCTCAATCCCAGGACGCTGGGATCATGACCTGAGCCGAAGGCAGACGCTTAACGACTGAGCCACCCAGGCGCCCTGGTGGCTAGGACTTCTAATACTATGTTGAATAGCAGTGGTGATAGTGGACATCCCTGCTGTGTTCCTGACCTTAGGGGGAAAGCTCTCAGTTTTTCCCCATTGAGAATGATATTCGCTGTGGGTTTTTCATAGATGGCTTTTATTATATTAAGGTATGTAC
This sequence comes from Halichoerus grypus, assembly GCF_964656455.1. Classification (NCBI taxonomy): domain Eukaryota; kingdom Metazoa; phylum Chordata; class Mammalia; order Carnivora; family Phocidae; genus Halichoerus; species Halichoerus grypus. Next base: position 86,947,196 of record NC_135715.1, read on the forward strand.
CCTCTATCCCTATACTCTAAAGAGTTTTGATCAAGAAAGGATGCTCTACTTTGTCAAATGCTTTTTCTGCATCTATGGCGAGGATCATATGGTTCTTGTTCTTTCTTTTATTAATGTTTTGTATCACATTGATTGATTTGAGGATGTTGAACCAACCTTGCAGCCCAGGAATAAATCCCACTTGGTCGTGATGAATAATCTTTTTAATGTACTGTTGGATCCTATTGGCTAGTATTTTGGTGAGAATTTTTGCATCCCTGTTCATCAAGGATATTGTTCTGTAATTCTCCTTTTTGATGGGGTCTTTGGTTTGGGGATCCAGGTAATGGTGGCCTCATAAAATGAGTTTGGAAGTTTTCCTTCCATTTCTATTGCTTGGAACAGTTTCAGAAGAATAGGTATTAATTCTTCTTTAAATGTTTGGTAGAATTCCCCTGGGAAGCCATCTGGCCCTGGGCTTTGGTTTTTGGGAGATTTTTGGTGACTGCTTCAATTTCCTTAGTGGTTATAGGTCTGTTCAGGTTTTCTATTTCTTCCTGGTTCAGTTTTGGTAGTTGATACATCTCTAGGAATGCATCCATTTTTCTTCCAGATTATCTAATTTGCTGGCGTACAGTTGCTCATAATATGTTCTGATAATTGTTTGTATTTCTTTGGTGTTGGTTGTGATCTCTCCTCTTTCATTCATGATTTTATTTATTTGGGTCCTTTCTCTTTTCTTTTTGATAAGTCTGGCCAGGGGTTTATCAATCTTGTTAATTTTTTCAAAGAACCAGCTCCTAGTCTCGTTGATCTGTTCTACTATTCTTTTGGTTTCTATTTCACTGATTTCTGCTCTGATTTTTATTGTTTCTCTTCTCCTGCTGGGTTTAGGCTTTATTTGCTGTTCTTTCTCCAGCTCCTTTAGGTGGAGGTTTAGGTTGTGTGTTTGAGACCTTTCTTGTTTCTTGAGAAAGGCTTGTATTGCTATATACTTTCCTCTTAGGACTGTCTTTGGTGCATCCCAAAGATTTTGAACAGTTGTGTTTTCATTTTCATTGGTTTCCATGAATTTTTTTAATTCTTCTTTAATTTCCTGGTTGACCCATTCATTCTTTAGTAGGATGCTCTTTAGCCTCCATGTATTTGAGTTCTTTCCAACTTTCCTCTTGTGATTGAGTTCTAGTTTCAAAGCATTGTGGTCTGAAAATATGCAGGGAATGATCCAGTCTTTTGGTACTGGTTGAGACCTGATTTGTGACCTAGGATTTGATCTATCCTGGAGAATATTCCATGGGCACTAGAGAAGAATGTGTATTCTGTTGCTTTGGGATGGAATATTCTGAATATATCTGTGAAGTCCATTTGGTCCAGTGTGTCATTTAAAGTTTTTATTTCCTTGTTGGTCTTTTGCTTAGATGATCTGTCCATTTCAGTGAGGGGGGTGCTAAAGTCCCCCACTATTATTGTATTGCTGTCAATGTGTTTCTTTGTTCTTTTTATTAATTGCCTTATATAATTGGCTGCTCCCATGTTAGGGGCATAGATATTTAAAATTGTTAGATCTTCTTGTCGGATAGACCCTTTAAGTAGGATATAGTGTCCTTCCTCATCTCTTATTACAGTCTTCGGTTTAAAATCTAATTTGTCTGATATAAGGATTGCCACCCCAGCTTTCTTTTGGTGTCCATTAGCATGGTAATTTGTTTTCCACCCCCTCACTTTCAATCTGGGGCTAACTTTGGGTCTAAAATGAGTCTCTTGCAGACAGCATATTGATGGGTCTTGTTTTTTTTATCCAATCTGATACTCTGTGTCTTTTGATTGGGTCATTTAGCCCATTTACATTCAGGGTAACTATTGAAAGATAGGAATTTAGTGCCATTGTATTGCCTGTGAGGTGACTGTTACTGTATATTGTCTGTGTTCCTTTCTAGTCAATGTTACTTGTAGGCTCTCTCTTTGCTTAGAGGGCCCCTTTCAATGTTTCTCTTAGGGCTGGTTTTGTGTTTGCAAATTCCTTTAGTTTTTGTTTGTCTTGGAAACTTTTTATCTCTCCTTCTATTTTCAATGACAGCCTAGCTGGATATAGTATTCTTGGCTGCATATTTTTCTCATTTAGTGCTCTGAATATATCATGCCAGTCCTTTCTGGCCTGCCAGGTCTCTGTGGATAGGTCTGTTGACAGTCTAATGTTTCTACCATTGTAGGTTACAGACCTCTTCTCCCGAGCTGCTTTCAGGATTTTCTCTTTGTCTCTGAGACTTGAAAGTTTTACTATTAAATGTCGGGGTGTTGACCTATTTTTATTGATTTTGAGAGGGGTTCTCTGTGCCTCCTGGATGTTGTTGCCTGTTTCTTTCCCCAAATTAGGGAAGTTCTCTGCTATAATTTGCTTTAATATACCTTCTGCCCCTCTCTCTCTTTCTTCTTCTTCTGGGATCCCAATTTTTCTAATGTTGTTTCATCTTATGGTATCACTTATCTCTGGAATTCTGCCCTCGTGATCCAGTACTTGTTTCTCTCTCTTTTTCTCAGCTTCTTTATTTTCCATCATTTGGTCCTCTATCTCACTGATTCTCTCTTCTGCCTCATATCCTAGCAGTTAGAGCCTCCATTTTTTATTGCACCTCATGAATAGCCTTTTTGATTTCGACTTGATTAGATTTTTGTTCTTTTATTTCTCCAGAAAGTGTTTCTCTAATAACTTCCATGCTTCTTTCAAGCCCAGCTAGTATCTTTAAATCGTCATTCTGAACTCTTGTTCTGATATCTTACTAATGTCCATATTGATTAGGTCCCTGGCAGTTGGGTACTGCCTCTTGTTCTTTTTGTTGAGGTGATTGTTTTCTGTCTTGTCATTTTGTCCAGAAGAGAATAGATGAATGAGAGAACAAAATGCTAACAGGGTAACAACATCCCCAGAAAATATACACTAACCAAATCAGAAAAAACCTGAAACCGGGGGAAAAGAAAGGGAAGGAAAGAAAAAAAGAAAAAGAAAAAGAAAAAGATAAAAACAAACCAAAGCAGAACAAAACAAAACAAAAAAAACAGAATATGATCAAATGTGATCAGGCTGGTGCATAGATCAGTGCCACACACTAGGTTTTGGGTGTATTTTGGTTTGTTAGAAGAAAAGTGCCTCCCAAAATTTTAAAGAAAGAAAAACTTATATGTGTACAAAAATAAGGGTTAATATGATGAAGGGATGGAATATGACTGTAAAGATGAAAATTATAAAAGATTTTATAAAAGGAATTGATAAGATAAGAAGTTGGTTGAGAAAAGAAAGAAGAGGATTTATTTATTTATTTATTTTTAAAGATTTTATTTATTTATTTGACAGAGAGAGACAGAGTGAGAGAGGGAACACAAGCAGGCACCCTGAAAGAAGAGGATTTAAAAAAAAAAAAGGGAGAGGGCGCCTGGGTGGCTCAGTCATTAAGCGTCTGCCTTCGGCTCAGGTCATGATCCCAGGGTCCTGGGATCAAGCCCCGCATCGGGCTCCCTGCTCCGCGGGAAGCCTGCTTCTCTCTCCCACTCCCCGTGCTTGTGTTCCCTCTCGCGCTATGTGTCTCTCTGTCAAATAAATAAAATCTTTTAAAAAAAAAAAAAGGGAGAGAATGTGATCAGGAAGGAGACTAGAACAAAGCCATAAACTAGAGATTAGGGTATATTTTTGTCTGTTAGAAGAAACTGTATCTCAAAATTTTAAAGAGAGAACAACTTACATATATATATACCAAAAATAAGTGTAACTACTATGAAGGGATAGAATATGACTCTAAAAATGAAAAATAAAAAATATTTTTTGAAAAAGGGATTGATAAGATGTTGGTTGAAAAAGGGAAAAATAAAAATAAAAAAAAGTTAAAAAAAATTAACTTTGAAAGACTAAAGAATCATGGGAAAAAAGCCATGAATTCTCTATGCTGTATTCCCCTAGAGCTGGAGTTCTGCCATTCCCATTGATCGGTAAACTTGGTCTTGGCTGGCTGTGTTTGCTGATCTTCTGGGGGAGGGGCCTGTTGCTGTGGTTCTCAGATGTCTTTGCTGGAGGTGGAATTACCCCTCCCTTGCCGGTCCGGGCTAAGTAATCTGCTCGGGTTTGCACTTGGGAGCTTTTGTTCCCTGTAAGCTTTCCGTACAGCTTTGGAGGATGAGAGTGAAAATGGCTAGCTGAGAACTCAGGCTCCCACTCCTCAGCGAGCCCTCAGAGAAAAGTAGTTAATCACTCCCGTCTCCCTGGTCTCTGGCCACACTCCATGCTCACCTGGCCTGTGACCGAGTGTTTCTATCTCTGGCACCTGACCCCGTGTGGAGTCTCCAAACTCAGCAGAACCCTTTAGTGCACTCCCGCGCTGCTCCTCCCTGGGGAGGAAGGGGAGTCTCCCCGGATCTGCTGCTTGTTGGGGCCCTGCTGGAAGAGCAGGGGCCCGACTGTTCTGCAGATCATGGTTTATGGCAACCCCGAGCTGCAAGCCCACTCCTCAGCTCTGTCTCTGCAGCTGGCTTCCCTGCTCCGATACCTGGGAGCTCTGCCACACTCAGGCACCCCAGGTCTTTCTGTGACCCCAAGGGTCCCGAGACCACAGGGTCCCAATGAGTGCTCCACCCCCTGCTTAGCCACTGGAGCGACGTCCTACAGCGGAGCAGACGTCTGAAAGTTCCGATTTTGTGCTCCACTGCTCTATTACTTGCCAGAAGTCGTCAACGGAGGCCCCCTCCCCTGCTGTCTATCCTCCCGAATATCATCTCGGATTTACTTCTCTGCACATCTTGCCTTCCAGAAAGTGGTTGCTTTTCTGTTCAGAGAGTTGTTGCTATTCTTTTCTTCGATCTCCTGTTGAGTTTGTAGGTGTTCAGAATGGTTTGATCTCTATCCAGCTGAATTCCTGGGACCAGACGAAATCCACGTCTCTTACTCCTCCTCCATCTTGCTCCTAAACTTTCCAGTTTTATGTCTTAAAGAAACTAGAAAAAGAAGAATAAACTGAATCCAACATTAGCAGAAGGAATAAAATAATAAATATTAGAGCAGAAATAATGAAATAGAGAAAGGAATAACAATAGAAAAGATGATCCAAACAAAGAGTTAGTTCTCTGAAAAGACAAACAATATTGACATAGTCTTAGCTAGACTAACCAAGGAAAGAAGAAATAAGACCCAGATCAATAAAATCATAAATAAAAATGGAGACATTACAACTGATACTACAAAAATACAAAAGATCATGAGGGACTACTCTGAAGAACTATATGCCAATATACTGGGTAACCCAGAAGAAATAGAAAAATACAGCCTTCCAAGACTGAATCAGGAGGAAATAGAAAATCTAAACAGACCAATTACTAGTAAAGAGATTAAATCAGTAACAACAACAACAAAAATCCTCCCAACAAATAAAAGCCCAGGACCTGATGGTTTCACTGGTGAATTTTAGCAAAGATTTAAAGAATTAACACCAATCCTTTCCAAACTCTACCAAAAAATTGAAGAAGAGGGAACATTCCCAAACTAATTTTAGCAAACCAGCATTATCCTGATACCAGAACCAGATAAGGACACTTACTAGAAAAGAAAACTAAAGGCCTATATTCCTGATGAATATAGATAAAAAAGTTCTCAACAAAATACTATGAGACTGAACCCAGCAACACACTAAAAGGAGTATGCATCATAAATGCTAAGATGGTTGAATGTATATAAATCAATCATTGTGAAACACCACATTAGTAGAATGAAAAAAAATAATCATGATTATCTCAATAGACTCAGAAAAAGCGTTTGACAAAATTCAACATCTGTTCATGATAGAAACACTTAAATTGGCCACAGAAGGAATATATCTCCCCACAATAAAGGGCATATATGACAAGCCCACAGCTAACATCATACTTAATGGTGAGATATTGAAAGCTTTTCCTCTAAGATCAGTGCCCACTCTCAACACTCCTATCTAACATGGAACTGGAAGTTCTAGCTAGAGTAATCAGGCAAGAAAAATAAATAATAGACACAAGAATGGGAAAGAAAGTGGTAAAATTATCTACTGCAGATAACATGATTTTATATAGAGATAATCCTAAAGACTCAACCAAAAACAAAAACAAAAAAACCTGTTAGAACTAATCAACAAATTCAGTAAAGCTGGTAAGATACAAAATTAACATACAAATATGAGTATTGTTTTTATGTGCTAACAATGAATTTTCTGAAAACAAAATAAAGATATCAATTTCATTTACAATAGCATCAAAACCAATAAAATACTTACAAATAAATTTAATCAAGAACATGAATGATCTCTACTCTGAAAACTATAAGGCATTGATGAATTAAATCAAAGAAGACACAAATAAGTGGAAAGATATTCTGTTTTCAGCTTGGGAGAGTTAATATTGTTAAAATGTGAATACTACCAAAAGTCATCTATAGATTCAGTGTGATCCCTATCAAGATTCCAATGGAATTTTTTGCCTATAATATAAAAAAAAAAACCCTCCTAAAATATAACCATGAAAGAACATGAATAACCAAAAATTATGAGAAAGAAGAACAAAGCAGGAGGCACCACACTTCCTGATTTCAAGGGATACTACAAAGCTATAGTAATTAAAATAGCTTGGTGCTGGCATAAAAATAGATCAATGGACAAATTGGATAAGAACAGTGGAATAGAATTGAAAGCCCAGAATAAATCCAAACATATTTGGTCAACTAATATTTGATAAGGAAGCCAAGAATATTCAATAGGGAAAAGACAGTCCCTTCAATAAAAGATGCTGGGAAAACTGGATATTCCCATATAAAAGAATGAAACTTGACCACCTATCTTACACAATCCACAGAAATTAACTTGAAATGGATCAAAGACTTAAATATAAGACGTGAAACCATGAAACTCTTAGAGGAAAATAAGAAAAAACTCTTTGACATGGGTCTTCATGATAGTTTTTTGGAAATCCTACTTAAAGCATGAGCAACAAAATAAAAAATAAACAAGTGGGATTACATCAAACTGAAAAGCTTCTGCACAGCAAAAGAAACCATCAATGAAGTGAAAAGACAACCCACAAAATTGGAAAAAAATATTTGCAAACCATATATTTGATAAGAGGTAATGCCCCAAATATATAAAGAATTCATACAACTCAATAGCAAAAAAAATGAATATCCCAATTGAAAATGGGCAAAAGACTTCTTTCCAAAGAAGATACACAAATGGTCAACAGGTACATTAAAAGATGCTTAATATCTTCATTTGAGAAATGCAAATTAAAACTATGATGAGATATCACTTCATGCTTATTAGAATGACCATCACCAAAAAACAAGAGAACAAATGCTGTCATGGATGTAGAAGAAAGGGTAACACTGTTGATGGAATTGTAAACTGGTACATTCACTATGGAAAACAGGATGGAGGTTCCTCAAAGAATTGAAAATAGAAATACCATCCACTTCTGGGAATTCCACTTCTGGGAATATATCCAAAGAAATTAAAAACAGTAACTCAAAAAGATACATGTATCCCTATGTTCATAGCAGCAATATTTACAATAGCAAAGACATGGGGACAACCTTAATTGTTTATCAGTAGACAAAGAAGTGTGATGTGTGTATATGTGAGGAATCAGCTGTGGTATTTTTAAGTATCAAAGAGGGGGCTCTTGAGGTAGTGCTTGTGGAGGGGAAGCCATGTAGGTCTCTGATGCCCCCAAATCTGGGCATGCAGTGGTTTCATTTGGTGGAAAGCCATGTAGTTGAACCAACCTTGGAATAAATTAATTTCATAGAATAATTTCATAGAATAAATTAATTATTACTAATCATAGAATAATTTCTTTTTAAAGTGTGGGCTTAATTATCCATAGTCAATTCTTATTGTTATCTTAATACAATTCTGAATTAAAGAACCCATGTGGGTATTGTTACAGACTGATAACCTCAGTTTCTTGGACCTTACCTTGCTTCTTGAATTAAACTATAGAGTCTCAATAATACTTGACAGTCTAGGTGCCTGTGCCTTAAATGCTATCTTTCTTGTTTTCATCAGTGCTGTGTAAGATGGCCCATGAAAGGAAGAAACTGCTACAGTTACCATTTCACCTATGCAGGAAGCTCTTAATGAAATTTTCATTGACTTGAAGGATCTTCTTTAACTTCTCCTCTTGGGGTGGATATACCCAAATTCTACTTGAGAAGAGAATTCCCGTCTGAGACCACAGGAGAACATTTGGATCCAGCTAGTGTTACCTAGTGCAAAAAGGCAAGAAAATGAAATAAATGGCATCTAGGTTGGAAAGGAAGAAATAAAGCTACTTTATTTTAAGATAACATATCTTTTACCTAGATAATCCTATAGAATCTTCAGATGAGCACTAGAACTAATGAGTGAATTTAGTAAGTTTGCAGGATACAAGATCAATATACAAAATTAATTGCCTTTCCATATACTGGCAACGAACAAACAGAAATTGAAATAAAAATATCTTTGAATAACAAAAAAAAATATTTTGAGATAAATTTGACCACAAAAATGCTGGACGTGTATCCTGAAATTAAACATTGCCATGAGAAATTTTAAAAGATATAAATAAATGTAAATAGATAAAATATTTGGATAAATGTTGTACATGGGTTGGAAGACTCAATATCATACCAGTTCTCTTCAAGTTGGTTTATAGATTCAACAAATCACTACCAAAATTCCAGCAACTATTTATTTATTTATTTATTTATTTATTTATTTATTTATTCATTCATTCATTCATTCATTCATTCATTCGTGCATTCATTTACTTATTTTGTATTATTTTGTAGAAATGGACACAGTATTGTCTGGGGCTCACAGGGGTTAAATTGTTAAACTAGTGAGTGACAGAGGTAGGATTTATAACAGCAGACAAGAAGAATCAGAGGATTTTAGAACTGGAAAGGAATTTTTAAAGGAACAAATTTAACTTCCACAGAGTAGAAATGAGAAAAGCAAGGTCAGGAGAGAGGAAGCAGCTTCCCATGGGCTCACTGCAAGTTAAATTTTTGACCTCCTGACTCCCCGATGAGTGGTCTTTCCATACCAGAGCTGGAGCCAGGCAGGCTGAACCAGCTATTGAGTAACGAGCCTTCTTTGGTTGTCTTTTCTAAAAAAGATTTATTTCTAAAAATGGATGCCCCTCATTATTTTATTTTTCCCTGGGTGGGGAATAGAGATAACACAAGAAAATGATATTCCTCTTTCCCTCTCCAAACTCAAAGTGTGAATATGATAAATGAGTTGTCACTCAAGCTGAGATGGGCAGCATTAAGCTATACTATTGAACTGTATTAAAATACTGATTTTGAAAGAGAAAATAATGTCTTGAGCTAGGCAAATCCCCAGGCATGTAGAAAAATGTAAAATCAGGCAATTTGGGAAAAACTGTGGCAGCATCAAGTGAACAGGCTCTGACATACTGGCTGGTAAATCACAGATCTTTTAAAATTTCTGGAGACCTTTTCAGTAGATCTGTTTAGCCTGTTATGGTGAAATAGATGGTGACCCCGCCATCTCTGTGAGTTCCCCAGTCGCCCCCTGTGATGTAGGTCATGAAAGCTTAGAAGAGGACTTTTTTAAAATGAAGTTTTAAATATTAAGATAATTGTAGAGTCACATGTAGCTCTAGAAATAATGTAGAGAAATCCCATCCAGTTTATTCTAAGGTAACATCTTGGAAAACCACAGTACAATATCATAACCAGGACATTGACATCGATGCAATCCATAGGTTTTAATTAGATTTCCCATTTTTCTTGCAGTTATGTGTGTGTATGTGTATGTGTATGTGTTTATTTTTTAGTGTTATCCCATGCAGGTTCATGTAGTCACCACCACAGTCAAAATATAGAACAAGTTCCATTAATACAAGAATCTCTTGTGTTGCCCTTTAAAAAAATAAATTAAAAATTAAATTCAAATTAAAAAAATAAATTAAAAACTTTATTGAGGTGAAATTCACATAAAAGAAAATTAACCATCTTAAAGTGGACAATTCAGTGGCATTTAATATGTTCCCAATGTTGTGCAATTATGGCCTCTATATAGTTCTATCACTCCAAAGTAAAACTCTGCCCATTAATCAATGTCTCCTCATTATATCCTCTCCCTAGAATTTGGCAAGCATCAGTATGGTTTCTTTCTCTATGGATTTATTTATTCTGGATATTTTATATAAATGGAATCACAAAATTTGTGATGTCTTATGTCTGGCTTCTTTCACTTACCATTCATTATGTTTTCAAAGTTTATCAACATTGTAGCATTGTATCAATACTCCATTTTTAATGACTAAATAATATTCCATTGTATGTGTAGACCATGTTTTGTTTACTCATTCATCTGTTGACACACATATATATACACATATTAGTTTGAGTATCTGTTTTCAATTTTTTTAAGTACGTACTTAGCAATGGAATTGTGGGATCATATAGTAATTTAATATTTAACTTTCTCAAGAGAGGACAAACCATTTTCCACAGTAGCTAAACCATTTTACATTCCCACCAGTAGTGTATGAAGGTTATGATTTTTTCATTCTCAGCAACACTTTGGGAGATTATTTTTTATTAATGATTCAATATCTTTACCTATTACAGGTTGTATTAGTCTCCTAAGGCTGCTATACAGAATACCACAAGCTGAGAGGCTAAAACAAGAAAAAAAATATTTTTCTCACATTTCTGGAGGCTAGATGTCCAAGATCAAAGTAGTAGCAGTTTTGGTTTCTTTGGAAGTGTCTCTCCCTGACTAGCAGATGGATTGCCTTTTTGCTGTGTCCTCACATGATCTTTTATCTGTATGTACTCATCTCTGATGTGTCTTCTTATAAGGACACCAGTCATATGGCTCCACTCTCATGAGCTCATTGAACCCTAATTACCTCTTTAAAGCCCTATTTTGAAATACAGTCACATTGGTGGTAATGGCTTCATCATATGAATTTGGGGGTAGGGGATACAATTCAGTTCACAACTCTTTCTAATTTTCATAAGGTTGGAAATAGTGTCCCAGTTTCATTTTTAATTTTAGTTATTTGTGTCTTCTTTTTCATTTGTCACTCTAACTAAATGTTTGCTAACCTTGCTAATCTTTTCAAAGAACCAACTTTTGGTTTCATTTATGCTATTGATTTTGACCTTTATTTTGTTTATCTCTGCTCTAGTCATCATTATTTTTTCCCTTCTGCTAGCTCTGAGTTTAATTTACTCTTACTTTTCTACTTCCTTAAGATGCAAAGTTAGGTTATTGATTCATGATCCACCTTTTTTTTAAAAACAATTTATTTATTAATTTGAGGGAGAGAGAAAGAGAGAGAGAGAGAGAGAAAATGAGCAGGAGGGGCAGAGGGCAAGGGAGAGAGAATCTCAAGCAGATGCCATGCTGAGCGTAGACCCCAACGTGGGGTTTCATCTCACAACCAGGAGATCACGACGTGAGCCAGAACCAAGAGTCAGAGGCTTAACCTACTGTGCCATCTGGGTACCCCCATGATTCTTTTAATGTAGGATTATTAATATAAAAACTATAAATTTTCCTCTGAGCACTGCCTTCAATGTATCACATAAGTTTTGGTATGTTGTGTGCTTTTTTATATTCATATGAACTTTTTTTTTAAGTTTTTTATTCTAATTCCAATTAGTTAACATACAGTGTTATGTTAGTTTTGAGTGTGCACTGTAGAGATGCAACAGTTCTGTACATGGTATGTTGTGTTTTTGTTCTCATTTATCTTTACATATTTTCTCATTTTTTCCTGTGATTTCTCCTTTTATCCACTAGGTTAAGAGTATTTTGTTTAATTTCTGCATATTTGTGAAATTACCAATTTGCTTTTTGTTATTGACTTCTAGCTACATTCTGTTTTGTTCAGAGAAGACACTCTATTTTATCAATATTTTTAAATATATTAAGACTTCTTTTGTGGCTTAACATACATGGTCTGTCCTGGGAAAATGTTCCATGTGCTCTCGAGAGAAATATGTATTCTAATATTGTTAGGTAGAGTGCTTTGTATATGTCTGTTAGGCTTTGTCAATTTACAGTCCTGTTCAGTGCTCTATTTCCCTATTGATCCTTTGTCTTGATGTTCTATCCATCACTGAATGTGGGGCATAAAGCCTTCAACAGCTATTGCATAGCTGTCTATTTCTCCCTTTAATTCTGTTAATATTTGCTTCATATCTTTTTGGGTTCTGTTGTGGGTGCATATGTGTTTATAGTTGTTATATTTTCCTGATGAAGTATTCCTTTTATCAGTATATAATGAGCTTCCTTGTCTTTTGTAAGAGTACTTGACTTAAAGTCTATTAGTCTAATATTAACATAGCTACCTCAGCTGTCTTTTGGTTACTATTTGCATGAAATATATTTTTTCATTTATTCACTTTCAACATATTTTTGTCTTTGGATCTAAAGTATGTCTCTTGTCGGTAGTACATAATTGGATCACGTTTTTTCAAATCCATTGTGCCAATACCTGCTTTTTAAAAAAAAGACGTTATTTATTTGACAGAGAGAGAGAGAGAGCACAAACAGGGGGAGTGGCAGACAGAGGGAGAAGCAGGCTCCCCACAGAGCAGGGAGCCGGATGCAGAACTCAATCCCAGGACCCTGGGATCATGACTTGAGCTGAAGGCGGACTGTTAGCTGACTGAGCCACCCAGGCATCCCCAATACCTGCCTTTTTATTGAAGAGTGTGATCCATTTATATTTTATGTAATAATTGATAAAGGAGGATTTACTTCTGTCCTTTTGTTATTTGTTTTCTGTATGTTCTAGATGTTTTGTGTCCCTCATTTACTGACTTCTTTGTGTTTCATTAATTTTTTTTACTGTGCCTTTTGATTTCCTTTGTGTAATTTTTTTAGATAGTGGTTACTATGGTGATTACAATTAAGATAATAAATTTATAGTTTATTGTTATTATTTATAACAATGTAATTTTAATTAATTCCAACTAAACTTCAATAACACAAAAATTCTGCCTTTATATAGCTCCACCTTCCCTTTATGTAGTTGTCACAAATTATACCTTTATATATTGTGTGTCCAACAACATATATTTGTAATTCTTTTTATGCATTCATCTTTTAAATCATGTGAGAAATAAAAACCGGATTTATAAGCCAAAAATTCACTACTACTGGCATTTATATTTGCCTGTGCAGTTACCTTTACTAGAGATCTTTACTTATTTGTACAGATTTCAGTTACTGCCTAGTGTTCTTTTGCTTCAACCTGAAGAACTCTTTTTTTATAATTTCTTGCAGGGTGGGTCTACTGGTAATTAACCTCTTCAGCTTTTGTTTATCTGGGAATGTCTTAATTTTGCTTTCATTTTTTGAAGGATAGTTGTGCTGGATATAGAATTCTTGATTGGCCACACTTCTCTTTCAGCACTTAAAATTGTCACCCCCCTGCATCTGGCTTTCATGATTTCTGATGAAAAACTGGCTGTAAGTCTTATTGAGGTTCCATTGTAAGTGATGAGTCACTACTCTCTTGCTGTTCTCAAGATTCTTTGTCTATGTCTTTTGACATTTTGATTATAAGGCATTTAACTGTGGTACTCTGTATTTATCTGACTTGGATTTGTTGAGCTTCCTGGATTTTCATGTTCATGTCTTTCATCAAATATGGGAAGTTTTCAGCCATTATTTCTTCACATGTTTTTTCTGCTTTTCTTTCTCTTCCCTGTCTAGTCTCCCATGGCCTATATTGTCTGCTTGGTTGTGCCTCACAGGTCCCTCAGGCTTTCCTAACTTTTATTCATTTTTTTTTCTGTTTCTCAAATTAGACACTGAATTATCTTCCCCCCCAAGTTTGCTGATTTTTTCTTCTGCTTGCTCAGATTTACTGTTGATCTTTAGTGATTTTTTTTCATTTTAGTATTATACTTTTCAGTTCTAGAATTTTTGTTTGGTTTCTTTTATAATTCTTAGCTTTTTATTGATATCCTGGTTTCTTTTAGTTCTTTTTTCATGTTTCCTTCAGCTCTTTGAGCATATTAAAAACAGTTAACTCAAAGTATTTGTGTAGTAAATTCAGTGTCTGGGCTTTTTAAGAGATGGTTTCCATCAATTTGTTTTGGTCCTGTAAATTAATGATACATTCTTGTTTCTTATGATTTTTTTAATTGAAAATTGGACGTTTGAATATTATACCATGGTAACTTTGGAACTCAGATTCTTTCCTTCCATAGGGATTTCTGTTTTTGATTGCTGAAGGCTGCAGTTGACCATTTGTTGATGCACTTTTCAAAAAAAAAAAAAAAATTCTTTTGCAAAGACTATTCCTTCTCATGTGTAGTCTCTGAAGACACTGTTCCTTTAGCTTATGTTTAGCTAGGATTTTGAAAGCTATTTCCTTGAATGGCAGGAGTCAAAAAAATTAAAAATACAAAAAATTAAAAATGCAAAATACAAGCCCCAAATTCAAAACAAAAACAATTAAAAAACAATAGCAACAACAACAATAAAAACTACCACTTCCATTCTTTGCAGATTGACTCTGTGGTGTGGCACTCCTTCATCACTTGGCCAGGCTCTTTATTTTAGCCTTCATTTCCTGCCTGTATGAGAGATCAGCCAGAGGTGGAAGCTGAGGCTATTCTTAGGCCTTTTTGGTCATGCGTCCTGCTCTAGATATGCATGTGTCTTTCTAAATTCTCCAGTATACATGTGCTTTCAGAATGCCCCAATTTCTCAATGAAACTCTTTCCAGTTTATCCTTCATGGTTTTGGGTATTTTATTGTATATCTCAACTGTAATCTTTTGCCCCAGGAAGATACAGGGTTTTCATTTGACTTATGTTTTTAAGTGATGGTTGTCTCTTTTCTGCACTAAGTGATTTCTGAATAAGGGGAAACAGAGACAATCACTTTGTGTCAGTCCTTCAGGTAGCCTCTAGACTCTATTAGAATAGACAAACACAATAATTTAAAAAAATATCCACTCTGCTCTCTCTGAACCGTGGACCTGGATTCCACACTGGGAGTGTAGGCTGCTTTCTTTAAGACCACTACCAAGCTGTAAGGGGGTGGGACATGAGCAAGTTAAAATGTCACAAAACTTTTTGCTTATTTTCAAATTGCCTTCTTATTGACTCAGTATTTACTTGGTTATTCAGATTTCCTTAGTTTTTTACTTAATTTCTTTCTTTGTTCCTGGATCTTATCCAGGGTTCCATATTATATCTAGACATCTATCTCTTTAGCCTCCTCTTGTCTGTGACAATTTCTTAGTCTGTACTTGTTTTAGATCCTTTTGACAGTTTTGAGGAGTACCACTCATGTATTTTGTGGAATGTCTCTCAGTTGGAATTTGTCAGATGTTTTCCTCATAATTAAACTTTGGTTATGGTTTTTTGAGAGGAAGGACATAGAGGTAAAGTGCAGTTTCACACATCACATCAAGGATACATTCTATCAACATGAGTTATCACTGTTGATGTTAACATTAATCAACATCAAAACTGAGATAGTGTTTATCAAGTTTCTCCACTGTGAAAGTTATTTTCCCTATTCCTCTCTCTTTATATAATATACCATTTGAAGGAAAGTCACTATGTGCCGCCGTCACTAAAGGATTGGAAAATTATGATCCATTTCCTTGAGTGCTGAGTATCTACATAAATGATTTGGAAATCTTCTTGGGAGATTTCTCTTTTCTCTCTATTTATTTACTAATATGTTCAATCCCTTATTTGTATCAAAATGCTACTTACTTTATATTTTGGGTTGTAATCTAATATAGTTGTATTTTGTTTTTTAAATTGTTCTTTATCCAGTAGGAGCTCTTTCAGTTGGTTCTTGTGACCTTTTGGCATACTCCTGTATGGGTTTTTTTGAGCACATTCTTACTTTCTGGTGCTACAAGATGTTCTAGGCACTATAGGACATTCCTGTCCCACTCCTAGATTCAGTCATTTTGCCCATTTTTTAAATTGGGTTTTTGTTTTAATTGGGTTACATTTTTAAAAATTATTTTATTTATTTATTTGAGAGATTGAGAGAGAGAGAGAGCCTGAGCTAGGGGAGGGGTAGAGGGAGAGAATCTCAAGCAGACTCTGTACTGAGCTTGGAGCCTGACGTGGGCTTAATCTCATGACCTGGAGATCATAAGCTGAGCTGAAACCAAGAGTTGAACAGTTAACTGACAGCCACCCAGATGCCTCTTAGTTGGGTTACATTGTAAGTATTTCTTTTTGTATATTTTGGATACAAGTCTTTTATCTACTATGTGCTTTGCAACTATTTTCTTCCAGTTTGTGGCTTATCTTTTGTTGTTCTTAACAGTGTCTTTCACTGAGAAGTTTTTCATTTTAAAAGAGTTCAAGTTATCACTTTAAACAAAATTCCATGTATTGTGCTTTGGTTGTGTATCTGAAATTCATCCCCAAATCAAGGTCATCTAGATTTGGCGGCAGATTTTTGCCATGCAAAAAGTGAAATTTCTGGTCCTTATCTTGTTCGATTTACCAGCAGAATTAGATGAAGTGGGTTACTCCTTCTTGGTATATTTTCTGTACTTAAATTCTAGGACACCACTCTTTCTTTTTTCCCTCCTACATTGCTAGCCATTCTTTATCAGTCTCCCTGCTGCTTTCTCCTTATTTCTTTGACCTCTTAATGCAGGAGTGCAGGAGAGCTCAGTTTTATGACCACTTTGCTTTTCTATATACATTCATACTCTTAATGACTTTATTCAATCCTGTGTCCTAAAAACCATCTTTGTAATATTGACTCACAAATGTTTATATCCTGCTAGACCTCTTTTCTTAATTACAGATTCACATATGCCTGATTGAACCTTGAACTTGATTGCATCTGGAGCTTAGTTGGCTTTAATCCAAATTCTTCATTTCTACCCCCATGATTGTATCTCCTAGAGTCTTCTCATTTCAGTATGGGAAATTGCCCAGAGATCAGCATTTTCCTGGATGGAAATTAAAGATGGTAGCCATGTCACAGAAATAGTCAAGGCCTGGTATGTAGGTGAAATCAGCCCTACCTCTCTTTTTTTTTTTTTTTTTTTAGATTTTATTTATTTATTTGAGAGAGAGAATGAGAGAGAGAGAGAGAGCACATGAGAGGGGGGAGGGTCAGAGGGAGAAGCAGACTCCCTGCTGAGCAGGGAGCCCAATGTGGGACTCGATCCTGGGACTCCAGGATCATGACCTGAGCCGAAGGCAGTCGCTTAACCAACTGAGCCACCCAGGCGCCCTCAGCCCTACCTCTTGTAGTTACTTTCTGTGGTAGATGATTTGCCAAATGGCTGCCATTATTCCCTTTCCTTTTTTAAAAAAGATTTATTTATTTATTAGAGAGAGAGCGCGAGCATATGAGTGGGGGGAGGGGCTGAGGGAGAGCGAGACAAGCAGACTCCCTACTGAGCAGGGAGCCCAATGCAGGGCTCGATCCCAGGACCTTGAAATCATGACCTGAGCTGAAATCACGAGTCAGACACCTAACTGACAGCCACCCAAGCACCCCTATTCCCTTTCCTTTAGACATGTTCTTGAGTAGTCCCTTCCCATACCAACTTCTGACTTGGCCGTGTGACTTACTGTGACCAATGGAATATGATGTTGTATAACTTCTGAGCCCAAGCCTTAAGAGGTTTTGCAACTTCTGGCTTCATTCCCTTGGATTACTTCTCTGGGAAAACCATGTAAAAAGCTTGGCCTAGCTTACTAGAGGTTGAGACATGGAGCAGAGATGAACCTTCCCAGCTAACGCCCCTAAATCAACCAACTGCTAGACGTGTGATTGAAGGCATCTTTGACTCTTTAGCTGTAGTTGAGTCATTTGATGACTGCAATCATATATGTGATCCCAGGCAAGGCAAATAGAAGAACTTCCCAGCTAAGCCCAGGCCACATGGCTGACCCACAGAAATGAGCAAATGAAATAGTTTTTGTATTAAGCACCAAGTTTTGGAGTGGCTTGTTATGCAGCAAAAGATAATTGAAATATGGGATTCCAAGCAAAACTTCTTATCCTTAGCATCACACATGGCACAGTACAGGTTTGGGAAGTTTTAGAGGATGTGTTCACTTGGATATCACCAGTTGGCCTGTGCTATTGGAGCTGAGCTGTATTTTTGTTCAAAGAAAATTCTTTCAACATCTTCCTGTTTTCCCTTATGATTTAGTAAAGACTGCAGAGTTGCTTCCTGTACCAGTTGGGTCCAGCTTCCAAAACACCAGCTTGTGAACTTACTAGTGCCAATGTATCAAAGAAGGTCCCCTAGAGTCAGTATGGGGGTGGTGGTGGGACCAGGGGGAGAGAGTCCAGCAAACTGCACAGAGTCTGGTCAATCAGCTTCAAAGGTCATAAGGCCTTTCTTATTGATGATATCTTCTTCCTTTCTAGATATTTTTATAGTTCCCATACTGTCCTTGTAGGTGTTGGACTGATTTCTCTATTCATCATTTATTCATTCTACAAACAGTTATTGAGCTCCTCCCTAGGGTCAGTCCCTATAGGCCAAACATCACAGAGATAAAAGACTTAATTTCAACCCCAAGAAGTAGACAAGTAATAAGATGAGTTGAGATTGTCTGATGAGTAGAGCAAAAAGATGCATGGAGTATATTGGAGACATCAAAAGAGAACAGTTAACTAAGCCAGACAGTGGGTAGTCAGGAAATGTTCCCAAAGGTGATGGCACTTGGGGGAGTCCAGAATGAAATGGGAGAAAGAGTGGCAGTTCTTCACCCAGAAGGAGATCCCTGACTGATGGGGAAGACACACAGTGCAGATACGGAACAACATGGGGAGGTCAGGGTCCTGATATCAACCCCTGGCCACAAGTCCTTTGCAGCAGCCCTTGCCCATGCCTTTCCATGGGGCTGTGGCCTGTTGGCTCTGGTTGCTGGCAGTATTTCACTGTAGATCCATGTGCAATTTCTTGTTGACAGACATTCGGTTGTTTCACGTTTGGATATGCTACAGACAGTGCTGGAATGAAGACATTTGAGCACATCGCTTGGTGCATATATACACACATTTCTGTGAAGAATATACCCAGGACTGCACTAAATATATTCAGTTCTAGTAGATAATGCCAAACAGTTTTCAAAACAAGGTTTCATTCATTCATTCATTCATTCATTTTGTGGAGAAACAATCTAATTTCCTCAGTGTTTTAACTGGAATTGTGGCAAGGGCCTCAGTCCTTCAATGATCTTAGAGAAGCTTTTCACCAGATCCAAAATCAGCCTGGTGGGCATAGGCAGGCCATGTGAAGGGTGGGAAGGAATGTGGAAGGGCTTTGGAGCCAGAAAGGTCTGGTGTTAAATGTTGCTTCTATCACTGACTGGATGTGGGGCCCTGAGCAAGTCACATCACTGCCCCGAGCCTGCTTCCTCATGATGAGGTTGGGGTTAACCATGCCCAGTCTCATCGGGCTGTTGAAAAGAGTTAAATCAAGTCATGTGTACTGGGGGCCTGGCAGAGCCAAGTGTGCAATGAATGGCCACTGTTAGTAATGTTATAAATGCTTTCAGCAAGTGGTGATTGAGGAGGTGTGAAGGGCTTCAAGTTAAAGTCACAGGCTGGCCAGCAGTCAAGGTCATAATGGTCATGCACTATAACTCAGGTACTTGAATTTGGAAAGGCTCTGAAATTTTTCTTTAAAGCCCAGTCCTATTTTACACCAAGTTCTAAGATGTTTCTGTTTGTGTTCTCCCCGGTTCACAAAGGATTCATAGAAGGCATGGTGATGGTGGTGGTGGTGATGGTGGGGAGGGGTTTGCCACCCACAGTCATTTAGACAACAGTGAACAACTTCAGCTGAAAGTTGGCAAAAGGAAAAAGACAAAAAAAAAAAAAGAATGAAAAGAAAAGAAAACACACATGCCCATAGCCATGGGCATGCATCTGCTCCTTCAGATACACCCAGCACACCCATGTTGGTTGGGTGGAAAATCTTAAAAAAGCTGTGCAGCCCCTTGTCCTCAGGGCATCATTGGACTGGCTGCATCTATGGTTTTCCTGACATTTTGCCCATCAGACTCCATGTCCCACCGGGTACTTTGCCTCACACACCTTGTGCTTATGCCAGGCTCTGAACTTATGACCCCTCTGTACAACCCTTTGGGGTTTGTCCTTTGTCTCCTCTCACAACAGGTAAGAATCTCCTGGTGCAACCCCACCTCCAGGCTGTCCTGGTTCTCTGGGCAGTCCAGGTCATCAGACAGCCTGCTAAGAAAGGCAATAGTCAGTCTCGGTCTGTATAGGGGAGAGAAGGTGACCCTCACTGCCAGAAATGTCCAGGAGTGACATATCATGGTAACCCAGAAAGATGATCCCCAGACACAGAGAGGCATGCAGTTGTGTTTAAGGTGGGATGTTAAAAGGCAAGGAATACTTCTACTAAATAAAAGTAAAAAAAGAGGAGAAGGTTTGAATCGTAAAGAAATAATTTTCTATTATTTGGCTTCTACCTGGCCATATTTGACCTTACAGAGGTATCATGATCTCCAGTCACATTTCAGAACCTGTGGGCTTCTCTATGGTCTGGGACCTGCAGGAGAAGCTGACTGCCACACAGAGCACTCCTGTAGCCTGGATCAGACTGCAAGTGTGTATGCACATGCTTGCATGTGAGACATCTGATGTTTGGGGTCCTGCTGCTGCAGAGTCCTGGGACCCTGAAGGAACAAGGCCCAGATATACCAGGAGATGCAACAGAAGATGATGGGTATGAAGACAGGGCTGGGGACAGGTTGGCAGGGGTCCTTTATGAGAAAACCTCAGGGCACAGACTGAGGGTGGACATGCTGTGAGATACAGAAGCCCGTGTTCCATCATTAGCTGTATTCAATATCCACAGGCTGGAGGTGAAATGCATTTTCAAAGAGGTGAACAAGTTATCAAGGCAATTGACTTCTGCTCCTTGGTAGCAAGCAGGACACTGTTCAGGATAAACAAGACTGACCGCAGGAGACAGGGAGAATTACAGAGGTGGTTGAGCCTTCCCTTGGAGCCCAGCTAAGAAGCCTCTAGGCCTTTGCTGCCTGCACCATACTTGGGTATAGGTGTTCTGCTTCTATTCTATGACTGGTGTTTGTAGGCATACTAGAGCCCAGCCTGTCTCCATGCCTGAAATACAAGCTGGAGCCAGTGCCCTCATACAAGGGGGTGCTCCAGCTGGGTTGGGGCGAGTGTGTCCCAGACTGTATTTTTATTTTTTTGAGGAGACCAGTGAAAAATAGGTAGATTGAAAGGACTTCCAATTGTTAATTTTGCCAAATTAGGTCATTACAAAAAAATCAACTACTGCTAGTTAATCATTTCTTCAAAGAAAGGGCATTTTTAACACCAAGAGAAAGAAAACAATTTCTCAGAATAAGGGATAGTCTTTTTGTTAACTAAATAGACTAAATTTCTGATTTTTTCCTTTTTAAAAAATTCCTCCAAAGGTCCCTGGAAAGTTCATTCTGGACCAGGACAGCTAAGAGGATTTCAGGCTGTCCCATATTCAAACCTCCTGGCCTCAGAAAATTTACCTGTCTCTGGGCTTTAACCTCTTGGAGTGTCTTAGGATTGGCCAGAGAAACTGAAGCAACAGGATATGTGTGTGTGCGTGTGTGTGTGTGTGTTCATGCATGCATGTGTGCATATGTGCATGCACATGTATTCCAAAGGCAGTCTGCTGGCAGAATCCTGTCTTGCTTGAAATTCCATCTTTGACACAGATGGAGTGAAAAGAAGGGCCACATGCACCCCAATGTTCATAGCAGCAATGTCCACAATAGCCAAACTGTGGAAAGAGCTGAGATGCCCTTCAACAGATGAATGGATAAAGAAGATGTGGTCCGTATATACAATGGAATATTACTCAGCCGTCAGAAAGGATGAATACCCAACTTTTACATCAACATGGATGGGACTGGAGGAGATTATGCTAAGTGAAATAAGTCAACCAGAGAAAGTCAATTATCATATGGTTTCACTTATTTGTGGAACATAAGGAATAGCATGGAGGACAATAGGAGAAGGAAGCGAAAAATGAAGGGGGGGAAATCAGAGGGGGAGATGAACCATGAAAGACTATGGACTCTGAGAAACAAACAGAGGGTTTTAGAGGGGAGGTGGGTGGGGGGGTGGGTTAGCCCAGTGATGGGTATTAAGGAGGGCACGTATTGTATTGGAGCACTGGGTGTTATATGCAAACAATGAATCATGGAACACTACATCAAAAACTAATGATGTACTATATGGTGACTAACATAATATCATAAAAAAAAAGAAATTCCATCTTTGTGCCAGTAAGGCCTTCAAATCAAATCATACTGATTT
Source organism: Halichoerus grypus (assembly GCF_964656455.1). Classification (NCBI taxonomy): domain Eukaryota; kingdom Metazoa; phylum Chordata; class Mammalia; order Carnivora; family Phocidae; genus Halichoerus; species Halichoerus grypus. The sequence goes on from NC_135715.1 coordinate 86,969,533, forward strand.
GATGAGGCCCATACACACCATGGAGGACAATGTGCTTTATTCGAAGTCCACCAATTTAAATGTTAATTGCAGTCAAAAAACACCTCCAGAGAAATACCTAGAATAATGTTTGATCAAATTATGGGCACTGTGCCCTAGCCAAGTTGACACACAGCATTAACCATCACACTCAGTTTTCTTAACTTAAAAATGAAAATAATAATCCTTTTCACATAGATTGGTTTAATAGGACTTGATAAAATGGCACACAAAGGCTGCACCAGAAAGCATGACCTGGCCTCTGAGGCCCAGCTGCATGTGCTGTCCCTTCTCTAGACTCCCTGAACCCCTGCAAACAGGCACTGGACTCTGAGCTCTGGAAGGTGGGATTGTGTCTTCCTTCTGAGAAGCCCTCCCGGAGGCCTGGCCCAAACACCTCAACAACCTGTGTGCTATGACTGCCTTATGCTGTGGGACCGGCCCGGCTTCTTCCCTGGATGCCCCACTCCTCTCTACCAGCACAGACCTTGGCACCTGGTCAGTATGTGGGGAGTGGCTGAAGAACTGGATGAATTAGGTTATTTTTGGTGGAATTTTGGGACTCCATCTGGGGCTTTACAAGAGCTAGACTTTTCCTTTGCACCAGCCTGTCGGTGCCTACTCCTGCCCTCACTGCCGGCAAGTGGGACTTGTGCTCAGTGTTCTGAGCAATCATATTCACTTCTCCCAGGCCCCCTCCCCTTGGTCCCACAGCAGGCTCTGTCATTTAAAGACACCAGGTGTCTGCCCCTGCTGACCCTCCTTGGCCACCCCCGACTTCAGGAGTCCCATCCAGACTCTTGCAGAGCTGCTCAGGTCAGGTTGCTTTGGGCTTCACAGAGGCATGGCATCCTGATTCATCTCAGGGGAACTTACCTTGCTCACCAGAATCTCCAGGCTCCTCTTCATGATCCAAGACAGCTGCTTTGTGTTGACCAATAACTTGGCTTCCTGCTTTACCAGGACTTCTGTTTCCACCTGGCTTCTTGCACTGGTACCACAGCACCATGAACCCTCTCTCCATCTTCACCAAGTGTCCACGTCTCATTGAGAAGACGGGGAGCAGATGGCACCACTTCTCTCCAACGCTCTCTCCTGGAGCCCTAAATGTTGGCGAGTGTCCACCCTTCCCCCTCTGTCTGGGGACAAGCAGCCTCAGGTTTAAGGTGCCAGCTAGGGACCTGGCACCTAGTATACCACCACTCAGTAACTGTCTAGGTTGACAAAGACCATTTTCAGATGGCTGATTCACATGTATCTCCACGTCATGACGGCAGCTCTTTGAGGCAGGGACTGAGTCATATTCCCCCTAGTGGCACCCAATAAGTTGCTCCGATGTCACCATAGGTCTTCTGGGACAAGAAAATTGAACCCAGCCAGCACAGAATAGTCAGTCTGCAGATATGGACCATGCATGAGGTGGCTGGAGGACCCTGAGACCTACCGTGCATTAAGGGGCAGACTTAGCTAGTTTTTCTGGAAAAATTTTTCCTGATGGTTTGCTTGTCATTCCACATGGCAGTTCTTGTGGCCAGCGCTGGGCATGGGGTGCAGTCCCCTGACACCTGCTAAGCTGGGATGAAGTGCTTATGTTTCAGGCCTTCAACCCAGCAGGTCACTGGGTCACTAGTGTGATTCTCATTTGAAAACTTGATGGTGTCTTCTTTTGAGTCCAGTGGCCACTGATGGCTGTGCTGTGATACTATCCCTGATAACCCTGTCTGCTACCCTCCCTCCTGCAGAGGAGAAGCAATCTACCCAGGGGCAACCGGGTAGAGTCAGGGCTGGATCCCAGAAACTGCCCAGACAAGCTGGGCCTCAGATCAGCTGACATACTTCAGTCAGCCCTCTGTTCTTGTCCAGCTTCCGGGAAGGACCACTGAGCCTGAGTGGGAGTGACACCTGCCCAGGCGTTGCTCAGTTCTGCCATGTCTTCCAGCCCTCCCACCCTCTTGGCTCCAAGCCTGCACTTTTGCACCTGTGCACCTAAGGAAATTCCCAGGCCTCACAGCCTGGAGCCTAGGTTTTTATTTTGTATTTATTTTGTATTTTTTATTTTTTTCACAGCCTGGGGCCTAGGTTTTTAGATTTGTTGGGTTTTCCTGCTCTGGCCAATAAACCATCTCTAGTGCGCTAGCCTGATGCGGGCAGTGGTTCTCACGCTGGAGCTGCCTCAAAATTATCCAGAGGTTCTGGTTCAGGATGTCTTGCTTCACACCAGATATTGCTTCTGCTATAGCACTCACCCCATGTCCCTAAATGTAAGATCTGTGAGAACAGAGATCCCCTATTCACTGTTGCATCCTCAGGGCCCAGAAGAGCGCTTGACACCATATGGCATTTTTCATAAATAAATGTCTTTAAAATAACCATAGCTACCTGCAGGGGCTACATGGGGGAATCAGGTCCTGGAGACCCACCGGACATGGCCACAGGGCTCTCCTTAAATGAGCTGGCAGAGGCCCGAGTTCAGGCTCACAGAGGCTGTTGTCAGCCCAGAAGCAGAGGGGCAGACCGGCCAGATAGGGGGGTGTCAGGCTGGGCAGGCTAATGGCCAGGAGAACAGAGAGCACGAACCAGCATCCCCTCCTCAAGTCCGTACCCTCCCTGAAGGCCCCCTCTACTTAGAACCCCTTCCTCTTCCTTTTGAACTCTGGATTTCAGGGGGTGGTGGTGGAGCAAGCTGCCCCTATTGGAGGTAGAAATGCCACAGTTTTACTTATTGATTGGATTTTTTCACTTTAGAGTAGGGAAATTTTTCAACATCTACAAAAGTAAAGAGTAAGCATAATGAACCCCTGTATGCCCATCAATAATCTTTTAATGATTCTTGATATTTACCAGTTTTATCTATTGCCTTCCACTTCTGTCCTGAATTGTTGTCAAGCAGATCCCAGACATTATGTCATTTCATTTGTAAATGTGTGGATGTGCATCTCTTACTGATAAGGATGTTTTCTTTTTAAACATAGGGACCATAAGCCTCCCGTTGTCTGGACTCTCCAGAGCTAGCTACCAACATCTGTTTCCATATGTAGGTACCGCCCCATGCCTCAGGGTGGGGTTCATTTCCCATTCCTCCAATCTGGGCTGGCCTTGTGACTTGCTTTGACCACAGAATGTGGTGGAATTGACACTGAGAAATGTCCAAAGCCAGGTTTCACAAGCCTTGTAGCTTCTGCTTTTTCTTTCTTGGGACCCAGTTGCCATGTAGGGAATCTTGGGCTAGGGTACGCATGCTGAGACTCCATGGAGAGAGAGACCCAGACACCTACAAGAGCCCCAGTCATCTCAGCAGAGGCACCAGCCATGTGAATGAAGCCTTCTAGAATGTTCCAGCCCAGATGGGCTCCCAGCTGAGGTGAGCCACATGAATGACCCCAGCCAGCACCACATTCAACAGAAGAACCACTCAGTTAAGCTCCTACTGCAGAATAAATGGTTCTTCTACCTGAAGCTCCACCATTAAGGCCCTGGCCTCTGCCCCTGATGTGAGCTGTTCATAGTAGCCCATTCCTTGGCAAAGGACGGCTTCTAAGCTGTGGGGAAGCAATGGTAAGGAGGGGGCATGGCAGGGCTTAGAGAGTGGGAGCCTGCCTCCCAGAGCACCTGGGACCCTGGGAGGCCCGACTGGGTGGGGTAGGCTCTGGTTTCTGCAGAGTGGGTGCTGGATCCTCACAGCCTGGCTCACTAGAACCATCCTTCCAGCACTGGCTGAGCCACCAGGGCAGATCACTCAACCCTCAGTCACAGCTACTCATCTCCAAGGCTGCTAACACAACTCGGGCCCCGGGGCCATGCTGAAGAAGAGATGAGAACATGGGTAGAGGTCCTACTCCCACTGAGAGGTGCCTTGTACATCCTCTACTTCACACCTTTTGAAATTAAAGCAAGACTTATCTCTCTTTCTCTAATTTTTAATGTATATATTTATTTTGTTGAAAGGATGCCCCCCTGCCTCTGTTACTTTCATGAATTGTCGTTTTCCCCTGATCAGGTGGTGGAGCAGACAGAGGCCTTCTGCCCGATCCCTGCTTCGGAGGCCCCTTGTCATGGCTGCCAGGCTTGGCTGGGCTGAATGCAGGACACCACCCAGCCTGCCCTGACCCCAGGGCCCCTCCATGGAGGGAGAAGGAGCAGGAGGTGTGTACGCTGTGGGAAGCCCCTCTTCCTTGCTGGCCAAAGCTGGGGCTGAGGGCACTTTTCCACAGCACACAGGCAGTTACTGTGTGGTATTTACATGGAACACACACGCCCCTTGTCCCTTCTCTTTGGAGCTGTGGCCTGTCTGATGGTCATCTTTGTTGTCCTCTGACCACTTTGGCCACCACCCTGACAATCCCCTTACTTCTCCTCCCTAAGCATGGAAACAGGCCCCTCATTTGTGTCTCCAAAGCATAACTGACACTGTGACTGACATTTTACAAGACTTCTCTGAGGCGTGGGCCTGGCCTGGGAAACTACAACACAGCAGAAGAAAGTGTCACACTGTGTCTCATGCATGTGCGCAGAACATACAAGAAAGGACACACGGGTCCTGTGTAGCCTGGGGGGGGGGGCAAGGAGGAAAGAAAGACTTGCTTTTTGGTCTAGACTATTTAAATTGTGCACTTATGATTTGAACCATATGCATGTATCTTTTTTTCCAACTCCACCAATCAATCAAATAAGCAAACAATAAAAAATAGGCACTAATGTTTCTATTATCTAGAAGCCTTTCATGAGGGGTCTTCTCATGTCCCCAGCTCGCTGCCACAGAGTCCCCATGGCTCCAAGTTTCCTTCCCGAGTCCCCAGAACACTCATGCATTGTCCAGCTAGCAGGAAGAGAAAGCCAAGGCAGCCCGTCCTGTCTTCCTGGCCCTGGCTCCTCTCATACATCCCCTGTCCCTCCCCTAATATTTCCTCAACCCCTGGGCAGACAGCTCACGTCACTATGCAGTATGCGTCTTGTTTCTCCATCTCTTCTTTTTTAGAAGAGGGCTTAGGTTTTACCTGCATGACCACAAGTCCCACTGAAGAGTTTGCTTCTGCTTGCAGAGGCCCACAACCGAAAGCCAACTGAAGACAGTGCTGGCAGCATCAAGGCTGTAGTTTTCCACACGTTACATGGGGTTGAGGAGGTGGGGGTACCCTGGAGACCTCAGTGTGCAACCAACTCATTTGACTGATGAAGACACTGAGGGTCAGAGAGGAGAAGGGACTCAAACTTGCCTTCCATTCCACTCAGAGAGCTCTGGTGGCTATGCCATGGGTGGGGCTCTGACCCTGTCCTCCCTGTCGTCTGGTTCCACTCCAGGCTCCCCTGGGGCATGCAGTTGAGCCTGGAGTGGGGCCCCTCAGCACAAATCACTGCAGAGTATTTTTGGGGCAGGTGGGGAGAGGACAAGATCAAAGTCCGACCCAGGCGGAGATGTGACAGTTGGGAGGTACTGCAGCCCTGAAGACATGGATTGCAGGAAATAGGGGAGGAGGAGTCCTTCCTCACAGGGAATGCCATGCTGGTGTTTGTGGTAGGTGCCCACACTGTGGGTGCAGAAGCAAGGGCTCTTGGAAGTGGGAGGCTGGAGCTGACGGCTGGCCCCACAGGTTTGCTGGCAGCGGCCCTCAGGTGGAGCCTGCCGTTCCGCAAGAAACAGGGCTCAGCCAGGGAGTCTGGAAGGCTGCTGGTGGTCCTTGCCAAGGCTGAAATACTGCACATTCTGTTATGAGTCTGGGTGATGGTCTTAGAATCAAGGGTGATGACCACCAGCAAAGCATCCTGGGACATCATCCATCCATCAGTTTCTTTTCGTCTTTTCTATGTCCCTTTGGGACAGTGTTCTTAATCATGGGTATTTTTGGAATCACCCATGGAGTTGTTTTTCCCAACATTGCCCTACTGAAGCCCACTTCAGGGGTTCTGATGCTGGAGTCGAGGTGGCAATTTTGAAATTCTCCCTGGGTGATTCAAGTGCATACCTCCTCCGTACACATCAGCAGCTGGGGGTCAGGGCTGAGTGAGCTGAGTGCTGGCTCAGAGCTCAGGATGCAGAATTTCCCTTTTCATCCCCACACCTCCTGCCAGAACTCCAGCTGCTCCCAAGGTCCCGCTTGAACCTGTTGCATTCACCTCCAAAACACTCTGCTCACTTCTGTGTTCACTCTTTTGCCTATGACATTCTTCCAGCTGCAAAGCCTGATGCTTTTCATCCTCGAGAAGCCTCTCTGGTGACTTCATCTGATCCTCTGACTTCCTGCTACTTCGACAAACTATGCCCCTGGGTGGTCATTTGCCACATCCTCCTTCACAGTTAAGTCAGGTGACTCTTGCCTCTTATCGGGTCCTGCTTTCATTTCCTAGAACACCTAGCCAAGTGTTACATTTACTGAGCAAATGAAATAGAAAAAAATGAAAATGAATGCAGGCAGAAAGAAGGAATAAATTAAAGCGGGAATAAATGATTGCAGACCCCCCTGAAAAGATCCACGTTTTCATCTGCCTTCTTGAGCCCCTTCCCTCTTCATGACTTGGTTGAGACTGCGTGTGGGGGCGTGGTCACTTGATTTGATTTATTTGACCTGCTCAGTGCTTACTGACTGACTGTAGCCAGCTCAGATAGGCCTCTTGAAGCCCCCATTTTGCCATGTTGGCCCCCCTCTGTTGCTCAGCAGTTGCCCCCCTTCTATACCTAGGCATTTTCTGCTCTCAGGGCACTTGGGGTGACATTCTCAGGCCTGAGGCTCCACAGCCAGATTATCAACGACTTCTGCCTGCTTTTTCCGGTTGGCTGTTGCCTATGCTAGCAGAGCTATTTATACTTTGTCGGTCAGCTGCCTTGGAACAATGCATAGTAAGCAGATTCGTCCCTTGGCTGACTTCTCTGCATGCTGTGTGGTGGAAGGGAGCCTGAGAGGAGGTGGGGTTGACAGAGCCCTGGGGGGCTGGCACCTGGATCTGTAAAGCTGTAGATGTGCCAGCACCTCACTCTCCAAGAAGTCAGGTTTTCCACCTAAATTCTGTGTGTTCCTTGACAGATACATCCTGAATCATTTCACTGGCGTGATTACAAGGACCTTGGAATTGGGGTATTCCCTGGGTTATCCCAACCTGGTAGTGAGCTAGGTGAAAACCTGGCAGTAGGGAGAACCAGGTGGCTTTGTCAGCTCCATGACCTGAGGTTAGATGCTAGCAGTTCAAACGTGATGCCTACCATCTTTGTCACTCCCATCCCTGTCCCCACTGTCATTTCTGCTGCCACCAAACACTGCCATCACCACATCAGTACCCATCCCAACTCCCACCGCCACCACTGTTACTACCATCATCTATAGCCCATCCCAGTTGCAAGGCTGGCAAGTCTCCACCCCAATACCAGCATGATTGTCACCCCACCCTCATGTCCCTATCCCCTCAGCTGTCCTTATCACATCCCCCATGACTAGCACTTGGCTAAAGAGCTGAAAGACCCCTTTCCTATACCACATATCTGCTTAGGATCCATTCTCCTTTCTAAACTGCCCATGAGGTGTACTTAAAGCCAATCTGATTTATATAGCAGGATGGGAGTGAAAGTTGCTGGGGTAGATGATGACACTGGAAGGGTATATTGGCCCTAGACAATGGAGTACCTTGAATGCTGTACTTGTCAGTGTGAACTTGATGTCCAGGTTATATTTCTGAGTCCAAGAGCAGAAAGTTTATGAGCAGAAACTTACAAGAAAACCCCAAGAATCATTGGAGATTGAGAGTCAATGTTCATTCTCACAATGTGCACTCATTAGATGCCTAGGAAGGAACAACATGGTTATGTGATGGAGATCTGGGCAGAGAAAGGCAGACACAGTGTTAGAACAGACTGCAGAGGAGGTGACATTTGGGTGAGAAGGAGCCAGTCATTCGAAGATCAGGGAGAGACCCTGTGATGGGAAAGAATTTGGCTTACTTGAGGAATAGGGAGGAAGTGATGTGCCTCTGTGAGCCACTGCTTCCTTGTTTACTAAAGGGTAAAACAATACAACCCACATATAGTTATTATTAGGGTTACATTGGATAATGTGTCCTTGGTACACACTATCATACGTAACACATACTAAACATTGAATAAAGAGCTGTTATGATAGTTTGCCTTTTAGAAACCTTTACCTCTCTGCCTTCTCCACCTACTCTGGGTGCTCGTGGCTGCTAAGGGGGATGTAATGACTTTCAGGAAGTAGTTGAGTGGGACTGAAAAAGCACATGATGGCAGGTGAAAAGCAGATTAGTAAATTCTAATTTTTATGAGGAAACAGTGAGAAGTCACGTTGAGGTGGGGCAGCCAATACTGCTAGATAAACAGGATATATGAATCTATTCAAGCCCTACCAGATCCTACTAATGAAAATGCACCTCTTAGATATTCACTGTTTCCTGAAAGATTATGTTTCTACTTCCTGGAGATTTTTTTGTTTTTTTGTTTTAAGAATGAGGAATTTGACATTCCTGGCCACAAACCTCCAAGAGACACAAAGTAGGATCTCTGCCTTTCATAATAAATCCTCATGTTTTAATTCTTCCTATGTAGCTTATAGATCCCAGGGTTCACCTTCTGCAAGTAACACAGAATCCCACCCTTTGGGTACTAACTGCTGACCTTACGTTTGAATTATTTGTGCCCACGATGATTTATATTCTAGAGCAGTTCTTGCAGGACCAAATACCAGAAGGGTACACCGAGTGAACTGGGCAGAGTGTGAGAACCAATAACCATTTGCTTCATAACGGCGCCTTCGGCAGTATTCTTTTGGTACCAATTTTGTTTGCTTGATAATCATGTAAAAGCAATCTTTTCTTCCATAAAGCGACATTCTCTCTCTCAAACTTCTTGAATTGCATGGGCTTCCTGGTCAAGCTTTATATTCCATAAAGAAGCAGTGAGAGGCTGTGATAAATGGCAGCTGACACAGGGCATTGGGTAGGAAAGTGATGCAGGAGAAGGGAGGCTGAGGTCAGACAGGAGAATTCACCACCTGCAATGAGCAGCCATCATTTGCTTCCAGAAAGCCAGGAGGGACAAAAGCCCAATGTTTCTGGCTGTCCCAATTTTTCAAGAGAACCCAGACATCCAGATATTTATGGGATGTCTCCGGATTTCTAAAAGTGGGCAAGTAATTCAAGAGTTTTAAAAAGCCCTACTCAGGGCCACACGGTGAGATCCACAGTGAAATGTGGAATTCTATTCTGGAGGGTCAGAGCAGAAGACTTGCCAATTCCCTCTCCAAGCTTCTCCAAGTGCTATCCACAAGGATGCAGTGTATGATGCCTACATACATGGGCCAGATTACTCTGGTCCTCCATAGAATTTCATTTACAAAACAGACTTTTCTCTACTTGGTCCAAGGTGGGGGACATGCCTGCCTTTGTGCCATGTTGCTTACGTCATCTTGCCTTGCTCACCATATCATAGGAGGACTGAAGCATGTCTTCTCCGGCATCAATTGAAAATCCCACAGAAGGGCTCAGAGTTAGCTCAACTAGAGCCAAATGTCCTCATCTATAAAGAGTGTATGTGGTGGGTGATGGTGGCGTTTGTGAAGTCCTGTGATTGGCTCCATTTGGGTCACATGCTTTGTTTGGACCAATCAACTGTGGCCAGAGGGTAAATTACAGGGGAGGGGCTGGAGGGGGCTTGTCCTTGAAAAAGGGAGATGTGCTGGGCAGCCAGGGTTTGGGATATTCCTGATAGTAAGAAACAGACCCATGACCTGGATGTTTGTGTCCTCCCCAAATTCATATGTTAAAGCCATAAACTCCAATGGGATGGTACCTGGAGATGGGGTCTTTGGGAGGAAATTAGGGTTAGATGAGGTTGTAGAGGAAGAAGAAATTTCCCTCTCTTTTCTTAGGTTCGATAGCTGGTCTATAAAATAAACTTACAACAGGCAGATTAATAAGAGAAAAGTCCTACAAATATATTAATTTTTAATATTATGTGCATGGGGCATCACAGAAAAGAAAGTAAATACTCAAAAAAGTGGTGATACTTAAGAACTTATATAGCATCTTAATAGGGAGTGTGTGTGGGGGCAGCTAGAAGCCACCTACAGGACAGTAAATGATTTTGAGAAAGGATGCCCCTAAGGAAGGGCCCTTAGAAGAAGAGATGGGAGGTGTGATAGTCTCCGACAAAGTCTCTGGCTGAGGTGTAGACTTCTTCTAGTCTCCTCTCCTGTGATAAGAGTCACAGCGCTTCCCTGGCTCATACTCCCCCTTCCCCAAAATGTATGACAACTGAATTCCTTTAGGAGGAGGATCTGTCCTTATATAGGTAAAGAGTTCACAGAAAGCTTCTCCCTGCATTTACTCTTTTTCAAGTGCCTTCAGTTCAAAATAGTTAATATAGCAACATGGCCTGTTTTGGGGTGGCATGTCCTGAATTCCTTCAAGATCAGGAAGGTGGGGCCCCTAGGATGGAGTTAGTGCCCTTACAAGAAGAGATCAGAGCTTGCTCTCTTTCCCTTTCTCCCTCTCACTGTCCCTGTGTCTACCAGCTGAGGACACAGCCAGAACCCAGCCATCTGTAAGCCGGCAAGCCTCTCTTTACCAGAACCTGTCCCTGCTGGCACCCTGATTTCTGGCCTCCCAGCCTCCAGAGCTGTGAAGTTTAAACGCAGTTTAAGCTGTCCAGTGTGTGGTATTTTGTTAGAGCAGCCCAAGCTGATTAATACACTGCCCCTGGTAAACTAGACTTGCTAGGACGTTCAGTTCTTCAACAGGAATTGACTGCTGAAAATATTCTTTCCTAATGCGAGGCCTTGCCACTTACTGGCTCTGTCATCTTGGGTGGGTTTTTGTTTTGTTTTGTTATTTACTTTCTGAATGTCAGAGCTTTAATTTCTCTAGTAAGGTAATTGTATTTATCTCCTTCCTCCTTACCTTTAATTCTCCTAGAGAACTGAATGAGATAATGCTTATGGAGTGCCCAGTATAGCTCTTAGCACATTAAATAGTAGCTTGCCCCTGCTCCTGTTATAATTATTACTGCCATGGCTTTTGTTGACATTTTTTTCTTCTGTCCTCATGTCTTGGGGGATGTTGCCAGAGAGCTGGGGTTTGGGTTCTATAAATGGTATCAACGGCCACTGTAATCTACTTCTTTTGCTTGCTTTTGCCTCGTTTGCTAAGTCAGTATTTCTTTGGAGCAAATGTGGTATTGGTCATTGTGCCAAAGGTCCCATTGCCCTTTGGGGAGATGGACAGCAGGGTATACAGAACTTGGTGGACCCATATTTGACAGTGATGGGGTGCTGTGATTGACTAGTGTCAGGAGAAGCCTTGTCCATCTGCACTGCCAGTGCAAAGCCCATCCTATCATTCAGCCCATGTTGGCTGAGGTCCATCTTAATATTAAGTGGGAAGAAATAATGTTTCTTGGTCACATGTCAAGACTGCAGCCCCTCACTTGAACCTCTGAGTCCTGGTAGTTGTGTCCCCAGCCTGCTGGTGTCCAAGGGCCCTCCACCTGCCTTGAGAAGGCAAAGGGGAGTGTCCACAGCCAAGCACCAGAAGTGTCTGGGGAAGGCATTCCAAGTAGGCTGAGGCCACCCTGGGAAGGGAGTGACAATTTGGCTTTTACCTTAAAGAATGAGCAAGACAGTGATGGGGCATAAACGAGAGGGACTCAACCCCACATCACTGGGGCTCTTTAGCCTCTGGTCTGGGTCAGTTTAATACCATGCTCTGGCTTCTCAGCCCCAAACTGTCCATCTGTAATTTACTTTGTGATTCTAAGGTTGGGACTCTGCAGATACCGGTTCTGCTTTACCAGCTTCTGCTTATCAGTGTCTGCCAATCAGGGCCGCTGTGGGGCCAGAGTAGGGAGAAAGGGCTCACTCCTTTTTCCCTGTCAGTACCCTGGGTCTGCTCCCCTTTCTTGAGAACATCTCCCAGCAGTGCTTGTAACACAGCAGAGGCAATTGCTTCCTGGGCAGCCGTCATGGCTAGTGTGCAGTTTCCCACCATCCTCATTACTCTCTTAGACTCACCACACCACCAAACAGCACCCTGCTTAGATCTCGGCCCCAGGTCCCCAAGGCTGTCCTGCAGGCTCAGAGACACCAGCACCAATGGCGGCAATTAGGAAGTTCAGATAAAGATTGAGATGCATGGAAACTATGTGATCTTTGGTTCCTCAAAATCCAGCTTTCTCATGGAAGTGCAGTGTTCGATCTGTCATAAATTACGTGTCATGTACGAGTGGGTCTGCTTCTTGGCTCTCTGTTCATTTCCATTTGTCTCTTCCCCCTCCTGCACCAATACTTGATTGCCTAATTACTTGAAATTTATAATGGTTCTTAGGATCTGATAGGGTAAATCTTGTCACTTAATTTTTCTTCTTCAGGAGTATCTTGGTTATTCATACTCTTTGCTCTTCTTTCTAAACATTAGAAATAGCAGTTCAAGACACACAACCACAATACAACACAACAAACACGATCCTCACCACTTCTGTGTATTTTGATTAGAATGCATTGAAGACACAGATAACTGGGATTTTTTTGAGTGAAGAATAATGGACAGACAATATTATATTAGTTTCAGATGTACAACATAGTACACGTTATGTATATTATTGATTATTCCCTATTCTGTACATTACACCCCTGTGTTTTATGTATTTATAACTAGAAGATTATATCTCTTAACCCCTTTCATCTATTTCATCCATAAGCCACTCCTGTGTTCTCTGGCAACCACCAATTTTTTCTCTGCATCTATGAGTCTGTTTCTGTTCTGTTTGTTCATTTGTTTTGTTTTTTAGATTCCACTTATAAGTGAAATCATATGGTGTTCAATGTAAGTGATGCTAGTGGCCCTTTACCTATTCCTAAATATAAAGAAACACTTTCAACTTGTCACTGTTTTTTATGATGTCTTTCTTTGTCCGATTTTCTTGCTTGGCAAAGTGCCCTTTAGGTCCACTGGTGGTTGTCACAAATAGCAGGATTAATAATATTCCATTTTTTTTTGTGTGTGTGTGTGTATACTACCACTTCTTTATTAATTCATCTATCTATGGGCATTTAGGTTGCTTCCATATCTTGGCTATTGTAAATAATGCTGTGATGAACATAGGAGTACATATGCCTTTTCAAATTAGTGTTTTCATTTTCTTTGGATAAATTCCTAGAAGTAGAATTGCTGGACTGTATGGTAGCTCTGTTTTTAATTTTTTAAGGAACTTCCGTACTGTTTTCCACAGTGGCTGCACCAATTTACATTCCCAGCAACAGTGCACAAGGGTGTCGTTTCTCCACATCCTCACCAACACTTGTTATTTTTTCCTTTTTGATACTAGCACTTCTGACTGGTGTGAGGTAATATCTTATTGTGGTTTTCATTTGCAATTCCCTGATGGTGAGTGATGTTGAGCATCTTTTCATGTGTCTGTTGGCCATATGGATGTTTTCTGGGGAAAAATGTCTATTCAGGTCCTCTGCCTACTTTTTTAATAGGATTGTTTGGTTTTTGATATTGTTTTATGAATTATTTATATATTTTGGATGTTAACCCCTTATTGAATATATCATTTGCAAATATCTTTTCCTATTCAGTAGGTTGCCTTTTTTATTTTTTATTATGTTATGTTAATCACCATACATTACGTCATTAGTTTTTGATGTAGTGTTCCATGATTCATTGTTTGCGTATAACACCCAGTGCTCCATTCAGTACGTGCCCTCTTTAATACCCATCACTAGGCTAACCCATCCTCCCACCCCCTCCCCTCTAGAACCCTCAGTTTATTTCTCAGAGTCCATAGTCTCTCATGGTTCCTCTCCCCCTCCGATTTTCCCCCTTCATTTTTCCCTTCTGGCTATCTTCTTCTTCTTCTTCTTTTTTTTAAACATATAATGTATTACTTGTTTCAGAGATACAGGTCTGTGATTCAACAGTCTTACACAATTCACAGTGCTCACCATAGCACAAACCCTCCCCAATGTCTATCACCCAGCCACCCCATCCCTCCCACATCCCACCACCCCAGCAACCCTCAGTTTGTTTCCTGAGATTAAGAATTCCTCATATCAGTGAGATCATATGATACATGTCTCTCTCTGATTGACTTATTTTGCTCAACATAATACCCTCCAGTTCCATCCACGTCGTTGCAAATGGCAAGATTTCATTCCTTTTGATGGCTGCATAATATTCCATTGTATGTATATACCACATCTTCTTTATACATTCATCTGTCGATGGACATCTTGGCTCTTTCCATAGTTTGGCTACTGTGGACATTCCTGCTATAAACATCGGGGGTGCACATACCCCTTCGGATCCCTACATTGGTATCTTTGGGGTAAATACCCAGTAGTGCAATTGCTGGATCATATGGTAGCTCTATTTTCAACTTTTTGAGGAACCTCCATACTGTTTTCCAGAGTAGCTGCACCAGCTTGCATTCCCACCAACAGTGTAGGAGGGTTCCCCTTTCTCCGCATCCCCGCCAACATCTGTTGTTTCCTGACTTGTTAATTTTAGCCATTCTGACTGGTGTGAGGTGATATCTCATGGAGGTTTTGATTTGGATTTCCCTGATGCCGAGCCATGTTGAGCACATTTTCATGTGTCTGTTGGCCATTTGGATGTCTTCTTTGGAAAAATGTCTGTTCATGTCTTCTGCCCATTTCTTGATTGGATCATTTGTTCTTTGGGTGTTGAGTTTGATAAGTTCTTTATAGATTTTGGATACTAGCCCTTTATCTGATATGTCATTTGCAAATATCTTCCTCCATTCTGCCAGTTGTCTTTTGGTTTTGTTGACTGTTTCTTTTGCTCTGCAAAAGCTTTTTATCTTGATGAAGTCCCAATAGTTCATTTTTGCCCTTGCTTCCCTTGCCTTTGGCGACGTTTCTAGGAAGAAGTTGCTGTGGCTGAGGTCGAAGAGGTTGCTGCTTGTGTTCTCCTTTAGGATTTTGATGGACTCCTGTCTTACATTTAGGTCTTTCAACCATTTTGAGTCTATTTTTGTGTGTGGTGTAAGGAAATGGTCCAGTTTCATTCTTCTGCATGTGGCTGTCCAATTTTCCCAACACCATTTGTTGAAGAGACTGTCTTTTTTCCATTGGATATTCTTTCCTGCTTTGTCGAAGATTAGTTGACCATAGAGTTGAGGGTCCATTTCTGGGCTCTCTATTCTATGTGTCTGTTTTTGTGCCAGTACCACACTCTCTTGATGATTACAGCTTTGTAATAGAGCTAGAAGTCTGGAATTGTGATGCTGCTAGCTTTGCTTTTCTTTTTCAACATTCCTCTGACTATTCGGGATCTTTTCTGGTTTCATACAAATTTTAGGATTATTTGTTCCATTTCTTTGAAAAAAGTGGATGGTATTTTGATAGGGATTGCATTGAATGTATAGATTGCTCTAGGTAGCATTGACATCTTCACAATATTTGTTCTTCCAATCCATGAGCATGGAACGTTTTTCCATTTCTTTGTGTCTTTCTCAATTTCTTTCATGAGTATTTTGTAGTTTTCTGAGTACAGATCCTTTGCCTCTTTGGTTAGATTTATTCCTAGGTATGCTTTTGGGTGCAATTGTAAATGGGATCGACTCCTTCATTTCTCTTCTGTCTTGTTGGTGTATAGGAATGCCACTGATTTCTGTGCATTGATTTTATATCCTGCCACTTGACTGAATTCCTGTATGAGTTCGAGCAGTTTTGTGGTGGATTCTTTTGGGTTTTCCACATAACGTATCATATCATCTGCAAAGAGTGAGAGTTTGACTTCTTCTTTGCTGATTTGGATGCCTTTTATTTCTTTATGTTGTCTGATTGTTGTGGCTAGGACTTCTAATACTATGTTGAATAGCAGCAGTGATAGTGGACATCCCTGCCGTGTTCCTGACCTTAGGGGGAAAGCTCTCAGTTTTTCCCCATTGAGAATGATATTCGCTGTAGGTTTTTCATAGATGGCTTTTATGATATTGAGGTATGCACCCTCTATCCCTATACTCTGAAGAATTTTGATCAAGAAAGGATGCTCTACTTTGTCAAATGCTTTTTCTGCATCTATTGAGAGGATCATATAGTTCTTGTTCTTTCTTTTATTAATGTATTGTATCACATTGATTGATTTGTGGATGTTGAACCAACCTAGCAGCCCAGGGATAAATTCCTCTTGGTCGTGGTCAATAATCCTTTTAATGTGCTGTTGATTCTATTGGCTAGTATTTTGGTGAGAATTTTTGCATCCATGTTCATCAAGGATATTGGTCTGTAATTCTTTTTGATGGGGTCTTTGTCTGGTTTGGGGATCAAGGTAATGGTGGCCTCATAAAACAAGTGTGGAAGTTTTCCTTCCATTTCTATTGTTTGGAACAGTTTCAGAAGAATGGGTATTAATTCTTCTTTAAATGTTTGGTAGAATTCCCCTGGGAAGCCATCTGGCCCTGGGCTTTTGTTTATTGGGAGATTTTTGATCACTGCTTCAATTTCCTTAGTGGTTATAGGTCTGTTCAGGTTTTCTATTTCTTCCTGGTTCAGTTTTGGTAGTTGATACATCTCTAGGAATGCATCCATTTCTTTCAGATTATCTAATTTGCTGGCATATAGTTGTTCATAATATGTTCTTATAATTGTTTGTATTTCTTTGGTGTTGGTTGTGATCTCTCCTCTTTCATTCATGATTTTGTTTATTTGGGTCATTTCTCTTCTTTTTGATAAGTCTGGCCAGGGGTTTATCAATCTTCTTAATTCTTTCAAAGAACCAGCTCTTAGTTTCATTGATCTGTTCTACTCTTCTTTTGGTTTCTATTTGATTGATTTCTGCTCTGATCTTTATTATTTCTCTTCTCCTGCTGGGTTTAGGCTTTATTTGCTGTTCTTTCTCCAGCTCCTTTAGGTGTAGGCTTAGGTTTTGTATTTGAGACCTTTCTTGTTTCTTGAGAAAGGCTTGTATTGCTATATACTTTCCTCTTAGGACTGACTTTGCTGCATCCCAAAATGCTAACACAGTAACTACGTCCCCAGAAAATATACACTAAACAAATCAGAAAAGACCTGAAACGGGGGGAAAAGAAAAGGAAAGAAAGAAAAAAGAAAAAGAAAAAGATAAAAACAAACAAAAACAAAACAAATGAAAACAGAATATGATCAGATATGATCAGGCTGGTGCATAGATCAGTGCCACATACTAGATTTTGGGCGTATTTTGGTCTGTTAGAAGAAAGTGCCTCCCAAAATTTTAAAGAAAGAAAAACTTATATATGTACAAAAATAAGGGTTAACACAATGAAGAGATGGAATATGACTGTAAAGATGAAAATTTTAAATGATTTTATAAAAGGAATTGATAAGAAGTTGGTTGAAAAAAGAAAGAAGAGGATTTAAAAAAAAATAAAGGGAGAGAATGTGATCAGGCAGGAGACTACAATAAAGCCATACACTAGAGATTTAGGGTATATTTTGGTCTGTTAGAAGAAACTGTAGCCCAAAATTTTAAAGAGTGTACAACTTATATGTATATATACCAAAAATAAGGTTAACTACTATGAAGGGATAGAATATGAATCTAAAAATGAAAAATAGATTTTTTAAAAAAGGGATTGATAAGATGTTGGTTGAAAAAGGGTAAAAGTGAAATTAAAAAAAAATTAAAAAAAAATTACCGTTGAAAGACTAAAGAATCATGGGGAGAAAGCCATGAATTCTCTGTGCTGTATTCCCCTAGTGCTGGAGTTCTGCTGTTCTCATTGATCGGTAAACTTGGTCTTGGCTGGCTGTGTTTGCTGATCTTCTGGGGGAGGGGCCTGTTGCCATGGTTCCTAAGTGTCTTTGCTGGAGGTGGAATTGCCCTGCCCTTGCCGGGTCTGGTCTAAGTAATCTGCTCAGGTTTGCTCTCGGGAACTTTTGTTCCCTGCAAGCTTTCCGTACAGCTTTGGAGGATGAGAGCGAAATGGGGGCCTCCTAGTCTCCACCCTGGAGGAGCCGAGAACTCGGGGCCCAGTCAATCACTCCCATCTCCCCGGTCTCCCGCTGCACTCTGTGCTCACCCGGCCTGTGACCGAGCGTTTCTATCTCTGGCACCTGACCCTGTGTGGAGTCTCCAAACCCAGCAGATCCCTGTGGTGCGCTTCACGTTGCTCCTCCCTGGGGAGGAAGGGGAGTCTCCCCAGATCTGCCACCTTTTGGGCCCCTGCTGGAGGAACAGTGGCCCGACTGTGCTGAGGATCATGGTTTATGGCAACCCCAAGCTGAGAGCCCACTCCTTGGCTCCATCTCTGCAGCCAGCTTCCTCGTTCTGATACCTCGGAGCTCTGCTGCACTCTGGCACCTCCAGTCTTTCTGTGACCCCGAGTGTCCTGAGACCAGACAGTCCCATCGAGGGTTCCACCCCCCCGGCTTAGCCACTGGAGCGATGTCCCTCAGAGGAGCAGACTTTTAAAAGTTCCGATTTTGTGCTCTGCTGCTGTGTCACTTGACAGAAGGGGCCAACGGAGGCCCCCTCCCCCACCATCTATCCTCCAAATATCGCCTCGGATTCACTTCTCTGCAAGTCCTACCTTCCAGAAAGTGGTCTCTTTTCTGTTCAGAGAGCTGTTGCTATTCTTTTCTTCAATCTCCTGTTGAGTTCATAGGTGTTTAGAATGGTTTGATCCCTATCCAGCCGAATTCCTGGGACCAGACAAAATCCAGGTCTACTACTCCTCCGCCATCTTGCTCCTCCGGTGTTGACCTATTTTTATTGTTTTCGTGAGGGTTCTCTGTGCCTCTTGGATTTTGATGCCTGTTTCCTTCACCAAATTAGGGAAGTTCTCTGCTATAATTTGCTCCAATATACCATCTACCCCTCTCTCTCTTTCTTCTTCTTCTGGGATCCCAATTATTCTAATATTCTTTCATCTTATGGTATCACTTATCTGCCAAATTCTGCCCTCGTGATCCAGTAGTTGTTTATCTCTCTTTATCTCAGCTTCTTTATTTTCCATCATTTGGTCTTCTATATCACTAATTCTTTCTTCTGCCTCATTTATCCTAGCAGTTAGAGCCTCCATTTTTTATTGCACCTCATTAATAGCCTTTTTGATTTCGATTTGGTTAGATTTTAGTTCTTTTATTTCTCCAGAAAGGGTTTCTCTAATATCTTCCATGCTTTTTTCAAGCCCAGCTAGTATCTTTAAAATCATCATTCTGAACTCTAGTTCTGATATCTTACTGATGTCCATATTGATTGGGTCCCTGGCAGTCAGTACTGCCTCTTGTTCTTTTTTTTTGAGGTGATTTTTTCCATCTTGTCATTTTGTCCAGAGGAGAATAGATGAATGAGAGAACAAAATGCTAACAGGGTAACAAGAACCCCAGAAAAATGTATACTAAACAAATCAGAAGAGACCTGAAATCAGGGGAAAGGAAAGGGAAAGAAAGAAAAAGAAAAAAGAAAAAGATAAAAACAAACAAACAAAGAAACAAAAAAAACCCAGAACATGATCAAATATGATCAGGCTGGTGCATAGATCAGTGCCACACACTAGATTTTGGGCATATTTTGGTCTGTTAGAAGAAAGTGCCTCCCAAAATTTTAAAGAAAGAAAAACATATATGTACAAAATAAGGGTAAATATAATGAAGGGATGGAATATGACTGTAAAGATGGAAATTATAAAAGATTTTATAAAAGGAATTGATAAGATAAGAAATTGGTTGAGAAAAGAAAGAAGAGGAATTAAAAAAAAAGGGAGAGATGTGATCAGGCAGGAGACTACAACAAAACCATACACTAGAGATTTAGGGTATATTTTGGTCTGTTAGAAGAATCTGTATCCCAAAATTTTAAAGAGAGAACAACTTATATATATATACCAAAAATAAGGTTAACTACTATGAAGAGATAGAATATGACTCTAAAAATGAAAAATAAAAAAAGATTTTTTAAAAAAGGGATTGATAAGATGTTGGTTGAAAAAGAAAAATTCAAAAAAAGTAAGTTAAAAAAAAATTAACTTTGAAAGACTAAAGAATCATGGGGTTAAGGCATGAATTCTCTGTGCTGTATTCCCCTGCCACTGGAGTTCTGCTGTTCTCATTGATGGGTAAACTTGGTCTTGGCTGGCCGTGTTTGCTGATCTTCTGGGGGAGGGGCCTATTGCCATGGTTCCCAAATGTCTTTGCCGGAGGCGGAATTGCCCCACCCTTGCAGGTCCGGGCTAAGTAATCTGCTCGGGTTTGGTCTCGGGAGCTTTTGTTCCCTGCAAGCTTTTCCTACAGCTTTGGAGAATGAGAGTGAAAATGGCGGCCTCCCAATCTTTGCCCAGGAGGAGCTGAGAACTCAGGGCCCCACTCCTCAGTGTGCCCCCAGAGAAAAGCAGTCAGTCACTCCTGTCTCCCCGGTCTCCAGCCGCACGCTGTGCTAACCCGGCCTGTGACCGAGCATTTCTATCTCTGGCACCCGACTTGGTGTGGAGTCTCCAAACCCAGCAGATCGCTGTGGTGCACTCCCACACCGCTCCTTCCAGGGGAGGAAGGGGAGTCTCCCCTGATCTGCCACTTGATGGGTCCCTGCTGGAGGAGCAGTGGCCCAACTGTGCAGCGGATCACGGTTTATGGCAAACCCGAGCTGCGAGCCCCCTCCTCGACTCTGTCTCTGCAGCCGGCTTCCCCACTCTGATACCTGGGAGTTCTGCCGCACCCAGGCACCCCCAGTCTTTTTGTGACCCTGAGCATCCTGAGACCACACTGTCCCAGCAAGGGATCCACCCCCCCCCCCAACTTAGCTGCTGGAGCGATGTCCCTCAGCAGAGCCGACTTCTAAAATTTCCAATTGTGTGCTCTGCTGCTCTCTCACTTGCCAGTAGCAGCTGACAGAGGCCCCCTCCCCTGCCGTCTATCCTTCCGAATATCGCCTCGGCTTCACTTCTTTGAACGTCCTACCTTCCAGAAAGTGGTCACTTTTCTGTTCAGAGAGTTACCGTTATTGTTTTCTTCGATCTCCTGTTTAGTTCATAGGTGTTCTGAATGGTTTGATCCCTATCTAGCTGAATTCCTGGGACCAGATGAAATTCTGGTCTCATACTCCTCCCCCATCTTGCTCCTCCCCTCCTCAAATTGCCTTTTTGTTTTGTTGCTGGTTTCCTTCACTGTGCAATAGATTTTTAGTTTGATGTAATCCCACTTGTTTATATTCATTGTCCTTGCCTGAAGAGACAGAATCAAAACCTATCACTACGATCAATGTCAAAGAACTTACTGCTTGTGTTTTCTTCTAGAAGTTTTATGGTTTTGGGTTTTATATTTTAGTCTTTAATTCATTTTGAGTTTGTTTTTGTATATGGCATAAGAAAGTGGTCCAGTTTCATTCTTTTGCACGTAGTTGACCAGTTTTCCCAGCACCATTTACTGAAGAGACTGTCTTTCCCCCATTGTGTATTCTTGCCTCCTGTGTCATAGATTAATTGACCATGCATGTGTGGGTTTATTTCTGTGCTATTCTGTTCTGTTGATCTGTGGGTCTATTTTTGTACCAGCAGCATACTGTTTTGATTACTATAGTTTTTTACTATCGTTTGAAATCCAGGAGTGTGATACCTCCAGCTTTGTTCTTCTTGATCAAGATTGCTTTAGCTATTTCAGATCTTTTGTGGTTCCACACAAATTTTAGGATTATTTGTTCTAGTTATGTGAAAAGTGCCATTGGTATTTTGGTAGGGATTGTGCTGGATCTGTTAATTGCTTTAGGTAGTAAGGACATTTTGACAACATTAGTTCTTTCAGTCCATGAGCACATTATATATAACTGGGATTCTTTAATGTCTTTTAATGAAGTTTCTAATTTTGTCCATATAGGTCATCTACATCCTCTGTTAGATTTATTCCTGTGAGCTTCATATTCTTGAGATAATTTTGAATGATATTTACAAAAGTGATATTTAAAAATATTTGTTGGTAGTACATAGACATGCAATTTAAAAAACTGAGTATTCAGTAATCTTGCTAAACTCTCTTATTAATGCAATAATTTGGGTTTTGTATATGGACATTAAAATTATCTGCAAGTAATGACTGTTTTGGTTCTTCTCAGCCAATCTTTATAACATTTGTTTCCTTGCCTTTCTGTGCCACCTGGGAGCTCCAGCATGGTATTCAATGTAAGTGATGCTAGTGGGCCCTTTCCTAATCTTAAGGAAACACTTCTAAAAAATTATTTAAATTCAATTTAATTAACATACACTGTATTAATAGTTTCAGAGGTAGAATTCAGTGATTCATCACTTGCATACAACACCAAGTGCTCATTACTTCAAGTGCCCTCCTCAATGCCCATCACCCAGTTACCCCATCCCCCCAGCCACCTCCCATCCAGCAACCCTCAGTGTGTTCCCTATAGTTAAGAGTCTCTTATGGTTTGCCTCCCTCTGTTTTCCTCTTATTTTATTTTTCCCTCCCTTCCTCTATGTTCATCTGTTTCCTTTCTTAAATTCCAACTTGTCCCTGTTATGTATGATGTTTGCATATCAGGTTGAGGAATTTCCTTCTATTTTTAGATTGCTAAAGATTTTTATAATGAATATATGTTAAATGTTATCATGTGCTTTTTCTGTATCTAACAGATAGGTAAGTCCATGATGTTTTCCCTTTGATATGTTAATGGTGATTTCCATTCATTGATTTTTTTTTTAACTTAAAGTAACCATACATTCCTATAATAAATCCAATGTTGTCGTGACATATAAGTTTTCTTATATATTGCTGAACTCAGGTGGCTAATACATTTTTAAGGATTTCTCAGATCTATATTCATAAAAAAACCCAGATGGCCTATAATTTTATTTTCTTATACTGTTGTGGTTGGATTTTGGTATTCAGTTTATGCTGGCCTCAAAATTAGTCCATTGCATTTTCTCTGGAAGAGTCTGAGTAAAATTAGAATTGTGTATCTTTTAGATATTTGGGATAGCTCTCGGTGGAACTCCATGGACCAGGTGGTCTCTCTGTGGGGAAGTTTTAACTATTGGTCAGATTCTTTTAATGATAATAGGACCACTCAGAATTTCTGTTTTTTTTTTTTAATTTTTCCTGTATTAGTTGTATTTTTCATGAATTTGTACACTTTATCTAAGTTTTCAACTTTATTGGTATAATGTGTCTCATAATGTCCTTGTATTGCCTTTTTAATATCTGCAGCATTTAGAGTTATGCTTTCTGTTTTATTCCTAAATTATTTATTTATGCCTTCTTTCATGTTTTCCTTGACCAGTTGTGCCTGAAGTTTTAAAATTGGCCTTTTCAAAGAACCAGTCTTTAGTATTATTTTTCTCTGTATTATATGTGCTTATTTTTTTCACTAATTTTTTTTCAATAAGCAGGAAGTGTTTTTATTTATTCATTCTTTTTAATCTTTTTTATTCCAGTTAATTAACATACAGTGTAACTGTAGTTTCAGGTGTGCGATATAGTGATTCATCACTTATGTACAACACCTGGTGCTCATCATGACACGTTCACTCCTCAATCCCCAGCACCTATTTCACCCATCCCCCACCCACCTCCCCTCTGGTAACCATCAGATTGTTCTTTGTAGTTAATAGTCTGTTTCTTGGTTTGCCTCTCTCTCTTTCTTCCCTATGCTCATTTGTTTTGATTCTTAAATTCCACATGAGTGAAATCATATGGTATTTTTCTTTCTCTGACTGACTTATTTTACTTAGCATAATACTCTCTAGCTCCATCCATGTCATTGCAAATTGCAAGATTTCATTCTTTTTTATGACTGAATAATATTCCATTGTTACATATACACTACTTCTTTATCCATTCATCTACTGATGGACACTTGGGCTGCTTCCACAATCTGGCTGTTGTAGATAATGCTGCTATAAACATAAGGGTGCATGTATCCCTTTGAATTAATATTTTTGTATCCTTTGGGTAAATACCTAGTAGTGCAATTGCTGGATCATAGGGTAGTTCCATTTTTAACTTTTTGAGGAACTTACATACTGTTTTCTAGAGTGGCTGCATCATTTTGCATTCCCACCAACAGTGCAAGAGGGTTCCCCTTTCTCTCCATTGCATCCTCACCAACATGTGTTGCTTCTTGTGTTTTTGATTTTAGCCATTCTGACAGGTGTGAGCTGATATCTCATTATAGATTTGATTTGAATTTCCCTGATGATGAGTGATATTGAGCATCTTTTCATATGTCTGCTGGCCATCTCTATGTCTTCTTTGGAAAAATGTCTATTCATGTCTTCTGCCCATTTTTTAATTAGATTATTTGTTTTTTAGGTGTTGAATTTGATAAGTTCTTTATATATTTTGGATACTAACCCTTTATCAGATATGTCATTTGCAAATATCTTCTCCTATTCTGTAGGTTGTCTTTTAGTTTTGTTGATTGTTTCCTTCACTGTGCAGAAGCTTTTTATTTCAATGAAGTTCCAATAGCGTATTTTTCTTGTGTTTCTCTTGCCTCAGGAGACATATCCAGAAAGAAGTTGTTACAGCTGATGTCAAAGAAGTTACTGCTTATGTTCTCTTCTAGAATTTTTATGGATTCAGGTCTTACCTTTAGGTCTGTAATCCATTTTGAATGTACTTTTGCGTATGGTGTAAGAAAGTGGTCCAATTTCATTCTTTTCCATGTTGCTGTCCAGTTTCCCCAACACCATTTGTTGAATAGACTTTTTCCCATTGGTTATTCTTTCCTGCTTTGTCAAAGATTAATTGACCATTTAGTTGTGGGCTCATTTCCAGGTTTTCTATTCTGTTCCTTTGATCTATGTGTCTATTTTTATGCCAGAACCATACTGTCTTGATTATTTTTCATTAATTTTTGCATTTATCTTTAGTATACTCTTCTTTCCATTTTCTTTAGGTCTGTTTCATTATTCTTTTTAAGTCATATGTTTAATTCATTAAATTAATATCTTTTTTGTTCTTAATATGAATATTTAAGACTATAGATTTCCATCTATATATCAAATTAGTATTCCATTACATTTTGATGTGCAATCTTTTATTATCTTCCAGTTTGAAATGTACTCTAATATCCGTTGTGATTTCTTCTTTGACTTGTGCTATTCAGAGATATGTCATTGAATTTATATACAGTAATTATCTTTATTATTAATTTCTTTAAAAAATTTTTTTATTATGTTCAGTTAGCCAACATATAATACATCATTAGTTTTTGATGTAGTGTTGAATGATTCATTTATTATTCATTTCTAACTTAATTACATGGTGGTCAGAGAATGTAGGTTGAAGATACCATGATACTAGCCCTTTACAAGTATTTGAGACATTTGTTTTGTTTGCTTTGGGTCTTAATATGTGGACAACTTTGTAAATATTCCATGTACACTTGAATAGAATGTGCATTTCTTTTATTTATTTATTTATTTATTTATATTTATTTATATTTTAAAGATTTATTTATTTATTTGACAGAGAGACACAGTGAGAGAGGGAACACAAGCAGGGGGTGTGGGAGAGAGAGAAGCAGGTTTCCTGCGGAGCAGGGAGCCCGATGTGGAGCTTGATCCCAGGACCCTGGGATCATAACCTGAGCTGAAGGCAGACGCTTAATGACTGAGCCACTCTGGCACCCCTAGAATGTGCATTTCTTAACTGTTGAATGCTATAGATATTGTCTATCATCTATCTGATTATCTATCTATTATCTATCTATCTCTGTTATATCAAGATTTATGTGTTTTTCAAATCTTTTATGTCTCTAGCTTTTTGTTTTTATTTTTTGCCAGTTTAATCTAGTTATTCCCAAGACGGTTGTGTCAATATCTCCTAAAACAATGCTGGACTTGTCTATGTTTTCTTGTAGTTCCATCAACTTTTGCTTTATATATTTAGAGACTATATTTTTAGATGCATACAAGTTTTTAAGTATTTTATTAGCTTTTGGGGGAATCAGTTATTTACATTTTTTTAAAAGATTTTATTTATTTATTTGACAGAGAGGGAGACAGTGAGAGCAGGAACACAAACAGGGGGTGTGGGAGAGGGAGAAGCAGGGTTTCTCCTGAGCAGGGAGCCCAATGTGGGACTTGATCCCAGGACCCTGGGATCATGACCTGAGCTGAAGGCAGACACTTAATGACTGAGCCAGCCAGGCGCCCCTACATTTTTTTTTTTTTTTACTGTTTTACTTTTACCTTGTGTGTTGTTTATAGTGGTTTTCCTTTTCTATTTTGACAATCTTTTTTTTAGTGGAGAATTTAGTAAATTTACATTTATTGTATTTCTGATAGAATTAGATTGATGTTCAATAACCTCCTTTGTGCTTTCTGTCTAATCTTTTTTGTGTTTTTCTTGCTTTCTTTTGAATTGATTGCATATTTTTTCTTATTCCATTTTTTTTTTGCTTGCAGTTTAGAATCTATACATTTTTATATAATGTTATTTAATATGAATATTTAACTTATCAAAGTCAAAGTTTAATTAATATCCTTGTCATTTTTCCAAGCAATGGAAGATGAAGACCATTTTAACTTCCCTTTATAAATATGGTGTTGATGTCCAATATTTTAGTCAAACCATATTTCTAACTTCACAAGACATTGTTATTATTGTTTTATAAAGTATGCATTTGTTTAGATTTACTTATATATTTGTCACATATTTTGCTTATTATTTTATTTTGCATCTTATACTTTCCACCTGAAAATCTGTCCTCTGCCTGAATTTTTTTTTAGAGGGGGGAGGCATAGAGGGAGAGGAAGAGAGAGAATCCCAAGCAGGCTCCACCCTCTGATGGGGGCTGAATCTCAAGACCCTGAGATCCTGATCTCAGCCAAAATCAAGAGTTGGACGCTTAATCAACTGAGCCACCCAGAGTCTGCCTGAATTATTTTAGGATGTCTTTTAGTGAGAGTTTCTTGTCTTTCTTTCATCATGTTCTTGAAGGGTAGTTTTGATAAGTATCCAATTTTGACAGTTTTCTCTACTTTTTCTTTGAAAGTATTATTTCAGTTTTTATGGCTGCCTTTTTTTCTGTTGAGAAGTTGTCTATCAAAATAATTGTTGATCCTTTTGAATTTAATCTATATTTTTCTATCATTATTTCTAATATATTGTTATCACTTTAGCAATTTCACTATGATGTGCCTAGTTGTGGGCTCCTTCTATTTTCCTTCTTGAGAATCCTTGGGATTCCTATATTCTGAAGATTTGTGTCTTTTAATAAATCTGAAAAATAACCTCTCTCTGTTTCTCTCCTCTCTTTCTAGAAATCTGATTAGATGTATATTAGATCTCCTTACTGAATCCTTTATATATCTTTAATCTCTTAACCTCTTTTTTCATTTTTTTTGTATCTATTTTTCATTTCCTGGATAATTTTCACTCAGCACATTGCCTTCTGATTTTCTTGGCTGTTGTTAAGACGTCATCTGTTAACCCAATTGTTATTCTGTTGGAGGCAATCTCTTTTTCTCCCTGTTCTCTGTGGTTTCACTAGGATGTGTCAAGGTGTGAACTTACTTTTGCTTATCCTCCTTGGTTCTCAGAGGGCCAGTTTTCTCTGAAAGGCTTTCTAAACTCTCTGTCTCCCTTTCTAGGTGAATACTTTTACTTTCTATTACCCGGCCAGATTCATCTCTGAGCCAACAAGCTGCTGACTCACTCCACCTCTATTCCTTTTCTGACTCCACAGAAATGTCTTCCTTGCTTATGAGGCTGCTTTCTCTCTTTTGGGCTTTACTTCATATTACTACATGATGGATCTAAAGAGGGAATTAACTTGTACCATCTTGACTGGAGCCATTACTTCTAAAAGTACATAAAAATAATATTAAAAATAAATTAAATGAATTTTCTATGCTGCATGATCTTGGGGCCTTGATTTGCTTGGTCACTTAATCTGAAAAATGGATCCAGGCTAATATGCTATAGATGTATTTGTATTGGTGGATGCTAATGTGTTAGTAGGTAAGTGTTAAGAAATTACCCAGGAAGATATGGTGAAACACCCAGGGAACATATTTGCATGCTGTTAACTTCTTTTCTGGAGATAAAGTATTCTCCTCCCTTCAGGATTTTAAAAAGTAGTGGGAATGTCTATGAATTTGGCTTGTGGAAGGGGAAGAGTCCATCTTGCCCATCTGTCATGACACTAAAAGTGATATTTCTAAATTTCATATCTGATTAGGCTTCTCCCTGCTCAGAGTCCTCCAGCAGGTCCCACTGATTATTGAGCAAAATGCACACTATAGAGCTTGACCCTCAAGGCTATTAATGAGCATTCTTTCAGGACTCTGGGCACACCAGTTCCATTTCTCCCTGTCACCCACCTCTTTCTGAGATTCTCTTTTGTTAATTCAAATGGTGATAACTCAGTAATTCCTACTTATTCTTTCAGACTAACAGGAAGAGTTCTCCCTCCAGGAACTTTGCCTGACCAATTTCTCTTTTCTCATATACCCTTTCCTTTGCCTTCCCCTTGCTTTTCTCCCCCATCCTACTCTCCTGGGTCACATATGGAAACATCCTGTGGTTAAGCTGTGTTGACATTTTTGAGTTCCCTTCTATCACTATCTGCCTTTGTGACCTCCCTATTCATCCCTGTAGACCAAGTGTACACATAGGAATGGGCACATAGAAGGTTCTCTGTATATGCTCTGTGACTCAGAATGAAGGCACGTTCTCCTACCATGGTATACAAGTGGTGCTCTGCCCTCTTAGGTCTCCAGGGTTTTGTTTTGTCATGACCAATGAACAAAATTCCTTGACTTGGCTCCTGGGAAACATCATCTTCAGGGTTTTCCATTATTCTGAAAATTGAGTGTTGCATCCAGGTGGAATGTTTCTGGAAGGCATTACCTTTCCTTCCTCCCATGCCCCTCCCATGCGGTCATGCCTGGGGAAGCAGGGATATCCTGAAGGAACAGATACCTTGTGGGATATTTCTGAGAATCTATTTGCCTGGCCTCTAGGAGTTTGTTTGGGAAAACACTTACGTCAGTTGAAATAATTGCTAGTTCAGTGGATAGAGATGCTGGCTTGGCTGGGTCAGGGTTGTAGATGAGCCCACTCACCTCATGCCAGACAGAGAGGGTATCTAGACTAGAGCAATTCTCCTGCAGGCTCACAAGCCCCACATTCCCAGAAACTCAGTGCAGCTCTTTCATTTCAGAATCAGCACTTTCTGAAAAACTGTGGTTTTTAAGTGTGGTGATTTAGTGCATGGGCTGAAGCCTGGGTTCAAATCCTGGCTCTCTGTCATGTCATGCTATGCAATCTGGATGACCTTCCTAATGTCACTGTATCTTAGTTTTCTCACCTATAAAATGGAGTCTTACCTCAAAAGACTATTGTGAAGATTAAATGAGTTAATGGATCATACCTAGTACACACTCAATGGTTAGGAAACTTAGAAAGGTTAGTCATAGCTCAGTTCCAATGCATTGTGTTGTATCCAACAAACCCTTATCCCATCTCTCCTTGGTGTCCCCATTTGTTGAGTGAGAGAGTTGGGCTGTATATCCTCATCTGTACCTTCTAGCAGTAGGAGCCTCCATTGTCTTCCGTTTGCTAGCTTTGTGCCCAGTGCTTCCAAACATGGATGGTATGTTCATGGAATTGTGTGGCTGGGCATTGGTCTAAATCACTTTTCACATGGCCTTGTTTGTGGTTTGGACAATACTCTTGCACTGTTTTTCTGTTTGGCTCTAAAGACTACCCCTTCTGGGGAGATAACCCTCACTAGGGGAATTCATGCAGAAATTGGTGGCCTTGGGGCTCAGGGAGGAGGGTGGGCTGTAGAATACTCTGAATTTTACAGCAAAGCCAATTCTTGGGTAAGGTTCATTTAATTTATACTGCTTTTTTTCTGATTATATATTTTTTGTAGAAGACTTGGAAAAGTACCTGATA
The DNA here is from genome assembly GCF_964656455.1 of Halichoerus grypus. Lineage (NCBI taxonomy): Eukaryota > Metazoa > Chordata > Mammalia > Carnivora > Phocidae > Halichoerus > Halichoerus grypus. Next base: position 86,999,403 of record NC_135715.1, read on the forward strand.
GGATGGAAATAGCAGAAAATGATGACTCATACCTATTACTGTTTGCTGCAGAACCTCTGCTTCTCTAGAGGAGCTGAGCTCTTCTGCAATTGCTGGGACTGAGAGGGAAACATCTGGTTTGCAGTCTCTCAGTGTGGACTCATAATGCCACAATGTGGAGCCCTTGACAGGAGATACACAGCAGGACAAGGGAGCCAATGAAGGTGTTATACCCTGAAGGTGAAGAGGGAACAGGCCACAGTGAAGCTCTGGTCTCAGCTTCCCAAGGGTGAGGAGTCTCAGAAAAGCTTCCTTGATTCCTGTGGAAACTTCTCTCAATGGTCTTAGCACCCTGAGTGGTTACTGTTAACATGCAAGTGGGCTTTCCAATCTTTTTTGTGCCTTTTTAGCCTGCCTGAGTTTGCACTTGGTATATCGTGTATTTTAATGTTTTTCACTTAACATTATATCACAAGCATTTCCTGAACTTATTAACAATTCTCTGTAACATCATTTTATTGCTTCAGAATATCTAATTGCAAGTCCACATCATAATTTTCTTAACATTCCCCTAATGATAAACACTTCAGCAGTTTTATATTTTCCTTACTGTGAATAGAGCTATTATAGGCACTTTTTAACTGAAATCCTGGTCTGCATTTCAGGGTATTTTCTCAGGATAGACTTCTAGAGATAGAATTTCAGGGTCAAAGAATGTGAACATTTATGACATTCTTGGCACACTGCCAAAGGGACTGCTAAGTCTGCCCCCGCCAGCATGTGCCCATTGTACCCTTAGTGGCTTTGGGTAAGCTTCTTTTAGATAAGCTCTGCCTTAATTAATAAAATAAAATGCATATACATATTTCTTTGATTAGTAATTCAGCAGCACATTTTTCCCTCTTAGAATCATTTTCCAATGGCAGGTGATTAATAATAAGTGGGATAAACAAGTTAGAGAACTTCCTTCTACCTCCCTGGGGGGAAGCTGCTGTTAGCTGCCAAGAATTCCAATTCAGCCTGCTGTTGAAACTCTAGCTTTTTTATTTTGAAAATCGAACATGTCTTTGTGTGTGGGAGAACCCTCCATATAAGCAACCCAAAACATTTGGCATGGTACCTTTCAACAGGGTATTGAAAACCACAGAGAGACTTGTGGAGGCTTTCCAACCATCACACATTAGCACCTCTGTCTCAGCACCAGCTAATTCTGACAAGTCCATGAAGAAGGGAAGCTAGGACTTTTCTCCCCTTTTTACTAATGAGGAAATGAAGGCTCAAAGAGGTGAGCCTCCTGACTCTGTTCCATGTCAATTCCCAGGAACAAACTAGTCTTCTTCAGCTAGTGAAAAGCAACTGCAAGATGCCAACAATTCACTTCAATTGTCAGACCACATCTGGGTCTGGCTCAAGCTGCCGGAGTGAGGTGTGGGGGCGATGGTAAAGCCCAGGCTGGCTCCAGTGGGAGAGAAATGTAATCAATTAACAATACCTGCCAGGGACATAGGGAGTGGGAGGAATTCACAAGTGCCCACTACTGCCCAGGTGCCTAGAATTGCCCAGGTATCAGTATTGTCAGGTGCCTAGTATTGCCCAGGTATCAGTATTACCCAGATGCTGGGATTGCATATTTGCTAGTATGGCATGGGCACTGGTATTTATAAAATATGTGGAGCCCACCCCCTTTGGAGTCTCCAAGATCCCATTTTTCCTCTCTCAGGGAAATTAGAAGGTTTAACATAAGTACACAGATTGGTTTCTGTGACCTTGTCTGGCACATGTCTACTTATTCTGCCTCTTTTCTGTATCATAGTCCTATGTGGGCCAGAATGGGGTTCTGACCTGAGACAGTTTTCAGAGCTCAGCTTTTGTAAAGTAATGAAGTCAGGAATGTCTTCCTTCTTTGCCCTCCTGTCTCTGTCCCATCCTGCACCACACAAACATGCCTCAACACTCCATTCTGCTCTCCCACCTCCAGGCTCTCATGCCCTGCATCTCTGGTCAGAGATGGGATGCACAGAGGTTTATGATTCCCTCTGTTTTCCCCATGCCTAGAAGGATGTGTGTGGCAGAGGGCTTTGCAATGCTTCATCCTAAAGAATAAAATTTGAATGGTGAAATTTCTGACTTACTTGGGGTTAAAAGTTTGGGTAGAATGCTTTCCCAGGGGCATCTCAAATGCCATATGGGCAGGATTTAAGAGGTAACCCTTCTGAATCCTTTGTTTTCCCCTCTGAGGTTGTAGTCAGGTATTTTTTGTCCCAGAGGAGCTGCAGATGTGACTATAGGATGCTGAAGGCTTTGGTTCATTCTGTGCAGATTTTAGTGACAAAGGCTGATGAACAGTCTACATCCACAAACCCAACAAATCTAGTATGAACTTCCCCTCCAGGGGCTGTAATGTTCTATATGCATGGCATCCCATAACCAGTGCAGAGTCAGGTGAATTCACAATTGTGTCAAAAGAGGATTTTGCTTCCATCCCAAGGGATCTGTTACAAGGTGCTTTCCCCTATTCAGGCCTCAACGATTTCTAGGCCATCTTTCTCCCCAGAGTACACCTCTAATTCATCTTCAACACTGGATACCAATGTGATTTGCAAAATGGACATCTGTGCCCCATTCCCTCCTGTAAGTCCCTCCAAGGGCTCTCCACCACCTACAAGGCAACATCCAGGCTCCACAGCATGACAACCCGGCCACTCATTACTTGGTTCTTTGCAGTCTGTGGGTCTAGCCTCATCCTTCATAACTTCTGCAAAGACTACATGTCCCAGGAATCATTTAGAAACACTGGGTTTCTGGACTTACCTTTATTTCTCTGCATTTCTCACCCCTGCACCTGGCTGACTCTTTCAGAACCAGGCTCAGAGTTCCTTCTCCAAGAATGCTTCCCTGGCCTCCCTTAGGCTCTTCAGTATTCTTCTACTGTGGACCCTGTGCAACTTGAGCTGTTTTAATACATTTCCTATTGTGATGAGTGTCCTCCAGAGCAGTGGCAGGACCTTGCTCACTCTGTCTCTGGCATTGTGCCTACCACTTGGGATAAACTCAGAGAATATTTGTGGATTGAAAGAAGGTCTGTCACTGCCTAGATGCTGAGGTCTAGATGCTCACCATCACTTTGTCCTAATGTCTCTACTTGTCACCCTTAGAAGACAATGTCTGATGAACAACAGCTATGAACTAAATGGTCTTCCCCTGGAGGAAAGGGTGGTCTGCCCCTGGGGCATCTAAGGGGGCCCACAGTGTGCTTTATCTTCAGAGAGCTGAATGTGGAACTCTTTCTTATTTTTTGACTTGGAGAGAAAAAGAAGAAGAATTTCAGCTATTTGAAAAATAAAAGGTGGCCAAAGTGTTTGGTTTAAAGTTAAAGCCTGGATGGGGGGTCTGCCTATCTTAAGCATCCTTGGAGATCTATAATGTTGGCAAGAGAGACCTCTTGATCACTGGATGACCTTAGAAATAGAAGCTGGAGAATTTCATCTAGCCTCATTGTCAGGGCTCTAGATTTATGAGTTCACCCATGAACTGAGACATTCCCATAGTGTATACCTCTATTTGTTCCTGTGACAGTAAACCAATAAAACCCAGAAAACCTGTAGCCATATCTCTCAGGGATTAGCAAAAGGATGGAGAAAAGTTTTCTCCTTTAAATCCTTCATGTGCCCTAGGAAGCAGAATATGCTTTTTACTTGGCTGGTGACAAGGTAAAGATACTTTAATGAGCTCCGAGCCCAGCTACTTAGCACATTGCTAAGGTTTAATGTATGTACACACTTATCAACAAGTGTTGAGCACTCACAGGCACCAGGCACTGTTAGGCAGTGCCTACCTTGTTGGGGGACAATGCTCCATGGGTGTCTCAAATTTCTCACATTTTGTGAGGAGTGAACTGGTTGTTCTGGGCTATCTTTGCAAGGATGTTTGTATAGCAAGCAGCTTTGGACGGCGGAGATCATGCCTTTCTCCAGAGCAGAGGGGCAAGCATGTTTACCACCCATCAAAAAGGACTCTGGTTCTCTTAGCTCAGGGCTCTTTTTCTGGAACTCAATGTACCTTGTGGGCAAGCGTCCATCGGGGACCATCCACATTGCCTATGTGGGGCTAGGGGACAAAAAGTGCTGACATAAGTAGCATGCCCTAAGTGTGAGCAATAAAGCCCTCTGTCCTGTGTCTTCTGTCAGCATCCATGGAACTGTTACAGGCATGGCTTTCACAAGCAGGTAAAATCTTAGCACCCTCATAGTTCTGGACCAACTTATATCCTCATTGAATTTCATATTCAAAATACCCTAAAATTAAAATATTTCTATCTTCGTTTTGTGGATTAGAACTGAAGCAGAGAAGTTAGCTCTTCCTAGGTCACAGAGCTAGCGAGTGCTAGAGGGGAGATTTCTGTTCAACTCTGTCCAGTTCTAGAACCACATCTTTCCATAACATGTTGGCTTGACTGCAGATATGAAAGTGCCTGTAGTTCTATGTGTGGCCAACCCTTTGGCCCCTAAATCACCTCTGCTGCTATAATGATAAAAAAGCTCAAGCAAGGAGTGGAAAACAATTGAGCAGCATCTCCTCCAAAGGAACATAAACAAGATATCATCAGGAGTGGCTTCCACTGAAGAAGTTCTTCTCTGATATTTACATAACAGTTGTCTCTAAGCTTGACCTCCTACCCTTTCTTCTGGTGAGCAGATGAGATCCATTTCCCCACAGGCAGGATGGGCTGAGTCATGTGAATTTCAGACAAATCAATGTGTAGCTGGAGTAATGGGCATGCTCCAGGATGACAGATGTCTCCAGCCCCTTGGCAGGGTCCAAAACTTGATAAGCCTCTAGAAGCCCTCTTGTATATTCCACAGTGCATTTTCATCTGTGCCCTGTTTAATCTGATCATTGCCTTATTCTTATGATAGTGACCTGTTTCTCCAGTGGCTCCATATGGTCTGTGGCACAAAGCCCCATTTCTTAGCCTGGGACCCAAGATCCTCTACGGTCCAGCCCTAATCTACAGTGTGGCCAAACCAAGCTTCCCTTCCCGTCTGAAGCCATCCTAATCCATCCCTTAGCTTAGGTGGAACTGGCCTCTCCTTCCATGGTGTCCACAGTTATCAGTATTCCTTCCCTCACAGCATCTGTAACACTTTAGGGCTATATACATTGACATGTTCATCTCCACCAAGCCATGAGCCCTCGAGGCCAGACCTGCTATATCTAGCTACGCCACCCATGTTTGTGGATTGTACCTATGCATACACACACACACACTCTCTCTCTCTCAGTTTGAAATTTCATCATTAAACACTCTTATTTGGGGGTTAAACACTTTTTAAAAGCACACATCATCCCAGGAGTAGTACAGATGTTTTACAGATGTTTTGACAAGATGTAACCTACCTGATCATTTTCCTCTTTGATAAGAATGACCTGGGTGGCAAGATTCGTGGGTGCTAGCACATGAATGAGGTGTGCTCAACCTGAAAGCGCTTGCTATCTTTATCTTGCTAATCATCCTGCAGAGGGCCAACAGTTCAGGATTCCACTTGGTCACTGACTCCCACCACTGAAAGCTGCCTCTGTCCCAGGCCAGCCCTCGCCAGGGATGGGGCTGTTGGTGTAAGAGCCCAGGTCATTGCTGGCAGAGGCCTGGCCTGGGTGCTCTGACCCCGGCACTGGGTCATTTCAGGGTCCCTGAGTCCTGGTGCCACCTGTTCCCATGAAGAGCTCTTGCTGATTCACCTCAGCCTGCAGAAGGAAGGAGCTTCCTCTCTCCAGCCTGCTGGTCAGACCGGCCTGGGTTCAAATGCTCCCGTGGCCATTAGAAGCTGTGTGACCTCCAGCCATCACTCCAAGCTTTCTGAGCCTCAGTTGCTACAGGGCTGATGGGTGGATGAGGCCACTGGCCTGCAGACTGTGGTGAGGATAAGAGGAGCACATGCAAAGCAGCTGGCATTGCACACAGTGTGCTAGCTCCCCTTCCCTCTTCTTCCAGCCCCCCTCTCCACCGCCTGCCTTTCCTCTCCACCTCCCTCCTTCCTCCTTAACAGCTTTTGGAGATGTGGTGCGTGCATATTTGTGCACATTTGCCCCCATCCACATTTGTGGCAGACATGCTACGTGGTGACTTTATGCATCGTTCGTTGGGGGAGGGATCAAATATAAAGAAAGTGTGCTCCCTTACCAGATGGAGCACCATTTATTTGCATACCAGTGTGTACTAGATGCCTGTGGGAATGTGTGCATGCGTGTGCTCACTGACGTGGTGCTCCTGCCTCTGCAGTTAGCCTGTGACAGCTCCCTCCTTCTGGGGGCATCTGGATAGTCCACCTTGAATGAGCCAGCCTGGCAGCATCCATGTCACCCCTGTGTCTCATTCCGGCTGGGCCTGAGGGCTGGGAGTAGGCCGTGCTTCAGTACAGTTTTCCAGGACATTGGGTGGGGGGCACGGAGGGCAAGGACCAGGGGAAGGAGGGGCCAGTTCTCAGAGAACAGCCAGTACAGGTGGCTCTGGGGCTTCTGCGGAGGGAGTGGGGAGGAGCCACCAGAATCTTTTTCCAGTACAGACACCTGTGGCGGCATCAGGGGGCCAAGGTACCCTGGGTTCATCCTTCCCTCAAGACTTTTTTTTTTAATTTATTTTTTATTTTTTTAAAGATTTTATTTATTTATTTCACAGAGAGAGACACAGTGAGAGAGGGAACACAAGCAGGGGGAGTGGGAGAGGAAGAAGCAGGTTTCCCGCGGAGCAGGGAGCCCGATGCGGGGCTCGATCCCAGGACCCCGGGATCACGACCTGAGCCGAAGGCAGACGCTTAATGACTGAGCCACCCAGGCGCCCCTGAAGACTTTTTAAAGTAAGACATGCCTGTGTGTGGGTTCTGGGTGCCTCCTCTATGCCCACTGGGCAGTGATCTGTGCTCACAATCCTTGAAGATGAGGCCACATGCCCACATTTTCTCAAAACCCCGAAGTGATGTCACAACAGGAAGGGATGTTGGTAGTTGTTTAGTTCAGTGTTTCCCAAATGTATTCCGGGGACTCTTGGCCTACAAGTTTGTAAAAGGTGTTCTGGGAAGAAATGGGGTCTCTGGAAAAATACATTTGAGGAATGCTGCATTCATCCTCCTACCCCCAATACTCCAAAAGTCACTGCACACATTGGAACACTAAGGATGGCTGGAAGCCTCGCACAGCTTTAACTTTGCTTAACACGTCATTTACACATTTATTTGCACAAGGAACACCCTTTTTGTTTGGGCTGTTTATCACCATTTTGCCGGGCTGGTATTTTATAGATCACATTTTGGGACATACGGATGTAACTAAACCCTTGATTTTATAGATGAAAAGTGGTGGGCCAGCAAACTCGGATTACTCAGGGGAAGGTCTCACCTTTTGATTATCATCAGCTTCTTTTCTTCTATTTCTTCCCCCACACCCATGACAACCCTATAACTTCCAGCTATTTTGCTTGGTGGCCATTCCTGGCAGAACTTGGCTCCTGCTATTCCCCTAGGGAGAATGATGGGGAACCTTTTTGCTGACTCCCAGGTGTAGATGGTGCAGCCTCAAGAAACCCGAGTCACAAGGAGTTCCTTGCAGCCTGGGCTGCAGTCTTAAACCTGGAAATGCTGGTCTCTGAGTGACTGTGGAGCTGATGGGAGTCTTACAAAGACCCTTACAAAAGAGGATGGTTACTAAGTTTATCTTCTCTCCCTGTTATTAATTTTAAATGACAGTTATTTCTCTTCAGGAAATCTTAAGAAGTGGTGCAATGAGGAACTTTCATTAACCAAGACATATGTATTGCATATCTAGCACCAATTATTGACACTGGAACACTGCACTGAGCACCTGACACATTTGTTCCCGCCATCAACCCTAAGACTTGGTACCGTATGGGTTCAGAATGAGTCCCTCAGGATAGGCCACTTTGGCATGCAGATTATTTTGAGCTGGAAACAATCAAGGCCCAAAAGGCTCAGGAAGAAACTCTGACCTTCCCCTTAACCGCCAGGAGAATTGAGACAGAAGACCTACTCTAGGAAGGGAACTATCACCATAGGTAACTACATTATAATATAACCAGAGGAGGTGGACAGGGAGGAGGTTAGCAAAGTCGGTGTTACAATTTCTCTCTGTGTCCCATTGTTCCTGAGGGGCCCAGCAAACATTTGTTTACCAAGCATTTACTCTTTTTCACATTCCTGTGAATGGACCTCCCTTCCCTTCAAAGTCCCAGACCTCTATCCTCTTCTCCTTAGTCAGGATGACCTATATACCTCACTTTGCCTGACTGTTTTTGGAATCCCGTGTTTATGTGGATTCCCAGGACTTATGAAATTAAGTTTGATTTTTCCAATCTGTTTCATGTGAACTTGATTCTTAGACCAGCTGGAAGGATCTTGAAGAGTAGAATAAAATGTTTCCTCCTCAACACTACCATGGAATCATGTCTACTTGAGGGATGAGAACACTGAAGCCAGAAAGGTCAAGCAAGTTGCCCAAGGTCCCAGGACCAGGAAAGGGGGACCTGGGGCCCAAATCCAGAGGGATGGCACTCTGCAGTCTGTGCTCTAGCCACTGTTATTATGGGAAGGATCAGCTCACTCATAGCTATTTAACAGGTATAATTTTTCTAATGTCGTGCATTAAAAAAAAATCAATGCTTCAGCCAGTGCCTAGGCAGCTGGGACAGCCTATTATTTCTAGAGGAACATTCCACTCTTACATTTGTTTCATGAAGCTGGTGCCTGCACAGGGAAAAAAAGAAATCTGGTCACTGGTCCCTCCTTCCCTCAGGGGCCGAGGAGTCTGCACTGTCTATGCTGAGGACAGGCCAATGGGGTTGGAAGTGGATGGTCCCAGCCCCACGCATGTAGACTGTAGTGGAGAATACAAAGTCGTACCAGTGAAACGCAAGGCCTGGGTGGTGGTTATCTTTCCCCAGACAATTAGAGTAATGCTGTTTGACTCTGAATGCTTGGTTACATTTCAAATTTATTTCCAATCATTTAGAGCTGGATCAATGGGAGACAAAAGTGCCTTTTAGCTCTGGCACCTGCTGTTCCCCCCAAATGTCAAGGACTGACATTTGATGCCATTATCCCCAGTCAGCTTACAGATGACTCACTTCCTTGCTTCCCCAGCCCTCAGGCCCACCCACCCAGCAAGGACTTTCACACCATGCTGATGACAAACTGCACTGTCCAGGAGAACCCAGACTTTCTTCCTCTGGCAGAGCAAAGGCAGGCCTCCTGGGTGGCCACTGCATCCCCTGGTGCCTGGAACAGGCCTCTCATGGCTCAGTTCCTCCTTCTTCCCTCTCTCTCCCCAGGCTGGCACCTAGTGTTCCCAGGCCAGGTGCGTATCTTGGGATGAGGTGGGTGCTCTCATGGTCTGCCTGGTGGTGCAGATAGCAGGTTGGGGTTGTGGGATATATCTTCTCTTATGGAGTTGAAGGAGGCATTGGGGGAGGTGAGGCCTGGTGCCCCTCAGATAAAGTACTCCTTTCTGCTGTTGTCACCTGTGTCCTGGAGGGAGGGGTCATCCTGCAGGGCTGCGTCTGCGCTTTCAGCAAACTCTGTACCCTTGGCCTCATTGGTGTGGTATGTGCCCTTGTGCCGGTACATGTAGCGTAGCATGACGATGAGGAGGCAGATCAGGACGATGGCTATAGCGGCGATCACGCCTGCAGGAGGAAAGCAATGCATGGCTCAGTCTGGCGCAGGCATCTGAGCCTGAGGGAGGGTGTCAGGACGCACAGGGCTTGTGTCAGGACAGACACTCTGCTATAACAAACACCAACCCCAGACAGGCTGGCTCATTCCTGCTTAGTGCGTGCTCACCCTTATCTGTACCCCTCTGAGTTACCTCTCTCTCCCCTCCTGTTCCCTATCCCTCCACTCAGAGTGGTGCAGACTGAGGCTGGAATAGGATCCCAGAACTGACCCTCACTCAGGGGTGCTCAATCTACTGAGGAAGACAGACCTCTGTGCATGACTTGCAGAATGAACTACATGGGTTTACCTAAAACTGAGGGGTTCATGGGCCTCAGGACTTTCAGTTTTAAAACCAGAACAATCCCAACTGAGAAGTTTCCTGGAGCACAAGACTTGGTGGTAAAACCAGGAAAGTGCCCAGAAGGCTGGGCCCTGGTGGCTGCCCCCTGTGTACTACTGGGGGAACAAGACAGGGCCATGGGAAGCCCTTGAGACAGGTTGGGTGGAGTGTGGTTCACTGCTCATCACCCGACCTTAGCTCCAGCATGCTCTCCAGAGGTGAGGGCTGCATGAGTCTGGCAGGGGAGCAGGGATCAGCCAAGCAAATGACTGAAGAGGAAGAGGATTCTGGAGGATGCCATGCAAAGGCATGGGGTGTGGTCAGAAGTCAGTCCTTCATTTCTGTCTGGACTCATGAGTAGTTGGGAGAAGAGGCTTGAAGTCTGGGCAATAGAACCCAGGTCTCTCAGACCCTGGGAGTGATGGCAGGTTCTCTCTCCCCTGGGCATTTCCTCTGACCCTCCTGGCTTGGAGGCCCAGGACAGCTCACCTGCAATGATGGCGATGTTCGCCCCCAACGAGGGGAAAAATGGGCCAGGGTCCAGTTCTGTGAACAGAAAAGAAGAGCCTTAGTGGGGAGAGAAAGTCTTCCCATACTTAGCAGCACCCTGGCCGTGCCTGTACCCCCAGCTCACAGGTGCACAGCTCTTGAATGGGCCGAGTGGACAGGAGGCAGGGTGTGCCTGGACAGGCATCTGGCTCTGCCTGGGCACTGGCAGGTCTGCGGAGAACGTGTGAACCAGAGTTGAGGCAGCCCCAGTTCTGACATCTCTGCAACCATGTGAGTGGGATGAGGGATGGGCTCCTGCACTGGGCAGACACTGGGTAGACAGGCTCGGTGGTGGCCATGAAAGTGGGCAGTGATATGCCTGGTGCCAGCACCACTTGCCTTTGGACCTCAGCTTTTCTCACCATAATGGTAAAAACAGACCATCTGTGAAGTGTCCCCACATGTGGAGGGTCTGTACATGCCAGGTGTTGGTTTAGTTGCCTTTGACCCATCACATCATGTGGTCTTTGATACCCCGTTCCATGAGGTGTGTGGTATCACTAGCTCATTTCACAGGTGCGACACTGAGTGTCAGAGAGTGACATGCCCAGGGTCACACAGCTCGCTCAATGGTGGGCCCGGACTTAGCTCAGACTCTCACCTCTGGGGTGCACTTTCTCTTTTCTCTCTTGAAGATGCCCCTCCCAGAGGGCTCCTGTCTGGAGGCTCCTCCCCGAGTCCTTTTGGGGTCTCTGATCGGCTCTTCTGTGGAAGGGCCGCCCTCGGGCGCTACGGATTTACTGAGTGCATTTCTCCGAAGTGCTATGGTCTGGCCACAGGGCTAGCATCGCAAGGACAGCAGGAACCTGCACATCACCTCCAGCGGCTGCACAGAGTGCCTCCTCTCTCCTCTGGGAGACGAGTGAGAGGAAGGATTTATTAGACCACAGAAATATCAGTGTTAACATGGAAATCCCATGTTCCCATTACAACAGCTATGCACATTAAAACAGAGAAGGCTACTTCATTATAGGCCTTTCTGCTCAGATAATCACTTTAATTATGGTGAGATGAGGTCATTCTCCCCAGCGACAGCTTCCAGATGCCTTTTTCTGATAAGAAACCAGTGGTGGTGCCAGGAAGGACAGTGTGGGGAGCCTAGCAAAGGCTCCAGGCTGGAGGCAGAGGAGGAGAAGAACCAGCCTGGAGCCTGGAGGTGGGGAAGAGGTTAAAAGAAGTCCTCAGGCCTGCAAAGAGACTGAGCGGGCACACAGCAGGAGTCAGGGCGGGGGCGGGACGGAAGGCAGTAGGAGCAGTGGGGTCAGCTTCTAAGTGCTTCACTGCAGTGAGGACGGAGGCTGGCGGGGCAGGAAGTTCAAGTGGCATTGGACTCCAGGGTGGACAAGAGCTACCTAGAATTTAGCACCTGCTCCACAGTAGGTACTCGATAAACATTTACTGAACAATACTGCATAAATAAATGCATGTATGTGTGTATACACACCTACATGAGTGGATTCAGACACTGGCATTGTAGACCTTCCTCAATCACGAAGCACCGAATGCTTCAGTAAGAATGAAGAGTGGCCCCTTCCTTAAGTCCATGTGGATGGTCACAGAAGTTCAAATATCCCGGATTGCCACTTGGAATATTCCAGGTGAAGACCAGCATTTCTTATGCCAGTTAGTCCAACCCAGTCAGGGTTAGAAGGGACTGCTGTTACCTTTTCTTTTAAAAACGATTCACAATTGTGTACCATGTGCCTGGTACTGTCCTCAGCATTTACCAGTTTTTAACTCATGTAGCCCCCAGGGCGGTCCCATTCGGAAGCAGTGATTATTATTCCCATCGTACAGATTTGGAAGCTGAGTCCCAGAAAAGTGTTACTGTTTTCCCTGGATCATATAGCTAAAAGAGAGTCAGGAGTCCACCAGCTCAGGCCGAGGCCACCCAGAGTCAGTGTGCTTAACTCTTCGGTCACCGCCCAGTGGGGAGTCCGTGTTGGCTGCTTAAGAACTAGATGAGGTATTTGGCTTGAACCCCTTGGGGTGAATTTCTTAGCTTGTGTTTGGGACCCTGTACCCAAACCTATATACTGGAACACTGGAAGCCCTCCTGGCAGGCCAGCGGACTACAGAGCAGGAGGGACCTCTGGCCTCTGAGGGGTCACCAGTTGAGCCCCTAGCAACGCTCCCTCTGAACTCACGCACACTCAGGAGAATGGTGGGCAGGGATGCTTGATCTCCATGCCCCACCCCTCCTGGTGTGTCGAGCTGAATTGGCACACTGTGAGTGCCCCCAGGGTGGTGACACTTCAGCATGATGGGAACGGCCACAGAGGTCAGAATTGGCACAGAGGAGGAAGCTCAGGCCTGTCTGGGAAGATGGGGATGGCATAAGAAGTGGTTCTCAAAGTATGGTCCTGGGACCAGCAGCCTTTCCTAGGAGTCTGCTAGAAAGGCAAATTCCTGGGCCCCATCTCAGACCTGCTGAATCAGAAACATGGGCTGGGGGCCCGCAATCTGTGGTAACAGGCCTCTAGGTGGTTCTGATGATTGTTCTGTGTTGAGAACTGCTGGTGTATGAGAAAGTTCCCAGAGGGAAGTCATTAGGATTGGCCCTTGAAGGATGAATGAGAGTTTGCTGCACAGACAGGAGCGTAAGCATTCCAAGCAGAGAGCTCAGCACCCACAACAATGCTCACCTCTCCCTAGCTCTTACTTTTCTCGCTGAATATCTGCTCACCATTCATGGCACTGAGGCTCCTGAAGCCTGTGTTTTGACCTCTCACCTCTGGAGATGGTGGGGTGAGGACCTCATCGGTTATACTCCCTTGTCCTGCTTCCCTTTAGCCAGCAGCAATGATAGGGGATATTTGGAAAGGCTAGCTGGAGTGAGCTCCATCCCTCCCAGGAAGTTGACGGGTTAGTGTGCAAGCAGATTGGGACCCTGGAATGAAAAACCACCCCTACCTAGCTGGGGTTGAAGAGTGAGTATGATTGGAGTTAGCATCATTCTGAGCTCAAGAACTGGGGTAGAGGGATTGATGGGCAGCCTTAGGGGGTGCATTTATGGCAGAGCAAGGTATTATTTATGGCTAGGTGTGGGTCTGAGATTAGAAATAAGCCACTGTGTAGCCCTCAGGTTGGACAGGCATGGGAGGCCTCAACCCTTTTGTAGAGATCCAAGGTACCCTGTGATTTTCCTTCTTGGCTCTCCTCAAGATTGCAACACCCCCACCACAGAGAAAGCTCTACAAGCTCCAGAACCATGTTAGCCCTGGTCACAGCTCTATGCCCAACATTCGACTATGCGCCTGGCACCCAAGGACCGTTGTTGAATGGTATTTGAAAGCCTGGTCCCTTTGGGGAAACTGAGAATCAAACTGTACTTTGCACTGTCCACCTCGTGAAGACAGCTTTTGGTTCAAGTCTTGGCATGAAATTGCATAGCAGTTATTCAGCAAAATATTTAATATTGACTGGCTTTACTTTCTTTGTATGTAAAACAAGTTTAACAGTATCCTCCCTGTGGTAGGGATTAGAAATGACATACCCACACATGATAAATATTTTATATACGTTATGTAGACAGTACCTACATGGCACATAGCTCAGAATAGGTGTTTACTGAGTTGTCACCACCATTTTTTTTTTTTTTTAAGAAAGGCAGACTGCCACATATGGCACCTCATTTGGATGTAGCTGGAGTCTTGGAAGCTTGACCACCCCACGTTCTCCTAAAAATGGTCCTAAGTACTAGCAGGGGAATGCAGCTACTTGTATACCCTTGACCAAAGAATGGTCCTCCTCTATCAGGGAAGGCCGTTCTCTTCTACCGAGGGTGCGGCTTTGGGAGGGACGCACATGGAGCCATGAGGGAAGAAGGGACACCCGCCTCGATAGCCAGATCTGCCGAATCAACCCTGGCGATCAGTGGGGTGACAGATGTCACAGCCAGATCGCCCTCACATCCTGTTACCACTAGTTTGATCTCATTCTTTTTTTTTTTTTTTAAAGATTTTATTTATTTATTTGACAGAGAGAGAGAAAGCAAGAGAGGGAACACAGCAGGGGGAGTGGGAAAGGGAGAAGCAGGCTTCCCGCCGAGCAGGGAGCCCAATGTGGGGCTCGATCCCAGGACCCCGAGATCATGACCTGAGCCGAAGGCAGTCGCTTAACCAACTGAGCCACCCAGGAGCCCCGATCTCATTCTTATTATTACTCTGGTTTGCACATAATTCAGTGCCAGCCACCTAAACGACCTGCTAACAGATGTTGTGAGTCCAGGCAGAGGATGGATGCTGGTCATGGATTCCCAGCACAGTCTTGGCTGACAGTAAATCAACATCTGGGTGCTGAGTGTCTCTGAGTTCCCAGCATTACCGTAGGGAAAGAGGAAGTTCCAGGAAACAGAGAATGAGTCTCTAACCTCAGGGGGCTTATGGTTTCCCTGGGAGATGTGACTGTAACATGCAACTTATTTAGGGCAGTGTTTGTCAAACAGTAAATCCCAACCCACTGGTGGGTCCTAACTAGAGGGGAGGGAGAGGGAAAGAAGAAGAGGGAGAGAGAGAGGGAGTGGGAGAGAGAGAGACAGAGGTGTTCAGAAACCATCAGGCCCTAACAAAGGCAGCCAGGGTAAATAATATTTGGTGGGGCTTTGATTTCATTTGTGCACACACACCAAAAGCATTTACCATACTGTTTGGAGGCCATGGCTTAAACCACAACACTATAAGAGGGAATAAAACAAATCCCTAGTCCTGCAGTGTTGAGTTCAAGGGAGCCCAACTATGAGCAGGCAGATGGCGAAGAAAGCACGGCTTCACTCTGACAAAAGCTGGTATGGGTCATGGCGGTAAGGTGGCCATGTTGTGTGACAGCTCTGAGCTTCGGAACCCTCACCACAAGGCTAGGGCCTGGGCCATGGGCCAGGTGCAGGGATAACAGATGCTTCCTGTGAGCTGAGCTGATGACTCTCCAGAGGGAGAGGAAAGGGAAGGGCTGTTACTGCCCCAAACTCCTGTTCAGGGAAGCTCCCTTCCCACAGGGGCAGGGGTGGGATGGTGGGTGGGAGGAATGCTCCCTGATTCTGGAGATGAGGCCACATACCCTGGGGGTTCAGCCTTGTGAGCCTCTGGAGGAGAAGAAGCACTCTGCAGGTTCTCTGTGCATTTACTAGGCACAGGCACTGGGCAAAGTTTCTGTGGAAGCTCCCTCATTAATCCTGCAGCAAGCCTGCAAAAGGGAAGTTTCTTCCTTCCTTTAAGTTACAGATAATGCAATGCATGCCCAAAGAGGTCAAATAACGTGTCAAAATCTCACCGCCAAAAAAGGGCAGAACTTGTGTTCAAACCAAGGATAACTTAGCACCAGAGTGTGTGCCTTCCAAAGTGCTGGGAATGGCTTTTCTCCTGTGCAGTCTGCAACCTGGCTGTGGCCACACACCTGCTGATTCTACATACAGTCCACAGCGTGGCCGGCCGTCTGTCCTCCAGTCACAGGCAGCAGGGCACACAAGTGCTGCCCCTCGTTGAAGGTGACATTCCCAGTTCCAGCTGGCAGCTTGGGCACAGCCAACAGGACCCAGGACTTTAGCAGCAGCTGGACCCTGGGGGTTCTCAGGTTTTGACAGAGAGCAGTGGTCAGGCGCTGGCCCCA
Organism: Halichoerus grypus; assembly: GCF_964656455.1. Lineage (NCBI taxonomy): Eukaryota > Metazoa > Chordata > Mammalia > Carnivora > Phocidae > Halichoerus > Halichoerus grypus. The sequence goes on from NC_135715.1 coordinate 87,015,597, forward strand.
GAGACACAGGTCGACCCTCTGTGGCCACCAAGAACCTCCCTTCTTCTGTGTTTTCTGATGAAGCTGTCCAGGAGTTCTCTTCTTTCCTGCAAGGTTTTGTTGTCTTTACACCTCTTGCCCACCTCTACTGGTTTTTCCTTGTGCCTCGGGAGTTATGGAGGAAGAGCCTGTTCCCTGCTTCCCATGTCCACTTGGGCCAGCAAAGGGGCAAGAATTCTGGCCAGGGCAGAGGCCTCTGGGGGATTGAGTTCCTTTGAGTCAAGCAGGAGAATGCCTTTGAGTCAGGAGGCCTAAGTGTTGTGGGAAGAGGAGGATTATTTCAGCTTTAAAACCATGAAGGAGAATAGGGGTCTGTCATGGAGTCCTTGGAGAGTTCCCGCCATGACAACCATGTCGATGACAGCAATGCAGAGGTGTCCACATCATTGCCTGGCAATTTGCCAAGCTCTGGCCACTCACCCAGAGCATTCTATTTCAAAGAAACTACAGATCTGGTTAGAAAAGTCACTCTCCCACGGCCATGACTTTGGGTGAGTCTGATTTGGGTTCAGGAGGAGGACAGCTATTGGGGGAGGGACAGGAAACTTCGTGGCCGTAGAAAGTGCTCCTTAGCTCCCACTGGAGTTTCTTCTTCCTGTGCTAGATTCTTGCCTCCAAGTTCTTATGCAGGTCAAGCAGAAAGCAGTTGACAACTGAAGTTTATTAACTGACTTTTCTTTTTTTGGTAGGAAGAAGGTCAACCACGTTTCCGTTTCTTTGATGGTTTGTTGTTATCACACCCTGAAAGGATATAGCATTTAAGCTACAGCTAGGGAAGAATTGGTCTCAGGATAGTAGTGCTACACAATAATAAATGGATAGCTTATTATTCACTGTCTATCCATCTCTCTTGCAAGCCAGCGATATTGGCTGAGCAGGTAGCATTACCCAGCCCCAGGGATGTGGAGAGGATGGGGTGTGCCCCTAGGGAGCTTATGACTTGGTGGAGGAGATTTAACATATTTATGGGAAAAGAGACTGCCAACACTGTCTGTGTGGTAAAGTGTCAAAATGAGCAATAAAGATATGCCCAGGGGTGTTGCAGAGGGGACTCACCCATCAGACTCAGCCCCAGGACTCCTAGGTTCTCTGACAGTGCTGATGCTCATGATTTTGTTTGTTCTTTCTGTCCTCAGCAACATTTCTCTAGCACCTACTATTTTGCAGCGATGTGCTCTCTGCTTAAGCCAGGGCCCTTACCTTTAAGGAGCTTACTGTGTAACAGAGACAAATGCATGTGGGTAAGTTTCGAAAGCGTAGTTCTCTGATGTTCTTAGAAAGGGGTTCCTGGAGGAAGAGGGGGCCCCCAAGACTGACCTACTGAGATGGTGGGGTGGGGAATGCCAGCATGGAGAACTGGGTGCAGTGGTGAGAGGACATGGGGGGCAAGTCCATAGCAGAGTGGTCATGACTTCTGGGTGGGGCAGGAGGACCTCTTCATGAGCCTAACTGCTGTGGTGCCTGGTCATCGTTTGTCAGATACAAGGCCCTGTGAGATAGGACTACACCTGTACTGGAGGGCAGAACTTCTCAGGCAAGTTAGCTCACCTCTTGGAGCTTCCTTTTACTTCCTTTTACTCTAAAGTAGAGAGCAAAACCTCTTCCTGAGGGGTTAGTGGGGGCTGATAGCTAGGGCGTGGGTTCTCAATCTGTGTTCATCAGGATTTCCCGGGGGATTTGTGACACCACAGATCACCGCACCCACCTCAGATTCTGACTCAGCACACCAAGAGTGGGCCTGAGAATCTGCATTGCTAATTATGTTCCCAGGTGCTGCTGATGCTGCTGGTCCAGGAGCCTGTCTTTGAGAACCACTGAGCTCATGACAGTGAGTGGCTTATAGATCACATGCTCAGTTCCAAAGCTATCACACACCTCCTCTTTGCAAGGAGGTGATATAAAGCTTCAGTAAATGGAAGTTGTGGGGGGATGGTCCTTTCTTAGCAATGAAAATAAGAAGTCACACTCCCAGCTGCCCCGGCCACAACTCTGAGCTTAGCGTCCTTTCTTTCAGGAGCCAGCTGATGTAGTTTCAGACCTGGCATAGTGGTTACTGTGAGAATTTGTCACCTGTGCTGGCTCCCTTGGCTGCCCCCATGACGAGCTGGGTGAGAGGACAGAGGGCCCTGTGCCAGCATCTGGTAGGTGCACTTGGCCTCTGATCAACGCCTGATCAGGAGACTGTAGTCTCCTTTGCCTTGTTCTTTGGAAACTTTGAAAGTCTCAGCTGCCCCTTGGATGTCCATTTTCATGCTGAGTGCCTGCAGTGAGACCTCTGGAAGGACAAACAACCTCTGTTGATTTATTTCAGTATCCCTGGGCTCTGATGATGCAGCAGGGAAGTGGTTCTCCAAAGAAAGGTGTCTGGGGAACCAAAGTGGCAAAGGGAATGGATGCTTAGGGATATTTTGAGAAGCCAAGAGGGGACAGTGTATCCCAATCAGCGTTTGCTTGGCTTCCTAGCTCTGAGCTCCAGCAGAAGTGATTGGAGCACAGAAGGCCTTGGATACACTTATTCCAGCCTCAGCTCCGTCCAGACTGGGGGACAGTGAGGGCGCAGGAAGCCTCTGCCTGCCAGGCTCGCGGCTGGGTGCCTCCTTACCGGCTTACCTGTGAGGTGTGCATATTGGCTGTGTCAGCCAGCTCAGGAGTGAACAGGTGAAGGAGTGAGGTCCAGGGCAAGGGGCAGTCCCGCAGCATGTCTGAGCTCCTGCCTAGACCACACCTGGACCATCCTGGGGAGTGCTGTGGACTTTCTAACCTCAGCTTCCTCACATGTGAAATGTGATGGCACAGCTATGCAGGCTCCTTGTGAGTTGGTGTGTGATGAGCCCCTGGGGCAGTGGCCAGCACAGGTTGGCTGTTGGATTATCACCATTGTCACCATTATCACCATTGCCAACAACTTCAAAATAGCCTCCAAGTGAGATTTTAAAAAATGGCCACCTTTAATTCTCTCGTACACTGTTTGGCAAATGTGTCACCCTGAGAATTAAAAATTCCATTTCTAGTAATTGATCCTAGTGAAATAATCTGAAAAAGAAACAAAAATTCATGCTCAGGAAAGTATACTGCAATTTGGTTTAAAATGGAAAATAAAAGAAAGAGAACAATCTAAATGTTCCACATTAGGGAATTGGTTATGTAAATTCTGATATGCTTATATGATAGAATATTATGCAGTTATTGAAGTGATGCATGGAAATCCTTAGTGACAGAAGGAAATGCTTACAGTATGATTTAAGGGGAAAAAAACAGGATCCTGTAAATATAAATTACATTAAATATTTAAAAAAAACTATGAAAAAGGAATCAAAGGAAATAGCATGTTGGGGTAGTGGCTTTTGGCTGGTGGGTGGGGATTTGGGGTGGTATTATTTTCTCCTAACATACAGTTTTCTGCACTTTCCAAATCATCTATGATAAACATGTTACTTTTAAGGTCAAGAAATGGGAGTGAATCTTCAGAACTGGCTATCATCACAGAATCTTCAGAGCCTCAGACTATAAGGTCCACAAAGTTCCCTCCTAACTCCCCCCACCTGCCTGCCCCGCCCCACACCCCATGGGGTGTCTGCATGCCTCTGCAGTGTTCCCCACAAAAGCCACCATGAGTCGTCACTGGACAGTGGGACTATGGCTGTACTTTCTCAAAGATCTGAGTCCTGTGTTCACATACCCTTTGCCCGACTTGGTAGACATTTTCCCTTCCAATAAAGAGGTGCACACTGGGGAAAACTGCAAGTGCATTCAATGACCCCAGCTCATCTTGCCTTTTCCCTGGGCTGCAGATGTGGATGGGGGAGTTCCAGATGTGGCTTGAGCCCCAAAGTCCTCACAGACACCCTTGTTTCTGCAGGTGGAAACAAAGGCAAGCTCCAGCCCTCTCAGGGAATGAGTCAGAGCCTGGATATGAGAAATCCTGCAGCTGCTAGACCACAGGTTTTGCTTGTGTCTGAAGGAGTGAGATCCAGAGCAAGGGGCAGTCCCGCAGTGTGCCCGAGCTCCTGCCTAGACCAATCTGGACTGTCCTGGGGAGTTCTGTGGCCTTTCTAACCTCAGCTTCCTCACATGTGAAATGTGATGGCACAGCTACATAGATCCTGCAAAGCTTCTTCATAGAAGCTGCATAGCTTCTCTCAAGTCATTGTGGGTGTTCTACTCAGCTGGCCTTGCAAGGCTCCCTGGATTTGAGTACTTTCCTAAAGACACTGGAAGGGTCCCTCTCACTTCCTAGACTGGTTGAGAGTCCTCTGGGCAGGATTCTTTGAAGGGACGCCTCGGTTGCCCCTCTAATTTCAGTCTCAGGGGAAGGGACCTTATAATGGAAATGCATAGACTCAGTTTCCCCTCTTGGCCTCCTCTTTCCTCCATCTCTTCTTTTTTTCCTTATCCCTGTGGCCATCTTCCGTCACTTCATGTTCATCCATATCTCTTGCTTCTCTTTTTCAAGTACAGCGAATCTTCCACCAATGATTTAACCCCTACATTTTTGGAGTCTGTATCTATTCTTGTATTTATAAAGAAGTAGTGGGGTTTAGTGTCTGGAAGCAATGACTTCTAGTTTGCCTTGCAGAGAGGTACACTTAGCTGTGTGGGTGTCAGAAAGCTCAATCGGGGAAGATCCTTGTAGTCCCTGAAAGCCAACCATTGTAACCTCAGGAGAGTTGGGATTGCACCTCAAGGTCACAGAATGTCTCGTCTTTCAAAATGTCTGTGGGGAGGGTGTTGGGGGAGTTAATATCATCTATTGTGGACATTGTAGTGAGCATGTACTTATCAGTTGATGGGTTCCCAGCAGCTTTGGGTTGGAAATGACCTTGAATGCTCATCCTGGTCACCACCTTCTGGTTCTTCCTTTGCTCGACAGCCTCCCTGACCACAGCGCCTACACTGCATCCACAGCTTCCCAGGGTTACCAACCCAGCCCGGGATTCCTCCCTTTCCATGCGAGCTGGTGGTGCCCTGGCCCCAGGACACAGCCTTCCATCTGGCCTTGTCTTGTTACCTGATCTGTCCAGGAGGGCTCTGTGAGCTGGCGTGGGGCTGCCACCATGACTTCACATTATTTTGCAGGGGAAATGAGATACATATGGACTATGGCAATGCTTTGTTAGCAAGTTTACACATTCTCTCACCCAGTTAAGCACATGGATATTCAAAGCAACTACTTAGTCACAATGTAATTTTCATTCTGGTCTCCTATAGGTAATGTCTGCTGCGGGGAGGCCCTGAGTTGAGGTGTAGGAGAGGCAGGCGGGGGAAACGATGGGGCCCTACAATGGGAACACAGTTTCTGTCCTCCCTCTGCGCTGCCAGAACATGCTCTGTGTAGCTGCTCTTCGCCAGGGACTGCCTCGTGGGCCGATTCTATAACTTTTCAGTCCCTTCTGGGGGAGTCCAGTCTACAACAAAAGCTTTGGTCTCATACCCATTTTAAAGCTCCTAAGTGAAATAAGTTAGTCCTAGAAGCATAGATGCTGCATAATTCCACTTATATGAGTGATCTAAAATAGTCAAATTCACAGAATCCAAGCGTGGAATGGCGGTTGCTGGGGGCTGGGGGTAAATGGGGACTTGATAATCAATGAACATAGTTTCAGAAAAGGAAGGTGGAAAGCTCCAGAGCTGTGTCATACGGCATTGTGCCCACAGTCAACTGTATGGTACCCTGGAACATTTGTTAAGCGGGTAGATCCCATGGTAAGTGTTCATACCACAATGAGATAAAATGGTTTTTAAAAAGCTCCCACTTGTGCTCAGCCTGCCCAGCAGGGGAAAGGGGGCCTGGCCTGTTCTCCTTAATTCCTCTCTTCCCATCAGTTCTGAGTTCAGCCCCTCCAGAGCTGAGGTGGGAAGAAGATGCCAGGCCAGAGGGAACCATCTTTCTACCTAATGGGCAACACCTGTTGTTTGGTCTTGGTGGGGGAGCCCTGGACTGGGCAGGCTCTTTCCGAGGGCAGAGTGATGGCCTCTGGGAAGGTTGAGGCAGGTGTGTCCACGCTGCCCTGCCCCTGATCCCGGTGGGCCTTGAGCTGACTGACCCCTCAGCAGGCCCCTGTCCAGACTGGATGGAGCTCTTGTGAGTGGGCTGCTTTGAAGACGGTCACACCCAGCTCCCCTGGGCCTGGTCCTGCAGAGCAGGGGAGGTTTAGGATGTGCTGCTGCTGTCCCTGCTGCACAGACGGACGCAGAGCCAGCTCCTCTGTGGCACCAGCCCTGTGTGCTCTGGGGGCTCTCTCGGGTCCTCCTCACTTGGCCGGAGGTGGAGAGATGCTGAAAGCCGCTTAGAGAGACAAGGATGATGCAGTGCTGTATTCTCCCACAACTGCCCTCAGGGATGCTCTGGGTGGCTATCTAGCCTCTCTGAGACCACAGCTGGGTGACCGTGCTTGTCCGAGTGTGGACTCCACTTAGGATGTGTCTGGTGTCTGTTTAGAATGTAAGCGTGCTTGCTGTTCCCTTTCCTCAGCTTTGAGTCTTCATGGAAATTCCTGTATTATACCACACACACACACGAGTGCACAGGCATACACACGCACACACACACACCCAGCCTCCCGGGACCTGCAGCCCTGTAGGGCTCCTCCTCGGCCTGATGCAGTGGCGTCTCTCAGTCACGGACCCTACCACTGACGGGTGGCTTGTGAGCTTCCCAGCTCTGTGACTGTTCTAGCCCAAGGTCAAGCACATGGATGGCGAGCAAGACCACGACGGGGAAGATAATTCTGTAAGGAGCAGCTGTGCTTCTCAATGAGGTGTGAGGCTCAGAATGACAGTGCTCACCCAGGAAGTAGGCCAGTGATACTCTCTCCAATCCTGATTTCAGGCATGGGGACCTAGGGAAGACCTGACCTCTTCAGCTTAGGAAAGAACAGAGGCTGAGAGAATGAACCTTGCTCATTCTGAATCTGAAAGAGGAGTGTTCCAGCTGGACATTGGCCAGTGTGAAGGCCGGGGCAGGCAGGCTTGGGGAGCTCTGGGCTGAGCCAGAGACTGGGGGGCTAGAAGGTGCGGCACTCGACCATAGAAAGAAGTATGGCCTCCGTCTGAGAGGGTGGGAAGAAGCCAGGGGGGTCTCCCACGGGACTGTTCGGGTTGTTTTATCTGAGCAGCGCCGCCATGGCTGCCGTGCTGAGGACAGACGTGGGGGTGAGGCTGGGAGCCACTACAGCCGTGGCCCAGGCAGGTGCTTAGGCCTGCACAGTGGTGGTGTTGCTAAGGAAGAACGGAGGTATTTTAGACATGTCTGGAATTGGGGTCCATGGGAGTTGCTGTTGGATTAGATGTAGGGTGAGCCAATTAAAAAAAAAATAAGAAAAAAGAAAACAGAGAGGAGGAAGAGTCAAGGTTTTGGCCCGAGCGGGAAGGCTGGGTCTTTGTTCACTAGGGTGGGGGGATCAGTGTGATTGGGGGGGGAATGCTATGCCCAGAGAGCCTTCAAGTCACAGTACAGGTGCAGGGTAGGCCACCGTACACAGGGCCTGGGGCTTGGGGGACAAGTAAGGGCTGGAGACCCAGCTGGGGCCTCCAGGGTCTCAATGGCATTGACAGCCAAGGGCAGGGGTGGTCTTCCATAGAGCATCCTGGAAGGGAGAAGGCAGAGGACCAGGAGGAAAGCAGGGAGCACTGTGTCAGGAAGATCTCAGCTTTCCCTTTGCTGCTGTCCATGGGCTGCGTGTGTGCTAGACCCATCTCTTACTAACCTCTGCTGAGATCCTCTCCTCTCCCCTGCATCACTGAATTGGCTCCCTCCACCAGATCACCTCTGGCAACATGACCATCCCCAAGCTTAAGAAAAGGAAAACCTCCCCTGATATCCTGTCTCCCTCTTGCTCCTGGCCCCTTTCTCGTGCCCTTCACAGCAAAGCTCCGCTAAAACATTTCTATAAGTGCTTTTGGTGCTTGAAGTGCTTCTTTTTCTTTTTTTCCAGTGAGATAAACTGAAACGGAGCCTTCTACAGAATGTGGGAGGCTTGGAGAGAGTGGAGGCAGGGAAAAGTGGTGGTTTGCTGGACAGCGCACTCAGGCTGTGGTCATGGCGCTGAGGTGGGTCTGGTCAGTGTGAGCATGTGTGAGTGTGAGTGTGCAAGTGTGTGTTTGTGTGTGAGTGAGTGGGGTGTGCTTGCAGCCATGGCCATGTTTGGGTGCAGGCGTGTAGCACAGAGGAGTTGGATGTATCTAGACTGAGCCAACAGGAGAGAATGAGAAAAGACAAAGAGAGCATTCAACCCAAACCAGCTTGGGTGATACCAGCAGACAAATAGCTCAGAGGTCTTGTCCTCCTGGAGTTCACGTTCTAGGGAGGAAATACAGATGATGCAAAGGAGAAATAAATAAGCTCTGTAGTGTGCTAGATGGTGCTAAGAGAAAAAATGAAGCAGAAAAGAGGATGGGGCCCAGGGTGGGGGCTGCAAGTTTAAACAGTGCAGCCTGGAGGGCATCAGGAAGAAGGTGGCATGTGGCTGGGGCCTGAACCAGGCAATGGGGGGAGGATGAGGGTATCTGGGGAACAGTGTTGCACACAGAGGGAGCAGCAAGTGCAAAGGCACCAAGGTGGGAGCAGCTCTGCATATTTCAGGACCAGTCAGAAGGCCGGTGTGGCCGTAATGAAATGAATTGTAGAAGACAGGGTCGGAGCATGAACTGGGGTTAGACCACGTAGGGCTTTGAGAACCCTGTATGGGCATCAGCTCTTACCCTGAGGTAGATGGGAGCCATGGGAGGATTCTGAGCAAAGGAGTGGCAGGAACTGAGATGTTGACAGGATTACACTATGCAGGGGAAGGGGATCATGGTGGGGATGGTGGCTTGGACTCTAGCGGGAGAGGTGAGAAGTGGTGGGCTTGAACATACTTTCTAGTGATTACTGGTAGGAGTTGAGGACATACAACAAAGGACCACAGTGATGGGCTGCAGAATCGGAGCTGCAGAAGGGAGGAGGTGAAAAAGGAAGGGAGGTGGCCAGGCTGCAGAGGCAAGGGCGCCCCCGGGCTGAGGAATTGCCTGAGTGGACATGGGCACGAGCTAGGAGTGCTGGGGGCCCTTGGAAGGCAGGTTGACTGAAATGGAGACTGGGGTCACTCGTAGTGTCCCCTGCCAGTGAGTGACCATAGGAGCTGGTGGCTGATGTGAACTGCAGTTGAGGCAAGTCCCCTGTGTGTGCACAGCATTAAGAATGACGGTGGCCGTGTGTGAGAGAGGCAGCATGGCAATGGCCTCAGCCCAGAGAACAGCATGTGGGCTTTTAGCAGGAAGGGGCTCTGAGGGTGAGACGGGGAGCGGTGCCTCGCAGGTAGCTTCTGTCTCCACACTCTGCCCTGGGGCACAAGAACGTGGGGGGGAAAATCAGCATCCTCAGGGAGCCGGGCTGATCCTCCCCCATGGGAGAAGAGGCTGAGGGAGGGGGCTTGGTGAGGTGGTCAGGGCCTTAGGGACAGAGATGCCAGGCAGCGCTGAGGGCCTGGTCAGCGGGGGAAGCACTGAGCCACAGGGGAGAGGGCTGGGGCACGTGTGTCCTCGGTGTCTGTGTGGGGAGGCCCGGGGCACTCTCAAAGTTGTGTGTGTGTGTCTCTCTCTTCCGTCCAGCCGCTCTTCTCTCCCCGGCCATTCAGTCCCCAGAGGGACCTTCTGATGATTCGAAGGCTAAAGTCAGTGGCATCTAGCCCACGAGGGGCCCGAGAAGCTGAGACGTCTGTCCTTCCTCTGACCGATGTTGGGTGCGGGCCTCCGTGTCTGGCCAGATGCTTGTTGGTTCTCCTGCTGATCTAGTCCAAGTTCCACTGCCTGACATTTCAGGACTTCTGGATGCCTACAGCCCTTATTTCAGGTACAAATCCTCTCAATTTGCCTTTTATCCTTGCTTTTCATGTTTCGGCCTCCTGGCTGGAAGGAAGCTCCTGGGAGGCCTGAGCATGCACCATGCCATCTCAGCTCTGGGCCTTTGCAAACTCCTGTTCTGCCAACAAGTTTAGATCATGTCACCTCCTCTGGGAGGCCTTCCCTGACTTCTGCAAAGGGCCTATGTGCTCCTTCCTCTATTCCTGCAGAAGGCAGCCAGTTTTCTCATAAATATTTTAGGCTTTACATAGACCACATGTGGTCTCTGTTCATATTCTTCTTTGTTTTATTTGTTGGTTTATTTGTTTTTTTTTTTAACAATATTTTAAAAATGTAAAAACCATGATTCTATCAAAACAGGCCAGAGGCTGGGTTTAGCCTGAAGGCTGCAGTTTGCTGAACAACCTGTTCAAATCACCATTAACATGCTTTGCAGTTGTATGTCTCCGCACTGATTTTTAACTACTAGAGGGCAAGGACTGTATTTTATATACCTCAACATCTGACACAATGCGACGTGAACAAATAAGTGATGTTGCATAAAATATCCTCTGACATGTCCCAGCTGACTCTTTTATCATTTCTCTGCACACCTGCCTCTCACATGTTAAATAAATAACCTCCTTAAGAGTCTCCAAGTCAGCCATTAAACAGTCCTTCCACAAATGCACCCTAAGCTTTCAATGATATTAATGGATGTCATTTATTAAGCTCCTGGTATGCAGCAGGCAAGTGTGGAGTCCTGGGGACACAGAAGTGAAGCCAACCGACTCTGGGTGTGTGTGTGTGTGTGTGTGTGTGCATGTGCTCACACAAGTAACTCAAGTACAGATCACTCGGTCTCTGCGCAGCCCAGGGTCACACTGACGTGCCCTCTATGGTCCCTGCTCTCCAGCTGGATCACATGCACTAATCCTTACCACTTCTCTGGAGGACTTAATTCACTTAAAAAATCATATAATTGCATTTTCAGCATAATTAGGTACCTAATTACATGACTAAATGTCCTCGATCAGGCTGCATGTGTAAATAATGATGATTTAGTTAGCCATGCTTTGTTATCGGCTTTCCAGAAGGCTCATCAGTTGGCGAACAGGATGTGGAAAAGTGTTTTTCTCCTTCCTTCACTGGGTTTGAGAGACAGGAGCGGCAGAGCCCTTTCCTGTTGGGAGAGGAGCAGGGTGGGGAGAACAGGAGGTGGAGGGGACTCCTATTGCCTGGGGATCTTGGTTCAAAGCCTCAGGTAGTGCCTGTCACATAAGGGCATGAGTGCCCACATTCTAAAGACAGACAAGACCACTTTCCCCCAAGATGTGCTAAGGGAGGCCAAAGTGGCCCTGAGATAGCTGGACCTCCAGATTATAGACCAGAAGGGTAGGACTGCGGTGGGGATTCTGGAAGGAAGGAAAGCCACAGGAGTAGGAGGCATGCATGGCTCCTCTTCTATTCCCTGGAATATTTCTCCTCCTCCCAAGCCAGTGAGGGCACCCACACCAAGGGATAAGGCTTTCTCCCCTCCCTGGGCTGAGGTGTGCTGAGGCTCACTGTTCTTACACATGCAGTGGATCATGAAAGAACCTACCTCAGAGGGCAGTTGTGAGGATGACATGAGATGATGCATATAGATGGTGCAGTATGATTTTATATGCAATACCTGTTAGCTAGCATTGTGAATGATACTTCTGGGGTTTGTTTTTTAAGCTGGACTAATGTTTGAAAGGCAGGGTATATTTTGACCTCTATATTGGGAGTGCATTGCTTGGGGCAGTGATGAAGAGAAGGGCAAATGCACATCAACACACTGCTCTACAGAAATCATCTTAAAGTGATTGAAGGGGGCATCGTGATGCACAGCACAGGGAGTGTGGATTGTGGTGCCAGAGAGGTATGGCTATAGGTCCTGGCTCCTGAGTCCCACCTGCATGTGACCTTCTCTAATGCTCAGCTAACTCACCAATACAGAAGGATGCACCTGCATGGCTCCAAGAGAGGCAATGCCCAACACGTGCAAGCTCTTCTTATCATTCCCACTTATTTGAGCATAGCTCCTGCACATTTGTGTGTACATACATATGGCTCCTAGATGCAGGGCCCCTATGGGGGAAGCAGAGGGGGACAGTGCTTGTGACTTGAGGGGTAGGGAATGCTTGTTTATCTCCTGGGATAGTTGGGCTTCCAGATGCTTCCCACTCTGCTATTAGCCTTCCTTTGTCCTCTGGGTATCAGGGCAGAAAAGGGGCTTTAGGAAGTCACCAATTCACCTCATTTTGCATCCAGCACCAGAGCCAGGAAGCTGGCTGCCTCCAGTCAAGCCCCTGTGCTGTCTTTGTGCTTGGGGAGGAAAAGCTATTTCTCTTCACTGCACCCACCCCACCACCCCTCCACCGCATCCTCCCACTGTATTTTTGGCTGATGAAGACGCTCTATAATACATCTCAATCCATCACCCTGGCACACTCCTGTTCTGTCTTCCCAGCCCCCCGTTCAGATCTTGTGATTTATATTTCCCTGACATTAATCTTTTAAAAGCAAAGAAGCTATAAACACATACATAACTCTTCCTCCTGTCAGTTGAAATCCCATGACACAAATCAACTGCCATCTAAATTAAATGTTTCTTTCACAGAAAGTGATAAATGCCCTGGAGACCAATCAAGAAAGCCAACAAACTTAGACTTTGTTTCACTTTGGAATTTTGCAGGTAGTGTGGTTAAAGTCCAATAACTGGTTACATTTCATGACCAACAGGAGTGGTGAATTGTATGTTTTAATACAGCTGATATGGACAGGAGACTTTATGCATCTTTCCTCATCAGGGATCTTAGCATATCAAATGCAGGGTTGAAATCTAACACATAATCTTAGGGGAAAAGGGTAAGTGCAGACACAATTTACTATTCTGTCAGACTGATCTATTACTTTCTTAAGCAAACCATGTAACAGAGTGAAAACAGAGTTACCAAAAGACACATCAGCCTGTTATAGAGTTGGATCTGTTTGACTAGTTAGGATTAGGACTCCCAGATATGCCAGATGGTCTAAGAGCAGATTTCAAATAATTTTATTCTGTTTAGCAGGGATGGTTTCATATTTTTAAAAATGCAATTTTTAATTCTATATCTTTCAAATATCTATTTTGGGGGGAAATATAGAAGCTATGTTTTTAGGAGAAGGAAGGAGATATATGAATGGCTAAATCCAGTACATATCTTGGGTTTACTTTCCTCTCTTCCTTTTCCATGTCTTATTGCTTCTTCCACCAACACTACCACATTCAATATCATTAATAAACTTCATTATTCACCTCATTATGGGAAGAAGAGAGTCCTTTTTTTTTTTTTTTTTTTTTTTGAGAGAGAGAGCAGAGAGCATGAGAAGTGGTGGAGGGGCAGAGGGAGAGAGAGAGAGAGAGACAATGATGGAGCCTGATGCTGGGCTCGATCTCAGGACCCTGAGATCATAACCTGAGCTGCAATCAAGAGTTGGATGCTTAACCGCCTGAACCACTCAGGTGTCCCAGGAAGTAGAGAATCTTAAAGGTCAGGTTAAAGAAACTACATCTTGTATTGTAGGACATGAACAGGTGAGAGATTATGGAAAAGGAGATTCTCTAGAAATTCTGAAGTAGTACAGGGATGGAGGGATGGAGAGGAGAGCCTTTTCTCTTCCAAGTTCAGAAGAGCACTTGGAAGCCACTGAGAAAGGATCAGCATGACACAATGAGAGACTAACAAGACTGAGAGTAGTGGACATGAGCAGAGAGATATAGGTGTGAGGTGGGGGGTCCAGCAGGTCACACTTGACAAGGCTAGGAGTCTTGAGGGTTAGAGAGTTTGAAATTCTGACAGGAGTGTGATTAGAAGTTAAGTGAAGGAGATGGTGTGATAGAAGAGGTAGGAGGGCTATGAACAATTATTTATTATTTTGTATTAAAATATATACAGTTAATGAATAACTTCCATAATTATACCATAATTATATTGTAATTATGTAAAATAAATTATTACAAAATAAATACATCACTTAAAGTATTAAATACTAGGATGTGTTTCAGATTTTCAAATTTATGTAAAAAATAGGTTTTTAACAATTGTGGGAGGCATCCATGTATGGATGGGATGAATGAGTAAGAAGGGGATCCTTTTTTTTTTTTTATTTGACAGAGAGAGAGAGAGGGAACACAAGCAGAGGGAGTGGGAGAGGGAGAAGTAGGCTTCCTGCCGAGCAGGGAGCCTGATGCGGGGCTCGATCTCAGGACCCTGGGATCATGACCTGAGCCAAAGGCAGATGCTTAACGACTGAGCCACCCAGGAGCCCCGAGTAAGAAGGGGATCTTGACAGTGCTTGAAATAAGGATGCTTTTTAAGACTAGGAGTGCTCCATTTATCCAGAGGGCTTTGCACCCAGGCACCTTGCCTGGGAGTTGAGGCACTGAGTATGTGGGTTCCTGCCTCAAAGCAGGAGCCTCTTGTTTGTGGTTCTCAACTCTGGCTGCACATCAGAATCACATGGGACCCTTTAAAAAACACCCATGCCCAGGTCCCATCCTCCTAGGGTTGCCAGATAAAATGCAGACCACCAGTTAAATTTGAATTTTAGATAAACAACAACAAATTTCTTGGTATAAGTATGTCCTAAATATTGCAAGACAGCTCCATAGACTGTTCGGTTCTTTGTCAGCTCACCAGATAGACTGGGAGTTTTCTAAGGGGGATACACCTGGGGGAGAACTCTAGGATCTCCTGGGCACCAGCCCAGAGCCACAGGCACAAGCTAGCCTGAATTCTCACATTATCTCACATGTTCACAACCTTCCTGCTTGTCCTACGTGAGCCCATTGTACGTCCCAAGGATTCTAATTCTATTTCACACCTCTAGGCTTTGGCTCATGCTGTTCCCTCTGCCTGAAATGTCCACTCCACTTGGCCTACCTGGGGAACGAATGTCTACACATCAAGGAGGATGTCTGTCCTGACCTCCCAGTGGAAGTGACCTCCTGTTACTATGGACAGACTCACCAAGTATGTCAAAACAACTCTGGGGGTGCAGGGAGGGCCATGGCATCTTCATCTCAGTATCCTGGCATTTTACAAGGTGGCTTGCACATAGTAAGTCAGTGGTTATCAAAAGCTTACTGAGAGAAAGGTCTTCTCAGTGGCCCAGTTGAAATGCAGCAGGAAAAATCATCCAGAAGAGAGCTTATGAAAGCAAAGAGTTTGCGGTGATTGCTAAAACAACTGCTGAGCACCTACTAGGTGCTAGGTGGTAAAACCATCTTTTGCATTTATCTCTCCACACTGCACAGAACTTTTACATACACTAATCCTTTGGCTAATCATTAGAAAATGATTACCAGTGATGATTTGGTTGGTTTCAGGGAAGAGATCAGAGGAGGCCCCCTTTGTTTCCCCCCAACCCTGGCTACCCTCCTGCCCTTACCCTTGATCTGTCCTTTCCCTAGCTCTTCAGGCTTTGTCAGCCTTGGTGTCTGAGAGTTGCTCATTTCTCGATATTCTAGCGATAATCGCAGGCCTTGAGCTCAGTCTTCAGGTCAGGGCACACCATCAGCACAGTCCCAATTTGGGTATTTGTCAGGAGCTGCAACTTTTCCAGCAGGTCTGCTTTGATGGAGCCACCCTGGCAGGTCACTTGAAGGCTCAGGCCTCACTCCTCAGCATTCATCCTCCCGGCCCACTCTGGGTGGCCACCCCCTCCATGGAAGCCTCTGGTCACTAGGCCAGTTTGCTAGGAGGCCCTGCCTGACCCTCCTGCATAGAGGCTGCCATGTCTGCCTTGTCTTGGAGGGCCCTTCAGACTCCGTTTGCATCCATGTGCATCAGAGCCTAGGGCAGGGGGCAGCTAGAAGTCAGTGGGGCCCATGCCGCTGTTATTTATGGTCTCTTCCATGCCAGGAATTCACTTGCATCATCTCCCGCTCATAATTTTTCTCTCGTTCAAAACCCACTGTCATGGGATAGACAAATCATGAGTACCTCTCATTAGCCGAAGTCCCCCAAACAACCTTGCCAACAGGCATTGCCATCCCTGCTTTATATATATGAAAAGACTGAGTCTCAGAGACACCATCAGTTGCCAAGGACAGAGCCAGGATTCAAACCCAGACCTGAGCACAAGGGTCTACTTCTGCCCACCCCTGCCAGCCCTTGGCCTTGTCTCCCAGTGTAGAGCTGAGTCTGGTGATGGGACCCTGGGGGCCGGTGGCAGCCATATGCCCTCCATCTGATGAGCCTGTGTGCTCCTGGCAGGGCACTGCACACAGCGGCTCTGTGAGGTGGGGATGACCAGCCCATCTTATAGATGGAACAACGAAGTCCAGAGAGACAACTTTCTCAAAATCAGTCTGCTAACCCAGTCTGTCCTACCCTAAAGATGGGAAGTTTAACAGCTTAAAGGAAAAGTAGTTAACTTTTTTTTTTTTTTTTTTTTAGTAGTTAACTTTTGAAAGTAAAATTGGCTGTCCCCCAAAAGGTGTGTGTGTGTGTGTGTGTGTGTGTGTGAGTGAGGTGGCGGGCAGGGGGAGAGGGGAAAGGGATGAGTCTTTGATCTAATTCAGACTAGAGCTCCCAGGAGGGAGGAAGGCAGCCTGAGCTTCAGGGGCCAGCAAACCTGACTTCAAACCTGACCATACCACAGGAAATGAAATTTATTAACACCTTCCCTCTCTTAGCCTCAGTGTCTGAGTGAAAAAATGGGAAGAGTTGCATGCTTCCCAGAGAACTCTGAGTGGGCTCAAACCATAGATGTAGTCCTGATATGTCCATGGGAGGCTTCAGCACTCACTGCCATGTCCACTTCCCCCAAAACTCTCTAGCATCCCCTTCTCCATCAACCCTCCTTGCCAAACCTTTACCTCAATTGCTCCTCATGGGGTCCTGCTGCCTGTGGCCACCAGAAGTCTATTTGGTGCTTAGGAATGGAAAGACACTTCCTGGGTCTCACTGCCCCTGTTTCTGAGGGGATGGGCCCTGGGGACAGGTCTGAGAAAGCAGCTGGTGAGCGGCTGGGCCCAGACCCACTTTATCAGCCCCAGGCCCACCAGGCGGGGCACCGGATCTCCCTGCAGCTGCCTGATAAGAGGCTCAGCTCTGCTTTCTTACCGCCTAGAGCCTTATCAGAGGCAGGCCTGGGTGAAGGTTCCATTGCCCTCAGTGTGAATGAAAGGGAGGGAAAAAGGCCCCCGGAAGAAATATGATGTCCTTGCACTCAGACACAGTCAAGCTGGCTGCCTGCCTGAGTCCGAGCCCTACTGGTACAGATGGAGAGGGGCTCGGGCCAAGGCACCACAGGCTTCCCTATGCAAGAGCGAGTGGGGACCCTCATGCACACTGGGTCTGAAGCTTACAGAGACCTGAGCTCAGTGAGGGTGGGTACTGCCTTTCAGATCTCTGGACTTGGGTGTCTGTGTGTGTGTGTGCACACGTGTGTTGGGGGGAGCAGGCAATGCTTAAGCTTGAAGCATTTGTTTCCTTAGAACTGTGGCACATAAAGCGCTTGGTGTCCTAGAGAGGAGCACACTGCCTGCCTGCCCATGAGCCTGGAGAGTTGCAAAGGTTATGGGATCAAGTTACACCTGAATCCTAGTGCTGGCTTGACCATGTGCTATCAGTGTGCCCTTGAGACAGACTTTACATCTTTTCCAGGAACATTCAGGTTACTGCGTTGTGTGAGGACCCCAGGCTCCTCTTCTAAGCAGGTGTGTAACAGCACTGTCCTTCCTGATGCGCACATGAACAGCTCGCCCTGGCACCCTGGTACAGAGAGCATTGGATAAATGCTAATGCCCTCTCCACCCCTCCACCCTCCGCTGTACCAGGCTGGGCGAGGACAGAGTGAGATCGGAAGTGTGAGCGGCATTGCTATGTGCCGGTGATTCCAAGCACCAACAGTTGCCCAGGGGGCCTGATTTCCAACAGGGTCCTCAGGTGGAGATGAAAAGTCGGTCACTTCCGTAGAAGCCGGATTCTCGTGCTGGGATCATATTATCTGAGGGGAGGAGGCACACAGGACAAACTCCTGTGTCTATATTTAAGCGGCTTTGGTCACTTAACTGAACTGCTGTCTGGACTGCTTATCAGACTAAACAGAAAAGTGTGCAGATATAAAGCAGGTGCAAATAACCTCTCAACATCTTTCCCATTCTTATGAACCTGACTGCTAGTGCGACTTGCCTGGGCAGGGGAAGTTGTATTAATTTCTATCTTGCACATGGGTGGTGGGGGTAGTGGGGGGAGAGCCTGAGGTGGTGGAATCTTGGGCTCTAATCTGAGCTGTCTGAGCCTGAGCTGGTCTCTTCAGTTCTCTGATTTCCAGGAGAAGGAGTTTGCATTCCTGGGCTGTACTTTCTTTCTGCCAGGGAAGACTGGGTGAGGCTGAACATAGTATGGGGACCTTCTTCTCCAGCAAGGTGGCAGCTTGGACCTCAGAAGCAGCAGGATGGACCACCCTTGTCCACACCCTTTAACAGTTCTCTCTTCACCCTCTTCTAGGCCAGACCATCCACCTCAGGGGAGAAGGTTGCTGCTCTGTGCTCTATGCTGGGTTGGTACCCCCAGGGTTTCCATGGACCCAGAGCTGCCTGTGAGGGGCTGATCCACATCCTTTTGCTCCAAGCTGCTCCATCAGGGGCCTGAGTGCCCTGTGAACTGCAGGTGCATGGGGCCCTGGGCCCTACACTCATACTCAGTCCCTGCAGAAAACCTTCAGACCCAGAAGGTGCAACCAGCAATTTCAGAGAGGCTTCTGGAAGCTGGCCTCTGTGTGTGCACACATCTGTGTGCTCAACTAAGGCATCTCTCAGGACAGCTGAGGACAAATGGGGGTCTTGGTACTACAGTACCCCCCTGTCTCCCATCTTCCTGTGTTTCAGGCATTCCTCAGGAGGTCCCTACCTTCTTCTCCCCTCCCACGCACTCTCACCACATGCCATGGCTCATCCAGGGCCTCGCTCTTAGTCTTTTGCTGGAGCATTAGCTGAGATGCTCAAGGGCTCCTCTATCAGGGTCAGAAGCATTCTACCAGGAGGTTTGGAGACCCCAAAATTTGGGAGGATGGTGGAATTCCAGCTGCTACAACAGGTGCTGGGAGATAGTCCCATTGTCTCTCTGCCACCTCCCCTGTTGGTCTTCATCTCCTTCTTACCACTTCCCACCCTCCTCTCCCAGTCACACTGCCTCCTGGCTGTTCCTTGATCAGGCCAGGCCTCCTTCTACCTCAGGGCCTTTGCACTTGCTATGCTCTCTGCCTATTATGTCCTCTCTCAGATATTCCTGTTTGACTCCCTGGCTTCCTTTAGGTCTTTCTCAAACATCATCTCTCCCAGTGAAGACTTCTCTGGCCATGCTCTTTAAAATGGTACCTCCCTTGCCTCTCTGGGCTCAGACCTAGTTTGTGGTGACCTGGCTAAACGCACCAAGAAGGTCTGAATCATGGGTAAATATGGGAGCTGTTATGGTGCTCCCTCAGGAAAATGGTGGAGAAGACTGAACTAAGCCAGCACGCCAAGTACACTTGCTCCTTCTATGGAAAAACCAAGATGAAAAGATGAGCTGTGGGGATCTGGCATTGTGGCTCCTGCATGAAAACCGTAGCCAGTGGCACCTAGACCTACAACACCACTTCTGCTGTCACAGAAGTGACTTCTGTCACAGAAGTGACAGAATACTGAAGGAGTTGAAAGACCAGTAGAAGCTCCACCATTTGAAACATTGCTATCCTATAATAAATGAATTAATTTATGTAACAAAACAAAACAAAAAAATTAAATAAAATGATACCTCCCTCATCCCTGGCCTTCCTTATCTCCCTTCTTGATTTGATTGTCTTCTCTAGCACTTGGCACTGTCTGATGTACTGAGCATTATGCCCATGTGTCTAGTGTCTATCTGTCCAAGCCCCATAGAATATAAGCTCCCTTTTGTGATTACTGCTAGTTTGTTCACTGTCATATCCCTAGAACCTCACACAGTTGGTCCTCAATACATGGCCATGGAATGTGATTCCTGGCCTACCAGCTAACTGGTGTTGGTGGCATAGGCAAAGAACATGGGTGTAGACTCAGGGACACTAAGGTTGAACTTGGACCCACCATTTTATAACTGGTCAAATGCGAAAACACTCCTGAGTATCCAGCTCCAAATCTGAAAAGAGAGGTGATAACCTCCCGAGGGGGTAAGAGGTTTCAATAAGGTCTGGGACAATGCACCTGGCCCAACCCCTGCCATGTGGAGAGTTATCCCTCTTCCTTGCCTGGGCTGTGGATGAGAAGCACTGTTTTCTGAACTTGGGAAGTGAGCTGGCTGGCCCCGCAGCTACAGATCCCAGACGGAACCTGTCTTATGTGTTGCCTTTCCTCCCAACCCTGTCAGGGTGAGGTGAGAATTTTCTGCAGGGCAGCAGCAGAGCCCCCAGTGCCTGTACTGACAGAGGGGTGACTGGAGGACAAGAGACAGTGAAGACTGCAAGAGCGGCCCTCTCCTTGGTGGCTTGGGCACTGGCAGATCAAGTTATGGGAACCAAGGCACTTTGTGTGTCCCCAGCTTGGCCCACGTGGGCCTCCCTGTCTTATGTCTGGTCCTTGACCTTGACTGCAGGTCTTTCTTCCATGGCTTCTTATTCATCAGTGGGGTGGTGGTTTCCCTGGAGAGAGGCAATGGGGCCCAGATGGGCTCTAGTCCTGGAAATTGAGCCATTAGAGATTCCCCTGTTGGTTTAAGTCAGGAGTTGACACACGTTTTTGATAAAGTGCCATATGGTAAATAGTGTAGGCTTTGAGTGCCATATGGTCTCTTACAAAAAAGCAGTCATAGACAAATGAATGGGAGTAGCTGTGTTCCAATAAAACTTTATTTATAAAAACAGGTGGCAGACTGGATTGGAGCTGTGGGCCTTAGTTTGCAGACCCTGGTTTAAGTCTCTGTATCACTGAGTCTCTCTCTT
The DNA here is from genome assembly GCF_964656455.1 of Halichoerus grypus. NCBI lineage: Eukaryota > Metazoa > Chordata > Mammalia > Carnivora > Phocidae > Halichoerus > Halichoerus grypus. The sequence continues at coordinate 87,036,432 of NC_135715.1, forward strand.
CCCACTCAGGCTAATACTTACTATTTGTCCCATGCTAAGCCTGGGCCTTTAAGGTGTCCACAGGGAGGAAACCATTGAGTGGCCAAGCTGCACCGTGAACCCAGGTCTATCACACTGAATGCACAGCTGTTCGAATGTAGGCACGCTGTCCACTGCCATGGCCACCTTCTACAGATTAAAGAGTCTGGTGGCACCTGGGGCTCATTGCATCCTGGACATCCCGTGGGGTAGCGGGTACACAAACATCAGGGACATAGAGACCAAAGGGGGTGAGATCACTATCCTGAGGTTGTCCTCATGGCTTAGTGGTGGAGCCAACAGTAGCTGGCGATGTGGCAAGGAGGGGTGGGGTCCTGCTTCTGAGTTAAACCTTGCACAGGGTCAAAGCCATCTGTGCTGGTGAGGGCAGTGGCCTGGGCCTTTCTGACTTGGCTCTATGTATCTTCTCTGTCCAATTGCACTAATTGTCCAGGCCCTGTCACAGAGGGACTTTTCAGGGAATCCTGAGCCCTTGGGGCATTGGGTCCCAGAACAGGATAAATGGCCACAGCTGGCTGCATTGTAAGGGCTTGGTGCAGGGAGGCCAGAGGAGGTCTGGGAAGTGTCCTGCTGCAGTCCGAGCGTCCCTGAGTGGGGGGTTGTTGGCTCAGAAGGAGATATCATGAACTGAGACAGAGGAGAATGCCACCCTGTGCTCATTCCCTCTTGCAGAGGGCCCTCTCACGGGAGCTCAAAGGAGAACCATGGGGGACCCTGGAGGCAGGAGGCAGGGCAGTGAGAGGTCAGCCTTTTATCTGCCCAGACAGTCAGACTTCTGTTCCCACAGCCCCTGGACAAGGAGGGCAAGATAAGGCCAGGAACTCAGATAATTGTGCCTCCAAGGCGGTACAACTTCAGAGTTGGCTTATCCCAAAAGCACCACCCTGGAAACAGAGGGAAGAAAGAACAGTGAAAATAGGCAGGCGGAGACCAAAGCCTCAGGAAATAAATGGCCCAGAAGTGCTCTTGAATGGGAAACACAGCCTCAGGGTTTCTGAACTTTGAAGGAAAACTGTGGATTCTGTCCCCCTTTGACTGTCCTCCAAGATGGATTTTGACTTTTTCCAGCATTGTTTGTTTTCTCAGTGAGTTACAAATATCATTTCACTAAGATCAAGTGTAGTATCTGTTCTTATCAGTTTTAAAATAGCATGTTCCAAAAGGTCTTTCGGAAGCTCCATGATTCTTAGATAGGAAATGTCCTAGGGGGAATTACCAGGGCCTGATACAAGGAAATGTAGTTAAAAAGCCCATTTGAACGAACTTTCTTTCCCTCCTCCTGTGAAAGAAAACTTTGTTCTCCTTGGAAACTCACTACATTCTGCACATATGAATGGTGGTGGTGTGCAGAGGTTAAAAGACAGCCTAGGGGTTGGACGCCCCCAGCTCAAATCACAGCCCTGCCACTCACAGCAATGTCCTGTGTCCTGAAGATGGGGGTGCCACCCACAGCATCCCCCTCACAGTTAGGGACAGTGGCTACTGGTGAGTATGACCAGCAAACATTTGCTCAGCTCTTCAGACAGGCCAGATCACCCTGCATAGCGTGGGTACCCCGTATATTTACATGATATTCTTCCTTTTTACATCTTGCAATTTGTCTTTACTGAAGTCATTCCCTGAAGTTAGAACATTCTCAACAATCAACATTGATCTTTGACAACTTGTTTCCAAGATAAAATTGTATCTAGCTAAGTAGAAATTTACCATAATTTAATAATTACCTACCAATATTAGCTAATATTAGGTCATAATTTACATTTGGGGAGCTATATTACTTTAAGTTGTTCTTTAGATAGCTAGATATCTATTTAGCTATTTCAGTGAATAATCACAAGACATAGGCAATTTGATCTGCAACCTGAATTCGCGTGATAAGAAATGTCTCCCTAGGAGGATTGGTTGCTTTTTTTTCCTGTTACGATGTGTGTCTTGCTGCTCCAAGAAGCCCAACAATGCTTTGAGGGCAGGAATCTTGTCTTATACTTTATTTGCCTCTTCCTTAATCCCTAGGACAGATGAGAAGGATGGATGTTTCTACTGATGAACCAGGAATGTATAGTGTTTAGTAAAAATTTGTGCATAAATTGCTTTCATAATCAACTCTTCTGTCCAGTTTCCTTTCCTACTTCTCAGATTTTCTTCATGGAATCTGAGCATTGGGGTTCTGAAGTTTGATAAGAACTGTCCTCATGGAATTAATTGGTAGAGTGACTGACACCTGGGCATACATTACAGTCTGGTTGTAGGCAAACATTTAACCACAGTGAAAACACTTTATGGCTTCATGGAATGGAAATGTCTACAACGGAAAGATACTGAGATCCAAGCTCCCAAGTATCATCACTGACAACCAACAGTGACTGGATGTCAATGAACCACTCTGGCTTAAGCACCAGGCACTAGGCAGGAAGGAGTTTGCAGACTGGGTTACACGAAGCCCTTGGTGTCCAGCAATAACTAGAGAGTGAACCATCACAAGGGGCCCCTGGAGTGTGGTCACCCGCCTCTCATCCTTAACTCAACTACATCAGATAGGCTCTTATCTCTTTTATATTTCCAGACTTCATCTAAGAATTTATTTTGTGGAAATACTATTTCTGCTGAAAATAATTGCAGTGCAGACTTGTAGCTGTGACACTACTTGTGTGTGTGTGTGTGTGTGTGTGTGTGTGTGTTTGGGGTGTAGACCCTAGATGAGAAGCCACTTGTTTTGGAGTTTCAGGATACGTGACCTTTATTCCAGAGGGGACCTGCACAGCTTGCATGCACCTGAACCAGGTGTGGCCAGTGGCTTGAAGGGTATTTTGAATTCCTTTGCCCTCTGATGTTCTTGGGTCTTGCTCCCCAACTAGGCTGAAGACATTTTGAAGAGAGGGTCTGTGTCCCCTGTCTCCTGTGTGGTCCCTTGCACACAGGTGGTGCTCACTGGATCAACATCAAAGTGCATCAGACTGAATTACGGTAATCTGAAAGTGGTGCTCTGGACTGGATACACCAGAAGTGGCTAGAAAGCTGAAGGTCTCGTGGCTTGTGTCACCTGCTTCCCAAGGGGTAGCTGAAGACTTGGAACTTATAAAGGGACCCCAGATGATGTGATTGGCTGGGAGTGAAGAGGGGTGTGTACAGGGGTCAAATCTGGAAACCGGCCCTGAATTTAACCACTGGTACATGTAGGTGCTGCATTGATAACCTGCCAGAGAGAAGGTTGCCTTTATTAATGGGCTTACTAATAGATTTTTGTCTTTGTTAATAGATTCTAGATGGACTCAAAGGGGGAAGGCATGAAAGAGGCAATGCTGAGCCCAAACCCCAAATCATCAAAACAACCTTGCTGACTTCTTTAGACCTGTGTGTCCCTGTCTGCCACATGAGGAGGGTGGTTAAGGGGATCCGGCCTGAACATTGCACTGACCTCGGATGAGAGCACAGACAGAAGAGGCTTTGAGAAGCAGAACACACTGCTGATAGTCAGGTGTACTGCAGAAATACCAGACTGAGGCAAAGAGATGGGAGCAGTGTCTGAAAACTGGTGGCATAGGAAAAAGTTTCGAAAGCATGCCCGAGGCCAAAGATGCTGTAGGCAGCACGTCTCACATTTGTTTCCAGCTATCTCTGTGAGGTCAGTAGGGCCCATAGACTAAATGTTCACCCTGCCCCAGGCCAAACTAGAACCCAAGAGAGCTCCTCCTTGCCTTGAACCTGACGGTGACACCAGTCTGTTGCTGAGGACTGCAAGGAAGGTAAAGGGCATATGTGTGTGCATACTGTGCGCACCTGTGCATGTGTGTGTGTGTGTATGTGTGTGTGTGTATATGTATGCACGTGTGTTTACAGGAAGGTACAGGAGAAGGTAGGGCCAGTGGCAAAGTTTCTTCCTTTTGGTGACCCTACAGTCCCAGCATCAGCTCCTCAGCATCACCCCCATCCTGTCCCCCACTTAAGGACCCGAGGAATGAGATTCTGTGGTACAAACAGTGCACTCACAAAGGAATCAGAGACCTATGTCCCAGTCTTGCTCCACCTACTACCGCTGGCTGTGTGAATTCTTATAAGTCACTTAGCTTCTCTGAGCTTTACTTTATTTCCTCTCAAAGAGGGAGAGTAGTCTCTCTTGAATGAAGACGGGGAACAGATTTGAAAGGACCTAGTAAACTATAACACACAATGCAGTAATGGTCCTGTGGCTTGAAATATTTTAACAAAAGACAAAGCTGCCAGTCCAGGGGTGGTTCTGTGGTGGAGGCATTCCAGGAATTGGCTAGGAATTGGTGGGGTCTTTATTCTCTCCCAGTGCCCTTGCAGTGAACCCGGGAGGCAGCTGCCCACTGCTTCCCCAGGGGAAAGTGAGACCTGTGTGTGGGTTGGCCTTGGCAGGCAGCACTCTCAAGGGCACAACCCGGCCCTTGTGTGCCACTATGGACATTTCATTAGTAGCTGCTGGGCCGGCAGGTGTGGGCCGGCAGAGGAGGGTAGAGCTGAGCACAAGTGGCCTGGGGTGGGTGGATAAAGAAAGGCCTTTTCTTCCGAGGCAGGAGAGCAACCTCAGGGCTGCACAGAGCAGAGTAGAAGGGCACGGGGTCATGGGCAACCTTCTCCCGGCACGGGGGGTGCCGCATCCCACAGGTGGAGGGAGACACACCTAGCTCAAAGCTGGACAGTGCCAGTGGTGCACAGTGAGGGCCTGGGGACACAATCTCTTGAACCTCAGTTTCCATATTTCTAAACGGGAATTAATAATATCTACATCCGTGCAGCGTCTTCAGGATGAAACAAGGTACCATGTATAACCTCACTGGGTATGGAATAGGACAGAGCAGGCACTCAGCAACACCCACCCCTTTGTGCCTGCGTGAAGATCCACACCATCTGGAGTGATCCGTGCAGCCCCAGGAGGTTCGTCATGCCTCCCTCCCCCAGCCCCTGCCTGCCCCCCCATCTTTATCTTTGCCCAGATCTCTCTCCCAACTGCCTTCCAGCTGTCACCTGGGTATCTCAAAGTCACCGCCACTCTAGAGAGAATCCTCTTACCCCTTTCCTCTTGGTCTTGTATATATATATCTCTACAGTGAACATGAATTATTTCTGTAAATGAAACAGGATAAAGAAAACCTATTTTTTTTTTTAAATTTTAAGTGAAGATCAACTTAATTACATGGCTTAAAAAGCCAAGAGAGTAAGAGAAAGATAGAGAGAGAGAGGGAGGGAGAGAGAGAGTGAGTCCTGGCTCCCCTCAAGCATTTACTTTTGACTGCATCTCCTGAGGGTGGAGGTAAAGGGCAGGCACAAAAACAGCCACGGCAGCCGGCCAGCCCGGGGGGCTCTGCAGGGTTAGGCAGGACTGCCAGCGGAGGAGTGTGAGGATTCCAGGTAGGGCAGCCATGCAAAGGTGGTCAGAGTGCCGGGAGCAGGACAGAGTCCCGTAGGGACAGCGGCAGTGCAGGGACCAGTGGGTACCCAGCCCCTTGGGCTCGAGTGCACTGAGCCAGGCAGGGATGCAGGGTGACCCTCTTGGGCCTGGGTGCTTTACCTTCATGGATCCCTTCCCCGCAAAAGATTAAAAGTTGTATTTTATAGTGGCATTGGTCTAAAGACAAATGTAATATTTAGTATTAAAAGTTCATTTTTTTTCCTTTTGATTTTAAGAGAAACACACATTTTTGTGTATCTCTAAGAGCACCATGGGTCCTAACCACTTGCCTACTAAGCAGGTTAGCCCTGGCCGAGCCCTTCCTAGAAGAACCCCGCTATCCAAGAGTGTGCGTGTGAGGGGTCGGCTGTGGCTCTCTGCAAGTCACGTTGGTTGCCTCTTGGGTTTCAGTATCATCATATGCAAAACAGAGATAAAAATACCTCCTGTAGGGTGGCTAGAGGGTGAAATGAGATAACTTATGGGAAGTGAAGCCTACTTTCTATCCTTTGAGTCAGGGAGATAGTCACCATAAGAGGAGAGTGGGTCAGGATAGTTTATAGAATTTGTACAAAAGGAAAAGAAAAAAGATTATGAAATTAAAAAAAAAAAAAGAAGGTTACTCAGGACTTTCAGCCATAGCTGAAATTAATTCACTAAAATGAGAATTTTTATAGAAGCTGAAGGAGAGCAATGCAAATGACAAGTCAGTCTCAGGATATGATCAGAGGAAGCAAGACCCAGGTTCCCTGCAGATCAGGCGTGGGTTGTAGGCTGGAAAAGGGGGGTGGAGGGAGTCCTCCCAGGAGAGAGGGGAGCCCAAGCTTTAAGAAGCACCTGGCAGAGTCCTTGCTGTGAACCTGGATGAATGGCAACATGAGGAAAAGAAAGAAATGAGCCATGAGAGAAGGCATTGAATGGTGCTTGGTGAACCGGGCAGGGGGCTCCACATGCACACAGGTCAGAGTGTGCACACAGGTCAGAGTGAACAAGGAGTGCAGGGCAGGATGGGGACAGGCCAGTGGGCTGAGCCAAGAGGGGCTCTGAGTCCACTGGGAGGGGTGGGGGAAAGGAAGGGGATGTGAATATGGGGACCCACAGTACTCTGTGGAGACAGGCTTGGCTTGCATTGGTTGGACCTTCACATTCACTCATTCATTCATTCATTCACTCACTCATTCGGTGTTTTTAAAGAGCCTGCTCTTCCCCATGGAGAACAAGACAGCTGAGCTCCTAGTGTTCAGGTGAGGCTGGTGCTCAGATGAGGCTAAGGGGACAAGGATAGTCCCCCCAAGCACCATGTAAGGAAGCTGACTTGTAGAGGTAAGAAGTTTGCTGGAGCCACAGCTGGTGTGAGAGGTCACAGTGGCCTGCGTGCGTTCTCTGGGCTGCTTTCCCCCTGCCAACTGCACCCCCTCTGATAGAAGCATCAGGGAGCCCACGTATTAGGGGGTACTCACAGCTCAGAAGGGAGCAGCTTACCAGAGCTATTGCAGGGGGCCTTGCCCTGGCTCTACAGACCTGGGCAGACTGTGCCATCCCATCCTTGGGTGCTATGTTCGGCAAACAGGGACAGAGACTGGGCAGGGGGGAGTGAACCAGCATTCACTTAGGACACATGCAAGTACTCAGTAAGTGGCAGAGATGAACGTGTACCAGGTACTATACTAAGAATTTTATCTAGGATAATACATTTAATCCTCAGAACAAACCCCTGAGGTAGAAATGATTATTATCCCCATTTAATGGATCAAGACTAGCTGTAGAATTTATGGGGCCTAGTGCAAAATGAAAACAGGGGCTCCTTTACAAAAATTAAGAATTTCAAGATGGTGACTGCAGAGCATTAACAGAGCGCATGTGGGGCCCTCCAAGGGTGGGGGTCCTGTGTGACTGCCTAGGACAAAGCTAGCCCTGTCCTGGAGGATGAACTGAGACGCAGGAGGCCCAGTAACATGTTCAAGGCCATAGGCAGGTCAGAACGGGTTCAGACTCACACCCAAATCTTTGAATTGTAAAGCTGGTGCTCTGACCTCTTCATCACTAGCAAACTGGTGCAAAGTGAATTTGAGCTAAATGGTTTTAAAAAGTATGGAAGGGGAACCTGAACGTGAAGCCAGTGCTTGCTGAAGGTGGTGTGCATGGTTCTAGCGTTTGGTAAGTCTCTCAAGAGAAAGTACCATTTCATAGCCAGTAGACTTTGCTGCCTGGTGAATACAGAAATCACAGACTGGGGCCCAAAACAAAAGGCAGGCAGGCATGACTGCATTATCTGGTTTTGATTTAGCAAACCACTTTAAGACTCTGGTGAGATTATATGTGCCCACAGCTAAGATGTGAAGTTTCTCCATTCCAGGAGAAAATTTTTCCAAGGGGGAGAAATGGCAGTGCTGGGGCCTGGAGTTGGTTGACAGCTGCATACTTAAACCCCTCTTAAAAATGTGCATTGTACGCAGGAGAAGGGGGAGCAAGGGGCTCTGGCTGTCTGTGTTCTCTACAAGTGATGTGCTAGTCAGTGCTTCACATTTGAAGTGGAGGTAAAAGGCCTCCATCAGGGTAAGAAGGGTGCAGTAAGATGACCTGGTAGCCTTGCCCAGGGTCTGCCCCCACGAATACCCTGAAGGGCCGGCTTCCCCCTTAGGGACCTGGAAGGGGTTTGGGTATGTCCATTGAGCCCCAAATAGTATGTTACCCACAATGTTTTGGCAGTAAGAGAAAGAAGGTGTGGCTTTACCTACAGAGGACTTTGCTAGAGAAGCAGAAACAAGAGAGAATATAATAAAGTGTCGTAAAGAGCTATTAATCGTAGTTGTTTTAAACTTCCAGTCTGGTAATTCCCTGCCATGGCTGGTTCTGATGCTTGCTCTGTCTCTTCAAATTGTATTTTTTGCCTTGTAGTGTGCCTTGTAATTTTGTTGACAGACAAGATGTAGTGGGTAAAAGGAACTGCAGTGATGTGGTGGTGGGGTGCGGGGTAGGGGAGGCATCCCGTAGCCCTATGAGCAGGTCTCTGTCTTTCGGTGAGCCTGTGCCTCTGGACTGTGAACTTCATGAGTGTTTCTATTCCTTTTTTCACCCCTTAGGTGGGACAGGATGGGTAGGATGGGCTCGAGTTGGGTAAATCCCTTCCTCCAGGTGAGAAAGGTTCTGATAATACCCCAACAGATTAGGCTCAGGTTAACAGCAATTGACCTTGAACAATGTAGGGGGTTAGAGATGCTAACCACCCCCACTCCCACAAACAGCTGAAAATCCACATATAACTTGTGACTCTTCTCAAAACTTAACTAATAGCCTACTGTGGACCAGAAGCCTTACCAAAGACATAGTCCATTAACATATTTTGTATGTTATATGTATTATATACTGTTTCCTTGCAATGAAGTATGCTAGAGCAAAGAAAATGTTATTAAGAAAATCATAAGAGAAAATACATTTACAGCACTGTACTGTATTTACTGAAAAAAATCCACGTATAAGTGGACCCATATTGTTCACACCCCTGTTGTCCAAGGGTCAATTGTAGCTTCCACTGAGGCAGGCCTTGTTCAGAACAGGTGCTCTGGTCTATTTCAAGATACATCCTTTTTCCTTCTCCTGCTGGAAGCTTGAGGGGATTTTCCTCTGATAAATACTGTGGGAACCAGGTTGAGCTCTAGGAAGTAAATCTCACAGTACTGTGGGGGTTCCCTATGACCCGCTCCCCCTGGAGTTTCTAACTCTCAGAGTCGTCCACACTGAGTCTTCAGCAATTCAGTCAGCCTCAGAGTCACTAATGAGAGGGGGTGAAGATGTGGGGTCAGGAGAAAGGGCAGGTCACAGTGCCAGGAAGGTGGGCCATGAGTCCTGCTCTGCTGCTGTCGCCCGGGCAACAGGAGCTGTGGGTTGGTGACAACCCCGCACGTTCTCTGGGGGAGTCATGCAAGGGCCCTGCTGAGCCCACCCAGCCTGTGATAGAATCCAGTGTCTTGGGCTCGGCTCCTGCTGTCCCGAGAGGAAACCCACACTTGTCCGCATCTGCCATGGCTAAGATTTTGCACGCTATTTGTACTGGAAGAATGTACAGAAATGAAAATGCCTAATAACGAAGGGCAGGAGCCAGCACTCCCTCAGAAGTTCAGATTACATGGAGATCCCAAGAAAACCCTAGGCAAAGATGTTGGGGTGTTGGGGGAGAATATGAAGTAAGAATCAGTGCGGGAGTGGGAAAGAGTGAGGTGGGGACTGCTGGGGCCAGCAGCCCTGGTCTTAGAGTTTGTTTTGTTTTGACTTTCTGTGCATTTTAACTCACTATTCACTGACCTCTATGTATATGCCAAATTCTGGACTAGGAGCTACTGAGTGTGTGATTTTTAAAAGGTGTTTCCAGCGTGTGGAATGGACACAGGCCTGGGAGCATTCACCTCTCTGTGCCAGACCCCAAGGAGGGGACAGGCGGGGTTATGGAGTCCCTTGGGAGGTCAGGATTTCCAGGAAAGGGACAAATCCAGGAATTTGTTGGGGCCGCCGTGTCCTCAGGGCCACGGTGGCTGGTTTTCTAGTGTTCGGGGAGGGCCCAGGGAGCTTCAGGGGAATGACCCAGGCCTTAGGGATGAGCAGGGGTGAGGCAGGCAGGCAGTGTGTGTATGTGAGTGTGAACGTGAGTGTGTACGTGTGCGTGCATATGTGTGTGCAGGAGTACCCAGACAGCACTGGAGGTGCAGCTGCAGACACAGAGCAGTCCTGGGCATCAGGAAAGGCCAGAAGAGAAGGTTCTAGGGGACAGCCCTGGCAGGCTGTGGAAGGCATGATGAAGGGCAGCTGCTGGCCTGGTGTGGGTCAGGCCCAAACACAAAACAGTGGGCAGTGGTACACTGAGGTCAGAACTGAGGCCTGGCTGAGGAACCATGGGGTGGCTGGTAGGTTCTGAAGATCTGTGCCACACACAGGTTCTCTCTGTACAAAGCTACAGTGTAATTTCCCAGGCACAGCCCCCATGGTGCTGGGTGGCAGAATGCCCTGTCCACATGCACCCGAAGCACCCCTCAGCTGGCCTCTGCTGGCTCTGGGGTCTGACAGCCTATGTCCACAGCCCTGTGCCCTCAGTGCCTGGGAGCCCTGGGGTAAGCCATCCCCTGAGTCTCCAGTGTTTCCTCTGCAAAACAGTTAAGAAAATGCCCATGGGACCAGGCTGTGGAGAGGTGACCCATGCAAGGCCCTACTAAAGGGCTCGGCATATAGGTATGGATATTCTTGTTATAGTATCAAAAGCAAAAACAGCAGCTGTCTGTAAGGGAGACTCGAGAGATTAGGAGCACCCACAGGCCAGGTTTGCTTTGATAAATTCTGTTAACAACAGCCACAGATACCACTATTCCTGGGCATGATGCCAAGCCCTTATTCTCTTGCTCATCACATGACTCCTGGGAAGTAGCTGTTATTATTCCCACTTTCAGATGAGAAAAGTGAGGCTCTGACATATTGTGTACCTCCTCAAAGCCTGCAAGTGTTGGAGGTGGGACCAAACCCAGGGCTGGCTCCACAGCTCTGACTGCGGGGCTCAAGCCCTGCTCTGCCTCCAAGTCACTATAAGAGAGAGGACACTTCATAAACTCCTTCCCTGGGCGTGGGGGACCTCATAGGAAATGGGCAAAGGCCATGAACAGGTACTTCTCAGAAAAAGGAATACAATATGTTGTGGAGGTATGAAAACATGCACAACCTCCTCTTTCTCTCAAATAAATAAATAAATAAAATCTTTAAAAAAGGGGGGGCACTGGGTGGCTCAGTCAGTTAAGTGTCCAACTCTTGATTTGGCTCAGATCATGATCTCAGGGTCATGAGATTGAGCCCCATGTCGGGCTCAGAGTGGAGTCTGCTTGTCCCTCTCCCTCTATTCCTCCCCCTGCTCATGCTCTCTCTCTCTCAAATAAATAGATAAATAAAATCTTTAGAAAACAAACAAACAAAACCATGCACAACCTCACTTATAATTACAGAGGCACATTCAGAAGTGACAACATGTTTTACTTATCAGATTTGCTAAGATGTAAACTGCCCAGTATGAATGAGGGTGTGAGGAAAGAATGACTTTCATTAGCTACTGGTGGGTGTTAGAAATTCGTGTGACCTTTCAGAGGGCAATTTTTTAGTACCTACCAACATTTTAAATGTTCACACTCTTTGTGCCAGAAATTAAATGTGTGTGTGTGTGTGTGTGTATTTATCCTAATCATATACAAACTCATATAGTTACACATATATGTGTAATCACATAAACCCTACTTAACGGGTTGTAATGGCAGCACCATGTCTGGTTTTAAAAAAATCAAATAAAGACTGTCCACAATCTAAATGTCCATTGGTGAAGGAACTGGTTAAATAAAATAACCAATTCATTTATATGTTCATACAATTCATACTATGCATATAGCCCTGAGAAGAATGGGTTAGTCTATATATGATGATTAATTATAATCTTCAGCATATATTCTTATGAAAAAAAGCAAGATGAAGTAGAATGTATAAAATAAGTTTCATTTTGTAAAACAAAAATAATTGTATATACATATGATACTTGTAGTAGGCTTCTCGTAAATCAATAAATTGCTCTCGAGGTGGGATGGTATCTTTCTCTTTCCTATTATTAACTCTTGATTCATTGTTCAAATTTGTGTTTAGCTTGTGCTTGTTGGGCCCATTTTGTTCACACAGTCTCTGGAAGGCGTTTTGGTTGGGGCCGCAGAAGGCCATTTGATATATGTATGTATATCTGCCATCCAAAGAGGGAAACTGATTTGGCTTGCCAACCTCCCCCAGCTGCCTCTTCCTTCTCATTGTAGATGGGCTGATGCGCTTCCACTGCAAACACAGAACGCCTCTTATCCCATACCCCTCTGTTTCCCAGGGTGCGCTGCGAGTCCCCAGAAATAGTTGTCCAACCATGGGCACCCTTCGAAAGGTCCAGCTGCTGACGGTGCCAATGCCATGTGACTCCTACTGCCTTGGATATCTGGAGGGGTTGAGCAATGGTTGAGATGGAATTTCATTTGGCACTTAATGCAATCCTTTCGGCTTCTGCCAGAGGCAGTGAAATCTATATAAAGTTGACAAACCTGACCGTCTCCTCACTGAGCATTGACCCCTTCCATCCAAGGGCAAGGCGGTGGATTTCTGCACATGACTCATTTGCAGTACCTGTGGCATTTGGGCTTATGGGAGTTGGTTGAGGCCAGAGGGGTGGGGCAGGCCTGGTGGGGCAGGAGCAGAGGGTCCTCTCCATTCCAACCTCTGCTTCTGAGAAGCAGTGATGTAAACTGAGACAGGATATAGACACATCCTGCCTGAGTTCACAGCAAGAAAGAGGGCCCCAGGGTTCTCTTACAGCAAAGAGCCTGCAATAAATCAAGTCCTAAGGGTAATCTAGAATGGTATGCAAGTGAGGGCTGTATCCCTGTGAGCTCTGGAAGGGAAGTGTCTGCAGCCATTGGTCAAGGTCTGAAACTTGAATCTTAGAGAACTGCCTGAGAGTGGGGGCAGGGGCAGGGCTCCTGGTGAGCAAGCCTGTCCTTTCCAGCCAGGGGAATGGCAGCAGGCCTGCACTTCCCCAGCGCCTGTACTGGAATGATTACCGTGGCTTTCCCTTCAACCCTGGCCCGGACACACACATCTAAGTTCACTAGTGTCTGACTCACACACTCACAGAAACTCACATGCAAGCACTAATGCACATGAGCTTCCGGACCCAGCCTAGTGTAAAATGAAAACAAAGATGCCTGACATTTATCGAGCCCTTAGTATGTGTTAATCTCTGTGCTGAGCCATTTACAAGCTCTTAATTCTCACAGCCCAAAGAGAAATACCCTATCACTCCCATTTTGCAGCGGATGAAGCTGGAGCTAAGAGAGAGGCTAGCTTGCCGCAGGCCCCTGGCTAATAGGTGGCACTGCTGATCCCACTGCAGGCAGCAAGGCCCTCACTCCAGGACTCTTGTCCTCCTGCACCCAGACTAGCTGAGCACCCTCCTGGGCACACGCGTGACTAGGCACACACAGGCACCTAGCCACAGTCCACTATGCTCAAGTTCCTCTGGTGAGGCCACACAACCACCTGGATTTTAAAGACCTGTAAACGAGTGGGTGTCTCCAGTACCCATATTATTATCATATTAATTAACACGATTACACTATAGACTCAGAATGTCTCCCGTCTGACAGTTTCTAATGACCAGATCTAGCCAGGGTGGGGATAGAAGGGATAAACATTCACTTTTTATGGAAAGTTTTAAAAAGGAAATTTTAGTGGTTTTTTTTTTTTTTTTTTTTTTTTTATTGCAAAAGCCCACTGGCAGAGGAGGGGCCGGGGGAGGCCCGGCAAAGTTTCCCAACATCCTCACAAAGAAGCTCAGGGTATACGATTTCCCGTCAGCAGGAAAGCATGTGCCGTCTTAAAAAGAAAGAGGAATTACAACGCCCCAAAGGGTCAAGGCGAGCCTATGCCTCCGCCATGTGTGTCCCTCCCCGCGGCCGGGACAGCGAGTCAGGGCGACGGCGGAGTTTACTGAAGTTTACTCCGAACCCGTCCCCAAGCCCTGGGCGGCCGAGCAAACAGCGCGCGACGTCCTCTCCCTCCTAGTAAGTCCCTCACTTACTAGTCTAGGGGCCAGTTTCTGCGGCAGATACTCGGCGGCCACCGCACAAAGACGTAGAGAACGGGCGGCGCGCGGGGCGGCGGTGGCCGGGCGGCCCCTCCAGGCCCCGGGGTGCAGAGCCGGGCCGGGCTTGGGGGCTCCGGGCGCAACCCGGCGACGCCGCGGGGCTCGGGCTGAGGTCCCGCCGCTGAGCCCGAGCTCCTGGCTCCCGTGGGCCCGGGCAGGCATAGGGTCCCGGGAACCCCGCGGACGGTGGACTCCTGCGGGCGGCGGGTACTCACCGAGGCGGGGCCGCGACGTGCCATTGACGCTGTTCATCGCCGATGGGTGCGGGGCGCCGGCCGGACCGGGGGCCGAGGGGGCAGCGGAGCGGTGGCGAGGGTCGCGCCGGCCTGCTGCTGACCCTCAGCAGCGGGGAGGAAGCGGCACCTGTGTCACGCTCCTCCGGCGCGGGCCGAGGGGAGGGGCTCCGGCCCGAGATAGG